>NC_091988.1:140660766-141260766 GCF_044704955.1 Pristiophorus japonicus
CTAGGAAATCAGGGATAGTATTAAAGCCAAGGAAGTGGCATACAATTTGGCCAGAAATTAGCAGCGAACCTGGGGACTGGGAGAAATTTAGAACTCAGCAGAGGAGGACAAAGGGTTTGATTAGGGCAGGGAAAATGGAGTACGAGAAGAAGCTTGCAGGGAACATTAAGGCGGATTGCAAAAAGTTTCTATAGGTATGTAAAGAGAAAAAGGTTGGTGAAGACAAACGTAGGTCCCCTGCAGTCAGAATCAGGGGAAGTCATAACGGGGAACAAAGAAATGGCAGACCAATTGAACAAGTACTTTGGTTCGGTATTCACTAAGGAGGATACAAACAACCTTCCGGATATAAAAGGGGTCAGAGGGTCTAGTAAGGAGGGGGAACTGAGGGAAATCTTTATTAGTCGGGAAATTGTGTTGGGGAAATTGATGGGATTGAAGGCCGATAAATCCCCAGGGCCTGATGGACTGCATCCTAGAGTACTTAAGGAGGTGGCCTTGGAAGTAGCGGATGCATTGACAGTCATTTTCCAACATTCCATTGACTCTGGATCAGTTCCTATGGAGTGGAGGGTAGCCAATGTAACCCCACTTTTTAAAAAAGGAGGGAGAGAGAAAACAGGGAATTATAGACCGGTCAGCCTGACCTCAGTAGTGGGTAAAATGATGGAATCAATTATTAAGGATGTCATAGCAGTGCATCTGGAAAATGGTGACATGATAGGTCCAAGTCAGCATGGATTTGTGAAAGGGAAATCATGCTTGACAAATCTTCTGGAATTTTTTGAGGATGTTTCCAGTAAAGTGGACAAAGGAGAACCAGTTGATGTGGTATATTTGGACTTTCAGAAGGCTTTCGACAAGGTCCCACACAAGAGATTAATGTGCAAAGTTAAAGCACATGGGATTGGGGGTAGTGTGCTGACGTGGATTGAGAACTGGTTGTCAGACAGGAAGCAAAGAGTAGGAGTAAACGGGTACTTTTCAGAATGGCAGGCAGTGACTAGTGGAGTGCCGCAAGGTTCTGTGCTGGGGCCCCAGCTGTTTACATTGTACATTAATGATTTAGACGAGGGGATTAAATGCAGTATCTCCAAATTTGCGGATGATACTAAGTTGGGTGGCAGTGTGAGCTGCGAGGAGGATGCTATTAGGCTGCAGAGTGACTTGGATAGGTTAGGTGAGTGGGCAAATGCATGGCAGATGAAGTATAATGTGGATAAATGTGAGGTTATCCACTTTGGTGGTAAAAACAGAGAGACAGACTATTATCTGAATGGTGACAGATTAGGAAAAGGGAAGGTGCAACGAGACCTGGGTGTCATGGTACATCAGTCATTGAAGGTTAGCATGCAAGTACAGCAGGCGGTTAAGAAAGCAAATGGCATGTTGGCCTTCATAGCGAGGGGATTTGAATACAGGGGCAGGGAGGTGTTGCTACAGTTGTACAGGGCCTTGGTGAGGCCACACCTGGAGTATTGTGTACAGTTTTGGTCTCCTAACTTGAGGAAGGACATTCTTGCTATTGAGGGAGTGCAGCGAAGGTTCACCAGACTGATTCCCGGGATGGCGGGACTGACCTATCAAGAAAGATTGGATCAACTGGGCTTGTATTCACTGGAGTTCAGAAGAATGAGAGGGGACCTCATAGAAACGTTTAAAATTCTGACGGGTTTAGACAGGTTAGATGCAGAAAGAATGTTCCCAATGTTGGGGAAGTCCAGAACCAGGGGTCACAGTCTGAGGATAAGGGGTAAGCCATTTAGGACCGAGATGAGGAGAAACTTCTTCACCCAGAGAGTGATGAACCTGTGGAATTCTCTACCACAGAAAGTAGTTGAGGCCAATTCACTAAATATATTCAAAAGGGAGTTAGATGAAGTCCTTACTACTCGGGGGATCAAGGGTTATGGCGAGAAAGCAGGAAGGGGGTACTGAAGTTTCATGTTCAGCCATGAACTCATTGAATGGCGGTGCAGGCTAGAAGGGCTGAATGGCCTGCTCCTGCACCTATTTTCTATGTTTCTATTACACATCACCCAGTCTAGGATGGCCAGCCCTCTAGTTGGTTCCTCAACATATTGTTCTGGAAAACCATCCCTAATACACTCCAGGAAATCCTCCTCCACCGTATTGCTACCAGTTTGGTTAGCCCAATCTATATGTAGTTTAAAGTCGCCCATGATAACTGCTGTACCTTTATTGCACGCCTCCCTAATTTCTTGTTTGATGCTGTCCCCAACCTCACTACTATTGTTTGGTGGTCTGTTCACAACTCCCACCAGCGTTTTCTGCCCCTTGATATTCTGCAGCACCACCCATACAGATTCCACATCATCCAAATTAATGTCCTTCCTTACTATTGCGTTAATTTCCTCTTTAACCAGCAACGCTACTCCACTTCATTTTCATTCCTGTCTATCCTTCCTGAATGCTGAATACCCCTGGATGTTGAGTTCCCAGCCTTGGTCACCCTGGAGCCATGTCTCCGTGATGCCAATGATATCATATTCATTAATTGCTGCCTGTGCAGTTAATTCATCCATCTTATTATGAATACTCCTCATATCGAGGCACAGAGCCTTCAGGCTTGTCTTTTTAACACACTTTGCCCTTTTAGAGTTCTGCTGTAATATGGACCTTTTTGATTTTTACCTTGGGTTTCTCTGCCCTCCACTTTTACCTTTCTTCTTTCTTTCTTTTGCTTCTGCCCCCATTTTACTTCTCTCTGTCTCCCTGCATAGGTTCCCATCCCCCTGCCATGTTAGTTTAACCCCTCCCCAACAGCGCTAACAAACACTTCCCCTTGGACATTGGTTCCGGTCCTGCCCAGGTGTAGACTGTCTGGTTTGTACTGGTCCCACCTCCCTCAGAACCGGTTCCAATGTCCCAGTAATTTGAATCCCTCCCTTCTGCACCACTCCTCAAGCCACGTATTCATGTGAGCTGTCCTGTGATTCCTACTCTGACTAGCACGTGGCACTGGTAGCAATCCTGAGATTACTACCTTTGAGGTCCTAATTTTTAATTTAACTCCTAGGTCCCTAAATTCTGCTTGCAGGACCTCATCCCATTTTTTACCTATATCATTGGTACCTATATGCACCATGACAACTGGCTGTTCACTCTCCCCCTTCAAAATGCCCTGCAGCCGCTCCGAGACATCCTTGACCCTTGCACCAGGGAGGCAACATACCATCCTGGAGTCTCGATTGCAACCGCAGGAACGCCTATCTATTCCCCTTACAATAGAATCCCCTATCACTAGAGCTCTCGCACTCTTTTTCCTGACCTCCTGTGCAGCAGAGCCACCCATGGTGCCATGAACTTGGCTGCTGCTGCTCTCCCCTGAAGAGTCATCCCCCTCAACAATACCCAAAGCAGTGTATCTGTTTTGCAGGGGGATGACAACAGGGGACCCCTGCACTACCTTCCTTCCACTGCTCTTCCTGTTGGTCACCCATTTGCTATCTGCCTGTGTAACCTTGCCCTGCAGTGTGGCCAACTCACTAAACGTGCTATTCATGGCATTCTCAGCATCGTGGATGCTCCAGAGTGAATCCACCCGCAGCTCCAGTGCCGCAACGCGGTCTGTCAGGAGCTGCAGCCAGATGCACTTCCCGCACATGTGGTCGTCTAGGGACACTGGAAGCGCCCCTGACTTCCCACATAGTACAGGAGGAGCATAACACATGTCCGAACTCTCCTGTCATGACTTAACCCTTAAATTAACTTAATTTAATTAAAGCAAAAGAAAAGGAAAAACTACTCACCAATCACCAGCCAATCACTTAACCCCTTGGCTGTGATGTCACCTTTCGATTTCTTTCTACTTCTTTGTTTACTTTCTGCCCCTGCAGCTGCACTGGTAGGCCTCCTGATGTCGGGCCTTTTATAGGCCGCCTCATGAACACCCCGCTCTAAGTCCCGCTGTCTCCTCGATGTCGGGCCTTTTATATCCGGACTCAGGGAGGCCAACCCGACAAGTCTTCAGTAATGTCTGGAGGGAGATCACAGTAGAGGTGTCGGGGACCTCCATCTATGATCAGATGGTGACCTTGTTATGTTCAGAATAACTCCACAAGACTGTATATTGTAAGCTCAAACTGTTGTGACCTTGGTCTCTTTAATGTAACTCCAGAGTGAGGAAGCAGCATGGTCGACTGCCTTTTATACCTGCTTGCCCAGGGTGTGCAGGTGACCCTTTAGTCTCCCACAAGTATGCCCTCTGGTGGCAAGTCTTACACATTGGTACTGTTTACATACATAACAGACCCAATGCAGGAAAAGGCTGAACGACATCATTCGTCTGAAGAAAGTGAGTAGCTGTTGCACCAACTGCTGATCTTCCATCTGCGAGCCTCTCCTTCATCCTTCTCTTATTTCCCACCTTCACTCTTTACTCACTGAAGCAGCATTTCATTGCTGATGCCTCTATATATATGTGTGTTTTCGCAATGGAGGCCCTCTCATCTCACATTGACAGCTGCATGTCAGGGACACACTCTTGTGCTCTCATTTCTGATGCGTCATCACGGTGCTACAAACTAGCTCCTAATCGCATGGAGCAAAGGAGGACGGGTGGTGGTGAGGCCGACATTCAAATCTTCACACCGTTGGAGGTGTTCATGGTGCCTTCCCTGTGGCCCAGGGCACTGCCGATGCAGCTGTGGGTAAGTGGAGGCCTTCCTGTAATGCTATCTCTCCCTGAATGCGACAGCAGACACTAGGCGTTTCCTTCTGAAAGTCTGATAGTTGTAGCCTCCACGCATCAATCCCCTAGCTCCCCCTCACGGCAGCCCTTCTCCCATTTATGCTTGCAGATGAGTGGTTGGGGCAGCCGAGGCGAAGGAGAGGCTCCTCCTGAGACACCATCGCGAGGCCTGGAGGGGGCTCTTGCTGACAATGATAGAGATCGACATCCTGGCAGCATTGATGACATTGAGGGCTTCAGCATTGCTGACAGCCTGGATCTAACTCCATCAAGTGAGGGACCCGTCCCATGAGGAAGAGGAAGAGGAGTGCCACGTCAATTCTTCCACTCACATGCATCGGCTCAGATACTGGGAGTATGCGGTCCACTCTAGTTCACATAGTACAGGGGCCTGCACTGGGTGTTGTACTGGGGCCTAGCGGGCTGCAGCATGGTGACGGGCAGAGGGAACCTCGGGTGCCATCCATCTGGGGAGCGAGTCCGCATCGGAGTTCTGCTGAGGAGGACTCAGATGAGCCCATCGATGTTGCGGCTTATGAAAGAAGGGTGGAGGCCATGCATTCCCAGATGTTGGGGCCACTGGCAAGGGTGCAGAGAGGCTGTTGGAAGTGGTGAGGAATGTGGAGGAGTCCACCTCCTGCATTGTCCCCAGCTCTGCGCGCACCATGGAGCCCATCGTTGCCAGTGTGCAGGCGATGGTGGAA
This sequence comes from Pristiophorus japonicus, assembly GCF_044704955.1. Lineage (NCBI taxonomy): Eukaryota > Metazoa > Chordata > Chondrichthyes > Pristiophoridae > Pristiophorus > Pristiophorus japonicus. Next base: position 140,666,185 of record NC_091988.1, read on the forward strand.
TCCCAGAGAGACTGTGCAGATCCAGATGTGTGGCCGCAACTCGCAGGTGATGTGGCAGCTGCCATTACAGCACAGGCACGAGGGAACGAGCACATCGGTGCTGCTTTGGAGAGGATGGCCGTGGCCCTGGAAGCTCAGAATGCTCTTATGCACTCTGGGCAACAGGCCACGGAGCGTCTAAATGCTGTCATGTCTGCTGGCTTTGAGAATGTGGCTGCTCTCATGCAGTCTCAGCTCGATGCCACCCGACACCTCAGTGTTGCCATCGCAGCTGGGTCCACCATGGGCCACGGGGGTCCTTCCGGTGTGGCGCCACAGCACCGACCTGAGCTCCCTCAGCTTGGTGGTGGTGGTAATGTGGTAAAGGACGCAGGCTCCTCGGGCCAGGATAGGGATGATGCGCTCCCTCAGGATCGCAGTATTCCTGGCCCCAGATCTGTCACTCTGCCAGTGCCTCCAGAGCCAAGCCAGACTGAACCTCCTGGTTAGTTGTTTGATGGTGTATTTAATCTTTATTTTTTGCACCTATATCTGGGCAGGTGTATAATGTGACAGAGGACAATTATGTATCAAGGCACTCATTGGGATGACCATGGAAAGTAGAAGCTGAAGGCTCATGTGTGGATGAAGTTATCTGAACCTAGCAGCAATCAGATGTGTTTACACTTCCCTTGCAGGGTTGGAATGGCGACGACACCTCCTGGGTGGCTCGCGACATGCATCCTGGTCCTCCTCCTCCTCCTCTTCCTCCTCCTCCTCCTCCTGCGTCTCCTCCTGCTGCTGCGCTTCCTCCTGCGATGGTACTACTGGATCGACCTCCAGCTGCTGTCCCCTCATGACAGCCAGGTTACGCAGCATGCAGCAGACAACCACAAAGATGGAGACCCATTCAGGGAGTACTGCAATGCGCCACCAGACCGGTCCAGGCAATGGAACCTTTGTTTAAGCATGCCAATGCAGTGCTCGATGACGCATCTGGTGCCAGAATGAGCATCATTGTAGGCATGCTCGGCTGCAGTCATCGAGTTGTGGAGTGGAATGAGCAGCCAAGTGGACAGGGGATATCCCTTGTCCCCAAGCAGCCAACCACAATCCTGGTTTGGCCCGGTGAAGAAGACGGGCACACTGGTCTGGCGCAGGATGAAGGCTTCATGGCCGCTGCCTGGATACCTGGCATCAACTGCCAGTATCCTGTGCTGTTGGTCGCGCACCAGCTGCATATTGAGGGAGTGGGATCCCTTTCTGTTGATGAATATTTCTGGATGGTGTTGTGGCGCCCTCAGTCTGACGTGTGTGCAGTCGATGGCCCCTTGCACCCTGGGTAACCCTGCAATCCGGACAAATCTGGCCTGCCGCTCCTCCTTTTCTCCCTGGTCAGGGGGAAGGAGATATATTGGAGTCTTCTCTTGTGTAGCGCATTGGTAACCTGCTAGATGGAGCGATGAGCGGAGAATTGGGAGATATTAGATGTCTGCAGTTGCAGACTGGAACGAGCCGGTGGTGTCAAAGTTCAGAGCTGTGGTCAGTTTTGTCTCTACGCTGAGAGCTGTCCTCAGCCTTGTGTGAGGCTCCAGATCTGGCCGCAGGAGATTGCACAGCTCGGTCAGGATGTCCTTTGTAAATTGCAAGTGTTCTCACACACTGCTCGTTGCTGAGCTGTTGGAAGGAGAACTGATGCCAGTAGAACCCAGGATGGTAGGGCCTCCTTGCCAGAGGTATGTGCTGGGCCCCTTCCATGCCAGCTGGCCGAGTGCCTTCTCCCTCATCCTGCTGATGTTCCTGAGCCTCTGCAGGCTGCTGCTGGCAAGGCTCCTCGCCCACTATCTGCTGAGGGATGTCAGCGTACCTGACCCTCCTCCTCACACCATCTCCCTCCTGTCCAGCCTCTGGACGTTGAGATCTGCGGCTATATGCAGGCCGTTGTACATGTTGGGTAGCCATGGCTGCTGCCTCCCCTGCCCACTGCCTGAGGGCCTGTTAGTGACGGCGTTGCCTCCTCCTGCATGCCTCGCTGCCTCTGACCATGTGCAGCAGCCGTTCTCCTGCCAACACTGAGCCCATGCTGGTTGCAGACTCCACCCTCATTTGGCGGTGTCTGTGGAACAGGGAATGGCGCCCACCAGCCACGACTAATGAGTGAGAGTGAAAAAGGTCTGCTCACTCTGCAAAAGTCCTCACAAGGCTGCTGCCGTTTTTCCAAAGTTCCATAAAAACCCACGAACACCTTGTTCAACAACAACCCGATCGCAACCAGCTAGCGGCTTCCAACAGTGCACTGACCCAAAGAGCTGACAGGGTCACTGTCACTAACCAGCCAGCATTTTTAAAGTGAAAATGAGTTCTGGGTTGGAGCGGCAGTGGTGCGCGCTTTGATTACGTCATCACTACCGCAAAGCCCCATACCGCCACGGAAATCGGCCGATCAGGCGGAAGTGGATACCGCCCCAACAACCCTGGTGGTAAATTTCGGTCGTGGCGGCCAGTTGACGGCAAAGTGTTGGCCACTGGATTCCGCCGCATGGCTGCTGCAAACAGGCGTTAACGGGTCTTATCGGGATCCTGAATTTTGGCCCCAAGCACTTTTACAGATCAATGCGACTTTTTGCTGAGCTGTGTAACCACCTCATTGGGTGCCAATGCTCAAGCATTGTGTTGCTTAGAATGAAGTATGTAAAATAAATTATTTACTGTTAAGTACTGCAACATTGCTAAATGTGATTAATCTGTTTTCAAAAGTCATTTAAAAAAAAATATTTTGGGGGTTATTTTGGCTAAAGGGTGAAAACAGGCGCTAAATGGGTGCAGTTTGAAAATCCGAATTTAGCACGGACATTTTTGGGCTAATTGATGATTATCATGATTTGAACATGCCTGCTGGTGCTGATCAGAAACCGCCAGACTTAGCACTCAAGTGTTAATTAGATGCAATTTTTCATACGGAGGTAAATGTAGACTCCTCACACCCACTTCCACTGAAAGTGTGGAGTGCTCTGGCTGGCAAACAGCAGCAGGTTTCAGATTTGTTCAGGAACCATAGGAGAGGGCACACAGGTTCTCATCATCATCATCATAGGCAGTCCCTCGGAATCGAGGAAGACTTGCTTCCACTCTAAAAATGAGTTCTTAGGTAGTTGAACAGTCCAATACGGGAACCACAGTCTCTGTCACAGATGGGACAGATAGTCGTTGAGGGAAGGGATTGGTGGGACTGGTTTGCCGCACGCTCTTTCCGCTGCCTGCGCTTGATTTCTGCATGCTCTCGGCGACGAGACTCGAGGAGCTCAGCGCCCTCCCGGATGCACTTCCTCCACTTAGGGCAGTCTTTGGCCAGGGTTCCCAGGTGTCAGTGGTGATGTCGCACTTTATCAGGGAGGCTTTGAGGGTGTTCTTGTAACGTTTACGCTGCCCGCCTTTGGCTCGTTTGCCATGAAGGAGTTCCGAGTAGAGCGCTTGCTTTGGGAGTCTCGTGTCTGGCATGCGAACTATGTGGCCTGCCCAGCGGAGCTGATCAAGTGTGCTCAGTGCTTCAATGCTGGGGATGTTGGCCTGATCGAGAACACTAACGTTGGTGCGTCTGTCCTCACAGGGGATTTGTAGGATTTTGCGGAGGCATCATTGGTGGTATTTCTCCAGTGACTTGAGGTGTCTGCTGTACATGGTCCATGTTTCTGAGTCATACAGGAGGGCGGGTATTACTACAGTCCTGTAGACCATGAGCTTGGTGACAGCTTTGAGGGCCTGGTCTTCAAACACTCTTTTCCTCAGGCGGCCGAAGGCTGCACTGGTGCACTGGAGGCAGTGTTGGATATCAACAGGTTCTCAGACGCGGCACTGGAGGTCTTCGCGGAGGAGGTCCAGAGGAGGTGGGATGTCCTGAAACCGCAGGGGGGAAGGACGCCATCTTCCCCTCACGTCCCTCTCTCCCATTCCTCATCCAGATCAAGGGAAACCCATGACCAAGCGCTCCCTTTCTCTTGTTAACTCCGATACAGTGTTCAATAAGGTAGAGTAGCACAGCATTTACTCTTTTTAGGTGAAAGTCCTCCGAGAATTTCCGGACTAAATGCTACTCGAGTGTTGGTGAAGTCTTGACAAAGTGTCCCAGAAAGTCTCCCAGTGGGTTTCAGAGGTCCTCTTCACAGCTCCAGCAGTAATGGTCATGAAATGGTGTCTATCCCTTTAAGTGGTGAGTATCCCTTTAAGTATTGCTTGAAATCGACATCAATGCCATGTTTATTCCCAAACAGCTGGGTGTTGTTAGGAGAGACAGTTAGTTAAAGCACTAGCCACCAAAATACCGTTCAGCTTCTTTAACGAGTATTAGCAGGCATTTTAAGTGACAATCAGCTATTTAACAAGCCTCTGGGTGGACGTTGCTGGCGTTGGCTTCAATTCTTTTACCAAGATGGTGTCTTGTGTTAAAAGTGGGCTACACCTGCATTTCAACTTAAGACCCCATCTTGGCCACTTCTTTAGTGCCTGACGTATTTGGCGGAAATCGCTCACTGTATGTCCTTTTGTAAAAAGATTTCCAGTCCCCTTTTTAAAGATTTGTTGTGCTGCTGTAATGCATATATTGTAAGAAAGAAAATGGTATAAACACACTTTCAGTTATCTATTAAAACTGTATAGCCATTTTGCTGTAATTGCAATCCAATTTGTATTCCATTGTTAACTTCCTGTCAACCTTGATACAACTGTTAAAATGCATAAAATAGAATGGTTAAGTGAGGAAAATTACTTGACAAATTCATTATTCATTTAACCATTTTGCACTGTATTAACTTTATCTTGTTAAGACTTTAATTAGCATCTTACTTTTCAACTATTCACATATGCAGGGACTAAATTTGATTACCAGCCTGACAGTGCAGAAGTACACTATGGATTATAATTGGTGCCAACATACCCAGGCTATGGAGGAAAAGTATTGACTATGGTTTCCACAACTAATTGCTATTCATTAACTAGTCACAACATCAGGCTTGTTTGTGATTGCTCCTGTGGCCGAATAGCCACGGACAAGCTTCACAGGATGAAGAATGGCCACTTGGATAAGGTACCAGAAATCAGAAGCTGCTATGATCAAGAGAGGAAGGAAAAGGGGAGAAAATAAAAGTTAAAAATAGAGGACATAAAAAGAGAAATATTTTATTTAGTTAAGTCAATGATGGTACATTTATAGCCAAAGAACTGTCAGCCTATAGAGTTATAAACTACTCCAAAAGGAAAAAGTGTGTTGTAATGTATTTGCTTCATGGGTTCTTCAAGAATTCATAGCAACACATTGCTATTAAGAATGAATTGGTTTATTAACAAAGGTTTAATAATCGCACTACACATTACTAATTCATCCACAATGCATGCCTCATCGTGGATGACCTAGACCCAACTGACTGGGGTTTTTATTGCGTCTCGTGAACATCATGTGACTGGCTAAGCCACTCACAGTACAACAGCTCTACAACTATTTTAAAAGTAACTTTCAATCAAGTGCCCCTTTTTGAGGGCACCAAAACTCACAAATTAACAATTGAACATTAAAGGGAACCTTTGTCAAATCAAATCAAATTAAAATTATGTCCTTTTTTGAAATGATGGACTCCAGTCCCTCTGGCGGCCACCTCTCGCGGAAGGCCGCGAGCGTAACGGTGGACAACCATGTCCTCCAGCTCCAGGGATACTCTGGCGCGAACGTAGTCGCAGAAGAGAAGCAGACAGTCGGGCTGAACGATCCCCTCGACCGCCCGTTGCCTGGACCGGTTAATGGCCACCTTGGCCAGGCCCAGGAGCAGTCCTACGAGGAGGCCCTACCCACTCCCCTCTGCACCGGGTGCCCAAAGATCAGGAACGTGGGACTGAAGTGCAGCCAAAAATCGAGGAGCAGCCCCTTCAAATAATGGAATAGGGGCTGCAACCTCACACATTTTACAGATACATGGAACATGGACTCTTCCAGACCACAGAAATTGCAGGCGGCTTAGGAGTCCGTGAACCAACTTAAAAACTTATTGCATGGGACTGCTCTGTGCAACATCCTCCAGGCCAAGTCCAAAATAAACAAAGGGAGGACTCCTGCTTGGAGAGCACTCCATTGGGGACCTGTGCCTTCTCCAAACGGCAGGTTGGTGCGCTATGGTGTGTCCGGACGGCAGACAAGGATGGCAAAGTGGAAAGTGTGCAAGACTAGCCCGTACAGGAATCCCCGCCACGCAGAACTGAAAGGCACGGAAGGGATTTCCCGGAGGAGGCTCAAGTTGTCAGGCGCTGGCTCCCGAGGGAGGTTTCGGGGCTTGGTACCGATGAGGAAACAACAGCTCTGTGAGCCATCAAGGAATCAATGCAGCTGGACGAGTACGTCACAGAACATGAACCACAATCCCCAAACTATTGGGTATTATACCATGTAATGTACATTGCACAATGTGGCTTCTCGTGGTTCTGAATCCTCACCAACTGGTTTAATAACCCCTATTCTCCCAGAACTTCTGAGGATGCTCCTCATCCCCAGATGCCCATTTATCTCAGTCCCCATGCCAATTCTTCAAATGCCTGTCCTCTTCTCAAATTGCTAGTGGGTGGGATCTCAGCTGCTAGACACCATAAGGCTGTTGCCGGGCATGTACAGTGCTCCCACTGCAAAGTACAGGTGCATGGACCTGGGGAGAGAACACTGGGATATCCCCACACTCATAAGAACATAAGAAAAAGGAGCAGGAGTAGACCATTTTGCCCCTCGAGTCTGCTCCACCATTCAATAAGATCATGGCTGATCTGATCATGGACTCAGCTCCACTTCGCTGCCCGATCCCCATAACCCTTTATTCGTTCAAAAATCTGCCTTAAGTATATTCAATGACTCCGCCTCCACAGCTCTCTGGGGCAGAGAATTCCATAGGTTTACAACCCTCAGAGAGAAGAAATTCCTCCTCATCTCAGTTTTAAATGGGCGGCCCCTTATTCTGAAACTATGGGTTAGATTTTACACTTTTTCTGCATGCATAATGCCCACTTAACGTCCATTTTACCATTGAAATGACGTATAACTCCCAGATATTGTCCATTTAGCCACAAAATGGAAACTGACATCCATTGTTCGGACACTTATTGCCGAACGTTACTTTCCCCAAGTGTGTAACGCTGAGAAAAAATAATACGACCCGCCCACTTTTTTGGGGGGGAATCATCAGAATGGGTGAAACCAACGCCCATAATATCACCCAGCGTTACTTTCCACACGTAATTAATGCTGAGATTCAATAATGCCGACTGCCCACTTTTTTTTGTTGTAAAGATCACATTTGCTGAAACTAACGCCCAGGAGATCGCCCAGGTCAATTTCACCACCTCACACACATCTCACCCACAATATTGCTTGCCCAAAACACCGCTCAGAAAAAGTGGAACTGTTCTGAATGAATCCCAGCGGTGTGGGCAGCATTTTTCAAATCGCAGGTCGCTTCATTGAAAAGGCTGCTTCAACTTCGGGGGAGTTTGGATTGACTCTGGAATTCTTCTCAGGTGAAGTGACCATCTCAACAGACATATTTTCAGACTCTGGACTATTGTGGATTTACTGTAGGTGTATTTTAGTGAGGAAATTATTGCTTCTCTATTATACTTTCATTGTAATGGGGCCAGCCATTTCTCAGCCTGCATCGATTATTACACAGATACTGCAGAGTGCAAATGGCACAATGTGTGATGCACATCATTATGTGCCCAATTTAAGACATGCCAGAGTGAGGAGGAGGTCCAGACTATACACATCCTGCACTTATAGGGAGAAGAGGTCTTACCTCGCTATCTCCGACCACATCTGCCTTCGGAGACTACACTTCCACAAAGTGGTGATCAATGACATATGCAAGCTCATCAGGCCATATATGCAGCCTGCCATCAGGACATCAGTGTCGGTTGAGGTCAAGGTCACCGCGGCACTGTCTTTCTACGCTTCCGGTTCCTTTCTGGCCTCCGTGGTCGAGATTTCCTCTCTGTCTCACCATGCCACCCATCATTAGACAGGTCACGGAGGCTCTGTACATGCGAAGGATGGATTTTATCAGCTTCCCCATGACCACGGAGGCTCAGACTGACAAGGCTGGAGCATTCTACTGCATTGCTAAGTTCCCCAGGGTGCAGGGGGCAATACAGTTCACTCACATCGCCATGCGGGCAACTTCTCAGGACCCAGAGCTTTTTCGTAACAGAAAAGGATTTCACTTCCTGAAGGTCCAACTGGTTGTCGACCACAACCAGATCATCATGGCAGTGAATGCCAAATGTCCGGGCACCTTCGATGAGGCTCACATCCTGCGTGAGAGCGCTATCTCTGACAAGTTTAAGAGTCAGCCACAAGGACAATTCTGGATGCTTGGTGACAACCGATGTGGCCTAGCCACCTGACTGATGATCCCCCCTGCATGACACCCACACCGAGGCCGAGAACCGATACAACGAGAGCCACAGAGACACACGCAATGTGGTCCAGAAAACAATAACTGTGCTTAAGCAGCGCTTCAGATGCCTGGACCACTCAGGAGGGGAGCTACAATACAACCCTGAGCAAGTAGGTAAATTCGTGGTCGTGTGCTCCATGCTGCACAACCTGGCTATCAGGAGGGGCCAAGAATTGCCAGAAGGGCATGATGCTCCACCTCAGGTGAGAGAGGAAGAGGAGAACGAGGGTCTGTACACTGATCTAGGGCCAGACAATCAGGCTGGCTATGCAACCGTGCCCACGACCCCCTCCAGACCACAAGAAAGCGCCCGTGGTGGCTACATAGCTGCAAGACCAATACGTGAGGAGCTGATATCTGAACGATTTGCCTAAAAGAACGTTGCTGTGAGTGACAACGCTGACACACTGCTGCGTGTGTGCAGCTCAGACATCAATGGTGCCCATCATCTTGGTGCCAGTTAAAGTTTATGTTGATTGAAGTTAAGTTTTATTTAACCCTTTCATGTTAAGGAATCACCAGTGTGTAACGTTCCAGCTATCTGAGACAATGCACAACAAGGTTATGTTGAATAAAATGGTTTTTATGCCAACATTGGTCTGAAATCATAAGTATCGTGGCCATAAACACCCAACCCCCGCCCACACCCCATTTTTCCCACCATTGACATCAATCAAATGTTCAACATGTCCAGCAACACAGAATACAAATGCAAAGCAGGAGGGTGGTCCCCTCCCCCCATACATTACAACAAATTGCATACACCCAGATGGAGATATAACACAGCCATCACCTATGGACATGCACCTCACTTTCTTTCCCACCTCCCCTTCTTTTCCCCACCTCTACCCCTTCCCTGCCTCGCTCCACACCGCCTGGCCGAAGAGCTCCTCAGGCAGTGCCTCACTGGGGGGAATGAAGGCAGAGGCAGTGGTTGCACGGGTACGGGAGCGGGGGATGCCGAGGGGGGAATATTCTCTGATCCAGAAGCAAGATCTTGGTCCTGCCTTTCATCTGTCGTTCGCAGTGGTGGTGCGGAACCTAGGGGTGGAGTGCCGCGCTCCAGAACCACTGGGAGGCCTGTGCGAGCAGTGTTCCTGGCTATCGCCTCCAGGGCCTCCACTATCCGCGGAACGTACTCAGTCATGGTGGCCAGCTGTCGGGATATGCCCCCCAATGCTTCGAGGATCTGGTCACCAATGTCTACAGAATTTCCTGGACAACTGTACCATCTCTCCGCTCACATGTGGCGCTCGTGGACCAGACCAGCCACATCCATGAAACCTCGGTGGGGTCGGCGCCCTCCTGGGGACAAATGGGATGCCCTGTGGCGAGATGCTTGGGGCCGGTACCTCAAGAGTGGAGGCGGGAATGACCGGAGGAGCACTAGATGGCCTTGGGGTGGAATGGCTTCTGGAGAGTGGCGATGCAGATTCCTCGAAGTCGCCGCTCTCTCCGTGGAGAACAGACCCAGCGGATTGACGGGCGATAATCGGAACTCCTCAGCACCAGATGTAGGATTGTCCGGCGATTCCAGCCCCACGCCCCCACCTTCTGGGCTCTGTGGTCTTACCTGGGGCCGCGCTGCTGGCGGGGCTCCAAAACACAAATGACATGATTATAGGAGAAGGGGGTGCTAGGGTCACAAGGTGATTCCAGCGTTACGCACAGCATATGCACGACAAAAGCACCACCACTTTCAAAATCATCACAGACATCACATTTCATGACCATCAACACATTCTGCATTGCAATGATTTTCATTAGGCCAGCATTATTTATAGGACAATTTTATAAATTATCTGTCATATATGATTGTTCGGAAATGAGTGGGTGTGGCATCTATTGACTTTACATCACGCAATGGTGTAAGCTTTACTCACATGAACCATTTCCCATATCTCGGGAGCCTCTTATCAACAAAGGCAGACATTGATGCGGAGATTCAGCATCGCCTCCAGTGCGCCAGCGCAGCCTTCGGCCATCTGAGGAAAAGAGTGTTTGAAGACCAGGCCCTCAAATCTATCACCAAACTCATGGTCTACAGCGCTGTAGTAATACCCGCCCTCCTGTATGGATCTGAGGCATGCACAATGTATAGAAGGCACCTCAAGTCGCTGGAGATATATCACCAACGATGTCTCCGCAAGATCCTGCAAATCCCCTGGGAGGACAGGCGCAGCAACATCAGTGTCCTCGACCAGGCCAACATCCCCAGTATTGAAGCACTGACCACACTCGATCAGCTTCGCTAGGCAAGGCACATAGTACGCATGCCAGATACGAGACTCCATAATCAAATGCTTTATGAGGAGCTCCTTCATGGTAAATGAGCCAAAGGAGGACAGCGGAAACGTTATAAGGACACGCCAAAGTCTCTCTGGTAAAGTGCGACATCACCACTGAAACCTGGGAGACTCTGGCCGCAGACCACCCGAGGTGGAGAAAGTCCATCTGGGAGAGCGTTGAGCTCTTCGAGTTTCAACGCAAAGAGCATGAAGAGGCCAGGCGCAGGCAGCGGAAGGAGCGCACAGCAAACCAGCTGCACCCACCCCTTCTCTCGACGAATGTCTGTCCCACCTGTAACAGGGTCTGTGGCTCTCGTATCAGACTGTTCAGCCATCAAAGAACTCATTTTGGGAGTGGAAGCAAGTCTGCCTCGATTCTGAGGGACTGCCTATGATGATGATGACTCACGTGGCATCACTTCACAGTCTGCAGATGCTTGTTTGGCCGGCCGGGCGTGCTTCTCCATGGGTGTGAGCACCCGCTCCTCCATGTCAGTGATGTCGCTGATGACTGGTGGACCCCCCACCCCTTCGCTTCTGCATGGACCTCATCGTCCATAACTTTTTCTGTAAAAGGTGATAGGACGACATGGCATGAGATCACTGCATGATATCATTGCTAGGTACTGTCACAGAAACTGATACAACATATAACCGACAGATGTAATCATGATTATTATGATAATTATCATTCTTTGCCTAAAGATGTACACCGTGACCGCAGGCTTTGAGTAAAACATTCACGGTAAAAGTGAAAGACCTCACATCTGCTGATAGTCACTCATGCCTGTTACAAATCAAATTATATCAATACATAAGTACATGTAAATAAATGTAATACTTTTGCAGATCCCACAAGGTCGTTCCTTCGTTTGAGGCATTGATTGCCCTCACGCACCTCGTTGGTCGCCGACGAGACCACCTCTGCTATCTCGGCCCATATTTTCTGGTAGGCATTTGGGATGGGCTTCCCACGCCCTCCCTGGGTCAAATCACCCCAGCGGGACTTGATCTCCTGCAGGAGGGTGGCATTTGCCTTGTCCGAGAACCTCTTCACTCATTTGCACCCTCCAATGTGCTCCTCTTCCAGCCCACTGCTCTCGCCATCGTTAGTCTCCACAGCGTGCTGTGTTGCCTCCTCCTCTCCCTCTATTATAGGCCAAATTCGGGCAAATATCTGGTTGGTAACAGCTAATTTTTGTTTCCCTATTTGCTCTAAAGCTCTAAACTCTTCCTTCTTCCTCCCAAAGCAGCCACATCACACCCAGCCACGCCTTCAGTCCCTCTCAGCTCCCTCTCTCTCTGTCTCCTCTTTTGCGCATGTCATGATGACCCTTGACCTCCTGAATCACAGGAATCGAGCATTGCCATGCCATTGCTAAGGACGGTGACACTTTACGGCAGAAGGTCAGAGAGGTTTACCGCTACCGCCCATTTCATTTCGCTCGCGGTAACTCCCAATTTCAAAAATGGAGACTAGGGGCTTTGAGAATGGGTTACAAGCCGGCGATCTAAAAACCCATTTTTACCACCCACGCCAGAAATACAGTCCATTTTTGGTCGATCTGCACAAAAGTGTAAAATCTAGCCCATAGTCCCCTAGTTTTAGTTTCCCCAATGAGTGAAAATATCCTCTCTGCATCCACCTTGTCGAGCCCCCTCATTATCTTATATGTTTCAATAAGATCACCTCATTCTTCTGAACTCTAATGTGTATAGACCCAACCTACTCAACCTATCTTCATAAGTCAACCCCCTCAACTCTGGAATCAACCGAGTGAACCTTCTCTGAATAGCCTCCAATGCAAGTATATCTTTCCTTAAATACGGAGACCAAAACTGTATGCAGGACTCTAGGTGTGGCCTCACCAATACCCTGTACAGTTGTAGCAGGACTTCTCTGCTTTTATACTCTATCCCCCTTGCAATAAAGACCAACATTCCATTTGCCTTCCTGATCATTTGCTGTACCTGCATACTAACTTTTTGTATTTCATGCACAAGGTCCCCCAGGTCCCTCTGTACTGCAGCACTTTGCAATTTTTCTCCTTTTAAATTATAATTTGCTTTTTTATTATTTCTGCCAAAGTGGATAACCTCACATTTTCCCACATTATACTCCATCTGCCAAATTTTTGCCCACTCACATAGCCTGTCAATATCCTTTTGCAGATTTTTTGTGTCCTCCTCACAATTTGCTTTACCACCCATCTTTGTATTATCAGCAAATACTCCCGAGGCTTTGGCATCCCTCGCTACTTGGTGGCCATAGCATTTCTTTTTAAGCCAGCGCGTCCTTGATAAGTGGCAGGATCTATATTGAAAAATGTAAAGTATTATACTTTAGACAAACATTTGTGCAACATAATTATACAATTATGGATCAGAATTAGCACAGGCATGAACCTGACAATACTGGTCTTGTTATTGTCAGTATGGAGATGATGTGGTAAATGTGACATTTTAAAAAAAGACCAGAGAGAAAGAAAAAAGAAAGACTTCTGTGGTGTATGAAATGATACAATAAACTCCGTACTGTGAGCCAGTGACTAGGTGTAATCTGGTCAGTCTTTAATGGATTCCAGAGGTGAAGATACAAGGGTGAAGTTCAGGTTATACAACGGACCCAGCACGAGTGTACCTATGACTCTAGGACCTCCGATGGTAGTTACACCTGGTGGTGGGCAGACCTTATGTATATACATTACATAATTTCCCCCCCCCCCAGTTCTTGGCACAAGTTAATATTACAAGTTCAGACAGTTCGGAGCCCTTCACTCCCTGGTGGACCATCTCAGTACAATCCCAGTGCTTTCCGAGTCTCTCACGACTTGGGGCTGGGTGTTGACCATAGTGGTTTCTTTTGATGGCTGGACGTGAGTTGGTTGGTCGTCTAAGCTCGCGGAGTCTTCTTCCAACTTTTCCGGTTCGTCAATGTGTCTAAGCTTGATTTGATCAATGTGTTTCCTGCACATCTGCCCATTCTTCAGCTTAACCATATACAACCGGTTACTCGCCTTATCAGTAAAAGTGCCCGGGAGCCACTGGGGCCCTTTCCCATGGTTAAGTATATAGACTGGGTCATTTACAGATATGTCGCGTGACACTGCAGCGCGGTCGTGATACCACTGCTTGCGCTGATGTCGGGTTTCGACATGATCATTAAGGTCAGGATGATCTAGAGAGAGCCTGGTTTCGAGGCCTCTCTTCATCAATAGTTCTTCAGGCGGGACCCCAGTGAGTGTGTGTAGCCTTGTTCTGTAACTGAGCAGTATGCGTGACAGGCGTGTCTTCAAGGAACCGTGAGTTACGCGTTTCAGGCTCTGCTTGATGATTTGAACTGCCCGCTCCGCTTGACCATTGGACGCGGGTTTGAACAGGGCTGACCTCACGTGTTTTATGCCATTGCATTTCATGAACTCTTGAAACTCCAGGCTCATGAAACACGGTCCGTTGTCGCTGACAACGATGTCTGGCAGACCATGTGTGGCAAACATGGCTCTCAGGTTCTCAATGGTGGCAGTGGAAATGTTGGATGACATGATCACACATTCTATCCATTTGGAGTATGCATCCACCACCACAAAAAACATTTTACCAAGCAAGGGGCCCACAAAGTCGATGTGGATTCTAGACCATGGATGGCCATGACCATAGACTGAACGGAGCTTCCTTTGGAGCATTGCTTAACTGATGCAAGTGCTGCACTGATGCATGCATGATTCTAAGTCCGAGTCAATGCCAGGCCACCAAACATGGGACCTGGCAATGGCCTTCATCATGACAATACCGGGATGTGTACTATGTAACTCCCGTACAAATCTTGCCCTGCCTTTCTTGGGCATTACAACACGATTACCCCACAGTAAACAGTCGGACTGGATGGAAAGCTCATCTTTGCGATGGCTGTACGGTTTGGTTTCATCACCCATTTCCTTGGGGATGGTCGACAGTCCCCGTTAAGAACAGAACATTTTACAACCGATAGGGTTGGATCCTGGCTGGTCCAGGTCTTAACTTGTTGAGCAGTGACAGGCGACCCTTCATTCTCAAAGGCATCCATGACCATGAGTAGCTCTGCAGGCATTGGCGTTTCCACCTCCAGTGTGGGCAACGGTAACCGGCTCAATGCATCAGCTCAGTTGTCGGTGCCTAGTCTATGGCGAATGACATAACCAGAGGCAGATAATGTCAGCGCCCACCTCTGGATGTGGGACGACGAGTTGGTATTGATACCTTTATGTTCCGAGAACAACGATGTAAGCGGCTTGTGATCGGTTTCCAGCTCAAAGCGAAGCTCAAACAGACACTGGTGCATTTTTTTTACCCCATAAACACATGCTAAAGCCTCTTTCTCTACCATACCATAAGCTCTTTCCGCCTTGGACAGTCTTCGAGACGTGTATGCAACTGGTTGTAGTTTGCCTGACACATTGGCTTGCTGGAGTATGCAGCCGACCCCATAGGACGACGCATCACAGGTCAAAACTAGACGCTTGCATGGGTCATACAGTACCAGTAGCTTGTGGGAACACAACAGATTTCTAGCCTTCTCAAAGGCTCTGTCGAAGTTCACCCCACACCCAGTCATCTCCTTTCCTGAGCAGCTTGTGCAAAGGCTCTAATACTATGCTCAATTTGGGTAAGAAGTTACCGAAATAGTTGAGAAAACCCAGGAACGCATGCAGCTCCGTCACATTCTCGGGCCTGGGTGCATTTTTGATGGCCTCTGTTTTCACGTCTGTAGGCCTGATTCCGTCTGCAGCAATCTTTCGTCCAAGGAATTTGACCTTTGGTGCCATGAAACCGCACTTTGAATGTTTCAGCCTGAGTCCCACTTTGTCCAGACGACGCAGAACCTCTTCCAGATTGTGCAGGTGCTCGGCAATGTCACGACCTGTGACTAGGATGTCGTCTTGGAATACCACGGTCCTGGGGACGGATTTCAATAGGCTCTCCATGTTTCTCTGAAATATGGCTGCCGCTGAACGAATGCCAAAAGGGCACCTGTTGTAAATAAACAGTCCTTTGTGCGTGTTGATGCATGTAAGTTTCTTTGATGATTCAACCAGTTCCTATGTCATGTAGGCCGACGTTAGATCCAATTTGGTGAATGATTTTCCCCCGGCTAGCGTTGCAAACAGATCACCATCTTTTGGTAGCGGGTACTGATCTTGTTTCGAAACTCGGTTGATCGTGACCTTGTAATCTCCACGAATCCTGACCGTGCCATCACTCTTTAACACCGGAACAATGGGGCTGGCCCATTCATTAAATTCGACTGGTGAGATGACTCCCTCGCATTGTAGCCTGTCCAATTCGAGCTCGACCTTTTCTCTCACCATGTGTGGGACCGTCCTGGCTTTGTGATGGATGGGCCTTGCATCTGGGCCTCGGTGAATCTGCACCTTGGCTCCCTTGAAGCTGCCAATTCCCGGTTCAAACAGTGAGGGAAATTTGCTCAGCACTTGAGCACACAAATCATCATCCGCTGATGACAAAGCTTTGATATCATATCATTTCCATTTTATTTTCTTGAGCCAACTCCTGCTGAATAACTGTTATGCATGTAACTATATAATACTTGTCACCAGAGGGCGTGACTGTTGGTGTCCTAATGGTCACCTGCACACAAATGCAGGGCGAGTTTAAAAGGTTGGCTGTCATGTTGTTTAGGCACTCTGGAGTTGTAATAAAGACGTCTAAGGTCACACTATGTTTAGCTCACAGTACTCAGCCTCATGGAGTTCTTCTACATGTAATAATTAGCGACGAGTAACAGAATACAAACCTTCATGCAACCATGGCTGCCGTTGGAATATTAGAGAGATTCGTAGAGGGTGATGATTGGGAAGCCTTCGTCAAGCATCTCGACCAGTACTTCGTGGCCAACGAGCTGGAAGGAGTCACTAATGCAGCCAAGCACAGGGCGGTTCTCCTCACCCTCTGTGGGCCTAAAATATACGGCCTCATCAAGAAGCTGCTCGCACCGACAAAACCAATGGAGAAGGAATATACAGAGTCGTGCACGCTGGTTCGGGACTACTCAAGCAGAAGGAGAGTATCCTCATGGCCAGGTATCGTTTTTACAAGCACCATCGCTATGGGGGCCAGGACGTGGTGGATTATGTCGCCGACCTGAGACACCTCGCGGGTCCTTGCGATTTTGGAGCTGCGTTGGGGGAAATTCGGGACTTTCGTTAGTCCCGAACCAGGGTTTCGTGCTTGGCATCAGACATGAGGTCATTCTTCGAAAGCTGCTTGCTGCCCAAACCCTAGACCTGAGCAGGGCCATCGCGATCGCCCAGGCATGCATGGCCATGGACGATAACATCAAACAGATATCTTCTCAACCAGCAAGTACTGTGCATAAAATGACGTCACTAGTAGGCTGAACTGCATATGGCAGGGCCTATACATCTGCTGTTGCAAGACCTCTGATGACTCAGAGTCCGCCATCGGGGGTGAATGTGAATCCATTAGCACCGTGTTGGCGCTGCAGGGGTAATCATTGGGCCCATCAATGTCGATTCAAGCACTACATATGCAAAGGCTGCGCGACAATGGGGCACCTCCAGCGAAGGTGCAAACGTGCTGTGACGCACCATGTGGTAGAGGATGATCGATCCGGCGCAGATCACGCAGCCCAGGCAACTCAACCCGAGGAAGAAGTGTATGGGGTACATACCTTCACCACCAAGAGCCCTTCAATAATGCTGAAAGTCAAATTAAATGGAGTTCCAATATCCATGGAGTTGGACATGGGTGCGAGTCAGTCAATAATGAGCCAGAAGGCTTTCGAGAAACTGTGGGGCAATAAGGCACAAAGGCCTAAACTGAGCCTGATTAATGCAAAGCTGCGTACCTACACCAAAGAGCTCATACCAGTCATTGGAAGTGTGGCAGTGAAAGTATCGTATGATGCAACTGTGCATGACCTATCATTGTGGATTGTTCCAGGCAATGGCCCAACGCTGTTCGGCAGAAGCTGGTTAGAAAAGATTAGATGGAATTGAAATGACATCAAAGCACTATCTTCAATGGATGATGCCTCGTGTGCTCAAGTGCTGAGCAGGTTTCCCTCGCTATTCGAACCAGGCATCGGCAACTTCAAAAGTACAGATCCATCTAGGCCCCGATGCACGGCCTGTCCATCACAAAGCTCGGGCGGTTCCGTACACGATGAGGGAGAAAGTCGAGATCGAACTGGACAGACTCCAACGTGAAGGAATCATATCGCCAGTCGAGTTCAACGAGTGGGTCACTCCAATTGTTCTGGTGTTGAAAAGCGATGGCATGGTCAGAATCTGCGGAGACTACAAGGTAACGATTAACTGAGTCTCAGTACAGGACCAGTACCCGCTGCCCAAGGCGGATGACCTGTTTGCAACTTTAGCGGGGGGGAAGTCGTTCACCAAATTGGACCTAACCTCTGCCTACATGACACAGGAGCTGGCTGAATCTTCGAAAAGACAGACGTGCATCAACACACACAAAGAGTTGTTTATATACCACAGGTGCCCTTTCGGGATTCGCTCGGCTGCAGCCATTTTCCAGAGAAACAAGGAGAGTTTGCTGAAATCTGTTCCACGCAACGTTGTATTTCAAGACGACATCCTGATCACTGGTCATGACACCATCGAACATCTACACAAACTGGAAGAGGTTCTAAGTCGCCTAGACAGAGTGGGACTCAGGCTAAAATGCTCCAAGTATGTTTTCCTGGCACCAGAAGTCGAATTTTTGGGGAGAAAGATTGCAGCAGACTGCATCAGGCCCACGGACTCAAAGATAGAGGCCATCAAGAATACACCCAGACCACAGAATGTGACAGAGCGTCGTTTGTTCCTGGGACTCCTCAACTATTTCGGTAACTTTTTACCCGGGTTGAGCACGTTGTTAGAGTCTTTGCACATGTTGCTACGTAAGGATGACGACTGGGTTTGGGGCAAATCTCAAGACACAGCCTTTGAGAAGGCCAGGAACCTGCTATGTTCAAATCAGTTACTTGTACACTATAACCCATGTAAACATTTAGTGCTAGCTTGTGACGCCTCATCGTACAGAGTCGGCTGTGTGTTACAGCAAGCCAATGTATCGGGCAACCTCCAACCGGTTGCATACGCATCTAGAAGTCTGTCTAAGGCTGAGAGAGCCTACAGTATGGTCGAGAAAGAAGCATTAGCATGTGTATATGGGGTTAAGAAAATGCACCAATACATATTTGGACTTCAGTTTGAGCTTGAAACTAACCTCCAGCCGCTCATTTAGTTGTTTTCAGAGAGCAAAGGTATAAACACCAATGCTTCGTCCAGCATCCAAAGATGGGCACTAACATTATCCGCTTATGACTATGTTATCTGCCACAGACCAGGCACGGAAAACTGTGTCGATGCTCTCAGCTGGCTAACATTACCCTCCACCGGGGTTGAAATGGCACAGCCCGCAGACTTGCTACTGGTCATGGATGCTTTTGAGAGTGAGGGGGTCACCCGTCACGGCTCGCCAGATCAGGACCTGGACCAGCCAGGACCCTGTGCTATCATTAGTAAAGAGTTCCATCCTAAATGGGAACTGGTTGGCCGTTCCCATGGAAATGTAAGATGAAATTAAGCAATTTCACCGACGCAGAGATAAACTATCCATCCAGTTGGATTGTCTCTTATGGGATAATCGCGTATAAATGGAAACGTTTATACGCGACCTATACAGTACCCACCCAGGCATTGTCATGATGAAGGCAATTGCCAGGTCGCATGTTTGGTGGCCCAGCATTGACTCGAATTTGGAGTCATGCATGCATCAGTGCAACACTTGCTCGCAACTGAGCAATGCACCAAGAGTCTGTGATCATGGCCCTCCAAACCATGGTCCAGGATCCACCTAGATTTTGCCAGCCTCTTTCTAGGAAAGATGTTTTTAGTAGTAGTGGATGCTTACTCCAAATGGATTGAATGCGTAATCATCTCATCCAGCACATCCACATTGAAAGTCACTGGGCCATGATCGCCACCCATGGCTTGCCCGACGTCCTTGTCAGTGACAATGGACTGTGTTTCACCAGCTCAGAATTCAACAAATTTATGAACTGCAATGGCATCAAGCATGTCACATCTGCTCCGTTTAAGCCCGCGTCTAACGGTCAAGTGGAGTGGGCAGTCCAAACAATCAAGTAGAACATGAAACGCGTGACGGACGGCTCCCTGCAGACCCGCTTGGCTCGCATTCTGCTCAGTTACCGGATACGACCCCACTCGCTCACCGGGGATCCCCCGGCAGAATTGTTAATGAAAAGAGCCCTCAAAACCAGGCTCTCCCTAGTCCACCCGGATCTAAATGATCACGTGGAAACCTGGTGACACCGGCAGAACATGTACCATGATCACGTGGCTGTTCACGTGACACTGATGTTAACGACCCTGTGTTTGTACTGAATTACGGCCATGGTCCCAAGTGGGTTGCTGGCACTGTTTTGGCCAAGGAAGGGAATAGGGTCTTTATAATTAATCTGTTGAATGGCCAAACGTACAGAAAGCAGTTAGATCAGTCCAAATTGTGATTTACTGACAACTAGGAACGACTTGAAGAGGACAACAGCATCGACGATTCACCAACACACACCCAACCAGCAATCAACCTCGCTGTCAATCACGAGGATGAACCCACCGTTCCTGACAGTCCGGTCAGACCAGCCGCAGTGCAGTGCAGCAATGGTCTGGCCAACTCACACACACCAGGGTTTGAACTTAGATCAACCAGGGAGCGAAGGGCTCCGGATCGCCTCAACTTGTAAATAACTTGTACCGAAGACTTTGCAGGAGAGTGATGTTACGTATGTAACTATGTAATACTTGCCACCAGAGGGTGTGACTGTTGGAGTCCTAATGGTCACCTGCACACACGTGCATGGCCAGTATAAAAGGTTGGCTGCCATGTTGTTTAGGCACTCTGGACTTGTAATAAAAAAGACTAAGGTCACACTAAATTTAGCTCACAGTACTCAGCCTCGTGGAGTTCTTCTATACATAATAATAACGATGGGCTGTTGCCCGGAATAATCCATAACGGCAGATCATGAACCATTCCCTCATACGACACTCTTACTGCTGCACTACCGATCACTGGTATGAGCTCATTGGTGTAGGTACGCAACTTCGCATTTATCGGACTCAGCTTGGGTCTCTCTGCCTTGGCCTCACACAGCTTTTTGAAAGTCCTCTGGCTCATTATCGATTGACTCGCACCCGTGTCTAATTCCATGCCGTTTAATTTTACCTCCATCATTATCGGTTGGCTCTTTGTTAGGAACTTCCTTCTCGGAGATCTCAAATGTCTTGGGCTGCATCGCCAGATCCACGCTGAATTGATCATCATCCACGTGGTGTGTCACAGCTTGCTTGCTCCGCTGCAGACACGTCCGCTGAAGATGCCCCGTCTTCGCACACCCCCTGCATACATACTCCCTGAAGTGGCACTGATGGGGTCAGTGATTGCCCCCGCAATGCCAATACGTTGATCTCGGATTTGCGCCCGATGGCAGGCTTTGAGCAGCTTCCGTTCTCGCATACGCAGTCGAGTAGGCCCTCGATGGCGAACTTTGAGCGGCTCCCGGTCTTGCAGACGCAGTCAAGTAGGCCCTGCCATGTGCAGCTCTGCCTGCATTCATGACAATTTTGTACACAGTACTTGCAGTGAAGTTCCTGTTTTATTGCGATATCTGCTTCGTGCTTTTCTGCGTGGACATGCAAGCCTGGGCGATAGTGATGACCTTGCTGAGGTCCGGCATCTCCGCAGCCAGCAGCTTACTTAAGATCACCTCGTGGTTGACCCCGATCATGAAAAAGTCACGCAGCATGTCTTCCAATGCAGGCCCAAATTTGCAAGGCCCTGCAAGACGTCTCAGGTCGGCAACAAATGCCGCTACGTCCTGGCCTTCTGGACGAACACGGGTATATAAGCGATATCTGGATATGAGGATTCCTTCCGTTGGTTTAAGGTGTTCCCGAACTAGAGCACACAGTTCTTTGTAATCAAAAGGAAAGATAGATTATGAAGGTAAACTTGCGCAAAACATAAAAAAGGATAATAAAAGCTTTTACAGATATATAAAACGGAAAAGAGTGACTAAAGTAAATGTTGGTCCCTTAGAAGATGAGAAGGGGGATTTAATAATGGGAAATGTGGAAATGGCTGAGACCTTAAACAATTATTTTGCTTCGGTCTTCACAGTGGAAGACACAAAAACCATGCCAAAAATTGCTGGTCACAGGAATGTGGGAAGGGAGGATCTTGAGACAATCACTATCACTAGGGGGGTAGTGCTGGACAGGCTAATTGGACTCAAAGTAGACAAGTTCTCTGGTCCTGATAAAATGCATCCCAGGGTATTAAAAGAGATGGTGGAAGTTATAGCAGATGCATTCGTTATAATCTACCAAAAGTCTCTGGACTCTGGGGAGCTACCAGCGGATTGGAAAACAGCTAATGTAACGCCTCTGTTTAAAAAAGGGGGCAGACAAAAGGCAGGTAACTATAGGCCGGTTAGTTTAACATCTGTAGTGGGGAAAATGCTTGAAACTATCATTAAGGAAGAAATAGCGGGACATCTAGATAGGAATAGTGCAATCAAGTAGACGCAGCATGGATTCATGAAGGGGAAATCATGTTTAACTAATTTACTGGAATTCTTTGAGGATATAACGAGCATGGTGGATAGAGGTGTACCGATGGATGTGCTGTATTTAGATTTTCAAAAGGCATTCGATAAGGTGCCACACAAAAGGCTACTGCAGAAGATAAGGGTACGCGGAGTCAGAGGAAATGTATTAGCATGGATAGAGAATTGGCTGGCGAACAGCAAGCAGAGAGTCAGGATAAATGGGTCCTTTTTGGGTTGGAAATCGGTGGTTAGTGGTGTGCCACAGGGATCGGTGCTGGGACCACAACTGTTTACAATATACATAGATGACCTGGAAGAGGGGACAAAGTGTAGTGCAACAAAATTTGCAGATGACACAAAGATTAGTGGGAAAGCGGGTTGTGTAGAGGACACAGAAAGGCTGCAAAGAGATTTAGATAGATTAAGCGAATAGGCTAAGGTTTGGCAGATAGAATACAATGTCGGAAAGTGTGAGGTCATCCACCTTGGGAAAAAAAACAGTAAAAGGGAATATTATTTGAATGGGGAGAAATTACAACATGCTGCAGTGCAGAGGGACCTGGGGGTCCTTGTGCATGAAACTCTTTTAGAGTCTACCTGTAAAACAAAAAACATTAAACCGTGCCACCCACCCTGGATGACACAGCAGACATTTACAAGGCCCTTTTTTCTTTTTTTTTGTGTTTTTTTTTTGTGTTTTTCTTTTTTTTGTGTTTTTTTTTGGGCGCTAAAATCACATTTTTTCCAGTGCCCCCTATAAAAGGGTAGGGGGACACTAAAAGCACTGGCAATTAAAACAAATTAAACTTTAAAACGTAAAATCAAATTAAAATTTGGTTGCCGGGTGTGATGATGCACTCCAGTCCCTCCGGTGCCCACCTCTCGCGGAAGGCCGCGAGCGTACCGGTGGACACCGCGTGCTCCATCTCCAAGGACACCCTGGACCGGATGGAAGAGCGGAAGAGAGGCAGGCAGTCAGGTTGAACGACCCCCTTGACCGCCCGCTGCCTGGACCGGCTGATGGCACCCTTGGCCGTGCCCAGGAGCAGTCCTACGAGGAGGCCCTCGGACTTACCCGCTCCCCTCCGCACAGGGTGCCCAAAGATCAGGAGAGTGGGACTGAAGTGCAGCCAGAATTTCAGGAGCAGCCCCTTTAGATAATGAAACAGGGGCTGCAACCTCGTGCACTCAGTAAAAACATGGAACACGGACTCCTCCAGACCGCAGAAATTGCAGGCGGCCTGGGAGTCTGTGAACCGGCTTAAAAATTTGTTGCACGGCACTGCTCCGTGCACCACCCTCCAGGCCAAGTCCCCGATGAATAGTGGGAGGACTCCCGCATAGAGTGCCCTCTATCGGGGACCCCCGCCTCCTCCGGACGGCAAGATGGTACGCCATGGCGTGTCCGGACGGCTGGCGAGGATGGCAAAGTTGAGGGTGTGCAGGAGCAGCCCATACAGGAAACCCCTCCGCGCGGAACTGAAAGGCACGGAGGGGATTTCCCCGAGGCGGCTCAAGTTGTGAGGCGCCGGCCCCCAAGGGAGGTTCCGGAATTTGGCGCCAATGAGGAATTCCATCCGGACGGGGGTCAGTTTGGAAGGGATCTCCCCACGTGCTTGAGCCTCCTCGATGCACCTAACAGAGTCAGGGCCCAAAGCTGTTTTTAGCGACTCGATGGCTTCGGCCGCATGGCGGACGTCGGCTGAATTTAGGCGCCGCGCCAGCGTGCCTGGCGCCATCCAGCCCGCTCCTCTGCCATCGAGCAGGTCCCTGACCCTGGTCACCTCACCAACCACAGCCCTCTCTTCCGACCGCCACATAAAACCTCGGTCGTGGAGGTACGGATTCCCGAGCAGCGACTCCTGCAGGACGGCCGCCACTCCAGCCGGCGGAGAGCTGCGCTTGGTGGAGACTTTGTTCCAGACCCTGATGAGGTCCCTGTAAAAGACAGGCAGCTCCCGGAGGGTGGTCCTGACACCCCCCAAGTTCACAAACAGGAGCTGCGTGTCGTAGTTGAGGTCGCGCTGCTGGCGGAAGAAATACCTCGCCAGAGCGCACCACCTAGGAGGGGGCTCGACGTAAAGGTATCTCTGCAGGATCTGAAGAAGGAAAGTCGCGATCTGGGCGCTGACGCACACCAACGACTGACCGCCCTCCTCAAGTGGGAGACTCAAGACCGCAGCAGAGACCCAGTGCTTCCTGTTGTTCCAGAAGAAGTCCACCAGCTTCTTCTGTATCTTGGCGACAAACGCAGGGGGAGGGGTCAAAGTGACCAGCCGGTACCACAACATTGCGGCCACCAGCTGGTTTATGACTAGCGCTCGACCCCTGTAGGACAGCACTCGGAGCAGTCCTGTCCAGTGCCCTAGGCGAGCGGCGACCTTGGCCTCCAGCTCCTGCCAGTTCGCCGGCCAGGCTCCCTCGTCGGGGCTAAGGTAGACTCTCAGATAAGGAGATGGGTCGTGCTCCAGGCAAAAGGCCTGAGCTCCTCCGGCAGGGAGTCCACCCGCCACTGACCCACCAGGAGTCCGGAACATTTCTCCCAGTTAATTCTGGCGGAGGATGCGGCCGAGTAAATCTCTTGGCACTCACGCATCCTCCGCAGGTCAGCGGGATCCTCTACCGCGAGGAGCACGTCATCGGCGTAAGCCGAGAGGACGACCTCCACGCCCGGCCCTTGCAGAGCCAGTCCCGTCAACCTCGTCCGCAAGAGGCGCAGGAAAGGCTCCACGCAGATGGCATATAACTGGCCGGACATGGGGTCCTTGTGCATGAAACTCTTTTTGGAGTTCACCTGCAAAACATAAAACATTAAACGGTGCCACCCGACCTGGGTGACACTCCAGACATTTACAAGGCCCTTTTTTTTCCCCCCTTTTTTGTTTTTTTTTGTGTTTTTTCTTTTTCTTTTTCTTTTTTTTTTGGGCACTAAAATCACAATTTTTCCCCAGTGCCCCCTATAAAAGGGAAGGGGACACTAAAAGCACCGGCAATTAAAACAAATTAACTTTAAAACGTAAAATCAAATTAAAATTTGGTTGCCGGGCGTGATGATGCACTCCAGTCCCTCCGGTGCCCACCTCTCGCGGAAGGCCGCGAGCGTACCGGTGGACACCGCGTGTTCCATCTCCAAGGACACCCTAGACCGGATGTAAGAGCGGAAGAGAGGCAGGCAGTCAGGTTGAACGACCCCCTCGACCGCCCGCTGCCTGGACCGGCTGATGGCACCCTTGGCCGTGCCCAGGAGCAGTCCTACGAGGAGGCCTTCGGACCTACCCGCTCCCCTCCGCACAGGGTGCCCAAAGATCAGGAGAGTGGGACTGAAGTGCAGCCAGAATTTCAGGAGCAGCCCCTTCAAATAATGGAACAGGGGCTGCAACCTTGTGCACTCAATAAAAACATGGAACACGGACTCCTCCAGACCGCAGAAATTGCAGGCGGCCTGGGAGTCCGTGAACCGGCTTAAAAATTTGTTGCACGGCACTGCTCCGTGCACCACCCTCCAGGCCAAGTCCCCGATGAATAGTGGGAGGACCCCTGCGTAGAGTGCCCTCCATCGGGGACCCCCGCCTCCTCCGGACGGCAAGATGGTACGCCATGGCGTGTCCGGACGGCCGGCGAGGATGGCAAAGTTGAGGGTGTGCAGGAGCAGCCCATACAGGAAACCCCTCCGCGCGGAACTGAAAGGCACGGAGGGGATTTCCCCGAGGCGGCTCAAGTTGTGAGGCGCCGGCCCCCGAGGGAGGTTCCGGGGTTTGGCGCCGATGAGGAATTCCGTCCGGACGGGGGTCAGTTCGGACGGGATCTCCCCACGTGCTTGAGCCTCCTCGATGCACCTAACGGAGTCAGGGCCCAGAGCTGTTTTTAGCGACTCGATGGCATCGGCCGCGTGGCGGACGTTGGCAGAGTTTAGGCGCCGCGCCAGCGTGTCCGGCGCCATCCAGCCCGCTCCTCCACCATCGAGCAGGTCCCTGACCCTGGTCACCTCACCAGCCACAGCCCTCTCTTCCGACCGCCACATGAAGCCTCGGCCGTGGAGGTACGGATTCCCGAGCAGCGGCTCCTGCAGGACGGCCGCCACTCCAGCCGGCGGAGAGCTGCGCTTGGTGGAGACTTTGTTCCAGACCCTGATGAGTTCCCTGTAAAAGACAGGCAGCTCCCGGAGGGCGGTCCTGGCACCCCCCAAGTTCACAAACAGGAGCTGCGTGTCGTAGTTGAGGTCGCGCTGCTGGCGGAAGAAATACCTCGCCAGAGCGCACCACCTAGGAGGGGGCTCGACGTAAAGGTATCTCTGCAGGATCTGAAGAAGGAAAGTCGCGAGCTGGGCGCTGACGCACACCAACGACTGACCGCCCTCCTCAAGCGGGAGACTCAAGACCGCAGCAGAGACCCAGTGCTTCCTGTTGTTCCAGAAGAAGTCCACCAGCTTCTTCTGTATCTTGGCGACAAACGCAGGGGGAGGGGTCAAAGTGACCAGCCGGTACCACAACATTGCGGCCACCAGCTGGTTTATGACTAGCGCTCGACCCCTGTAGGACAGCACTCGGAGCAGTCCTGTCCAGTGCCCTAGGCGAGCGGCGACCTTGGCCTCCAGCTCCTGCCAGTTCGCCGGCCAGGCTCCCTCGTCGGGGCTAAGGTAGACTCTCAGATAAGGAGATGGGTCGTGCTCCAGGCAAAAGGCCTGAGCTCCTCCGGCAGGGAGTCCACCCGCCACTGACCCACCAGGAGTCCGGAACATTTCTCCCAGTTAATTCTGGCGGAGGATGCGGCCGAGTAAATCTCTTGGCACTCACGCATCCTCCGCAGGTCAGCGGGATCCTCTACCGCGAGGAGCACGTCATCGGCGTAAGCCGAGAGGACGACCTCCACGCCCGGCCCTTGCAGAGCCAGTCCCGTCAACCTCGTCCGCAAGAGGCGCAGGAAAGGCTCCACGCAGATGGCATATAACTGGCCGGACATGGGGTCCTTGTGCATGAATCCCAAAAAGTTAGTTTGCAGGTGCAGCAGGTAATCAAGAAGGCGAACGGAATGTTGGCCTTCATTGCGAGAGGGATGGAGTACAAAAGCAGGGAGGTCCTACTGCAACTGTATAGCGTATTGGTGAGGCTGCACCTGGAATACTGCATGCAGTTTTGATCACCTTACTTAAGGAAGGATATACTAGCTTTGGAGGGGGTACAGAGACGATTCACGAGGCTGATTCCGGAGATGAGGGGGTTACCTTATGATGATAGATTGAGTAGACTGGGTCTTTACTCATTGGAATTCAGAAGGATGAGGGGGGATCTTATAGAAACATTTAAAATAATGAAAGGGATAGACAAGATAGAGGCAGAGAGGTTGTTTCCACTGGTTGGGGAGACTAGAACTAGGGGGCACAATCTCACAATACGGGGAGCCAATTTAAAACTGAGTTGAGAAGGAATTTCTTTTCCCAGAGGGTTGTGAATCTGTGGAATTCTCTGCCCAAGGAAGCAGTTGAGGCTAGCTCATTGAATGTATTCAAGTCACAGATCGATAGATTTTTAACCAAAAAGGGAATTAAGGGTTACGGGGAGCGGGCGGGTAAGTGGAGCTGAGTCCACGGCCAGATCAGCCATGATCTTGTTGAATGGCGGAGCAGGCTCGAGGGGCTAGATGGCCTACTCCTGTTCCTAATTCTTATGTTCTTATGTTCTTATTTTCTGTATGAAGAGTGGGTGAGAGCAGATCCTTGATGAGTGCATAGATCGTGGGGCCACAGACCGTGAGAAGAACTGCCCTGCGCTTCCCTGCATCCTCATCTTTATTTAGGTCATTTGTCACAAAATACTGGTCAAGATGATCCGTGAAATCTCCCCAATCCTCTCCCTCATTGAATCTCTCAAGAATTCCAACAGTACTCGATCGTGCTGTGCTCGCCATACTTTTGCATGGATTCGTATCTTCCGCGTCGCCAGTTGTGGTGTGTGAAATGATACAATGAACTCCATACTGGAGTCAGTGACTAGGTGTAACCTAGTCCCAAAGCAAGCGCTCTATTTGGAACTCGTCCACAGCAAACGAGCTGAAGGTGGGTAGAGGAAACGTAACAAGAACACCTTCAAAGCCTCCCTGATAAAATGCGACATCCCCACTGACACCTAGGAGTCCCTGGCCAAAGAGTGCCCTAAGTGGAGGAAGTGCATCCGGGAGGATACTGAGCTCCTCGCGTATCGTCGTTGAGAGCATGCAGAAATCAAGCGCTGGCAGCGGAAAGAGCGTGCGGCAAACCAGTCCCACCCACCTCTTCCCTCAATGACTATCTGTCCCACCTTTGACAAAGACTGTGATTCTCGTATTGGATTGTACAGCCACCAAAGAACTCATGCTAAGAGTGGAAGCAAGTCTTCCTCGATTCCGAGGGACTGCCTATGATGATGATGATGATAATGTAACTTGGTCAGTCTTTAATGGCTTCCAGAAATGGAGATACAAAGGTGAAGTTCAGGTTATATACCAGGCCCAGCACGAGTGTACCTATGACCCTAGGACCTCCGGCGGTAGTGCCCCCTGATGGTGGGCAGACCTTATGTACATACATTACAACTTGGATTTATATAGCGCCTTTCATGGCCGTCGGACGTCTCAAAGCGCTTTGCAGCCAAAGAAGTACTTTTGGAGTGTAGTCACTGTTGTAATATATGAGAGTTCACAGTGTTTTAACTTATTTTTCCCTTCAAGCAACACCACCAAGAAAAATCGATTAACCAGCTATTCATCTTATTGCTGTTTTGGGACCTTGATATATGTAAAATAGTTCCCACATTTTCTTACATAACAACATTCACTACGGTTAAAAATAATTTATTTTGGGATTTACTGAGAGAGGTGATAAAGCACGATATAAATGCAAATTCTTGCTTCCATTAACTGGTGCCTGTGATATGACATATATATTTTGATATGCTATTCTGAATAAAAATAAATGTTAATGTTATCCTTTCAGTATCCTAGTCATTCTGTAAAGCAGGACTGTGCTAAAGTATGTTTGTTCAAGATTAGATTGCTGTTTTACAAGAATTAGGAATATTTCCTGTTTTCACTAGACTAGACAAAGAAAAAAATGAACTTCCAGCCACGATGTCATCATCTGCAGGTTGCTAAGCAGCAGAAAGCTTTGGTAATGATGTTGTAGCTGCACCCTCTTTTGCTAACAATCTAGATTCATGCTCAGTGACTGGCGACCTCTGTCTCGCACCATCACGCCTCCCTTCGGATTAGTCAGGAATGATGTTGTCATTGATGAAAACGGGAGCTGCTTGACAGTTACAAGCTTGTTTTTTTTTAGAACATGAGAATATTACAACTAGAAATGTCAGGATGTTATGGGTCACTGCACTAATATAACTCATCAAGCTACAAAGAAGCACAATAATTGATTCTTTGCTATATTTGTGAAGCACAGTGCCTACGCTAATCGTGATAAATAAATCAACAAAAGAGAGGGGAATTTAACTGCTGCATTCTGAAAAGCACAGGACACATGTGATTTCATGACATTAAAATGATCAATGCATAGAATTTCATAGAATGTAC
The DNA here is from genome assembly GCF_044704955.1 of Pristiophorus japonicus. Taxonomy (NCBI): domain Eukaryota; kingdom Metazoa; phylum Chordata; class Chondrichthyes; family Pristiophoridae; genus Pristiophorus; species Pristiophorus japonicus. The sequence goes on from NC_091988.1 coordinate 140,696,148, forward strand.
AGCACAGAAAAATGTCCTTCGGACCAACCAGTCTATGCCGGCGTTTATGCTCCATTCGAGCCTCCTCCCATCTTTCCTCATCTAACTCTATCAGCGTAGCCCTCTGTTCCCTTCTCCCTCATATGCTTGTCTACCCTCCTCTTAAATGCATCTATACTATTTGCCTCAACCACTCCCTGTGGTAGTGAGTTCCACATTCTCACCACTCTCTGGGTAAAGAAGTTTCTTCTGAATTCCCTTTTCATTGTGATACTTCTAAAAATGATTATTCCACTATCAAAAATCATATGAGGATTTCTGAATTTATAAAGGCAGAAATTTCAGATCACAATTGTCTCTAATAATCTTTCTTGTTCATGACTCTTCTGAAATATAATCAAAATGAACAACAGAGAGAAGGACATGTCTGTTAACACCATAGCGCACTCTTCGTGTCAAGGAAGGATATTAATGACAGTTTTGTTGGTCAGCACTGGTTTGGTTAAGCCTCTTTGATGGATACTTGCCGATGGTAGAACAGTTACCCTTTTTCAACCACATAAGAATCTAACTTCAGCAAATGAAACTGTGAACAGCACCTTCTTCAGGAGACTAACTGTATTACAGTGTTAAGAATCTGCTGCTCCAGAGTATGCCTCCGACCCGGAAAAAAATACAAACACACCTGCTGGCTCCCGGGCTTCGGAGTCTTAGGGTCCTGGGCCTGCAGGCATATGCCTTTTAAAGGCCCATGGGTCCCAGGGATGCAGGCGGTTCAAAAACTTCCCTGGGATCACATGGATCAGGGCCCACTGTCAGAAAGGAGGATTCCTGCTAATCTTATGGCGATTCCACTTTGGAATCCCCAAATAAATAAATAATTTACACAACTGAAATAAAAATGAATGTTCCATTTTCAAAATTAATTAAAAGTCCCTTTAATGAAGCATTTAAAATTAAAATGTAATTTTTTTGAAAAATAATTTTAAACATATTAATCTGGGCCAAAATTTACATAAGTGAATTTTAAGTGTCTGGGTATGTTTTTTTATTTTTTAAATTTAAATTTAACATTTATATTAACCCCTACGCTGGTAAAACCAGACCCTGGGCCCAGGTTTCCGATGCTGCTCAAAACGGCGCATCTCCGTGATTTAAGTAACCCGTTTGGGGAAAAAGTGTGCCGAAATCTTACCGGGGAATTCTCGAGTCGTCCTGGAGCGTGGCGTGGTGCAGCGGAGTCTGAGGGGGGCAGAGCAAGTCGATCGCAACTAGCAGGGGGGGCGATGCTAGGGTCCTGCTTGTTTTTCTCAGTCGGCATCCTTGCGCATGCGCGTTACAGCGTGCACACATGCGCAATGGGTCTTTGACCTTGGCAGTCGGCCACTTAAAGGGAGAACGTGGCAGGCACTCATTTAAAGCGAGCTGGGACTTTTGGTTGCAGGTAGGAAAAGGAGTGAAAAGTATTTAATTGATTTTTGGAGTGCAAAGGAGTGCTGCAAAGGTGCTGCATAGGTGCAAGCAAGGTCATTTAAAGGGACAACGTGGCACTCTGTTAAAGCGAGCTGTGTGATTTTTTTTGGTGCAGGAAGGGAAGGAGTGAAAAGTCTTTAAGTGATTCTTGGAGTGCAAAGGAGTACTGCACACGTGCATGCAAGAAAAAGACTGTGTTTTTAAAAATCACTGAGTGTAAATCCCGTACAGCAATGCAAGAACATGCAGCGAGAATGAAGAACTTCTTGGATGAAGAATTGGAGACACAAATTAATGTCATTGAGGGGAGATGGCAGGAGCTGGACACCAGCAACAGAGGCCGCACAAAGGTGGCACCCAAAGAAATCAAGAAACGCTGGGACCTAGTTGCAGCCGAATACTGCGGAGTGGTGAATACTAGGAGATCTGGGGCCCAGTGTAAAAAGAAATGGCAGGACCTTGGTCAAGTCGTTAGTGTAAGTAATATTTTCCTTTTCTCAATGGAATTTCAATTGTAAATGTGACCAGCTATATATGTCCCACCCAGCAGAAAGGCACCCTCTCTAAAAAGTTATATTTTCATCTTTGCAGAAGGAATTGGCTCACAACAAAAGGGAAAGAACACAAACAGGAGGCCCGCCAAATCTGCACCAACTAACGCCCTTGGAACAGAGGGTCGCTGCCCTGATGAGTCGTGCCTGGAGAAAAGCAATCAGTGATGCACAAGCTGGGCCCACATGCTTGGGAGAGGGTAAGTCCTGAAAATGCATCGTGACCCTTCAAATCAACCTGCTGCCTGGCCTGCTATGTGCGAGACTACTCATGTCACCCATCCTGCCAACTCCTGTGTTGCTAACCATTTGACTGTTCGGTTATATTTTGCAGAACATGATACCAATCCAGAAGATTCAGAAGAAGATTCAGATGCATGCGATCAAGACCAAGGCGGTGGGGGGGGGGGGGGGGGGGGGAGGGGGGCATGGATATGTGTTCAGTGGAGAATGTTGATGGTAATATGGATCAGACCATAGTGCAGGGCCTCACTCTCCCAGAGAATACCATGAGTTCTCTCCAACATCCCACTCTTTCATCCACCCCCCATCCTTGCGTGGTGCTTTAAGTTCTGATGCGGCATGCCATCGTCTCCTCACGTATCCATCCGCGTTTAGTGATGTAAGTTCTGGTAAGAAGTTCCATGGTTTCACATATTCCAAGGCTGTGGGTCCCAGTGGTGGTGGTGGAATGCATCTTGTAACACCCAGTCCCCCACTGTCACAGGTAGTGGCTGTTCCCAGTGGTGGTGGTGGTGGAATGCTGTGTGGAACAACCAGGGCCCCACAGTCAGAGGAAACGGGTCCCAGTGGTGGTGGTGGTAGAATGCAGTGTGGTACACCCAGGGCCCCACCGTCTCACCCTGCGCCTCGCACCGGAAGGGTGCCGCGAGGCAGAGCCAGGGCGAGAGGAAGGAGAACCCGAGTAGGCTCTCCTAAGATGCAGCCTTCAACAAAATGCGCATGACGTTATTGCATTGGGTATAGAGGGCAATGACCTTACCCGTTCACTCGAGTTAGCAGCACTGTCTGGACAAATAACAGTTATGCCAAGTGAACTGAGTACGGGAATCTCTGGAGCAGCGCAAATGCTGGCAGAGGCCAGCAGGCAGTTAGTTGCTGCAATAAGCGCATACATCCCGACCAATCAAATGCCACTCCCAGTGCAATCCCAGTATCAGCCTCTGTCGAGACCCAAGCTGGGACCCCCCTTTCTCCCCCCCCACCCCCTCTCTCCCCCCCACCCGCTCTCTCCCCGCCCCCCCCACCCCTATGAGGCAGTGCACATGCACCAAGATGTGGATGAGAGTTGGGTGCAGCCTTTCTTTGCTGCTGGTGTTGATGGAGTAGTTGTTGATGCCACTGTTGTAATTGTTTTCAAATTGAAATTGCGTACTAAGTTTTGTAACTTTACAAGTATATAAGTGATCTTAAAGTTTTTAAGTGATCTTAAAGTGTAAATGTTCTCACATGTAACAAGTTGTTTAAATTTACTGCGTTAAAAGTTATCTTAAGGTTTTTCCGTGATCTTGTTCACAAATTGAAATTGTTTACTAAGTTTTCTAACTTTAAAACTTTATAAGTATTTGGAGTTTTTAAGTGATCAGAAAGAGTCATATCAAATTTGATACAAGAATGATTTTATTGCACTAAAGTAAAGAACATTGTAAAGATTTCAATGAGATATATTATACATTGAAACTGAATCATGACAAGAATGTTTTTATTATTGTACTAAAGTAAAGTACATTGCAAACTTTTCAATAAAGTTTATTACTGAACATTAAAACTGAATCATGGTCCATTATCATATCAACACACAACATTTAGGAACACCCACATAAGATAGACATCCCTCACCCCTTCAGTCATGCCTGCCTCCCGCACCCAGCCATGACCGAGGGGCGTGCTGGTGTGGCGTGTCGTGGCTCGGAGATCTCCCCTGCTGAAGTGGGATGGGTGTCCGTGGGCCGAGGAAGCCAGCGACTGATTGCCCTACAGTATCTGAGACGCACAGATCGGTCCTGCTGCTGGCTGCGAGGGGTTGGGGTGGGGGCTGGGGGGGCGGGGAAAGAGTGGTGTTGGGGGTGTAGGAGTGAGGAGGGACACACGGAGCAAAGGGTTGGGAGGTGGGGGGGGGGGGGTGTCGGGGGGAGAGTGCTGATGGGGGTGTAGGAGTGAGGAAGGACACACGGAGCAAAGGGTTGGGCGGTGGAGGGGAAGAGTGCTGTTGGGGGTGTAGGAGACAGGGCGGGTTACAACACGTTACTCTAACAGTCAGTCCCTGACAGAGGCACAATGCCAAACAATTAGTTTATACAAATGAGAGATAATCTAGTCCGAGGTGAGTCATTCAAGTAATAGGTTGGACTAATGGGGTATGATGATTTCCAAAGGATCAAATTAGCCATAATTAGGTGTTGATGTGTCTGCATCAGCCGGGAGCTTACGCTTGTTTATTTATAAAAAGAGAAACAACTGTCCTCACTCAGCAGATATAAGGCAAAATAATATCAAAAGAGGTTTTAGGCCATTTTAAGTGATGTGTTTAATGCTTTAGTCCTTTGTGTTTAATGCTTTCCACTCCCGTCTCTGATTGTGCCTGTATTGAGCTTAACTCTAGGTAAGGTTTTTCAGAATTTACAAAAGTGGACACTTACTCCATTCTAAGTTAGGTTGGAGTAAGTTTTCACTGCCGAAACTTGCAAAACAAGCCTAAGTGGCTGGACACACCCCCTTTTGAAAAGAAAAATCCTTAACTAAAACGAACCTAAACTAACTCACGAGAACTGGAGCAAACTAAGTGCCAAGAATTGCGATTTCTAAGATATTCCAAATTAAACTAGTTGCTCCAAAAAAACTGGAGCAACTCCACCCGAAACTTGGGCCCACCTATGCCTGCTTTTACCAGATGAAATGGTATCATTGGCATTTGCTGGGCAGTAATTGGTCAAATAGCCCAACTCTGCGCCAGCGAACGTGTTTTGGCGAACCTTGACAGATCGCAAGTTCCAGGTTTTCGCACATGCAGAAACTGGGAACTTCCGTGTCCATTTACAAGGCTTACGACAGCGTACTCCAGCATGTAGACTGCAGTTTCAGGGCCAATATTCACTATTATCACCAACAGTAATTTTTACCCTAGTATTTTAATCCAGCCTCGTGAGACAACATTTGCAATACAAGCATAATTCTGATTTATCAAGATTTAGCTTTCTATTTACAGTATAAGTTTTCAACAGGACAAGTATACTGTCATTTTGTAAGTTGCATGCAAATGATCTGGTTTGAATTTTTAAAAATAAGTTTAAGAAATATAATTTCCTGTCCTGGGCCTATTGAATCACCTGCATGCAACGCAGAGAGGAAAATTGGATGGAGAGAAGCACAGCCTATTAAAGCAGCCTGGCAGATTTTCCTTCCATTTAAAATAATGGATGGGAACTTGGATGGGTTTCCTTACCAGTCTGATCCCTTCGCACGATCACAGCACCCAGCTTGTAGATGGCCGGGACGCATTTGCTAATCCTGTAATATATGCACATAACTGTGTCAGTTGCCTAATTGCTAGTACAAATATTGTCCTCAGAGCAGGTTGGTGTGCCATGCTCTGCTATATGGGTGAGAGTATGTGGGTTTGGCACTGTAATGCCTACGTGATGAGTTCTAGATTTTAGTTCTGACCTAACAAGAGTAGGATAAGAGTGAAGACTGGGCACTTACTCACGGATAGCTGGAGAGAATTTGAGAGTGAGAGAGAAAGGCCTATGCCATTTTTCAGGATATGGTATGGGTGAACGGGAGGAGGAATGGATGGGTGCCAAAATAAAATAAAATTTATTTTAAATCGAGGAGAAAAATATATTGGAAGATTCTTGCAAGACACTTTAGCATGTTTATACACAGGGTGCAACAATTCAATTGTATTATCAATCTTAGTTTTAGTTAAATCTTTGTTAAGATCCAAAGGGGAAGATCTAAACCCAAAACCTGTTAGAGTGGCATGGAGAAACCCTGAGGGACTGAACCTGGCTGATAACAGTGACACTGTCCCTTTAAGATACAACAGTAATTCAGCAATTGTCTTTACACTATTAATGCAACACAGCAGGAAAATAATTTCAAGTGACATTTTATACAAGCGTATCTATTAGTCATAATACAATTGCCCTCAGCAGCAAAAAATTACATTTAATTGGAGGTTATTGGAGTTAATGCCCATTACATTTAATAGCAAATGCAGAATACCACCAAATTTACCTTTATCTTTATCTCTAACACTACCTCTGTCTCTATATTAAATCTTAATTTAGACTTCAATGTAGGGGGCATGATACTAAAATCGGCCATGTGGTTGATAGTGAGGAAGATAGTTGTAGACTACAGGAAGATATCAATAATTGGTCAGGTAGGCAAAAAAGTGGTAAATGGAATTCAATGCGGAAAGTGTGAAGTAATGCATTTGGGGAGGGCTAACAAGGCAAGAGCATACACATTAAATGGTAGGACACTGAGAACTGTCATCATCACAGGCAGTTCCTTGAAACGAGGATGACTTGCTTCCACGCCAAAAAAAGATGAGTTCACAGGTGTTTCAATGAAAGACCTAATATTCCAGGTCCTGAACTACATCCTGAAGGGTGGAAGATGCCTGTGCGTGGATTTTTTTAACGTGTGGTGACCGTTGCACACCAGCCACCACACGGGCTTGACAGAGCTAGGTCTTGGTCCAGTGGCAAGGATTATCCAAGACGACTGGAGACCTGCTCTGCTGCACGGACCTAGTGCGCACACATATCGCAGTGTAGGCTGGCCCATGATGCCACTGGGCCCCTGGCCCCGAACTCACGCCTCTCCTGGGCCCCGATCTCCCTCCACAATCTCTCGCTGCTCCTGCTGAATCTGCCCACGCTCCAATCACCGACCTGGACCTTGATGACGTCACTCTTTGCAGCCGTCACACTCCTGCACCAGCTCGCGCAGCTTCCTGAAGTGGCATGCCTCCACGCTGCTCTCGGGCCACCGCATCTCCGTTCCTTTTATGATCCCGACCTGCTGCTGGTGTTCTCACACAGGTCGGGGCCTCCACGTTGCTAAAAGGAGGCAGATAATGGGTCGCATCTTTGTAGAAACTGGTGGGTTAGTTGCCCCACTTACATGTCTTCTGGAGTCCACACTGAACAATACCACTCTGTTGCATTTTATGCACACAGACTCAACAATTGCAGAATTAATTATCAGGTGGTATTGCATATTTGCATCACCTTGTATGGTTTATAACAGGAATTTACGCTTACTATTTTATACGTCCCGAATCCCACTCCTATAACTATCTTCCAATGTCACTGCACATGTACCAATCTCCCTCACTTTGGACCCTTCCCCTTTCCAAAATCAGGCTTTCGGCAGATATATCTATTTTCTGCTGTCACTCTCCTTTTCTCACTTTCTGTTTATCTTTTTTCATTGTCCTTCACCCGCATTCAAGTTTCCTTTTGCAGCTTGCTCCTTATGAGTAGTGGCTCTCAGTCACAGATTACAATTCCCAATGGCACTGAAGTCTGATTGGCTGCACTACCAAATCACCACAGGACACCAAAAATAATTTTTAAAAGGTAAAAAAAAAATTATTTTTCCTAAGTTGGAATTAAATACATGCCATGAAGGAGAGAGTGACAGGCAACAATTGCTGGTCTCTTGCTTGAGCTTCAATCCTCACAGTCCTGACACCAATATGCAAGTGTCTTTTGAACTCAAATCATCCAAGGAAATGTTCCTAATCGGCCCTACTCTTTCCTTAGTTATCCTCTTGCTCTTTGTGTAATTACAGAAAATATTTGTGTTTTCTTTTATTCTACTTACCAGTATTTTTTCATATCCTCTCTGCTTTTCTAATTTCCTTTTTAATTTCGCCCCACACTTTCTATACTCTTTTCGGCTTTCTGCAATATTAAGCTCTCGATGTCTGATATAAGCTTCCCTTTTTTGCCTTATTTTACCCTGTATGGACCTTGTCATCCAGGGGGCTCTAAATTTGGCAGTTCTACCCTTTTTCTGAGAGATCCAAAAAGTACTGAATTATTCTAAAGTAACAATGTCTCATTAACTGTGGTGGTTGGTTAATATTTTCCTGGAAATTTCAATTCAATTTCTGCAAATGTAGCTGGAAGATAAAGGCATCTGTGTGCGTCGGGAACAGGAATAAGTAAAAATGAGATGTTGTAAATGTAAATTATAAATTCAATTGGGACCGACTGTACCATCATCATCCATTAGGAAAGAATTTCTGTCATTATCTCAGTACCACCTAATGACTGCTGAACCCAGATAAATATTAGGTTGGATTTGAGTTAGTGTTCACATTTTGAGTCGCTACCCATACTGAAATTTTTGGGTGCACGTATCTGTTCCCCCTCGTTTTTGTATTTCAGCTTCATTCATCTTTGTATTGAAAGATGTGATCTATTTAAATTACCCATGTAAGACAGACACAGCAGTAAGCACCAGTTAGAAAACATTTCCTTGGATGAGAACTGCAGAGGAACCTTGGAGTGCATAGATAAGATGGTTAAGAGGGCATATGGAATACTTTTCTTTATTAGCTGAGGCATGGAATACAAGAGCAGGGAGGTTATGCTAGAATTATATAAAACAGTAATTAGGCCACAGCTCGAGTACTGTGTACAGTTCTGGTCACCACATTACAGAAAAGATGTGATTGCACTAGAGAGGGTACAGAGGAGATTTATGAGGATGTCGCCAGGACAGGAGAATGTTATCTTTGAGGAAAGATTGGATAGGCAGGGGTTATTTTCTTTGGAACAGAGGAGGCTGAGGTGCAAACAATTATGAGGGGCCTAGATAGAGTGGAAGCACTTATTGCCCTTAGCACAGAGGTCAATAACCAGGGGGCATAGATTTAAAACAATTGGTAGAAGGATTAGAGGAGACGAGGAGACATTTTTTCACCCAGAGGATGGTGGGGTTCTGGAACTCACTGCCTGAAAGGGTGGTAGAGGCAAAAACCTTCAACACATTTAAAAAGTACTTGGATGTGCACTTGAAGTGTCGTAACCCTCAGGGCTACGGACCAAGAGCTGGAAAGTGGGATTAGACTGGACAACTCTTTTTCAATCGGTGCAGACACGATGGGTCGAATGGCTTCCTTCTCTGCTCTGATTTTCTACAATTCTAAAATCAAGAATATATATATCTTTGATTTTATGAGAATCTATTAGAGATAAGTTTTTTACGCAACGAGTGGTTAGGATTTGGAATGCACTGTTTGATAGGGTGGTGGATACAGATTAATAGTATCTCAAAAGAAAATTGGGTAAATAATTGAAGGAGAAAAAATTGCAGGGTATAGGGAAAGAGTGAGGGAGTGGGACTAACTGGGTTGCTCTTCGAAAGAGCCGGCACAGACTTGATGGGCCAAATGGCCTCCTTCTGTGCTGTACTAGTCTATGATTCTATGAGGAATCTTACCTTCAGCACACAGAACTTTGCAGACTTGATTTTGTGAGGCCAAATGAAGCATCACTTCTAGCAAGTGCAAGCCTCATTTAAATTATATCATAAGGTCTCATGTTGAATTTCTCAATTTTCAGCAAAAGCTTTGCCCAGTGTGCACCTCTCTTATACAAAGTGGATGGATGGATCCAATCTGCTTTCTACACAATCCTTCAAGCAAGGTTTTTATTACTAGAATAGACTGTGAACTGGCTGTGAGCATTTATCTTCTGTATTTAACATCTTGTACAGCTTTTTGTACCTGTGCAAATCGACATTTTTGCAACAGCTCATCTTTGCTAGGCAAGACTTTCCTGTAGTCTTTTCATTTACTGATGCTTTACAAATTTCAACTGACAAAAAGTTGTGAGGGTGGGAATCCCTTTGCTTGTTCCCATGGTGCCCATGAACTAAAGAGGAGGACAATTCCACAAGGGACATAGGGGCCGATTTTCATCAAGGCCTCCGCCCACCCAAGTGCCGCCCAAAGTGCCGCCGATGGTTGCCGATGTATCGGACGGTACTTTGGATGGGGTATTAATGGCCGAGGTCACTCGAAGGTCGACCGGCGGCAAATGGACGACGTATGCCTCCAATGTGGGCGGCAGCGGGCGGGAATTCTCATTCTCAGCAGCAGAGGCGCTTGCCGCCCAAGTGCCTCCGAGGATGGAGTCAGGCCCACGGAGGGTTGAAGACCTGAAAAAGAAAATCACCAATAAAAAATTAAAAAACAATTGGAAGACCTCCAGGGGATCCTCATGCAGGTAAGTTGCTGCTGAAAATTTAAAAAAAAATGTTTGTTGTGTATCTGTAAAGCATGCACTCCCATGTTCCACCACCAGGGAGTGCATCCCCTGAAGTCCCAAGGGATCCCAGCATCCTTTGGGAGCACTGTATATAAGCAGGTCCCTAAGGCCTATTACTCACTCTGGAGTGTCTTAATAAAAACTGAGGTTACTGTTACTTTAACCTCCCTGTGTGCAGTCCCATCTGTGTCAGGAACACAACAACTGGTGACGAGTATATGAATCCAACGCAAAGATGCAGCAAACTGTGGGCACCCTGGAGAAGTTCTCGGAGGGTGAGGACTGGGAAGCCTATGTCAAATGGCTAGACCAGTACTTTGTAGCCAACGAGCTGGACGGAGAAGGAAGCGCTGCAAAAAGGAGAGCGGTCCTCCTCATGGTCTGTGGGGCACCGACCTACAGCCTCATGAAGAATCTTCTGGCTCCGGTGAAACCCACAGCTAAGTCATATGAGGAGCTGTGTACACTGGTTCAGGAGCATCTTAACCCAAGGGAGAGCGTGCTGATGACGAGGTATCGGTTCTATACGTACCAGAGATCTGAAGTTGAGGAAGTGGCGAGCTACGTCGCCGAGCTAAGGTGACTTGCAGGACAATGTGAGTTTGATGGCTACCTCGAGCAAATGCTCAGAGACTTTTTTGTACTGGGTATTGGCCACGAGACCATCCTACGAAAACTTTTGACTGTAGAGGCACCGACCCTCAGTAAGGCCATTGCAATAGCACAGAGGTTTATGTCCACCAGTGATAACACCAAACAAATTTCTCAGCAAACAAGTGCTAGCAATGTTCATAAATTAACTGGAACTGTGTTTGCGAGCAGAAATGTACAGGGCAGAAACCAGAGTCTGCAACTGCCAGCAGGCCTCAGGTGACCCAGATGACTCAGAGTCCACAACAAAGGATGAATGCAAGGCAATTCACACCTTGTTGGCGCTGTGGAGGCTTCCATTCAGCCAATTCATGCCGCTTCAATGGGTATGTTTGCAAGAGCTGTGGAACAATGTGGCACCTCCAACGAGATTGCAGACGAGCTGCAAGCTCCGCAAAACCTGCTAACCACCACGTGACAGAGGAAGATCGGTCCATGGTGGATCAAAGCAATTTCGAGCCTCAGAGAGAGGAGGCAGATGCTGAAGTACACCGGGTGCACACATTTTCGATTAAATGTTCACTATAATGCTAAATGTAAAATTGAATGGCTCACCCAGAGCCATGGAACTGGACACTGGCGCTAGCCAATCCATCATGAATAAAAAGATGTTTGAGAGACTGTGGTGCAACAAGGCACTCAGACCAGCCCTAAGCCCCATCCACACGAAACTGCGAAAGTACACCAAAGAACTTATCACTGTCCTGGGCAGCGTCATGGTCAAGGTCACCTACGAGGGCATGGTGCATGAACTGCCACTCTGGATTGTCCCAGGTGACGGCCCCACACTGCTTGGAAGGAGCTGGCTGGGCAAAATCCACTGGAACTGGGATGACATCTGAGTGCTATCACATGTCGATGGGGCCTCATGTACCCAGGTTCTTAAAAATGTCCTTCCCTTTTTGAGCCTGGCATTGGAAACTTTTCCGGGGCGAAGGTGCGGATCCACTTGTCCCAGAGGCACGTGCCATTCACCACAAGGCGTGAGCGGTACCTCACATGATGAGGGAGAGAGTGGAAATTGAGCTGGACAGGCTGCAACGCGAGGGCATCATCTCCCTAGTGGAATTCAGTGAGTGGGCCAGCCGATTGTTCCAGTACTCCAAAGTGACAGCACGGTCAGGATTTGCGGCGATTATAAAGTAACTATCAATCGTTTCTTGCTACAGGACCAATACCCGCTACCTAAGGCAGACGACCTATTTGCGATGCTGGCAGGAGGCAAGATGTTCACCAAGCTCGACCTGACTTCGACCTACATGACGCAGGAGCTGGAGGAGTCTTCGAAGAGCCTCACCTGCATCAACACGCACAAGGAACTGTTCATCTACAACAGATGCCCGTTGGGAACTCGGTTGGCTGCAGCGATCTTCCAGAGAAACATGGAATGCTACTCAAGTAGCCTACTCAAGTCGGTACCACGCACGGTGGTTTTTCAGGATGACATATCGGTCATGGGTCGGGACACCGTCGAGCACCTACAAAACCTGGAGGAGATCCTCCAGCGACTGGATCGCGTAGGGCTGCGGCTGAAGAGGTCGAAATGCGTCTTCATGGCAGTTCTTGGGGAGAAAGATTGAGGCGGATGGCATTCGGCCCACAGACACCAAAACAGAGGCTATCAGGAATGCGCCCAGGCCACAGAACGTCATGGAGCTGCGGTCGTTCCTGGGACTCCTCAACTATTTTGGTAACTTCCTACCGGGGTTAAGCAGCCTCTTTGAGCCCCTACATGTGTTATTGCGTAAAGATGAGAACTGGGTATGGGGAAAAAAACAAGTAATTGCTTATGAGAAAGCCAGAAAGCCAGAATGCTCCAACAAGCTGCTTGTATTGTATAACCCGTGTAAAAGACTTGTGCTAGCATGTGATGCGTCGTCGTACGGAGTCGGGTGTGTATTACAACAAGCTAACATTGCAGGGAAGTTGCAACCTGTCGCCTATGCCTCCAGGAGCTTGTCTAAGGCCGAGAAGGCCTACTGCATGATTGAGAAAAAGACATTAGCGTGTGTGTTCGGGGAAAAGAAAATGCATCAGTACTAGTTTGGCCTCAAATTTGAGCTGGAAACCGATCACAAGCCCCTCATATCCTTGTTCGCTGAAAACAAGGGGATAAATACTAATGCCTCAGCCCGCATACAAAGGTGGCCACTCGCCCTATCAACGTATAACTATACCATGCGCCACAGGCCAGGCACCAAGAACTTTGCGGATGCTCTCAGTCGGCTACCATTGCCCACCACGGGGGTGGAAATGGTACAGCCTGCAAACTTGTTGATGGTGGCGCAGCTCGCAGACTTGTTGATGGTCATGGAAGCATTTGAAAATGATAAATCACCTGTCATGGCCCGCCAGATTAGGACTTGGACCAGCCAAAATTCTCTGCTGTCCCTAGTAAAAAACTGTGTACAGCATGGGAGCTGGGCCAGCATCCCCATTGAAATGCAAGAGCTAATCAAGCCGTTCCAGCGGCAAAAGGATGAGCTGTCCATTCAGGCAGAATGCCTGTTGTGGGGTAACCGCAAAGTGCTACCCAAAAAGGGCAGGGAGACGTTCATCTCAGATCTCCACAGCACACCCAGGTATAGTAATGATGAAAGCAATAGCTAGATCCCACGTGTGGTGGCCCGGTATCGACTCTGACTTAGAGTCCTGTGCACGGCAATGCAGCGTGTGTGCTCAGTCAAGCAACGCGCCCAGAGAGGCACCACTAAGTTTGTGGTCCTGGCCCTCCAGACCATGGTCAAGGATCCATGTCGACTATGTGGGCCCGTTTCTCGGTAAAATGTTCCTGGTGGTGGTAGATGCTTTTTCAAAATGCATTGAACGTGAAATAATGTCGGGAAGCACCGCCACCGCCGCCATTGAAAGCCTGAGGGCCATGTTTGCCACCCACGGCCTGCCTGGCATACTGGTCAGTGACAACGAGTCATGTTTCACCAGTGCCGAATTTAACGAATTCATGACCCACAATGGGATCAAACATGTCACCTCGGCCCCGTTTAAACCAGCTTCCAATGGGCAGGCAGAGCGGGCAGTCCAAACAATCAAACAGAGCCTTAAACGAGTCACAGAAGGCTCATTCCAAACCCGCCTGTCCCGAGTACTGCTCAGCTAGCGCACGAGACCTCACTCGCTCACAGGGATGCCCCCAGCTGAGATACTCATGAAAAGGACACTTAAAACCAGACTCTCCCTGGTTCATCCAACCTGCATGATCAGGTAGAGAGCAGGCTGCAGCAACAAAATGTAAACGATGGTCGCGCCACTGTGTCACGGGAAATTGAACTGAATGACTCTGTGTATGTGCTAAACTATGGACATGGTCCCAAGTGGATCGCAGGCACGGTGATAGCTAAAGAAGGGAGTAGGGTGCTTGTAGTCAAACTAGACAATTGACAAATTTGCAGAAAGCACCTGGACCAAACGAGGCTGCGGTTCACAGACTGCCCTGAACAACCCACAGCAGACACCACCTTTTTCGAGCCCTCAACACACATCCAAAGGATCAACGGCACCACCTTGGACCAGGAAATCAAACTTATCATGCCCAACAGCCCAGCAAGGCCAGGCTCACCCAGCAGCCCTGCAGGGCCAACAACATGCCAGCCCAGTGAGGGCACAGCCAACGCACCAGAGCAGACATTTGTACCGAGGCGGTCCACCAGGGAAAGAAAGGCTCCCGACCGCCTCACCTTGTAAATAGTTTTCACTTTGACTTTGGGGGGGAGTGATGTTGTGTATCTGTAAAGCATGCACTCACATGTTCCACCACCCGGGAATGCATCCCCTGGAGTCCCAATTGATCCCAGCATCCCTTGGGAGCACTGTATATAAGCCGGTCCCTAAGGCCTGTTCCTCACTCTGGAGTGTCTTAATAAAGACTGAGGTCACTGTTACTTTAACCTCCCTGTGTGCAGCCTCATCTGTGTTAGGAACACAACAATGTTCACTTTCCTTTTTTTCAGGTTCTTCGTACTCACAGTCAGGGACAGACCATCCTCCATGCAGTGGTCCACCCCGGTGCCCCCGCCGACTCCCGCCCACAGGAATCTGGGAACTCGGTGGGCGGGTGGTCAGTTGCGCCACTCGGCTGTTCGCTGACATCAGCGGGCGATTCCTGGCGGCTCTCCCCTCCCGCCCACACCACGCCACCCCGAAAGTGGCACTGGGCGGATCTTCAGGAGGAATGTTGGCGGTTGTGGGCGGTGGGCTGATGAATTTCGGCCCCATAATCTTCATGTTCAATTGCTCCCACCAATACCCAAGGACCATGCGATTCATGCCTGGGTATATCAGAGGATATGCTGGACCCACCAATACCCAAGGACCATGCGATTCAGGCCATATGCCCAGGCATGACTGGCACTGAGAGTTCACTGCAGAGGCACTGACCACTCATGCCATCTGCTCCAGGCTAACGTACTGACAGCATCAAGAATTGTGGCTCTGTAGATCACAACTGCAGTAAGGGGACATTTACCCAATAAACCAGTTTGCAGTTCATACTTGCACCGAGCAAGTGACTGATACCATGTTCACCTGGAGAAACACCTTCATAGCTGGAGAAGGCTCAGAACTTGGCTGGCTTCCCAAGAGCCCCGAGCATGACAGATGGAGCTCATACAGCCATCAGAGCTTCACGTGAAAAACCTACAGGGACAGATAGTTTAGGTGGTTAGTGACCACGGAAATTCAATCCTGCTCGTCAGTGCCCATTATCCAGCTGGCACCGATGATGCTTTTACCAATCAGTCCTCCACATTCCCTGCATTTTTTGAAGATTCTAATAGAATGATCAGATATCTGTTGGGATACCAGAGCAACACTTTGCATTCATTGCTCATGACCATAACTAGAAACTCCTGCACAGCAACAGATTGCAAATACAGCAAGGCCCATGCTGCCACTTGAATTATCGTGCTGCACACCATAGGCATGCTAAACTAACAATTCTGTTGCATGGACTGCTCAAGCATGGTATTTCTATACAGCAAATCTCCAAAATCATCACCATTTTCTGCACGCTGCCACTGCAACGATATAGGTAAAAAAACAGGATGAGGTCCTACAAGCTGAATTTAGGGAGCTAGGAGTTAAATTAAAAAGTAGGATCTCAAAGGTAGTAATCTCAGGATTGCTACCAGTGGCACGTGCTGGTCAGAGTAGGAATTGCAGGATAGCTCAGATGAATACGTGGCTTGAGGAATGGTGCAAGAGGGAGGGATTCAAATTCCTGGGACATTGGAACCGGTTCTGGGGTGGGACCAGTACAAACTGGACGGTCTGCACCTGGGCAGGACCGGAACTGATGCCCTAGGCGGAGTGTTTGCTCGTGCTGTTGGGGAGGGTTTAAACTAAAATGGCAGGGGGATGGGAATCTATGCAGGGAGGCAGAGGGAAATAAAAAGAGGACAGAAATAAAAGGTAGGAAGGAGAAAAGCAAGAGCAGAGGGCAGAGAAATCAAGGGCAAAAATCAAAAAGGGCCACATTACAACATAATTCTAAAGGGACAAAGAGTGTTAAAAAAACAAGCCTGAAGGCTGTGAATCTCAATGCGAGGAGCATTTGTAATAAAGTGGATGAATTGACTGCACAGATAGCTGTTAACGGATATGAATTAATTGGGATTACAGAGACATGGCTCCAAGGTAACCAAGGCTGGGGATTCAAGATCCAGGGGTATTCAATATTCAGGAAGGACAGACAGGAAGGAACAGGAGGTAGGTTGGCGTTACCGATTAAAGAGGAGATTAACGCAATAGTAAGGAAGGACATTAAAGTGGATGATGTAGGATCTATATGGGTAGAGCTGCAAAACACCAAAGGGCAGAAAACATTAGTGAGAGTTGTGTACAGACCACCAAACAGTAGTAGCGAGGTTGGGGATGGCATCAAACAGGAAATTAGGGATGCGTACAATAAGGGTAGAGCAGTTATCATGGGTGACTTTAATCTACATATAGATTGGGCTAACAAAACTGGTAACAATACTGTAGAGGAGGATTTCCTGGAGTCTATAAGGGATGGTTTTCTCGATCAATATGTCGAGGAACCAACTCGAGGCTCCTTGGAGAAGAGTGGCATAATATGGTAGAATTCTTCATTAAGCTGGAGAGTGACACAGTTAATTCAGAGACTAGGGTCCTGAACTTAAAGAAAGAAAACTTCGACGGTATGAGACGTGAATTGGCTAAGATAGACTGGAGAATGATACTTAAAGGGTTGATGGTGGATAGGCAATGGCAGACATTTAAAGATCACATGGATGAACTACAGCAATTATACATCCCTGTGTGACGTAAGAATAAAAAAGGGAAATTGGCTCAACCGTGGCTAACAAGGGAAATTAAGGAAAGTGTTAAATCCAAGGAAGAGGTATACAAATTGACCAGACAAAGCAGCAAACCTGAGGATTGGGAGAAATTTAGAATTCAGCAGAGGAGGATTAAGGATTTAATTAGGAGGGGGAAAATAGAGTATGAGAGTAAGCTTTCTGGGAATATAAAAACTGACTACAAAAGCTTCTATAGATATATGAAGAGAAAAAGATTAGTGAAGACTAATGTAGATCCCTTGCAGTCAGAATCAGGTGAATTCATAATGGGGAACAAGGAAATGGCAGACCAATTGAACAAATACTTTGGTTCTGTCTTCATTAAGGAAGACACGTATAACCTCCTGAAAATACTAGGGGACCGAGGGTCTAGTGAGAAGGGGGAACTGAGAGAAATCCTTATTAGTCAGGAAATGGTGTTAGGGAAATTGAAGAGACTGAAGGCCGCTAAATCCCCAGGACCTGATAGTCTGCATCCCAGAGTACTTAAGGAAGTGGCCCTCGAAATAGTAGATGCATTGGTGGTCATGGTCCAACATTCCATGGACTCTGGTTCAGTTCCTATGGATTGGAGGGTAGCTAATGTAACCCCACTTTTTAAAAAATGAGGGAGAGAGAAAACAGGGAATTATAGACCGGTTAGCCTGACATCGGTGGTGGGGAAAATGCTGGAATTAATTATTAAAGATGTAAAAGCAGCGCATTTGGAAAGCAGTGACTGGATCAGTCCAAAGTCAGCATGGATTTATGAAAGGGAAATCATGCTTGACAAATCATCTAAAGTTTTTTGAGGATGTAACTAGTAGAGTGGATAAGGGAGAACCAGTGGATTTGGTGTATTTGAACTTTCAAAAGGCTTTTGACAAGGTCCCACACAGGAGATTAGTGTGCAAAAATAAGGCACGTGATATTGGGGGGAATGTATTGACGTGGATAAAGAACTGGTTGGCAGACAGGAAGCAAAGAGTGGGAATAAACGTGTCTTTTTCAGTATGACAGGCAGTGACTAGTGGGGTGCCGCAGGGTTTAGTGCTGGGACTCCAGCTATTTACAATATACATTAATGATTTAGACGAGGGAATTGAATGTAATATCTCCAAGTTTGCATTTAACACTAAGCTGGGTTGCAGTGTGAGCCACGAGGAGGATGCTAGGAGGCTGCAGGGAGACTTGGACAGGTTAGGTGAATGGGCAAATGCATGGCAGATGCAGTATAATGTGGATAAGTGTGAGGTTATCCACTTTGGTGGCAAAAACAGGAAGGCAGATTATTATCTGAATGGTGACAGATTAGTAAAAGGGGAGGTGCAACGAGAGCTGGGTGTCATGGTACATCAGTCATTGAAGGTAGGCATGCAGGTACAGCAGGCAGTAAAGAAAGCAAATGGCATGCTGGCCTTCATAGCGAGGGGATTTGAGTTTAGGAGCAGGGAGGTCTTACTGCAGTTGTACAGGGCCTTGGTGAAACATAGAAACATAGAAAATAGGTGCAGGAACAGGCTATTCGGCCTTGGAGCCTGCACCACCATTCAATAAGATCATGGCAGATCATTTGCCTCAGTACCCCTTTTCATGCTTTCTCTCCATACCCCTTGACCCATTTAGCCGTAAGGGCCAAATCTAACTCCCTCTTGAATATATCCAATGAACTGGCATCAACAACTCTCTGCGGTAGGGAATTCCACAGGTTAACAACTCTTTGAATGAAGAAGTTTCTCCTCATCTCAGTCCTAAATGGCTTACTCCTTATCCTTAGACTATGTCCCCTGGTTCTGGACTTCCCCAACATTGGGAACATTCTCCTGCATCTAACCTGTCCAGTCCTGTCAGAACTTTATTTATTTCTATGAGATGCCCTCTCATTCTTCTAAACTCCAGTCGATCCAGTCTCTCCTCATATGTCAGTCCTGCCATCATGGGAATCAGTCTGGTGAACCTTCGCTGCACTCCCTCAATATCAAGAACGTCCTTCCTCAGATTAGGAGACCAAAACTGAACACAATATTTTCGGTGAGGCTTCACCAAGGCCTTGTACAACTGCAGTAAGACCTCCCTGCTCCTATACTCAAATCCCCTAGCTATGAAGGCCAACATACCATTTGCCTTCTTCACCGCTGCTGTACCTGCATGCCAACTTTCAATGACTGATGTACCATGACACCCAGGTCTCGTTGCACCTCCCCTTTTCCTAATCTGCCGCCTTTGTGTTTTTGCCACCAAAATGGATGACCTCACATTTATCCACATTATACTGCATCTTCCACGCGTTTTCCCACTCACCTAACCTGTCCAATTCACCTTGCTGCCTTTTAGCATCCTCCTCACAGCTCACACCACCTCCCAGCTTAGTGTCATCTGAAAACTTGGAGATATTACACTCAATTCCCTCATCCAAATCATTCATGTATATTGTAAATAGCTGGGGTCCCAGCACTGAGCCCTGCGGCACCCCACTAGCAACTGCCTGTCATTCTGAAAAGGACCCGTTTATCCCGACTCTCTGCTTCCTGTCTGCCAACAGTTCTCTATCCACGTCAGTACATTACCCCCAATACAATGTGCTTTAATTTTACACACCAATCTCTTGTGTGGGACCTTGTCAAAAGCCTTTTGAAAGTCCAAATACACCACATCCACTGGTTCTCCCTTGTCCACTCTACCAGTTACATCCTCAAAAAATTCTAGAAGATTTGTCAAGCTGGATTTCCCTTTCGTAAATCCATGCTGATTGGACTGATCCCGTCACTGCTTTCCAAATGTACTGCTATTTCATCTTTAATAATTGATTCTAACATTTTCCCCACTACTGATGTCAGGCTAACCGGTCTATAATTACCCATTTTCTCTCTCCCTCCTTTTTTAAAAAGTGGTGTTACATTAGCTACCCTCTAGTCCATAGGAACCGATCCAGAGTCGATAGACCATTGGAAAATGATCACCAATGCATCCACTATTTCTAAGGCTACTTCCTTAGGTACTCTGGGATGCAGACTATCAGGCCCCGGGGATTTATCAGCCTTCAATCCCATCAATTTCCCGAACACAATTTCCCACCTAAAAAGTATTTCCTTCAGTTCCTCCTTCTCACTAGACCCTCGGTCCCCTAGTATTTCCGGAAGGTTATTCATGTCTTCCTTCGTGAAGACAGAACCAAAGTATTTGTTTAACTGGTCTGCCATTTCTTTATTCCCCATTATTAATTCACCTGAATCTGACTGCAAGGGACCTACGTTTACTTTCACTAATCTTTTTCTCTTCACATATCTATAGAAGCTATTTGCAGTCAGTTTTTATGTTGCCAGCAAGCTTCCTCTCATACTCTATTTTCCCCCTCCTAATTAAACCCTTTGTCCTCCTCTGCTGTATTAGAAACTTCTCCCAGTCCTCAGGTTTGCTGCTTTTTCTCGGCAATTTATATGCCTCTTCCTTGGATTCAACACTATCCTTAATTTCCCTTGTTAGCCACGGTTGAACCACCTTACCCATTTTATTTTTACTCCAGACAGGGATGTACAATTGTTGAAGTTCATCCATGTGATCTTTAAATGTTTGCCATTGCCTATCCACCGTTAACCCTTTAAGTATCACTCGCCAGTCTATTCTAGCCAATTCACGTCTCATACCATCGAAGTTACCTTTCCTTAAGTTCAGGATCCTAGTCTCTGAATTAACTGTGTCTTAATAAAGAATTCTACCATATTATGGTCACTCTTCCCCAAGGGGCCTCGGACAACAAGATTAGTTCTTTCTCATTACACATCACCCAGTCTAGGATGGCCAGCCCTCTAGTTGGTTCCTCGACATATTGGTCTTGGAAACCATCCCTAATACAGTCCAAGAAATCCTCCTCCACCGTATTGCTACCAGTTTGGTTTGCCCAATCAATATGTAGATTAAAGTCACCCATGATAACTGCTGTACATTTATTGCACGCATCTCTTATTTCTTGTGAGACCACACCTTGAGTATTGTGTGCAGTTTTGGTCTCCTAATCTGAGGAAGGACATTCTTGCTATTGAGGGAGTGTAGTGAAGGTTCACCAGACTGATTCCCAGGATGGCAGGACTGACATATGAAGAAAGACTGGATCGACTAGGTTTATATTCACTGAAATTTAGAAGAATGAGAGGGGATCTCATAGAAACATATAAAATTCTGACGGGATTGGACAGGTTAGATGCAGGAAGAATGTTCCCGATGTTGGGGAAGTCCAGAACCAGGGTTCACAGTCTAAGGATGAGGGGTAAGCCATTTAGGACCGAGATGAGGAGAAACTTCTTCACTCAGAGAATTGTGAACCTGTGGAATTCTCTACCACAGAAAGTTGTTGAGGCCAGTTCGTTAGATATATTCAAAAGGGAGTTAGATGTGGCCCTCACAGCTAATGGGATCAAGGGGTATAGAGAGAAAGCAAGAATGGGGTACTGAAGTTGCATGATCAGCCATGATCATATTGAATGGTGGTTCAGGCTCGAAGGGCCGAATGGCCTACTCCTGCACCTATTTTCTATGTTTCTATGTTTCTATGTATTTACCTTCAACAAGCAACGACAATGCAGCAGGATGAAGAAGAGACTACTGGGGCTGCAGGCCCACAGGAAGAGGATGGGAAATTGGAGGGTGACAGGGAGGTACAGACAATGAGATTGGTGCAGCACTCTATGATCAAGAACTACCTACAGTAATTTACAAGTTATTCCACTGAACAACCTTGTTATTGCTCTGAAAATGTACGTCTTGTGTCCCCAAGAATATGCCACACATTACCTTTACTGAAATTGAATTGCCATCCTTTTGCCCCTTCCCTGAACTTATTATGTCTCCATGGTATTTCCCAATAAATGCTCTCCACGTGAAGGGGACATTAAAAATGCAATATTTATTTAGTGATTTTTAAATAAATGAAGCCCGCAAAACTTATCACCGTGCTTCCCTTGATAACTCTATAAGGTGTGCTTATCTTACTATGAAATCAAAGGCTATATCTAAGTAGTCTCTGAGTGGGAGGAGCAACTATAACGATCTGTTGCAGCCAGATGTTATGACCCTATCTCGATATTGGTGGCATTGAACCTCTGGGTGCAGGGTCATTGTCATGTATGTACATTCTGTTTGTGGCCACCAGATGGCGTCATTGTTGGAGGCCACTGAGCAGCACGCACATGGTGCTGCTCAGGTATAAAAGGCCAGCCATTTTGAGAGTCAGGCAGTTCGGGTCTAAATAGAGCAGAGCTAAGGTTGTACCTTGCTTAATTAAACAGTACTCAGTTTGAACCTTTATTGCATACATAACAGTCATAAAACAGCTGGGTTACATCAAACAATGCAGGCACAGCCAACATCTTCCTGCTCTCTCATATTTCACAATTTTTTTCATGGGTCTGTATGGAATGTGTGGATGCAAGGATGCTCTCAGAAGAAGCTGCTTCATCTATTCTTTCTCTTGCCATGCCTCAGGTGCATGAGAACAGTCCTTATGGTATTTCTAATGTGGGTTGTAGCGTTTTGATAATCAGATACTTCTTACAAGAAGTAACAAAATACTTTATTTTGTAACTTTAACACACACATCAACTGCACGGCACAAACAAAATGGTGCAAGCCTTTTGATCTTTTTGTCATCACTTCCTTTCCCAGAACTCCCCATACAACCCGCATAAGCTCAATACTATACAGTACTCCACATGGGTTGAGCTCAACTTTATAGCTGTTTCCAGCCAAATACCCGATCTTTCAACTCTGGCACCAATAGACTCCTGCAATAGTGTGCCCAAAGTTTAATCATTTGTTAGAGAAAGTTGATAGTTCCTGTTCCATCTATTCTTTGAACATCCTCTGCAGATGTCACTTATTGCAATGCACTCTGTATTTGAGTAAATCCCTCACACATGAATGCAATGGAGGTACACGGCTTCATATCTTCTCTTAGCTGCTACAGATTGATCATGGGGACTCATCATCATCATAGGCAGTCCCTCTAAATCGAGGAAGACTTGCTTCCACTCTAAAAGTGAGTTTTGAGGTGACTGAACAGTCCAACATGGGAATTATAATTTCTGTCACAGGTGGGACAGACAGTGGTTGAAGGAAAGGGTGGGTGGGGAGTCTGGTTTGCCGCACACTTCTTCCGCTGTCTGAGCTTGTTTTCTGCATGCTCTCGGGACAAGACTCAAGGTGCTCAGCGCTCTCTCGGATGTTCTTCTTCCACTTAGAGCGATCTTTGGCCAGGGACTCCGAGGTGTTGGTGGGGATGTTGCATTTTATCAAGGAGACTTTGAGGGTGTCCTTGAAACATTTCCTCTTCCCACCTGGGGCTCGCTTACCGTGTAGGAGTTCAGAGTAGAGCGCTTGCTTTGGGAGTCTTGTGTCAGGCATGCGAACAATGTGGCCCGCCCAACGGAGCTGGTTGAGTGTGGTCAATGCTTCGATACTGGGGATGTTGGTCTGATCGAGGACATTGGTGCGTCTGTCCTCCCAGGGGATAATACTGGTGGCATTTCTCCAGCAATTTGAGGTGTCTACTGTATATAGTCCACATCTCTGAGTCATCCAGGAGGGCGGGTATCACTATAGCCCTGTAGACCATGAGCTTGGTTTCAGATTTGAGAGCCTGATCTTTGAATCTCTTCCTCAGGTGACCAAAGGCTGTGCTTGCGCACTGGAGGCAGTGTTGAACCTTGTCGTCGATGTCTGCCCTTGCTGATAATAGACTCCCGAGGTATGGAAAGTGGTTCATGTTCTCCAGGGCTGCGCTGTGGATTTTAATGACTTGGGGGCAGTGCTGTGTGGCGGGGTCAGGTTGGTGGAGGACCTTTGTCTTTCGGATGTTTACTGTAAGGCCCATGCTTTCGTACGCTTCAATGAAGATGTTGACTATGACTTGGAGTTCAGCCTCTGAATGTGCGCAAACGCATGTGTCGTCCGCGTACTGTAGCTCGACGACAGAGGGTGGGATGCGGTCTTGGATCTGGCCTGAAGGCGACGAAGGTTGAACAGGTTCCCACTGGTTCTACAGTTTAGTTCCACTCCAGTGGGGAGCTTGTTGTGTGTGAGGTGAAGCATTGCAGCGAGGAAGATCGAGAAGAGGGTTGGCGCGATGACGCAGCCCTGCTTGACCCCGGTCTGGACATGGATTGGGTCTGTGGTGGATCCATTGATTAGGATCATGGCTTGCATGTTGTCGTGGAGCAGTGGCAGATGGCGACAAACTTTTGGGGGCAGCTGAAACGGAGGAGCGCTTTCCATAATCCCTCGTGGTTAACAGTGTCAAAGGCCTTTGTAAGATCAAAGAAGGCCATGTACAAGGGTTGATGCTGTTCCCTGCATTGCTCTTGCAGTTGTCGCGCCATAAAGATCATGTCCGTTGTAGTGGACAGAGTCCACACTGCGACTCCGGGAGGAGCTCCTCAGCCAGAGGGAGAAGATGATTGAGGAGGATTCTAGCGATGACCTTCCCAGTGGCTGATAACAGGGAGATTACTCTGTAGGTGCCACAGTCGGACTTGTCCCTTTTTTTAAAGATGGCCATGATTACTGAATTTCTGAGATTTTCCGGCATGCTCTCCTCCCTCCAGATGAGAGAGATGAGGTCATGCATTCATGTTAATAGAGCCTCCCCACCTTACTTTAGTGCCCCAGCAGGGATTCCATCCGCTCCTGATGCCTTGTTGTTCTTGAGTTGACGGATGGCCTTTTCTACCTTGTGCAGTGCTGGGATTTTGCTGAGATGGTGGTGGGTAGCATGCTGCGGGATGGAGTCGAGGACACTTGTATCAAAGGCAGAGTCTTGGTTAAGGAGATCTTCGAAGTTCTCCTTCCAGCGGGTCCTGACTGGCTCGGTGTCCTTGATGAGTGTCTCCCCGTTCTTGGCCAGCAGTGGGGTGAGGCCTTGGGTGCTTGGGTCGTAGGTGGACTTGACTGCTGCGAAGAATCCTCGCACATCATGGCTGTTCGCCAGTTGCTGTATCTCCTGAGCTTTCTCCACCCAACATCTATTCTTTAGGTCGCTGGTTTTTTGTTGGACCTCAGCCTTCAGCCATCTGTAATGCTGCCTTGCTGCTCCCTAGTTGGGTTGTTTTAGGTTCAGAAATGCCCAGCGCTTGTGATTTATTAGCTCTTGCATCTCCTGGTCATTCTCATCAAACCAGTCCTGGTGCTTCCTGGTTGAGTGACTGAGCGTCTTTTCGCAGGCACTGGTTATGGTGGCCTGGAGGGCAGATCAAGCGCTGTGGGCATTCTACGTCTTGTGGTCATCAAGGGTCGCCAGGTTAGCAGTGAGGCGCTGGCTGTATAGCTCTTAGCTGGGTCTTTGAGTGCCCTGGCGTTGATTTTTCTGGTAGCACTGCTTCTGCTGCTATCGCCGCTTTAGGGCTATATTGATGTTGATGATGGAATGGATTAGGCGGTGGTCTGTCCAGCAATTGTCAGCTCCTGTCATGGCTCAAAGGATGTTATGCGAGCATTAAGTGCTACCCAAAGGCAGGTCCAATCAGGTAACAATCCCTTGCTTGCATAGCAGAAAAATGTCGTGAGCTCGCCACCTGGCCTGCTTTGTATCGTTCCTCTCTTCCTTCCTCCACTTGCTTGTCCTCACATGTAAGTACTGAATCACCTGCTGCTCCTTCCTGAATCTCTCCATTTACATTTCGCAGGGACAGATACAGTTTCTGGTGCGAGCTGCTGCAATGTGCCAGAGTCCACAGTGCCACTTAATGTGCCCTCATATTCTTAAGAAGAGCCTATAGAAAGAAAAAAGAACGACAATCGATCATGCATTCATGCCTTCAATGAGCGTTAAGATCACAAAACATCTATTATGCCACTGCTGAATAGAGTTTGCCTGCCTTGATGATTAAGGAAGTGATTGAGTAGGAATGATAATAAACGGAGATTATTTGCTGGGTGATGATACCACGCCTCTAAATTCACTCATGCCTACACGCTCCACAGATTCATGCCCAAAAAAGGCCAGAGCCATCTCCTCAAACTGCAGCAGCTGCTTTAACCATACTTGTGCTGCTGTTCTTCTTTCTACACTCTGTACAGTCTGGGCCGAGAAATACAACACCTTTGCCCGGTTCACCTCTCTTCCTGTGCAAGGGAATTGCATAGTAGCTTGCAGTCTGTTTCTGGTGAGCTAAATTGTGAAGGCTAATGTGCAAGTTATTACTGTTGTGCCATAAGGCTTGGGTCGTATGAAAGACTGTTATAAAAAGAGGCAAATGTTCTCTGCATGATTGGAGTATCATTTCCTTGAGGGCGCAAGAGATAAACAGTCAAAGGTTGGTACATTCATCTTGGCATCTCTTGATGCATTGAACTTCTTGTTCAGTTGCTTCCTCGACAACAGACTTAGTAGACTGCATTAACTTGGTTAGGTACTAGCATCTTTGGAGATTGGTGATTTAACACAAGGCTGGCTTTGACTTTATGCAAACACTCTGTGACTTTAATTTAGTGGAGAAAATTCCCACCATGCTTCAATGTCAGACTTCAAGCAATCTATGCACACTCAAGAAGCTCAACAGCATCCAAGACAAAGCAGCCCGCTTGATCGGTACCCCTTAAACATTACTCACTCCACCTCTGGCACACTATGGCTGCAGTGTGTCCCAGCTACAAGATGCACTGCAGCAACTTGCCAAGGATAATACAACAGCCCCTCCCAAACCCGTGGCAGCTACTACCTACAAGGACAAGGGCAGCAGACGCATGGGAACACAACTACATCCAAGTTCCCCTCCAAGATACACACCATCCTGACTTGGAAATATATTGCCGCTGCTCCATTATCACTGGGTCAAAATCCTGGAACTCCGTTCCTAACAGCACTATGGGAGCACCTTCACCACACAACTGCAGCGGTTCAAGAAGGCGGCTCACCACCACCTTCTCAAGGACAGTTAGGGATGTGCAATAAATGCTGGCCTTGTCAGCGATGAATAATATTTTAAAAAAGGTAAATTTTTTCCTTTGCTTTATGGGGCATATAATGTACTTGCTTTGTGGGTTCTTTGCTTAAGAATTCATAGCAACACATTGCTATTAAGAACTAGTTGGTTTATTAATAAAGGTTTCACAATCAGACTACACATTACCAGTTCATCCACCAGGCTCACAACCACCTGCCTCATCGTGGATCCCTTGAACCCAACTGACTGGGGTTTTATTGAGTCTTGTGAACATCACGTGACCGGCTAACCCACTCCCAACTCAACAACTCTTTTGTTAGAGCCGGTCTCCTCACACCCACTGTTGAAACCATCAATCAAGTGCCCCCTTATTAAAGGGGGCACTAAAACCCGACAAATAAAGAAATTAACTTTTGACCAACAATTTAATTAAAATTTAAATTTGTTTGCCGGGCTTGATGATGCACTCCAGTCCCTCTGGCTCAACAACTCTATAGACCTATGAGTATACTCACACAGGTGCATACATTACGGAGCAGGAGCAGGAAAGTTGTGGCCTCCCCATCCCGGACCTTGAACCCTTCTCCCCCTACCCTCCCCCCACCCTCCTCTTCCATCCTGTCAGACCTTCCCAGAGCCGGTCTCCTCACACCCACTGTTATGCAGGCAGGTGCCCAAGGGCCACTCCATTTCCCTCAGGGTGAGAGCTGCTCCCTACCCATTTCTGGTGGGAGGTCAGCCGGCGGTATTATCGACACATAACTAATGGAAATATATTTTTTCATCTAAGAGGCACAACACGTACAAAGATAGTTTGTAACTTAGCAAATATGATTGTATAAATATGACACTGGGTAGCGGTGCATTATTGCATTTACTTCAGTTAAGTATGGAAGAACTCCACAAGACAGAGTACTGTGAGCTAAAACTGACGTGATCTTAGTCTCTTTAATACAACTCCAGAGTGCCTAAGCAGCCTGACAGACAACCTTTTATACTCCCTTGCACGAGGTGTGCAGGTGACCCTTGGGCCTCCAACAGTTGTGCCCTCTTGTGCCAAGTGTTACACAGTTACAATGTTTACATACATAACATCATTCCCCCCAAAGTCTTTGATACAAATTATTTACAAGTTGAGACGATCCGGGGCCCTACGCTCCCTGGTTGATCGTCTGAGTTCAAACTCTGACATGGGTGAGTTAGTCGGACCATTGCTGCACTGCGGCGCGGCTGGTCTGACAGGACTGTTGGGAATGGTGGGTTCATCCTCTTGATTGACAGCGAGGTTGATTGCTGGTTGGGTGTGTGTTGGTGGATCGATGATGGTGATGTCCTCTTCAAGTTGTTCCTGGTTGTCGGTGAACCGCAGTTTGTTCTGATCCAAATGCTTTCTGCACGTTTGTCCATTCAATAGTTTGACTATAAAAATCTATTCACCTCCTTGGCCAAGACAGTGCCAGCGACCCATTTAGGACCATGACCATAATTAAGGACAAACACAGGGTCATTAACATCAATGTCACGCGATACAGCTGCGCGATCGTGGTACATGTATTGCCGGTGACGCCGTGCTTCCACATGATCATTTTGATCCGGGTGGACTAGGGAGAGCCTGGTTTTGAGCGCTCTCTTCATTAACAATTCTGCAGGGGGAACCCCAGTGAGCAAGTGGAGTCACATCCGGTAGCTGAGCAGAACTCGAGATAAGCGGTCTGCAAGGGGCCTTCCGTCACGCGTTTCAAGCTCTGCTTGATAGTTTGGACTGCCCATTCCGCTTGACCGTTGGATGCGGGCTTAGACATTCTTGATGCCATTGCGGGTCATAGACTCGTTGAATTCCGAGCTGGTGAAACAAGGTCCATTGTCACTGACAAGGATGTCGGGCAAGCCATGGATGGCGAACATAGCCCGGAGGCTTTCAATGGTGGCAGTGGATGTGCTGGATGACATGATTACACATTCAATCCATTTAGAGTAAGCGTCTACTACAACTAAAAACACCTTTCCGAGAAAGGGGCCAGCAAAATCTATGTGGATCCTGGACCACAGTTTGGAGGGCCATGACCACAGACTCAATGGAGCCTTCCTTGGTGCATTGCTCAATTGTGAGCACATGTTGCACTGGTGTACGCGTGACTCTAAGTCCGAGTCAATGCCGGGCCACCAAACATGTGACCTGGCTATAGTCTTCATTATGACTATGTCTGGGTGGGTATTGTGTAGGTCGTGTACAAACGTTTCCCTGCCATTTTTTGGCAAAACCACGCGATTACCCTATAAGAGACAATCCAAATGGATGGACATTTCATCTTTGTGTCGGTGAAACGGCTTAATTTCATCTTGCATTTCCCCGGGAATGGCTGACCAGCTCCCATTGAGGCTGCAACTTTATACAAGTGATAGCGCAGGATCTTGGCTGGTCCAGATCCTGATCTGGCGAGCAGTGACGGGCGACCCCGCCCTCTCAAAAGCATCCATGACCAGAAGCAAGTCTGCGGGCTGCGTCATTTCCACCCCAGTAGTGGGCAATGAGTAGCCGACTGAGGGCATCAGCACAGTTCTCCGTGCCTGGTTTGTGGCAGATAACATAGTCATAGGCGGACAATGTTAGTGCCCATCTTTGGATGCGGGACGAAGCATTAATGTTTATACCTTTGCTTTCTGAAAACAGCGAAATGAACGGTTTGTGGTCGGTTTCATGCTCAAACCGAAGTCCAAATAGGTATTGGTGCATTTTCTTAACCCCATATACACATGCTAGCGCCTCTTTCTCGACCATACTATAGGCTCTTTCAGCCTTAGACAGACTTCTAGATGCGTATGCAACCGGTTGAAGTTTGCCCGATACATTGGTTTGCTGTAACACACAGCCGACCCCGTACGAAGCTAGCACTAATCGTTTACACGGGTCATACAGTAGAAGTAACTTATTAGAACAAAGTAGGTTTCTGGCCTTCTCAAAGGCTGTCTCTTGAGATTTACCCCAAACCCAGTCGTCATCCTTACGTAGCAACATGTGCAACGGTTCCAACAAAGTGCTTAACCCGGGTAGAAAGTTACTAAAATAGTTGAGGAGTCCCAGGAACGAACGCAGCTCAGTCACATTCTGTGGTCTGGGTGCATTCTTGATGGCCTCTGTCTTTGAGTCCGTGGGTCTGATGCCATCTGCTGCAGTCTTTCTCCCCAAAAATTCGAACTCTGGTGCCAGGAAAACATACTTGAGCATTTCAGCCTGAGTCCCAGTCTGTCTAGTCGACTTAAAACCTCATGCAGGTGTTCGGTTGTGTCTGACTGGTGATCAGGTTGTCGTCTTGAAACACAATGGTGCGCGGAACCTATTTCAGCAGGCTCTCCATGTTCCTCTGGAAGATGGCAGCAGTCGAGTGAATCTCAAAAGGGCACCTGTGGTATATAAACAGTCCTTTGTGCATTTTGATGCACGTCAATCTTTTCGAAGATTCAGTCAGCTCCTGTGTCATGTAGGCGGAGATTAGGTCCAACTTGGTGAACGACTTCCCGCCTGCTAACATTGCGAACAGGTCATCCACCTTGGGTAGCAGGTACTGGTCCTGTAACGAGACTCTGTTAATCGTTACCTTGTAGTCTCTGCAGATTCTAACCGTGCCATTGCTTTTCAACACCGGAACAATCGGATTGACCCACTCGTTGAACTCGATTGGCGATATGATTCCCTCTTGTTGAAGTCTGTCCAGTTCGATCTCGACTTTCTCCCTCATCATATATGGAACCGCTCGAGCCTTGTGATGAATGGGCCTTGCATCGAGGACTAGATGGATCTGCACCTTGGCACCTGTGAAGTTGCCGACACCTGGTTCAAATAGCGATGGAAACTTGCTCAGCACTTGGGTGCACGAGGCATCATCCATTGAAGATAGTGCTTTGATGTCGTCCCAGTTCCATCGAATCTTTCCCAGCCAGCTTCTGCCGAATAGCATTGGGCCATCGCCTGGTGCAATCCACAGTGATAAATCATGCACAACTGCATCGTACGATACCTTAACTGCCACACTGCCAATGACTGGTATGAGCTCTTTGGTGTAGGTGCGCAGCTTTGTCTGAATCGGGCTCAGTTTGGGCCTTTGTGCCTCATTGCCCCACAGTTTCTCAAAAGCTTTCTGGCTCATAAATGACTGACTCGCTCCCATGTCCAACTCCATTGATACCGGAATACCGTTCAATTTGACTTTCAGAATTATAGGAGGGCTCTTGGTGGTGAAGGTGTATACCCCATACACTTCTTCCTCAGCTTGAGTTGTCTTTCTTGTTTGTTCTGCGTGATCCGCGCCGGATCGATCATCCTCTGCCGACTCTGCCACGTGGGGTGAGTTGCATCACTCTTGCACATTCGCTGGAGGTGCCCCATTATTTTGCAGCCTTTGCACACGTAGTGCTTGAATCACCATTGATGGGCTCGATGATTACCCCTGCAGCGCCAACGTGGTGCTAATGGATTTGCATTCCCGCCCAATAGCGGACTGTGAGTCATCCTAGGTCTTGCAGCTGCAGACGTGTAGGCTCTGCCATATGCAGTTCTGCCTGCTAGCGATGTTATTTTATGCACCGTACTTGCCGATGAGCTTCGATGCTGGGAAGATATCTGTCTGGTATTTTCGCTCGTGGATATGAATGCCTGGACTATCGTGATGGCCTTGCTCAGGCGGACAGCAGCTTGCGAAGAATGAGCTCATGGCCGATGCCAAGCAAAAAAAGCTCCGCAGCATTTCCCCCAAAAATCCAGCAAATTCGCAAGTTCCCGCAAGGCGTCTCAGGTCAGCGACATAACTCGCCACGTCCTGGTCCTGGGAGTGGTGGTGCGTGTAGAAGCGATACCTGGCCATTAAGACGCTCGCCTTCGGCTCGAGGTGTTCCCGAACCAGATACACAACTCTGTATTTGTCTCCTCTGTTGGTTTCTTCGGTGCTAGCAGGTGCTTGATGAAGCCGTATATTGTGGACCCACACACGGTGAGGAGAATTGCCCTGCGCTTGATCGCTTTTTCGTCCCCATCCAGCTCGTTAGCCATGAAGTACTGGTCAATTCGCTCAATGAAGGCTTCCCAATCATCACCCTCTACAAATCTCTCTAAAATACCAATGGCAGCCATGACCGCGTAAAAGTTCGTAATCTTTTACTCGTCGCCAATTGTTAAGTATGAAAGAACTCCACAAGACTGAGTACTGTGAGCCAAAACTGATGTGACCTTAGTTTCTTTAATACAACTCCAGAGTGCCTAAGCAGCATGGCAGACAACCTTTTATACTCCCTTGCACGAGGCGTGCAGGTGACCCTTGGGCCTCCAACAGTTGCGCCCTCTGGTGGCAAGTCTTACACAGTTACAATGTTTACATACATAACACTTCACATTTCCGAAGGTCTTTTGCATAAGTAAACGAAAGGCAATAATGCATCATTTTTGTGTGATACTTTTGTTATTGAAGAAAATTGAATCTTTTCCAAAAGAGAAACAAATTATAGGAAAGCATTTATTTTAAAATGTTAAACTATATGCTGTCAACTAGGTTCTGGGCCTCAATTTTATAAAGACTGACTGAGGTTATGACACAAAGCTCCTATAAACTTGAAATGTCATTCTACAAAGAGTGTGACTTTGCATGACCTCCTGTTTTCTTAATGATTTTTTTATATGGTTTCACTGTGGTAAAATATATTCGATTTTACAAGCCTGATATAAGGCCCATATTTATTTATTCTGGAGTTTGACATGTCAATGCCCCACACCCATTGCTGTAAGATCCTAAATCTAGAATTATCAATTAACCACATTACATTATGCCTTTCACATAATTAATATAGCACTTTATGTCACAAATCTATAAGTAGATAGGTAGAGATACTTAACTATAATAATTACAACCATTACAATTCCAATTTCCTTCTGCTTGCAGCAATCAGTCTCTTCAGTGAGTCTGCAGAAACTCCAGGTTTTGAGCACTGCTTCTCTCTGGTAGTGTAGGATTTCAAAAGTTATGAAGCAGCTTTGCTCCCTGAAAAGCCCTTCTGTGTTTTTTCTGTTTTTTCCCCCCAAAAATATGTTTTTTATCCTTCATCTGGCAGTTCAACAAAGAAGTGACAGACTTCCCCAACCGAGACAGGCGAGGGATCAAAGAGCTGCTGTGAGATTCAAAGACACCAGTCTTGCATTGGAAATCAAGAACGAGTCGATTGAGCTACCAGATTGCCCTGATTTTATAATGCAACTCAGAAGTGAGAATTTAATAGTTAATTGAGCCTGGTTCGGGCCGAAATTTACTTGTGCAAGAAAGCTGGCGCACCTCCCGATTTTTGGGGGCCATCACCGCCAGAATGTTTTCGGCGGTGCCCCGATCGATTTTCAGCCCAAAAAGTAACAAAATGGGTTCCAGCACTAATGAGCGCCTTCAAACTGCACTTTGCAATGATATGGCTGTGTTAATTGAAGCGGGAACCCCATATAATGTGTTTCTAATGAACTAGCTGCTCCCTGGCTTTCTTAAAGGTCAGCGTTTGCAGCTAGGCCCTGAGCAGGAAAGGAGTTTACTTTGAGGATGGCTGGTGTTAGAGGAGCAAGGAGGGCAAGCCGCTTCACTGATGCAGAGCTGGAGTCCCTTATGCAGGGTGTAGAGGGCAGGAGGAGATTGCTGTATCCGACGTGGGGAGATCAACTCAGGAGATCTTGACTAATGCATGGAGGGAGATAGCAAGCGAGGTCTCAGGCACCTCCATTTAGCAGAGGACCCCCAATCAGTGCAGGAAACGATTGCACCACATAATCCGTCTTATGAAAGTGAGTACCTCTTCCACCCACTGCTGACCTTGCATCTGTGAGCCTCTCCTTCAACATGTTCTTATTTCCATCCAGTGGAAACAAGGCGGGTGAGCAATTGAAATTGCCCAAATTATTTACCCACCCTGGAGCTGCTGGGAACAGGCGGCTAGGACACCCACCCAAATCCAACGGGGTCCATTTTAACATATGCAAGTTGGGTCCCAATGACATCACCGGGATTCAAATGCAATTTTTACTAGGCGGCCTGAGAAGAGTCTAACTCAGCAAAGAAGCGGATCAAGGCTAGATGAGATCCAAAAGTTAGGTTTCACATTGTTTTTCCTTTCCTTTTGGCTCAGGAAGAGCAGACGGGTGGGAAATTAACGCACCAATACAGTTTCTCAACACGATCCCATAGGCTGTTGAAATCCACGTCTGTCAGTCTTCTTAAACACTTTAGATTTCAAAACCGATACAGGAGGAAATAGTTTGCATAACTCTTTGAACACTTTCCAGACCAAGTGATATTGTTACTTATTCTAGGATTTATCAATAAACCCCGTTTCAAAAATACACTTTCCCCAGATTTCTAGCTGTTTGTCCAATGTACACAAGACACAATTCTAGCAGAGGACATTAGATAGTGATCAGATGTAGGAAGCCATTGAGGCCAATTATAGCATTTATATCAACAGCAATAACATCTTGCACTTATATCCCACCTTTAATGTAAAAAATGTCTCTAGGTATTTCACGGAGGAGAACAAAATGAAATCGATAACTGGAATAAAGAAATAGACAATGAGCCATGGTGTGAGAGTTAAAATTTCGTTGAAAATGGACTGATGGTTTTTAAAGAGTGCGAGAGAGGCAGAGTGGTATAGGAAGGGAATTTCAGAGAGCAGATCTGGTGTGCCAGAAAGCTCTGTCAATAAAGGTAGGCTGAAAGGAGTGGGGAATGCACGAAAGGGCAGAGGACAGAAAGACAGCAAAGGGGGCATAGCCTGGACGTGGTTACAGAGATCGGAGGAGGGTGAAATTGGCTATCGTCCCAGTTAGGGGGCTATAATCTCACCGGGGCTGGTCATTCTGCACCCAGCGCAGAAGTCCTGCTCTGGAATCGAAATTCGGGTTAGCGCCCCTCACAGGAAGTGGCGCGCAATGTTGGGGGTTAAGGGGGGGACACTGCGAGCTCTCCAGTCCCTTTGATGGCCTCCATTAGGATGCAGGGTGTCATGGCCACGACCTGGACCCTGCAAAATCATCGCACAATGACCTGGCCGGTGAGTTGGGGAAGAGAAAAAATGGTGGCGCGTG
Organism: Pristiophorus japonicus; assembly: GCF_044704955.1. Taxonomy (NCBI): domain Eukaryota; kingdom Metazoa; phylum Chordata; class Chondrichthyes; family Pristiophoridae; genus Pristiophorus; species Pristiophorus japonicus. Next base: position 140,731,473 of record NC_091988.1, read on the forward strand.
GCACAGCGCACCTCTCCTTTAAATTTTGCCCCGCGATGGATGTATGACCCGGTTCGTGACCCGCAAGGCTGGCGCGTGTATCACCTGTCGCATCCTCACGGGGCGCAGCCTAATTTCCACCGTGGGGTGAAAAGTGGTCGCCGGGCCGCCGATGACATCATCACCAGAAGCGCAGCGACCCGGAGCATGACCCATGGGACGCGGCGCTACTGCATTCCCACCTCCACTAACTCCCGTGCAATTTTGTGGGAGCCGGTAGAGATGATGGTTTGGATTTTGTGAGAATACCCAGTTGAATTGTGAACAAGTCAAAGTTTAGGCAGGGTGGAGGACATTGGAGATATTGAATGACAAAAATATGAATTAGAGTTCCTTTGGGAAGTGAGGTGTAGTTGTGCCAGGCAATATGCATAGGCAGTCTAGGTGATAGATCGGATGTCAGTTTGAAGTACAATGTTGGGACAATCAGATCACCCATGTTTTACATGATCACGTTCAGCCTGAGCTAGTGGCCAGAGAAAGAATACTGGAATCAATGACTGGACCAGAATATTCATCAAGGACACAGACAAATGTTTAACCCTTCCACTTAACTCCATGTCAAGCAACTGTTTGAGGTTCATCACCCAATCTATGCGGAGGAGTTAATGCTGCCTAAATTTAGCTTGTCAAACTGTCTTACATCAATCAGTTTAGACTTGCATTACTACTTTCCCATCAGGATCCACACAAGGTGAATGAATTAACCCTTTTTTTGCCAATTATAAAAGAAGTTAGATAGCAAAATTATGAATAAACAATTGCTTATTAACGTTAGAATCGCAGTTAACAGCACTTAAACATACACAGTATGCAAATAATTAGTTGACAAAATAAGTAACAGACGTTACAAAGGCAGTTTAGCTATGTCACAGTAATTCAGTTTTAGTCTGAGATTGTTGTAACTTGATGATGTTTGTCATGTATCTTACATTATTATATATAACTGTATCCTAACATGCTATACATGATTGTAATAAGATATGACCTGTAACCACCAGCATACCTTACCACCAGGGGTGCACTTGCAAGAGACAGGTATATAAGGACAGGTCTCAGGCAAGTGCAGCATTCCAGAGCTGTGAAATAAAGGTGCAGGTCCAGAGTGACCTTGACTTCACTACATGCCTCGTGTGAATCTGTACTGAGGGGACAGGACTTTACAGTGGCGACGAGTTACGGGATTACAGAATCCACAGAATGGTGAACAACGGATCCGATGAAAAGTACAATGCTAGAGACAATTGGGAGGACTTTATAGAAAGGCTCCAGCAAAGCTTTGTAACCAAAGACTGGTTAGGAGATGACAAAGAAGACAAGAGAAGAGCCCATCTCTTGACCAGCTGTGGCTTGAAAACATACGCTTTAATGAAGGATCTGCTGGCACCCGAGAAACGAGCAAGCAAGTCATTTGAAGAATTGAGCACGCTGTAAGAGACCACTTGAAGCCAGCGAGCAGCCTACACATGGCCAGACACAGGATCTATAACTACAGACGCTGTGTGGGCCAGAGCATACCCGACTTCGTGGCGGAACTTCGGAGGTTGGCTAGTTTATGTAAGTTCTCTGATGAACTGAGGAGAGAAATGCTGAGAGACTTTTTCATTGAAGGAATAGGCCACGCAGGCATATTCCGAAAGCTCATAGAGACCAAGAACCTAACCTTAGAGGCAGCAGCACTGGTTGCACAGACATTCTTGGTAGGGGAAGAAGAAACGAGGTTGATTTACAATGCAGGTACGACAACTAACGAAATATTGGAACAAGGAGTTCACAGCAGTAAACAAGCTGCTACCCCCACACACAGACAAAACCGGAAGAACAGGCTCTCGACAGCAGGCAGTGGCGCCAGAAGCCATCAAGGGCCACAGGAACAGCCGTTCACACCTCATCAACCCACAATGCGAGCAATCAACTACAAACTGAGAGAAGCTCAAGAGAGATCAGCCAGACGCAGCTCATTCTTTGGGAAGAATGGAAGCAGTCTGTGCTGGAGGTGTGGGGGTGGGCACTCATCAAGGGGATGTTGATTTCAGCAGGCTGTTTGCAGGAACTGTGAATATATAGGGCATTTGGCCCGCATGTGCAAAAAAACGGCAGCTCGGCTGGTATACGAATCGGATGGGTCGGAAAGCGGACCAGAAGATGGTGGGGACAGTACCCGGGATACCGATGTACAGCGGGTCAACACGATCAATGGTCGCTGCTCCTACAACAGGACGCCTCCTATAATGATAAGGGTCCTACTCAACGGGATACCTGTCAACATGGAGCTGGATACGGGAGCGAGTCAATCTCTCATGGGCGCTCAACAATTTGAACAACTGTGGCCGCATAAAAGAGACAGACCAAAACTCACAAGGGTCGACACCAAACTAAGGACCTATACCAAAGAAATCGTACCAGTCCTTGGCAGCGCCATGCTCTCTGTCACACACAAAGGGACAGTGAACCGACTTCCCCTGTGGATTATCCCCGGAGACCCCCCAGCACTGCTGGGGAGAAGCTGGCTGGCAAAACTAAACTGGAAATGAGATGATGTCCATGCCATGTCATTAGAGGAATGGACCTCCTGCTCAACAGTTATAAAGCGATTTGAACATCTCTTTCAGCCAGGTGTGGGCACTTTCAAAGGGGCCAAAGTCAAAATCTACATCACACAGGATGCTAGACTGGTCCATCACAAGGCCAGAGCTGTACCCTATGTGATGAGGGAAAAGATTGAACATGAACTAGACAGGCTTCTGCGGGAAGGCATTATATCACCTGTGGAATTTAGCGACTGGGCAAGTCCCATCGTCCCAGTCATGAAGCCTGATGGATCCGTACGAATCTGTGGGGGCTACAAATCTACCATAAACAGAGTCTCCCTACAGGACCAGTATCCGCTACCCAGAGCGGAGGACTTATTTGCCACATTGGCTGGAGGTAAACTTTTCTCAAAACTAGACCTCACATCTGCGTATATGACGCAAGAATTGACCGAGGAATCCAAGCCAATCACCACCATCAACACACATCGAGGCCTTTTCATGTACAATCGATGCCCATTCGGCATCAGGTCGGCAGCTGCCATATTCAAGCGCAACCTGGAGAGTCTGACTGTAAAGTCCTGTCCCCTCAGTACAGATTCACACGAGGCATGTAGTGAAGTCAAGGTCACTCTGGACCTGCACCTTTATTTCACAGCTCTGGAATGCTGCACTTGCCTGAGACCTGTCCTTATATACCTGTCTCTTGCAAGTGCACCCCTGGTGGTAAGGTATGCTGGTGATTACAGGTCATATCTTATTACAGTCATGTATAGCATGTTAGGATACAGTTATATATAATAATGTAAAATACATGACATCATTAGAGTGGGATTAAACTCCTGAGATAGCTAACAGTTTACTAGCATTAGCTAGCTGATGGTCTCTCGCAGGTCGGGGCCGCCACGCTGCCCATGGCCGCCGCTCACCGCTCGCAGGTTGGGGCCATAAAAGGAGTGGCGAGCGGCGGCCATGGGCAGCGTGGCGGCGTACCACTGCAAGGTACAGCGCGAGTTGGTGCAGGAGGGCGACGGCAGTGAAGAGGGACATCATCAAGGTCCAGGTCAGTGATTGGAGCGTGGGCAGGTACAGCAGGAGCAGCAAGGAGTGGCGAGAGAATGTAGATGGACGTGATCGGGGCCCAGGGGAGGCGCGAGTTCGAGGCCAGAATAGGTGAGGGCCCAGGGGCAGCACGGGCCAGCCCACACTGTGATATGTGTGCGCACTAGGCCTGTGCAGCAAAGTCTTGGTTAACCCCTGCCACTGGACCAAGACCTAGCTCTGTCAAGCCCGTGTGGTGGCTGGTGTGCAACGGCCACCACACATTCAAAAAATCCAGGCACAGGCATCCTCCACCCTACACTATATAGTTCAGGACCTGGAATGTTAGGTCCTTCATTGAAACACCTGTGAACTCATCCTTTTTGGCTTGGATGCAAGTCATCCTCGTTTCGAGGGACTGCCTATGATGATGATTAGATAGCCTAGTTTATTCAATAGGTTCAATTCTATATGCTTGTAGTTAGCAATGTTTTGAGAACTTAAATGATCTCATCCTTATGAGCTGGCATGGATGAACTGGTTGCCTTGCCTTCCTCTGAAAGGATGGTGTTAACCTTCTGAAATGTGAGGGTGATAAACCTCTATCTATAGAGCTGCTATCAGTTCCTCCAGGGTCCTCTGTTCCTGAGTAAATTCCCTTTTTGCGATGGTAGCTGTATTGGAACTAGCTGTCTTAAGTCTCACTTCCCTTGATCTTAGGAAACCTTGTATATTTAAGTGGTACACATTTGACTGACACAGCCGTACAATCTTAACTCATGTAACCTTTCTTTCTGTCGAGGGTACATTTTCTGATTGTAGAGAAATACCCTTCTATATATACTAGACAAATACCTGCCACCTTTATTTCTAATGGAACATTATTTCTAATAGAACAAAAACTTGAACTAAACTAAGAACTAAGGACTGAGGACCGAACTTCAGTGTCAAAAACACCATCCTATATATCCTTCATTTTCAAAGAAACTTCCTTCATTCTTGGAGGCTAAAACAATGGCTTCACTTTTTCCCATGTTCATTTGGAGGAACGATTAGCTAACTTAGCACAGACCAGGAACCTGGGGGAAGATTTCCGACAGTATATAATCTGAGGGCAATCTGCTGGCTCAGCCCAAATGCAGGTGCACTATTTTATTCTGTTGTTGTTTGAACGTAAGAACATAAGAACATAAAAAATAGGAGCAGGAGAAGGCCATGCGGCCCCTCGAGCCTGCTCCGCCATTTAATACGATCATGGTTGATCCGATCATGGACTCAGGTCCACTTCCCTGCCCGCTCCCCATAACCCCTTATTCCCTTATTGTTTAAGAAACTGTCTATTTCTGTCTTAAATTTATTCAATGTCCCAGCTTCCACAGCTCTCTGAGGCAACGAATTCCACAGATCCACAACCCTCTGAGAGAAGAAATTTCTCCTCATTTCAGTTTTAAATTCTAAGATTATGCCCTCTAGTTCTAGTTTCCCCTATCAGTGGAAACATCCTCTCCGCATCCACCTTGTCAAGCCCCCTCATAATCTTATACATTTTGATAAGATCACCTCTGAATTCCAATGAGTAGAGGCCCAACCTACTCAACCTTTCCTCATAAGTTAACCCCCTCATCTCTGGAATCAACCTTGTTAACCTTCTCTGAACTGCCTCCTGATACGTCCTTACTACACAGTATAAATGCACACGAGGCCCATGCTTGAGAGAAGGTCAGTCTGTGACCTGTCCTTTATTCCTTAGCACTCAAGTGATGAAGGTGGGTGGAGCTTCCCCTTTTATACCTGAAGGTCCAGGTTAGGAGTGTCTCCCACCTAATGGTCAGTGTTCTCACGGTGTACAACTTAGGTCTGTTTATACATGGGTTACAATGCTGGTTGAATACATGACATCACCTCCACCCCCAAAGTCTTATTGGGATCACAGGTTGAGTCTCTCTGGTGGTTTACGCTCCCTTGTAGAGCGCCTGAGTTGGGGCTCCGGTTGTTGGGCGCTGGCCTGAGTGTTTGCTGTTTGCGGTGCCTCAGGCCTGTCCGGACTGCCCACAGTGACTGGGCTCTCCTCCCTTTGGTTCCGGTGTTCGGTCACCTGTGGTGGAGTGAACTCTATATTGTGTTCTTCCTCTGCTTCTTCTATGGGGTTGCTGAACCTCCTTTTTGTTTGATCACATGTTTGCGGCAGATTTGTCCATTGGTAAGTTTAACTACCAGAATCCTTTTTCCCTCTTTGGCAACCACAGTGCCTGCGAGCCATTTGGGCCCTGCAGCGTAGTTGAGGACAAAAACAGGATCATTTACATCAATACATCGCGCCCTCGCATTCCTGTCATGGTAGTGATATTGTGACTGGCGCCTGCTCTCGACAATTTCTTTCATGGTGGGGTGTATAAGGGATAATTGGGTTTTGTGCGTCCTTTTCATTAGTAGCTCTGCGGGTGGAACCCCTGTGAGCGAGTGTGGTCGGGATCTATAGACCAACAGGAGGCGTGATAAGCGGGTTTGTAGGGAACCCCCTTGGAATCTGAGCATCCCCTGTTTGATTATCTGCACTGCTCGTTCTGCCTGGCCGTTTGAGGCTGGCTTGAACGGTGCCGTTCTAACATGGTTAATTCCATTGCCTGCCATGAAGTCCTGGAATTCAGTGCTTGTGAAGCACGTTCCATTGTTGCTGACCAAGATGTCCGGTAGACCGTGGGCAGCGAACATTGCCCGTAGACTTTCTACCATGGCAGAGGATGTGCTTGAATTTAAAATGTCACACTCGATCCATTTGGAGTAGGCGTCTACTACAACCAAAAACATTTTCCCCATGAAAGGACCTGCATAGTCCACATGGATGCGTGACCAAGGCTTGGCGGGCCATGGCCAGGGGCTAAGGGGGGGCTTCCCTGGGTGCATGGCCCAGCTGGGCACACGTGTTGCACCTGTGAACACAAAGTTCCAGATCTGCGTCTATCCCTGGCCACCAAACGTGTGACCTGGCAATTGCCTTCATCATGACAATGCCCGGGTGCCCATTGTGAAGTTCTCTGATGAACACCTCTCTGCCCATCTGGGGCATGACTACGCAGTTTCCCCACAGTAGGCAATTGGCCTGAATCGATAGTTCATCTTTGCGCCTGTGAAATGGTTTAAATTTCTCAGGGCATGCCCTGTATGTGGCTGCCCAGTCCCCATTCAGGACACATTTCTTGACTAGAGACAATAGCGGGTCTCTATTTGTCCAGACTTTAATCTGACGGGCTGTCACGGGTGAGCCTTCGCTTCCGAAAGCTTCAACAGCCATGACCATCTCAGCACCATGCTCGGTAGCCCCCTCAGTGGTGGCTAGTGGGAGCCTGCTGAGTGCATCGGCGCAGTTTTCGGTGCCCAGTCTGTGCCGAATTGTGTAGTCATAGGCAGCTAACGTGAGTGCCCACCTCTGTATGCGGGCCGATGCGTTTGCATTTATGGCCTTGTTGTCAGCCAAAAGGGACGTTAGGGGTTTGTGATCTGTCTCCAGCTCAAATTTCCTGCCAAACAGGTACTGGTGCATTTTCTTTACCGCATATACACATGCGAGCACCTCCTTTTCTACCATCCCGTAGCCCCTTTCTGCCTGGGATAGACTCCTGGAGGCAAAAGCTACCGGCTGTAACTGACCCTTGGCATTGACATGTTGCAACACACACCCGACACCATAGGACGACGCATCGCACGTTAACACAAGTTTCTTACATGGGTCATATAGCGTTAACAGATTGTTGGAACATAACAAATTGCGTGCTCTATTAAAAGCCCTTTCCTGGCTGTCCCCCCAGACCCATTCGCGACCTTTGCGTAGGAGCACGTGTAGCGGCTCTAGCAGCGTGCTCAATTTGGGAAGAAAGTTACCAAAATAGTTCAAGAGCCCCAGAAACGAACGCAGCTCTGTCGTGTTACGGGGTCTGGGTGCTCTCTGGATCGCTTCCATCTTGGATGCAGTAGGGCTGATCCCGTCTGCTGCTACCTTCATCCCCAGGAATTCTACCTCTGGAGCTAGGAAGACGCACTTCGCCTTTTTCAGTCGTAGACCTACCCGGTCCAGTCTGCATAGCACCTCCTCCAGGTTGTGGAGGTGTTCTTCAGTATCGTAACCCGTAATGAGGATGTCGTCCTGGAAAACCACCATCCCTGGAATCGACTTGATGAGGCTTTCCATATTTCGTTGGAAGATCGCGGCGGCCGAGCGAATCCAGAACGGACATCTGTTGTACTCAAACAACCCCTTGTGTGTCGTGATGGTGGTCAACTTCTTCGACTCACTCGACAGCTCCTGGGTCATGTAAGCTGAGGTCAGGTCCAATTTTGAAAAAAGTTTGCCACCGGATAGCGTCGCAAAGATGTCCTCCGCTCTCGGTAGCGGGTACTGGTCTTGGATTGATAGTGGCCTTGTAATCGCCACATATCCTGACCGACCCATCCGCCTTGAGCACCGGCACAATCGGGCTCGCCCAGTCACTGAATTCGACTGGCGAGATGATGCCTTCCCTCAACAAGCGGTCCAATTCGCCTTCTATCTTTTCCCGCATCACGTACGGCACCGCTCTGGCCTTGTGGTGTACTGGTCTGGCGTCCGGGTTTATGTGAATCACTACCTTGGCCCCCATGAAAGTGCCAATGCCGGGTTGAAATAATGAGTCAAATTTGTCCAGGACCTCACTCCACAGAGGAAATTGCATTGACATCGCCCCATTTTCAGTTCATGACAGCAAGCCAACTCCTCCCCAGTAGTGCGGGACCGTCCCCTGGGACAATCCAGAGTGGCAACCTATTCTCCGAATCTTTGTGGGTCACAACTACCGTGGCGCTGCCTAGCACCGGAATGATCTGCTTTGTGTAAGTCCGTAGCTGTGCGTCAATCGGCGATAATTTTGGCCTCCTGGCCTTGGATGCCCACAACTTTTTGAACTGTTTGATACCCATCAGGGACTGGCTGGCACCCGTGTCTAACTCCATTGATACTGGGATGCCATTGAGGAGCACTTTCATCATTATCGGTGGCGTCCTGGTGTATGAACTGTATACGTGCTCCACATGAACTCGCTGAACTTCAGCTTCCAGTGATTTCCCCCAGTGTCCATTTCTGCAATTTCTGCAGGTATTTTGCTCATCTCTGCAAACTCCGGCTGAATGTATGCCTCCACGCCTCCAGCATGAGTTGCAGTTTGAAACAAAAGGTCCCTTGCCAGTCGATCGTCCCTGACTGCCCCTGTTATTGTCCTTGAGTGCACCATTAACAGGTGTTGATGGCCCCATTACTGGCCGCATTGTCCCTTGCAATGGCATGAATCGCTGTTCAGCTTGCCATTGTCTCTGTCGAACTCCCCCTCTGGGTTCGACTACATGTTGGGGCATGCCTGACTGCCCTTGTCTGCCTGGAGAACTGTGTGCTGCTTTAACAATGTTGAATCTCTGTCCCAACCATTCCTTAACACAGTACCTCTCGTCTGTTCTGCTAGTGGCCATGCTCGCATGGTTTAAATCCCAGTTTCTTGTCGCCATTGATACGTCCTTACTACACAGTATAAATGCACACGAGGCCCATGCTTGAGAGAAGGTCAGTCTGTGACCTGTCCTTTATTCCTTAGCACTCAAGTGATGAAGGTGGGTGGAGCTTCCCCTTTTATACCTGAAGGTCCAGGTTAGGAGTGTCTCCCACCTAGTGGTCAGTGTTCTCACGGTGTACAACTTAGGTCTGTTTATACATGGGTTACAATGCTGGTTGAATACATGACACCTCCAAAACAAGTATACCCTTTCATAAATATGGAAATCAAAACTGCACGCAGTATTCCAGGTTTGGCCTCACCAATACCTTGTACAACTGTAGCAAGAGTGCCCTGCTTTTATATTCCATCCCCTTTGCAATAAAGGCCGAGATTCCATTGGCCTTCCTGATCACTTGCTGTACCTGCATATTAACCTTTTGTGTTTCATGCACAAATACCCCCAGGTCCCGCTGTACTGCAGCACTTTGCAATCTTTCTCCATTTAAATAATAACTTGCTCTTTGATTTTTTTCTGCCAAAATGTATGACCTCACACTTTCCAACATTATACTCCATCTGCCAAATTTTTGCCCACTCACTTAGCCTGTCTATGTCCTTTTGCAGATTTTTTGTGTCCTCCTCACACATTGCTTTTCCTCCCATCTTTGTTTCGTCGGCAAACTTGGCTACGTTACACTTGGTCCCTTCCTCCAAGTCGTTAATATAGATTGTTTGCTTTCTGTTACTTCCCCAAAACATTTCTCTGCCAGTTTACCTTCCGTTAGTGACTGGCAACATTAGCAGTTTGAGCACATATTGTTACTTGTGTCATGTTTTGGTTTCAAATGAGTAATCCCAGAATTTTGTTTCCATTTTTCTTTCTCTTGTAGGGAATAGTGTGGGTTAACCGAAAAGAGGAGAGAAATGTAATGTCTATATATGTCTTGTAAATCACTGTTAAATTGGTACTATGTAACAGGATGCCAATCAACTAAGACAGTAATGATGTGCCTGATTGACAATTCCCCAGCTGAATAATTCAATCAAAGATGAAACTGATACAGATGAGTAAGCTGTTAACCAGACAGAAATTAAGATGATCATCTCTGCTTTATACTGTTGCTCTGGTTCTGCATGAAATGATTTGAGATGACAGACCATTAACAAGCCATCTGTGTGCAAACATATTTGACAGATTCCTTTTGGATGATGTTGAACGTTAAAATCTGTTCATGAAGAAAAATAATTCAGATTGGGGTCTAAATATTAATCATGTTTAAACAAAGAACCTGCTTAGAATATATACTTAATTTAATGAACGTTTACTTCTTTTTCCTTTGGAGCATTCATTGAGGATAACAGCAGAAAGTGTTTCATTTTTTTTTCAGGTTTGAGCTTTGGAGCCCATAAAATGTGGGTGTTCACAAAGCCTCCGATCTTGGTACTGATATTTATGGGGAGGTGGGGAGGGAGCCGATGGGATTTGTAGTGACACGAAACTCAGAAATGCGGTAACTCGGAAGTCCTGCCGAACTCAATTTCTTTCTCTCTATTTCCTGGCCAGCAGCCGACCAGACTGAAGCTGCCTGGCTGTCAGGCAGGGTGGCCTGCTCTCGAAGGCCACAGCCAGGGAACGGAGAGGAGGGAGCAAGGGAGAGATGGCGGGCCGGGAGAGGAGGGTGATGGCAGGGAGGGAGACGATGGTCGGCCTGGAGATCAGGTCAGCCTGGGGATTGGGAGCGGGTATCGAATCGTGATGGAGTGGGTCTAGAAATTGTGAGGAACAAAGCCGATTGCGGCGAGTTAGCGTGGGGGCCGAGGAGAAGCACTTTTGCTCATCCTGGCCTACAAGCAGCGCTATAAATATCACTTGCCTGCGGGATCCGGCAGTTTTTGGATATAATGGCTAGATCCTGATCTCCACACAGCTCGGGCTTGGATACAGACACCCCACACCTCAGGCCAATTGATTCACAAAATTGCCAGGAAAAATGAAAACTGGAGTCCTTGCTACAGTGTTGGCAGAAAATGGGAAGAGACACGCATGGAAGGACATTTTTGTTGCTATGTATTGTAAACGGAGAGGTCCATCTAATTGGTTTGAATTCACCGTAATCTAAATACTCACAAATTATGCTGAAAGATAAAATTTGGGTCACTTTCATACATGGGTTTATTTGTAGCAATTACAGTGGAACCAAGTTATTATAAATTGTTAGTGATTCAGTTTTCCTTTGAGCTGGTAGAAATGACATAATAAACAATTAAAATCACTTCCAATAACAATTACTTTACTGGTTTCCAAAAGTTTGTAATGATGTGATTTAGCTATAGTAAAATATATGATTGAAAACAAATATAAAATTGCACATTTTAGGAACTATTTCATTCAAGATGCTAATTTCTACAGTTATTTGCCAAGCAGTACCAAACCAATAAGCAAGAAGTCACATACTGGTGCAATGTTTAACTGGCTGTTACCTAGTGATGGGACCAATTCTAATGTAGAGAATTAAGTAGTTGGAATTTCCAGCATTTACAGTAGAATGAAGTAGTTGGATTCAGTCAGAAGAACATAAAAAATCTGTGGAAAGGATAAAGACAATGAGAAAGAAAAAGGAAAAAATTGCATTCATATAGTGTTTTTCACATCCTCAGGATGTCACAGCCAATGAATTACTTTTGAATTGTAGTTACTGTTGCTTTGTCGGTGAATGCAGCAGCTAAAATCTGCTCTTCAAAGTCCCACAAACAGCAATGAGATAAATGATCTGATAATCAGTTTTGATATTATTGGTTTAGGGCTGAATGTTGGCCAGGACACCAGGACCTCCCCACCACCACCACTCCCCCCTCCCCCCCACCGCTCCTGAATATTGGATAGCATCTTTTGTGTCCATCTGAACAGACAGATGGGGCAGATAGTTTAACGTCTCATCTGAAAGTTGACATCTCCGAGAAGGCAGTACTCCTCCAGTACTGCACTGTAGTGTCAGCCGAGGATATGCAGCCAAGTCCCTGAAATGGGGCTTGAACAAAAAACAAGTGTGCATTAAACCTGTTCCATCCAATGGATTAGTTCTATGGACAGTTCCCATACACATTAAAGTTCAAGTTCCCCTCTTTTACACATCAAACTTAGTTATCAGTGACTGATATCCTTGTACATTCTCCTTTATGTCAGAAATATGTCAAACTCACTTTTGCAAAAATCTCACTTTTTGCAAAAAAGCAACAATTTTATATTAGTAAATCAGTGTCAGAGCAGTGGAAGGCATTCAAGGAGGAGATCTGGAGGGTTCAGGCCAAATATGTGCCCTTAAAAAAAAAGGGTGGGACTAACAAATCTAGAGTCCCGTGGATGTCTAGGAGCATACAGGGTTGGATAAAGAAAAAAAAGGAAGTTTATGACAGATACCGAGGGCTAAATACTACAGAATCTCTATAGAAATTCCAGGGGTAAAATTAAAAAGGATATTAGGAAAGCAAAGAGAAAGCATGAAAAATTCTTGGCAAGTAAAATCAAGGAAAACCCAAAGATGTTTTATAAATATATTACGAGCAAGAGGATAACTAAAGAAAGGGTAGGGCCTATTAGAGACCACGAGGGTAAGGTCCCACATGGCAAATTGGTCATGAAAGTAAAAGCCCATGGGATCCAGGGCAAAGTGGCAAGTTGGATCCAAAATTGGCTCAGAGGTAGAAAGCAAAGGGTAATGGTTGATGGATATTTTTGTGACTGGAAGTATGTATCCAGTCGGGTTCCACAGGGCTCAATACTGGGTCCCTTGCTTTTTGTGGTATACATCAATGATCTAGACTTGAATATATGGGGTATGATTAAGAAGTTTGCAGATGATACAAAAATTGGCTGTGTGGTTGATAATGAAGAAGAAAGCTGCGGACTGCAAGAAGATATCAATCAACTAGTCAGGTGGGCAGAACAGTGGCAAATGGAATTTAATCCAGAGAAGTGTGAGGTAATGCATTTGGGGAGGGCTAACAAGGAAAGGGAATACACATTAAATGGCAGGACATTGAGAAGTGCAGAGGAACAAAGGGATCTTGGAGTACATGTCCATAGATTCCTGAAGGTAGCAGGCCAGTTGCATAAATGATTATGAAGGCATACGGAATGGTTGCCTTTATTAGCTGAGGCATAGAATATAAGGAACAGGAGGTGTATGCTTGAACTGTATAAAACACTGATTATGCCACAGCTGGCGTACTGTGTGCAGTTCTGGTCACCGCATTACAGGAAGGATGTGATCGCACTGGAGAAGGTACAGAGATTTACGAGGATGTTGCCGGGAATGGCGAATCTTAGCTATGAGGACAGATTGGATAGGCTGGGTTTGTTTTCCTTGGAAGAGAGGAGGCTGAGGGGAGACCTCATTAAGGTGTATAAAATTATGAGGGGGCTAGATATAGTGGATAGAAAGGGCCTAGTTTCCTTAGCAGAGGGGTCAACAACCAGGGGGCATAAATTTTAAATAATTGGTATAAGGTTTAGAGGGGATTTGAGGGGTAATTTCTTCACATAGAGGGTTGTGGAGCTCTGGAACGCACTACCTGAAAGGGCGGAAGAGGCAGAAACCCTCACCACATTTAAAAAGTACTTGGATGTGCACTTGAAGTGCCGTAACCTGCAGGGCTACAGACCTAGAGCTGGAAAGTGGGATTAGGCTGGATAGCCTCTTGTTGGCCAGCATGGACACAAGGGGCTGAAATGGCCTCCTTCCGTGCTGTAAACTTCTATGATTCTATGATTCTATTCTTTTTTCTTGTCAACTTTAGATGAAAGCTGTGCAACATGCTTAAAGGAACTATATATTGTTGACTTTTTATTAGATTGGATTGCTCCAGGAATTCATGCTACAAGACATGAGGTTTAAGTCCAATTTCTCACCCAAGTGGCCATTATTTCTGGGGTAATTTTTTCACCACCGGGGAGGTAATCTGGTTGAGCAAATCACCTGTCTGTTGTAGAACCCGCCCGATTTTCATTCCACAAACTCTCTCACATCTATTCCCTGCCTCCCCTTCACTACGTTTAAACTCTCTGTCCAACTACTTCAAGATTTTCTCAAAACTTTGTCCCTGGGTCACTCCTACCCCCAGCACACTTCTGTGACCCACCTCGCCATTGCAGACTCTCACCACATCACTAGCAACCTATGCCATACACACATGCAATTCTTGTAAAGTTAATTATATTTTCTCAGAGATTCAGAAATACCACCTTTTTATGTGAATTAAAATTTGCATTCTTCAAACTTTGCCATCAAATATAACAGATAAATTGCCGTGAAGACTTTTTATACTCAGTTTTATATATTTAATTTGTGCAGCATACAATCTGTGTTTTACGATGAAATCAAAAATTAATCAGGAAAGTTTTGCCTGATTATTTTGTTGTCATGGATCAATGTTTATATATCAGCTATACAAAATTTTACAATGTCTAGTAAAATTCGCAGTCATGGTAGAATATGTTCTCGATCTCAGGATATTCCTAGAAACCTTTAATCTTTTTCAAACAAGAAATCTGTCAGCTATGAAGTGTTAAATGAATCATTATATTTTCATGTTTTACATAATTTGAAGCCCCACTCTATCCATTGCACATTAAGTGCCAATGTATTAAACTTTAAAATTACAGTGTATGCAGTTTTCAAGCAATGGTTTTGGTTGGAAAGTTCCAGTAACTATAAAACTTTCTATTAAACAAAAATTTGCACTTTTTACTTTGTAGACTCTAATTTATTCTTTATGCTCCACTTTGTGTTCAATTAGTCAGTGTTAGCCTCATTATATTATTGGTATCAATTGTTTTCTAGCAGGAATACCAACATTTTATTTTAGATTTTGATTAAAATATACAAGATGGGGATGATTTCACAAAAAAGCTGTGACTCCACAGATATTCATATCACAAGTACCTCCTGCAGAGTTTCTGGGACCCCAACTTATTTGAACAACACCAACTTACATTTATATAGCACCCTTAATCTAATAAAACATCCCAAGATGCTTCACTAGAATTTTACCAAACACAAATTGACGCCAAATCAAATAAACAGATATTAGTACAGGTGACCAAAAGCTTGGTCAAAGAGGTAAGTTTTAAGGAGTGCCTTAAAGGAGGAGAGCAAGGTAGCGAAGTGGAGAGGTTTAGGGAGGGAATTCCAGAGCTTGGGGCCTAGGCAGCTGAAGGCACGGCTGCCAATGGTGGAGTAATTAAAATCAGGGATGTGCAAAGGACAAAACTGGAGGAGCGCAGATATCTCAGAAGGTTGTAAGGCTGGAGGAAGTTATGGGGATAGGGAGGGGTGAAGCCATAGAGAGATTTGAAAACAAGGATGAGAATTTTAAAATCCAGACATTGCTGAACCAAGAGCCAATGGAGGTCAGTGAGCATAGGGGTGCAGGAGCGGGAAGAGAAGCTATTGCAGATGATTCTCTGGCTGCGACTGTACAGATAGCAATGGAACCAAGAGAGGTCAGTCCCACCCAGCTGGACAACGGAGGAGAGATGTTGGAGGAGGATGGTTTGATCAACCCCTTGTGTCAAAGACTGCAGACGGGATGAGAAGGGAAAGTTTACCATGGTTCCAATCATGGGCATGGATTTAAGAGCTGACAACACATGCAAGGACTTTGGAGAGGAAAGGGAGGATTGAGATGAAGTGGCATTTTGCGAGGACAGAGGAGTCAAGGATTTTTTTTAGGAGAGGGGTGATGATGGCAAATTTGAAAGGGAGGTGCTAGTACCTGAGGAGAGAGAACTGTTAACAATATCAGCTGAAGTGGTAGTGAGGAAGGGAAGCTGGGTGGCCAGCAGTTTGCTGGGAATAGGGTCCAGGGAGCAGGATGTGGGTCCCATGGGCAAGATGAGCTTGGAGGGGCCAGGAGGGAAGATCGGAGAGAAAGCGAAGAAATATGCAGTTGCTGGCTTTTGGAAATTTCCAGGGCTTGTGGAAAAGGATAGGATACATCTGCTTTGTTCCAAACATTACAGGATAGATCTGGTTTTAGGAATGACATGAGGAGAAATTTCTTCACTCAGAGGGTAGTGAATCGTTGGAATTCTCTACCCAAGAATGCTGTGGATGCTCAGTCGTGGAGTATATTCAAGACTGAGAGCTGTTATATATGTAAACTTGTATATACTCTGTACAGCCATCAGAGGTCTCATCCCCTGGAGTCCCAAGGGATCCCATAATCCCTTGGGAGCACAGGTATTTAAGGAGGCCTCATAAGTTGGAGAGACACTCTGGAGACCTGCAATAAAAGACTAAGGTCACACTTTACTTTGAGCTCACAGTGTTCAGTTTGACTCTTTCTCCATACATAACAACTAGCGACGAGATAGTTCCGGAATCCGGACCCGCAGACCCTGCCGACCTTGGGCCTCGCCTCGCTGCTGCTCGCCTCGCTCCACTCACCACCACTGCCCTTACCTCGGGGCCTCTTCGCCGGCCCACCTGAACACCACCTCTTCAGCGGGGCCTACCCAAACACCTCCTGTATGGCGGGGCTTGTTGTGAACAGCTCCTCGGCGGGGGGACTCTACCCACCCTCCCCTCCTCCCCTTCCCCTCCCCCCTCCCCTCCCACTCCCCCACCCTCCTTCTCACCCCCTCCCCTCCCACTCCCCCACCCTCCTTCTCACCCCCTCCTCCCCCTCCCCCTCCCCTCGCCCTTCCCCTCCTCCTCCCCCCACTCCCCCACTCCCCCTCCTCACTCCCCTCCTCCTCTCCCTCCTCCTCCCCCTCCCCTTCCCCTCACTCTCCCCTTCCCCCTTTCCCCCCCTCCCTCCCCCTCCCCCTCCCCCTCCATCCCTTCTCCCTCCCCCCTCCCCACTCCCTTTCTGATGTTCCGAAATCTGAAAATACCTGAACTTGCGCCCGTTTTTTTCCAGATTCGTGACGTCAGAAAGACGATCGAAAGTTTGGAAAAGCCCAGAATCTGGAATGGCCTCGGTCCCGAGGGTTCCGGATTCTCAATGCTACACCTGTATTTATATTAACTCCTCTGAACTAAAAATACAATTTTCCACTTAATTTTGAAATTAAGCGCGTCACTCTTTATTACAACACTTACCATAAAAAGGGAAAATCTGTCTCAGAAGAAATGAATGCCAATTCTTAATGCACTGTCCTAAGTAGTTAGAAGCAGCATGCAAAAATAAGAATCGTCACTAATCAGTCTCAAAGTTAAATAGTTTGTTATGTAAGGTATCCTACTACACATATCATGGCTTCCATAACAGCTACCTAGTGTGAAATCAAGCTGTCCATACTGCTTAACATTACTGCTAATCCTGCAGGTCTTTTGTGAGTATTCCCAGGAAAAGACTGCCCTCATCGATCATATGATGAATAACTGCATTCAATCTGATCTTTCATTCTGTCCTGCATGAAATAAGGAGCTATTTAGTGTAGAGAGCTATGCTTCAGTAGGTAATATATTGGTGTAGATTTTAACTGCGAGTGAGTTTTTTGGCTGCAGCCCAAAGTGCTAACGAGAGGCCTGGTCCATTTTGGAAAGTGTGGTGTTTGCAGGCACTCTAGTAACGACTCCACGAGGTAGGTTATTGCACTTGAACTGTTGTGACCTTAATCCATTTATTGCAGCTCCTGAATGAGGTTACAGTAAGGTGGGCTCCCTTTTATACCTGGTCACCTGCAGTGTATAGGTGACTTCTAGGTCTCTACCTGTTGCACCCTCTGGTGGTACAGACATATTGTATACAGTGTAAAGATACATTCATTGGTCTTATGTAGCTGTACATTGAGTGTACAGGGTATATACATACACAACAGAAAGGAAGTGGATACATATTTGTAAGGGTATGGAGACAGGGCCAGAGCATAGGACTAAGTGGATAGCTCTTTCTATGTTGTAATGTTCTATGATTCTATGATACTTTGCATGTAGAGAACTATATAAAACAAAATGCATTGTGTTAATTGAGGATGTGGCAACTCTGATGGGGCCACATTTATTGTGCCTCCCGAGTTATTCTGAGAAGGTTGTGGTGGGTCATTTCTTTGAACTACTGCAGGCATTTCTATATACACTGTAAATGCACATTTTTCTACCTTTCTTTCTTTGTGATGATGGGGTTCCTACAATTATTTTACATCGAGAATTCTAGGCTATTGACCATGCAACGATAAAGGAGCAATAATATGTCCACGTAAGGATGGTATGTGACTTAAAGGGGAATTTGGGGGTGATGGTGTTTCCATGACATTTATGCTCCAGTCCTTCAGGGAAGCCAAGTGCTATTGAAGTAACTTGATGAGTTGCTGGTGCATCCTGTAGTTGGTTCATACTGTAGCCAAACTGTGCCAGTGGTGGAAAGGATAGATATTAAGTTCAATGGCAGGGGCATTGATCAAACAAACTGCTCTGTCCTGCATGGTGTCAAGGTTATTGAGTTTTGATTGTGCTTGCACCCACCTAGATGAGTGGTGAATATTCCATCACACATCTCACTTAAACCTTATCATTGGTGGAGAAGTTTCCAGGGGTTAGGAGGTGAGCCACTCACTGGATTTACTAAGCCTCTATTCTGTTCTTGTAACCATGGAGTTGATGTGGCTGGTCCAATTCCACTTCTGGTGACCCTCAAGCTGATGGTCGGGGAACCCAGTGATGGTGGTGTCACTGAAGGCCAAGGAGAGGTGGCTGGGCTTTCTCTTGGTCAAGATGTTCATTAACTAGCACATATGCCACAAATGCTACCTGCCATTTGTTAGTCCAAGCCTGGATGTTATCCAAGTCCAGCTGTAGGCTGGCATGGGCTGCTTTATTGTCGGAGTTGTGACTGGAAATGGAAATGTGAAATCATCAATGAATAGCCCCACTCCTGACCTTATGATGGAGGGAAAGTCATTGATGAAGCAGCTAACCCTAACCCTAAATACAGAGGTTGGGCCTGGGACACTGCCCTGACGAACTCCTGCAGTGATGTCCTGGCGCTGTGACGGCAGGCATCCAACAGCCATGACCAACCTCCTTTGCATCAATTATGATTCCAGCCATTGGAAGGTTTCCCTCGGACTCCCACTGACTTCAGATTTGCAAAGGCTCTTTGATGTTGTACTGGGTCAAACGTTGCCTTGATGTCGAAGGCTGCTATTCTCATCTCTCCTCTATCATTCAGTTCTTCCATCCATGTCTGGATCAAGGTTGTGAAGAGGTCTGAAGCTGAGTGGTTCTGGCAGAACCTAAGCTGTGTGTCAGTGAGCAGGTTATAGGTAAGTAGATGTCGCTGGATGGCACAATTGACGACGCTTTCCATTACCTTATTGATGATTAAGAGGATTGGGCAGTAGTTGGTTGGTTTGGGTTTGTGCTGTTTTTTGTGGATAAGACATACCCTTGCAATCTTCCACA
Source organism: Pristiophorus japonicus (assembly GCF_044704955.1). Lineage (NCBI taxonomy): Eukaryota > Metazoa > Chordata > Chondrichthyes > Pristiophoridae > Pristiophorus > Pristiophorus japonicus. The sequence goes on from NC_091988.1 coordinate 140,751,009, forward strand.
TTGTTGGGTAGATGTCAGTGTCATAGCTTTAGTGGAACAGCTTAGATAGGGGTGTGGCTAGCTCTCATGCACAGGTCTTCAACAGTACATCTGGTACATTGACACTGGCAAATCATTTGCTAAGTCCAGTGCACTTAGCTGGTTCTTGATGTCACATGGAGTGAACTGAATTGGCTCGCTGTTGGTGTCTATGATGTGGGGACTTCAGTCGGAGGCCAAGTAGTATTAGCCATTCGGCATTTTGGCTGACGATATGCAAGCACTTCAGACATGTCTCCTACATTCACATACTGGGCACCACCATGTTTGAAGATATTAGTTGCCTGTTTGTCCACCACTATTTACAATCTGTTGGCTGTGAACTCCATTTAGATCTGTCTATACAGCCTGCCATTTTTGGTGCTGAGCAAGCAAATAACCTCTTTTGGAGCTTGACTAGGTTCGTACCTCATTCTAAGGTATGCCTAGTGCTGTTCCTGACACGCCCTTTGACACTCTACTTTGGATCAGGTTTGATCTCCTGGTTTGCTGTTGATCAAGCTATTAGGGATCTACTGGGCCATGAAGTTACAGATTGTGGTAGTATACAATGCCTTATGGATGCCCAGTTTTGGGCTGCTGGATTTGTTCTTATTCTCTCCTCAAGTCGCTGGAGAAATATCACCAACGATGCCTCCGCAAGATCCTACAAATTCCCTGGGAGGACAGACGCACCAACATTAGCGTCCTCGACCAGGCCAACATCTCCAGCATTGAAGCACTGACCACACTTGATCAGCTCCGCTGGGCAGGCCACAGCATTCGCATGCCAGACACGAGACTCCCAAAGCAAGCACTCTACTCGGAACTCCTTCACGGCAAATGAGCCAAAGGTGGGCAGAGGAAACGTTACAGGGACACTCTCACAGCCTCTCTGAAAAAGTGCAACATCCCCACTGACACCTGGGAGTCCCTGGCCAAAGCTCGCCCTAAGTGGAGGAAGTGCATCTGGGAGGGCGCTGAGCATTTCGAGACTCATCGTCGAGACCATACAGAAATCAAACGCAGGCAGCAGAAAGAGCGTGCGGCAAACCTGTCCCACCCACCCTTTCCCTCAACGACTATCCGTCCCACCTGTGACAGGGACTGTGGTTCTCGTACTGGACTGTTCAGCCACCTAAGGACTCATTTTAAGAGTGGAAGCAAGTCTTCCTCGATTCCGAGGGACTGCCTATGATATTCTCTCCCATGTAGCACAGTGGAAATAATTTTCAAAAGTCAGATTGGATAAATGCTGTTGCCATGGTGAACAAGATGATGATATGTAAATTGCTGTTACAAAAATAGTAAGCTTGATTATGATAAGTATTTTTGCAAAATTATTTTATCCCACAAGTGAGACCATAATACATAATAAATGATTAATGAAGTAAAGGATGAGTAAAGAAACACTTCTTCATGATTAAATTAAACATATATCAATTATCTAGTATTACATCCCTTCATACAACTAATTTAATTGATTTTGAAATGGCAAATTTATTTAAAATAGGCAGTGTTGAATTTTAATAGTGCTCATTAAATTACAGATGTTTTATTACAGCTCATAGTCAAGAGAGATGTCTGGCTGTCAAAAATGTTACGTTTAGAATAACTCCACAAGACTGTATATCTTAAGCTCAAACTGTTGTGACCTTGGTCTCTTTATTGTAAGTCGAGAGTGAAGAGGCAACATGGTAGACTGCCTTTTATACCTGCTTGCCCAGGGTGTGCAGGTGACCCTTGGGTCCCCTGGTGGCAAGTCATAAACATTGGTAATGTTTACATACATAACATCATTCCCCCACCCCTCCGTCCCAAAGTCTTATGTACAAGTTATTTACAAGTTGAGGCGATCCAGGGCTCTGCGTTCCCGGGTTGATCGACTGAGTTGAAGTCCTGGCATGGGTGAGTCGGTCAGATCATTGCTGCGCCGTGGTGTGGCTGGTCTGATCGGACTGTAGGCCATGGTGGGTTCATCCTCGTGGTTGACCGCGAGGTCAATTGCTGGTTGGGTGTGTGTGGGTGGATCATTGATGGTAATGTCCTCTTCAAACTGTTCTTGGTTGTCAGTGAACCGCAGTTTGGTCTGAGCCAAGTACTTTCTGCATGTTTGTCCGTTCAAGAGGTTGACAACAAATACTCTATTCCCCTCCTTGGCTAACACAGTGCCAGCAACCCATTTGGGACCATGACCATAATTAAGAACAAACACAGGGTCATTAACTTCAATGTCGCGTGATTCAGCCGCGGGATCGTGGTAGATGTTATGCTGGTGACGCCGGGTTTCTACATGATCATTGAGATCTGGGTGGACTAAGGAGAGCCTGGTTTTGAGTGCTCTCTTCATTAGCAATTCTGCAGGAGGAACCCCGGAAGGCGAGTGGGGTCACGTGCGGTAGCTGAGCAGAATCTGAGATAGCCGAGTCTGCACGGAACAGTCCGTCACACGTTTCAAGCTCTGCTTGATGGTTTGGACTGCCCATTCCGCTTGACTATTGGATGCAGGCTTAAACGGTGCAGACCTGACATGCTTGATGCCACTGCAGGTCATGAACTCGTTGAATTCCGAGCTGGTGAAACATGGTCCATTGTCACTAACAAGGACACCATGAGTGGCAAACATGGCCCAGAGGCTTTCAATGGTGGCAGTGGACGTACATGATGACATTATTGTACGTTCAACCCATTTAGAGTAAGCGTCCACTGCTACTAGGAACATCTTTCCTAGAAAGGGGCCAGCAAAATCTACATGGACCCTTGACCACGGTTTGGAGGGCCATGACCACAGACTCAGTGGGGCCTCCCTTGGTGCATTGTTCAACTGTGAGCAAGTGTTGCATTGGTGTACGCATGACTCCAATTCCGAGTCAAGGCCGGGCCACCAAACGTGCAACCTGGCGATAGCCTTCATCATGACTATGCCTGGGTGGGTACTGTGAAGATCATGTATAAATGTTTCCCTGCCTTTTTTTGGCAAAATTACACTGTTCCCCCATAGGAGGCAGTCCGAATGAATGGACATTTCGTCCTTGCGTCGGTGGAACGGCTTAATTTCATCTTGCATTTCCCCTGGAACCGCCGACCAGCTCCCGTTGAGGTTGCAGCTTTTTACTAGTGATAGCACAGAGTCCTGGCTAGTCCAGGACCTGATCTGGCGAGCCGTGACGGGTGACCCCTCGCCCTCAAAATCATTCATTACAAGGAGCAAGTCTGTGGGTTGCGCCATTTCCTCCCAAGTGGTGGGCAATGGTAGCCGACTGAGGACATCGTAGTTCTCCGTGCCTGGTCTGTGGCGGATTACATAATCATATGCAGATAACATTAGTGCCCATTTTTGAATGCGGGATGAAGCATTGGTTTTAATACCTTTGCTTTCTGAGAACAACGAAATGAGTGGCTTGTGGTCGGTTTCGAGCTCGAACCGGAGCCCAAATAGGTATTGGTGCATTTTCTTAAGCCCGTATACGCATGCTAATGCTTCTTTTTCAACCATACTTTAGGCTCTTTCAGCCTTAGATAAGCTTCTGGACGCATATGCAACCGGTTGCAGTTTGCCTGACACATTGGCTTGCTGTAACACACAACTGACCCCGTACGAAGATTCATCACAAGCTAGTATTAAACATTTACACAGGTCATACAATACAAGTAATTTGTTGGAACATAGCAGGTTTCTGGCCCTGTTAAAGGCTGTCTCTTGAGCTTTATTCCAAACCCAGTCGTCAGCCTTGCGTACAGCCTACAGTATGGTTGAAAAAGAAGCATTAGCATGCGTATACAGGGTAGCAATAAATGCAATGATTCCAGCAAAGTGCTCAACCCTAGTAGAAAGTTACCAAAATAGTTGAGGAGTCCCAGGAACGAACGCAGCTCTGTCACATTTTGTGGTCTGGGTGCATTTTTGATGGCGTCCGTCTTGGAGTCCGTGGGTCTGACGCCATCCGCCGCAATCTTTCTCCCCAAAAATTCGACCTCTGGCACCAGGAAAACACACTTGGAGCATTTCAACCTGAGTCCCACTCTGTCCAGTCGCTTGAGAACCTCTTCCAGGTTGTGCAAGTGTTCGGTGGTGTTGCGGCCAGTGATCAAGACGTCGTGATCAAGTGCGTGGAACCGACTTCAGCAGACTCTCCATGTTCCTCTGGAAGATGGCTGCCGCCGAACAAATCCCAAAGGGGCATCTGTGGTATATAAACAGTCGTCTGTGCGTGTTGATGCATGTCAATTTTTTCAAAGGTTGAGCCAGCTCCTGTGTCATGCAAGCAGAGGTTAGATCCAGCTTAGTGAACGACTTCCCCTCTGCTAGCATTGCAAACAGGTCATCCGCTTTGGGTAGTGGGTACTGGTCCTGTAACGAGACTCGGTTGATCGTTACATTTTAGACCCACTTGTTAAACTCGATTGGTGATATGATCCCCTCTCGTTGAAGTCTGTCCAGCTCGATCTCGACTTTCTCTCGCATCATGTATGGAACCACTCGGGCCTTGTGATGAACGGGTAGTGCATCAGGGAAGAGATGGATCTGCACTTTGGCGCCTGTGAAGTTGACGATGCCTTGCTTGAATAACGACGGGAATTTGTTGAACACTTGGGTGCACGAGGCGTCATCCTCCGAAGACAATGCTTTGATGTCGTCCCAGTTCCATCGGATCTTTCCTAGCCAGCTTCTACCGAACAGCGTTGGGCCATCGCCTGGTACAATCCATAGTAGTAAATGCACAGTTCCATTGTACGATTCCTTCATTGCCGCTCTGCCAATGACTGGTATGAGCTCTTTGGTGTAAGTGCGCAGCTTGGTGTGGATCGGACTTAGTTTTGGCCTTTGTGCCTTGTTGCCCCACAGTTTCTCAAAAGCCTTCTGGCTCATAATTGACTGACTCGCCCCCGTGTCCAATTCCATGGAAACTGGAATGCCGTTTAATTTGACTTTTAACATTATCGGAGGGCTTTTGGTGGTGAAGGTGTGTACCCCATACGCTTCCTCTTCAGACTCGGATTGAGTTGCCTCTCTTACTCGTTCAGCGTGATCATCGCTGGATCGGTCATCTTCTGCCGACTCTGCCACGTGGTGAGTCGCAGCACATCTGCACATTAGCTGGAGGTACCCCATTGTTCCGCAGCCCTTGCACACATAGTGTTTGAATCGACATTGATGGGCTCGATGATTACCCCCACAGCGCTAACATGGATTCGCATTCACGCCTCACGGTGGACTCTGAGTCATCCTAGCTCTGACCTCTGTGGGCGTATAGGCCCTGCCATGTACAGTTCTGCCTGCTGAAGGTGTTATTTTATGTACAGTACTTGCCGGTGAGTTCCGATGCTGCAATGATATCTATTTAGTGTTATCGTCCGTGGACATAAAAGCCTGGGCTATATTGATGGCCTTGCTCAGATCTAGGGATTTAGCAGACAGCAGTTTGCGAAGAATGACCTCATGGCCGATTCCAAGCATGAAAAAGTCCCGCAACACTTCCCCCAAAAATCCAGCAAATACGCACGGTCCTGCAAGGCGTCTTAGGACGGCGACAAAGCTCACCACATCCTGGCCCTCAGAGCGGTGGTGTGTATAAAAGCAATACCTGGCCAATAAGATGCTCTCCTTCAGCGTGAGTTGTTCCAGAACCAGCGTGCATAACTCTTCATATGTCTTGTCCGTCTTGTTGGAAAACTGCCGTCCTCGCTAACTTTACCGTGAGGCCGATATCGCCAAAAATACAGGGGAGAAAACACAAAAAAAATTCAAAAATTAAAAAAGTAAAAATATCAGAAAACATTAACAGTACCCTTAAGTAATCCATTGCTGAAAAAGAATTTTTAAAAAACTTCAATTTACCATTTTTGTAGGTCTTCCTACTTAGCGACGTTTCTGAGGCTGCAACGCCTGCTTTTCTCATTCTTGGTTTTTTCACCCGAGTACGGGTTCACCAAATGGACAAATTTAGGCGGACCTATTTTTTACGTATGGTGATCCGCTTTTTGCCGATATTTCAAAATCGTCATACTTAACCTTTGGGGAATTTTATTAGGTTTCTTTGAATGACAAAAAAACAATTTTAACGTGAAAAAAATGGCATTAAAATGTGCGGTAGGCTGTCTAATTTCTAGCCCGAAATGATTTGTCCTTTATTTCTTTTCACTTTAACTACCAATATTATCCTGTCGAATGAATTTGTGTAAAGAAATCATCACCTTTTTATAAATTTTGCTGGCTGCAAAACATTAAGGAACTGAAAGTTCCAATTTTCTATAAATAAATGAAGAAAACAGTAATATCCTGTTATGTATGTTAACTGGGTTTTACCTGCCACCAGAGGGCATGACTGGCGGAGTCCTAATAGTCACTGGCAGACATATGCAAGCCGTGTATATAATGTTGGCAGGCATGTTGAATCCTCACTTTGAGAATAAATAAACTGGACTAAGGTTATGCCTGAACTAGCTTACCATACTCAGCCTCGTGGAGCTATTCGATACTTAACTATTGGCGACGAGTTAAAAATACGAACTTTCACGCAACTATGTCTGTTGGAATTTTGGAGAGATTCGTTAAAGGGGAAGACTTGGAGGATTTCATTGATCACTTCGACCAGTACTTCATAGCCAATGGATTGGAAGGAACCGATAACGCAATTAAGCGCAGGGCGGTTCTCCTCACCGTTTATGGGTCAAAAATTTATGGCCTTATCAAGAATCTACTCTCACCAACTCGACCAATGGATAAGACTTATGATGAATTGTGTACGCTGGTTCGGAACCACTTTAAACTGAACAAAAGCATCACCATGGCGAGGTATTGTTTCTATACGCACAATCGCTCCAAAGGCCAGGACGTGGCTGAAATTGTCGCCGACCTGAGGCGTCTCGCTGGGCTGTGAAACTTTGGAGCTGCATTGGAGGAAGTGATGCCGGACTTTTTCGTGCTTGGCATTGGCCACGAGGTCATCCATCGAAAGCTGCTGGCTGCTGAATCTCTAGACCTGAGCAGGGCCATCACGATCGCCCAGGCATGCATGTCCATGGACGAAAACTCAAAACAGATATCTCCCCAGCATCGAAACTCATCGGCAAGTACTGTGCATAAAATAATATCGTTGGCAGGCAGAGCTGCACATGTCTGGGCCTACTCGTCTACATTCGTACGACCTGTAACTGCTCAAAGTCCGCCATCGGGGGTGAATCAAATCTTGCTTTGTTGGCATTGCAGGGGCTATCATCGGGCCCATCAATGCCAATTCAAGCAATATGTGTGTAAAGGCTGTGCAACAATGGGGCACCTTCAGCGAATGTGTCTGCAACCGAGCAAGCATGCTGCGACACACCACATGACTGAGGATGATCGATCCAGCGTGGATCAAGCGGCACAGGCAACTCAACCCGAGGTACAGGACGAAGAAGTGTATGGGGTACATTCGTTTATCAAAAGTCCTCCGATAATGCGAAATTAAATGGGGTTCCAGTATCCCTGGAATTGGACACGGGTGCGAGTCAGTCAATAATGAGCCAAAGGGCTTTTGAAAAGCTGTGGGACACTGAGGCAAAAAGATCCAAACTGAGCCCAATCAATGCGAAGCTGCGTACCTACATCAAAGAGCTCATACCAGTCATTGGCAGCGCAGCAGTAAAGGTATCGTACGATGGAGCTGTACATGATTTATCATTGTGGATCATTCCAGGCAATGGCCCAATGCTATTCGACAGGAGTTGGCTTGAGAAAATTAAATGGAACTGGAATGATATTAAAGCCTTATCATCAATGGATGATGCTTCGTGTGCTCAAGTGCTGAGCAAGTTTCCCTCGTTGTTCAAACCAGGCATCGGCAACTTCACGGAGCCAAGGTGCAGATCCACCTAGCCCCGGATGCAAGACCCGTCCATCACAAGTTTCCGGCGGTTCCGTACATGATGAAGGACAAGGTCGAACTCGAACTGGACAGACTTCAATGGGTAGGAATCATATCACCAGTCAAGTTCAGCGAATGGGCCAGTCCAATTGTCCCGATGTTGAAAAGTGATGGCACGGTCAGGATCTGTGGTGACTACAAGGTAACGTTCAACCAAATCTTGATACACGATCAGTACCCGTTACCCAAGGCTGACGACCTGTTTGCAACGTTAGCGGGGGGGGGGAAGTCGTTCACCAAATTGGACCTGACCTCCGCTTGCATGTCACAGGAGCTGGTTGAATCTTCAAAAAAACTGACGTGCATCAACACACACAAAGGACTGTTTATATACCACAGATGCCTTTTCGGAATTCGCTCGGTGGCGGCCATATTTCAGAGAAACATGGAGACTTTGACCTCTGATGCCATGAAGATGCACTTCGAGCATTTCAGTCTGAGTCCCATTTTGTTCAGATGTTCCTCGGAGTCACGACCTGTGATCAGAATGTCATCTTGGAACACAACGGTTTTGGGGACGGACGTCAGTAGACTCTCCATGTTCCTCTGAAATATTGCTGCAGCCAAGCGAATTCAAAAAGGGCACCTGTGATAAATAAACAGTCCTTTATGCGTGTTAATGCATGTAAGTCTCTTTGATGTCTCGACCAGCTCCTGTGCCACGTAGGCTGACGTCAAGTCCAGTTTGGTGAACGACCTCTCCCCGGCTAGCGTTGCAAACAAGTCATCAGGCTTTGGTAATGTGTACTAATCCTGTTGATCATAGCCTTGTAGTCTTCACAGATTGTAACTGTGCCATCACTTTTCAGCACAGGAACAATGAGCTGGCCCATTCATTAAATTTAACCGGTGATATGATCCCTTCACGCTGGAGTCTGTCCAGTTCAATTTCGACTTTCTCCCTCATCATATACGGAACTGCCCGAGTTTATGATGGACGGGTCTTGCATTCGAGTCCACGTGGATCTGCACCTTGGCTCCCGTGAAGTTGCCGATGCCTGGTTCGAACAGCAAGGGGAACTTGCTCAGTACTTGGGCACATGTATCTTCCTCCGACGACAACGCCTTGATGTCGTTCCATTAGCATCTGATTTTTTTCAAGCCAGTTCCTGCCGAACAGCTTTGGGCCATTGCCTGGGACAATCCATAGTGGTAACCCGTGAACCGCACCATCATACGACACTTTAATTGTGGCACTGCCAATCACCGTTATGAGTTCTTTGGTGTACGTGTGCAACTTGGCATTGACTGGACTCAGCCTGGGCCTCACAGCCTTAGCATCCCACAGCTTGTCGAATGCCCTCTGGTTCATTATCGATTGACTCTCCCCCATGTCCAGTTCCATTGATACCAGTATCCCATTAAATTTCACGTTGATCATTAGTGGTTTTCTATTAGTTAGGAACTAGTACAGTCCATAAACATCCTCCTCTGGTATCTCGGATTGGGTATCCAGATCCGCGCTCGTCTGACCATCATCCTCCATGTGGTGTGTCGCAGCACGCTTGCTCATCTGCGGACACTTGCGCTGGAGATGCCCCACTCTCAGACAGCTTTTGCAACTATATTGCTTAAATTGGCACTGCTGGTGCCGGTGATTTCGGATGCATTCCCGCTGGCGGACTTTGGGCAGCCACAGGTCTCGTGTACGCAGTCGGGTAGGCCCTGCCATATGCCACTCTGCCGAACGCCGAATCAATCACAGTCACAGTACTTGCCGAGTTTCAATTTTTCACTGATATCTGCTTTAGACTTCTATCCGTCGTCATGCATGACTGAGCGATCGTGATAGCCCTGTTCAAGTCCAATGTCTCCACAGCAGTAGCTTCTGCAGGATCACCTCGTGGTTGATGTCGATTACAAAGAAATCCAGCAGCATGTCTGCTAACACAGCCCTGAACTTACACGGTCCCGCTAGACATCTCAGGTCAGCAATGAATTCCGCCGCATTCTGGCCCTCTGAGCGAACGTGTGAGTAAAATCTGTATCTCGAGATGATGGTGCCTTCGTCTGGCTTAAGGTGATCCTATACCAGTGTACACAATTCTTCATACGTCTTCTCTGTTGGACTCACTGGCAAGAGTAGATTCTTTATCAGACTATAAATTTTTGGACCGCAAACCGTGAGGAACACCGCCCGGCGCCGATCTGCGTCGCCGACCTCCTCCATTTTGTTGGCCACGAAGAACTGGCTCAAATGGCTCACAAAGTCTGCCCAATCTTCTCCTTCCACAAATCTCTCCAACAATCAAATTGTGCTCATTTTTGCATGCAAAGGTTCTTGTTGCCTCGTCGCCAAATATTGTGTATATAATAACTGTTAGACTGAGTAATGTTTAACTCCAAGAGTTATAACCTTGGCTCTGCTTTATTAAGGCCCAAAGTGACTACTATACAAAATGGCTGGCCTTTTATACTTGGGCTGTACACACCTGCGTGCAGCCCAATGGCCTCCAACAGTGACGCCATCTAGTGGCTAGTGATCCCAAAAGTACATACATGACAAGCATGAAGTTAAGTAAATCTGGTTTCCTGTGCAGCATCAGGTGATTGCGGGGAAGGTTGGTGTTGTTGTTGGTGCTGCTGATGTGCCTGGTGTTGGTGATCATTGTGGTCAGATTCTGAGGAACAAGGTGAGACAGTCTAAATGGCATCCATGCTGATGGAATAGATGGCACGTCAAGTAGAGTGGACAGAAGCAATCTGTCAGTGGTGAAAGAGATTATTTCAATGAGATGACACTGGATCGAGACTTTGTTGGAAACACTTGCAACCTGTAGAAAGTTAGGACATAAGAACATAAGAAATAGTTACAGGAGTAGGCCATACGGCCCCTCGAGCCTACTCTGCCATTCAATACGATCATGGTTGATCTGATCATGGACTCAGCTCCACTTCCCCGCCGGTCCCTATAACCCCTTATCCCCTTATCATTCAAGAAACTGTCTAGTTCTGTCTTAAATTTATTCAATGTTCCAGCTTCCACAGCTCGCTGAGGCAGCAGATTTACAACCCTCTGAGAGAAGAAATGGGCAGCCCCTTATTCTAAGATCATGCCCTCTAGTTTTAGTCTCCCTCGTCAGTAGAAACATCCTCTCTGCATCCACTCTGTCAAGCCCCCTCATAATCTTATACCTTTCGATAAGATCACCTCTCATTCTTCTGAATGCCAATGAGTAGAGGCCCAACCTACTCAACCTTTTCTCATGTCAACCCTGTCATCCCCGGAATTAACATAGTCAACCTTCTCTGAACTGCCTCCAAAGCAAGTATATCCTTTCGTAAATATGGAAACCAAAACTGCACGCAGTATTCCAGGTGTGGCTTCACCAATACCTTATATATCTGTGTAAGATTTCTAAATCTCTGGCATTAAATTTGACAGTGAGACAATTTTTCTAAAACAATTGGAACAGTTTATTAAAAAAACACACACACATGCACATCCACCTTAGTTACAACAGATACAATGAGGTTATAATAACGAGTGATATACGTTACTTTCCTTTGGCTGGCTGGTTCAGGAGAGAGAGAGGTAAGTCTTTTCCTGAGTTCTTTTAAACCTCTCAAAGCCATTGTCCCTCCGAAAGCATCACAATTGGACCTTGGTTCCAGGGCAGTTCCTTATTGGCTCTCCTCACACATGTGGCTATCTGGCCTGGCTCAGCCATCTCTTGATTAGTTTAAATGTCTTTCCAATATACAAAACCCTTGCGGTAGCTCTGTGGGCTTCCATTTTGTTTCTTTCAAAACTCAACCCATGTTGGCAACCAGTGGGCTTTAATTTTGTTTCAATATAGACAGGCCTTTCCGTATAATCTACACTTTGAACATTTATACATACACAGAATCAATTTTAATCATTAATAAACACTTTTATTCTTACAAACTCCCCACCTTAAGGGGGAAATATCCTTATTGACCCCTAATATGGTTTATCTCCTCAGGGATCACATATCATCAACATTGAGAGGAAGAGATAGAAAAGTGGGTGGCTTGATTTGGTCCCCACCTCGTAAGGTGCAGGCCACATAGGGGATTTACTATAGTTCAATCACATCTCCAGCGGAGACTCTCCCCTTCCCATGTCTTAGGTGCACCTTCGCTTCTCAAAGCACATTGATGATTGATGATGTTCGTGAGTCATGCTGCAGCTCCCGCTTCTCCATCTTCCCTCGGCTTCGGTCATGACCGGTATCGTCCTGACAATCGTGAGGATCCGTAACATGGTCTGTGGGAAACATAGAAACATAGAAACATAGAAAATAGGTGCAGGAGTAGGCCATTCGGCCCTTCGAGCCTGCACCACCATTCAATAGGATCATGGCTGATCATTCACCTCAGTACCCCTTTCCTGCTTTCTCTCCATACCCTTTGATCTCTTTAGCCGTAAGGGCCATATCTAACTCCCTCTTGAATATATCCAACAAACTGGCATCAACAACTCTCTGCGATAGGGAGTTCCACAGGTTAACAACTCTCAGAGTGAAGAAGTTTCTCCTCATATCAGTTCTAAATGGCTTACACCTTATCCTTAGACTGTGTCCTCTGGTTCTGGACTTCCCCAACATCGGGAACATTCTTCCTGCATCTAGCCTGTCCAGTCCCGTCAGAATTTTACATGTTTCTATGAGATTCCCTCTCATCCTTCTAAACTCCAGTGAATACAGGCCCAGTCGATCCAGTCTCTCCTCATATGTCAGTCCTGCCATCCCGGGAATCAGCCTGGTAATCCTTTGCTGCACTCCCTCAATAGCAAGAACGTCCTTCCTCAGATTAGAAGGCCAAAACTGAACACAATATTCCAGGTGAAGCCTCACCAAGGCCCTGTACAACTGCAGTAAGATCTCCCTGCTCTTATACTCAAATCCCCTAGCTATGAAGGCCAACATACCATTTTCCTTCTTCACTGCCTGCTGTACCTGCATGCCAACTTTCAATGACTGATGTATCATGACACCCAGGTCTCGTTGCACCTCCCCTTTTCCTAATCTGCCGCCATGCAGATAATATTCTGCCTTCGTGTTTTTGTCCCCAAAGTGGATAACCTCACATTTATCCACATTATACTGCATCTGCCATGCATTTGCCCACTCACCTAACCTGTCCAAGTCATCCTGCACTCTCTTAGTTTCCTCCGCATAGCTCACACCGCCACCCAGCTTAGTGTCATCTGCAAACTTGGAGATTTTACACTCAATTCCTTCATCCAAATCATTAATGTATATTGTAAATAGCTGGGGTCCCAGCACTGAGTCGTGCGGCACTCCTCTCGTTACTGCCTGCCATTCTGAAAAGGACCCGTTTATATGCTGCATCCCAAAATGTTATTCTCTGAAAGAAATCTATCTGATTTGTATTTGAATGAATGAATCAATCCTGATTGCTTCCATTGTCTCACTCAGTCACTCAATGAAATATTTGCCCTGATATTCATTTTGAAGCGCATTAGGAGCGGATTTGCATGGGAAACCTGGACATCATTTCAGCGCATCTGTCTGTGGCATTTTAACACAGGCAGCTGATTATAATTTTACTTCCGGGTTTGGCATCAAATGCATGGCAGCGGGTGTGGTGCGGATCTGCATGGCACAAATTTAGCCGGAGTATTTGAAGGGCCAATGCCAAGGTGGCATTCGGAGGAGTTGGAAGGTTTGGCACAAAGAGAGCAATTGGAGAATATGGATTCAGGGCGCTGCAAGGCTATACCCCGATTTAATGTTGCATCGCTTGATATATATATAAACAAGATCAGTGCAGTATTTACTCTTCGGCAGTTTATAACTGATTAATGTGAAACTACTTCTTGTATTTAACACCCTTTTTCCCCGGTAACTGAATCAAATAAACCATGGGATTCAATCGGTCTATAATCTTATGCGGTCCCCACCACCTGGGCTCAAAGGCATGCTGCTTTTTCCCATAATTTGGAATCATTACTGGGTCTCTCACCTCATATTTTCTTGACATACTTTCTTGTCAAAGTACTTTTTAATTTGTCTTTTTGACTTCCCCAATTTGGTGGCCACAAATTGATTGATCTGATCGGTGTGATCTACCACTTGTTCCAGCAATTTGGAGCTACATGTTTTCGTTGTCAGGGGACTCATCCCTGTTGGTGTTAGCTGGCCTGGCATTCTCATGAGCCTCCCCGTTATGGCCTTATATGAGGAGACCCCTGTTCTTCTATGAGGTGTGGACCTCATTGCCATTAAGCACATTGGCAGCATGTTAGCCCATTGAGCGGGGTGGTCCGCGCAGAATATTTTTAACATTAACTTGAAGGTCCTGTTCACCCTTTTGACCCCCCTGGATGACTGGGGGTGGTGAGCAATATGTAATTTGTGTTTTATCCCCAACCTTTGCTGCAGGTGGGTAAAAATTTTACTGGTAAAGTGTGAACCTTGATCGCTGTCCACTTGTACTGGTACTCCCCACCTACAAAACACATGATTCAATAGTGTTTTGGCTGCTGTGATTGCAGTGTTGGAGCGGCAGGGGAATGCTTCAATCGATTTAGAGAATTGATCCACCATCTCTAGGGGATGCTGAAAATTGCCTTGCGTGTGTGGACGTGGCCCAATGAAGTGTATCTGAAGGTGAGTCCACGGCCCTTGAGGTGGGGGTGTGCTTCGAAACAATGCTCAATTAGTGCATGCGGGAGGATTGTGTTACAGGCACGGTAGGCATTGCGGCACATATTGGTTGATTGTTTCCCTCATGGAAGGCCACCAAGCTGTGGATGCTACCTTATAGAAGGTTACCTGGGCCGAATAGTGGGAGTGAAAGAGGGAGAGCAGTTCCTGACCCACCTCTGGTGGAACACACACCAGCGGGCAGACGTTTGGCTTTCTTTTGAACATCAGCAACTGCTCATCTGAGTCAGGGGCAGTGGCTAGTATGGTATTGGGAGCCCAGGTTGTGGGTTAAGGAAGAGGTCTGCCTTTCTTGTGCCAGGCGCTTACAACAGCATATGACCAGTATTGCTGCTGCAGGGATTTTAAATCTAGGTGATCTGTTGGAGAGGTCTTGATAACAGCATTGCAGGACTCAACAACTATATCCTCTATCTCCCCATCAATCACAGCGTCCTTGGCTGCTCTGTCTGCTCTGGAATTTCCCTCACTATGCGGATCAACTTTTCTATGGGCTGCCACCTTTCCTATGAAGCAGGGCTGGGATCGCTATTTAAGGTATGACCAGAGCAGGCGTAACCAGGGCCCATGGACCAGAGCCTTATCATCTTTCGTACAATAGTCATTTTTGTGGCATAGGGACAGGGAGAGCATGGTGTTTATAGCATCGGCACTATCACCAAATATTCACGGGTCTGTCTGAGGTCTCTTTTACAGCAGTTAGAAGTGCGGCAATTTCTGCAAATTGTGGAAGACTGTCTTGCATTTTCGCTGGATGATTCTTTCTGGCAATACCACAGCATACATATCTGGTGTGAGGGGATCCTTCAATGTGATATGAGGATCCATCAATATAGATGCCTGTATGGGCTCTTTCTGCACAGAATGGGTCTCAAAGTTAATCAGGGGAAATGGACATTCATGCGGGTCCCCCATAGATCAGAAATTGTGGCAGCAATGTGGTGGGTTTGGAAATGCTATCAATGTCACGTTCCATAAATTCCAATGTCCATTTGTTGAGGCGCTGCGAGGAAACTAGCGAATTTCCAGGTTTCATCAGTGGTTTCCGCTGTGCAGGATTGTAGCCTGTAACCCAGTAATAAAGGTAAATTGATGTACTGACCAGAAGATGGCCAGTAGGTGGCGCTCACATGCAGTATACATCTTTTCTGCCCCCTGCAGGATTTGAGACCCATATGCAATGGGCTGTAGTCGATCAGCTCGCATTTGGCACAGAACTGCAGTGAGGCTTTGCTCTGTGGCCCCGACCACCAAATGGAAGGGCTGCGTGGGATCAGGAGTGATCAGACATGCGGCCTGTCTCACTGCAGTTTTTAATTTAGCCACGGACTGGGTAGGGGCATCACTCCATGCCGGGTGTATGTCATCAACCTGCTGTTTTATTAAATCATACAGAGGTTTTGCACACTCTGCAAGCCTGAGATAAAGTTCCTTTGGTACCCAACAAAACCCAAGCATGATCATAGGGCTGTTTTGGAAGTGGGTAATGGCAGTCGCTGTATTATCTATTATCTTGTGGGAGTCGGGGGATGATCCTTTTGGAGAAATGAACACTCCTAGAAAGGTGACCCGTTCTTTTACTAATTGAGCCTTGTGGGGATTCACCTTTAGTCCCGCCTGAGCCAACAATGTCAAAAGTTCATGCACGAGGGACTGATGCTCCTCCATGCTGTCACTTGCCAGCAGTAGGTCATCTACATACTGCAGCAAGTAGGTATGGCAGGAAAAGTCTTTTAAAATTGCAGCCATTCTTTTGTGGAATATCGTGGGGGCATTGTGGAACCCCTGAGGCAAGCATGTCCAGCTGTAGCTCTGGTCCTCAAATGTGAATGCAAATTTGTACTGGTCTTCCCCTTTAACAGGGAAACTCCAGAATCCATTGGCGATGGAACCAGCAGGAATTTGAGATAATATGGTAGGAGTTTCTCTTACTACCTGTGAGCAGGCTGGTGTTACAGGATTTAACTTTCTGTAATCAATAGTCAGTCGTCAGCTGCTATCAGGCTTTTTAACTGGCCATGTGGATGAATTGGTCGTGAAAGTGCCTATCCTAAGAACACTCTGCTCGACTAGGGATTTTATGGGGTCTCGGATGTCAGGGTGGCTCTCCCTTGGGATGGGGTACTGTTTAGTGAATGAGTGGGGGGGGAGGGGTCCCTCAACAGATTCCTTGCCTGCCATTTTTTCACAGTCGTAGCAAACACCGCTAGATGTTCCTGAATTAGTTTTGCCACAGCTTTATTTTCGCTTCCTGAAGCGTCATACTCAGATGGCTTTTTAATTGCAAAAACTGAGTGAGCATCTGAAATTTCTATCACTCCTACCTTATCTCTCAATCCCATCCAAACACAGTCCTGATTATAATTTATCACCATGCCATACTGATCCAACATATCAGTCCCTAAAATTCCCCTTCCGTCGGGGTGGTCATCAGCATTGGCGCTGGGACCTTACAGTTGAGACCTCCCAACTGAAGTTCAGTGGTCTTTCCTGTATCACCGTTAAACCCTTTAAGAGATCATATAACCCTTGCCCACTGCTGCATGGCGTTCAGGATATGGGGTGTGGATGATGGTAACGGCTGAGCCAGTATCGATAAGCATAATCTGCTGTCTGCCCCCTTTTAAGACAACAAGGACTACTGGTCTCCCGCTACCATCACGTCGGAACCCCACTTCCTTTGGGGGCCGAACCTTGTCATAGGGTTGATCCTGGAATGGGTCTTTCTAATGAGTTGTATTGTCGATTGCGTGCACCGATAAATGATTTTGCATCCTCCCCGTGGCAATTTGGGTTTGTATGAGGGTTATCAATTGATCCAATAATTGATCTGTCCCAGAGGGCTTGGATTCGTCCCTCAGGAGATATCTATGTGTTGCAACATGTTTCGGTGCTGGTCTGGGTCTGCTGCACTCTTTTGCTAGGTGGCCTACCTTCTTACAATTAAAGCACTGTCACTTAAAGGGGTAGTTTCGAGATCCCTCCACCATTGGCACTGGTTTATTTGCAGTGGGTAGTGACTTCACCTTTAATTGGTCTTTTACCATCTCCCAGGCTATTTGAGCACTGGTCTCTATATCTGTCCACTGATTGGTGGGCCTAATGGCTATTCCCAGGGTGGTTTTAACTAAAGGGTGGAGTTGGGTCAGGAACATTGATTTAAATTGTTCCTGATTTTTTCCTACTGCAGCATTTGCGGGTGCCTGGTGCTGCGTACATTGATAGATATCATACAGGCGATTACTGAAGGATCGAGGGGTCTCTTCTGGGCGCTGCTTGGTCTGATTAAGCAGAGCTACTAAGTTCAAGTTTTGGATCCCTAAATGGTTTAGAATCTCGGTCATGAGTGCATCGGCTGCTGCACCAGGCTGGAGTACTGCGTCTGGCAGATGATCTTTTAGGAAAGTGGAACAGGCCAAGGGGAGGACTTGTGTTAAGTCTCTCTCTTCCAACTCGGGGTGACCCTTCCTGAAATTTGCCCACCTCCTATTAACTTCCAGTGGGTTGTGGTCCTCCCCATCATTAATGGGCCCCATAGCGTCAGCACCAGATATGGGCCATGAGTCGTTACGGTTACTGGTCATGCACATTACGTCATGAAGAGGTGGTTACTATGGCTACAATTGGCTTTTGTGCCTCCAAGGTATCCCATTCTGCACCATTCTCCTGGGGATTATACTGACTTCCTTCCTCGTCTTCTTCTGCTGTCTCTGTTATGGCTCCCCGTGTTACTGCAGATACCAGGGCCCGCTGCTCCCCTAACTTACTTTTTAGCCTCGCTATTTCTAGTTGGCACTGGGAGTGATCTGCGTCCCTTTGTGGCTTCTTAATTACTTCCCTTAATACTCCCCAGCACCTTCTATCTCTTGCTGGAGCCTCAAGTTTTCCAATTTATATTTTATTAACTCTAATTTGTTTTAATTTGCTTCAACAACGGCTGCTGTGGTATTTAAATTTGAGAGACTTTGCTGTTGTAGCATGAAGCTGCCTGTTCAGCCCCTTTTTCTAATTGCTTAATACTGTAGTTTAATTGGCCAATTTCTTGTCTTAAATGCTGTATTTCTCCCTCTTTTAACTGCTTCACAAGTTGGAGGCCTTCTTTCTTTTGTTGTTTTATACCTTCAATCTCTCTTTCTTTTAGTTGAATCTCTTTTACTTGCAATTCTTTCAAATCTTATATCACTTTGGCGCCTTGTATCATTAATTCCTCATCTCTCTGGGTACAATAAATTGCGCTGAAGGCCACCAGACTGTTTGCCCGTTTTGGCCTTATCTTTTCTTTATCTACCCTTTCCTGGATAAGTTTCACCATCTCCCCAAATGATGCAGGTTGACCCTTGTGGATGTGCCGTGCCTGTGCCTTTAACTCTTCTATGTCTTGTATTGGGAACTTTTTGGACAACATGACCGATCCCTTCATCCTGTGTCTTTTGAATATAACTACTGGTGGGTCCCCACTTAAAAAGTTACAACCCACCCCACTTAAACAGTTACAACTATCGAGACGACCGTTCCTTAAGAAGCAATTTCTCCCGATCCATTTAACCGTTTATAATTATACTTCACAACACAGTTTAGAATCGCAACTCCCGAAATTTCCAATTGTTCAAAAGAATCATCAAAAAGCTGTCTCGCCAGTTGCCCGCATTATCCACCAATTGTAAGATTTCTAAATCTCTGGCATTAAATTTGACAGTGAGACAATTCTTCTAAAATAATTGGAACCGTTTATTAAAAAAAACACACACACATGCACATCCACCTTCGTTACAACAGATACAATGAGTTTATAATAAAGCATGATATACATCACTTCCCTTTGGTTGGCTGGTTCAGGAGAGCAAGAAATCTTTGGCTGAGTTCTTTATACCTCTCAAAGCCATTGTCCCTCCGAAAGCCTCACGATTGGACCTTGGTTCCAGGTCAGCTCCTTATTGGCTCTCCTCACACATGTGGCTGTCTGGCCTGGTTCTGCCACCTCTTGATTAAATTAATTTCCAATACACAAGACCCATGCGGCAGCACTGGGGGCTTTCATTTTGTTTCTTTCAAAACTCAGCCCATACTGGCAAACTGGGCTTCCATTTTGTTTCAACACAAACAGGCCTTTCCGTATAACCTACACTTTTAACATTTATACATACACAGAATCAATTTTAATCATTAATAAACACTTTTATTCTACAGCTGTAGCAAGACTGTCTTGCTTTCGTACTCCATTCCCTTTGCAATAAAGGCCAAGTTACCATTAGCCTTCCTGATCACCTGCTGTACCTGCATACTATCCTTTTGTGTTTCATGCACAGGTACCCCCCAGGTCCTGCTGTACTGTGACACTTTGCATTTAAATAATAACTTGCTCTTTGATTTTTCTGCCAAAGTGCATGACCTCACAATTTCCAACATTATACTCCATCTGCCAAATTTTTGCCCACTCACTTAGTCTATCAAAGCTGTGCTGGCAATATAGTCTGCAACAGCTTCTGCCTGAGGAAAGTGATCAGTTGTGAGGTTTGAACTTTTCTAATACTTTTGTTGTTGTCAAGTAATCAGCTGGAGCAATGGCCACTCAACTCCTGCCTCAGGTCAACAGACATGGTTCCCAAGCTGTGTGAATCCAGTGAGCATTCAGGGAAATTTGGAAGATAGGAAAAAGGTGCTCAAGTTTCTGACAACAAGCTGATAATGATTTCAATTAGGATGACTGCCTCTGCCGTTCGAGCCATTGCCGCAGTGGCAACCACGCCCGAGGGAAAGGCGTGTGGAGGTGGGATGATGGCAGGTTCCCAACCCGCCTCCGATTGCGCCCGCACAGACCCCAGAAAATTGCCGCCTGTGTTTTTGTCTGTCACTTTCTCTCTGTCTTTTTCATACATACTAAGGCTCAGTATATGAAATGTATTTTAGAACTCCCCATCCCCACTGCATAAAAGTGTCCTGAAATATAGCAGTTGCTCAAATAACCTTTCTTGAGACTCATAGGAACAGAAATATAAAGATAATAGATGTGGTGCAGCAATAATTCTTCTTTGGAGATTGGATTTAAGGCATTGGCAAGAGAAGCTTTACTTTGTGTCTGCTACATGCCATATCAGATTAGTTACAAGACATAGAAAACTCTCCCATTTTCCTGTATTTAAAATCCTTGTCTTAATCAGCAGATATACACACAAAAAAAAACATCTAAAAAATATATTAAATGCTAGGAATCACAGGGAGCAACTTGGATAGGCTACACTAACTATGCCTGCCCAATGATGTCAATTTACATGGCATACAAGAGATGAACTAACAGCGCTAATTGTACAGTTTACAGGCATCTCACTATCTGGAAGTGCAGAAAATCCGGTAGGCCTGCCACCACTCGAAGGCAGCTTGTAGCCATTAAAGGAGAGCTGCTCTTCTTCACTGAAATACTGAAATAGCAGACAGCATGATGTCGTCCAAGGCCCCCGATTCTCCATTGCAGCCATGGAGGTGTTCATGGAGCATGTGAGGAACAAGAGGGAGTTTCTCTTTTCCTCTGCTGTCAAATTAACCAGTAATAGTAGAGGGAGGTGATTGGGCAGCTCAGTGCAAAAAGCATAATTCTAAGGATCTGGCTGCAGTGCAAGAAGAATTTTAACAACCTTACCAGAACTGCCAAGGTAAGACTTCGCTTCACATCTCTTTTACGTTCTACACTGTCCTGCAACACCCTACTTTAGCCCCTGTACTCGCAATCCCCTGCTTCTCAAGCCTCTGCTCAACACCTGCTACTACCCTCAAAACTACTCCTCCTTCTTACCCACAATAACGACTTCTTTCTCTCGACATAAATATTATGCTAGGCTGCCTCACACAGCTTCGAAACCCTTCAATAGCACATGCACAAACCTAATTCCCAGGTGAAAGTATTTAAGCTGGTGCGTGGGAATGAAGAGTAAGTAACACCGGTGGTGAGTTTAAGGGTTTGGGGCAAAGGAACATGGTGCAGGAGACT
Source organism: Pristiophorus japonicus (assembly GCF_044704955.1). Lineage (NCBI taxonomy): Eukaryota > Metazoa > Chordata > Chondrichthyes > Pristiophoridae > Pristiophorus > Pristiophorus japonicus. The sequence continues at coordinate 140,772,572 of NC_091988.1, forward strand.
GCAGGAACTTATGAGTGGGCTCGAGTCTGACTTCATCTTCCTCTTTACAATCCTCTTCATGTTCTTCATCATAGAATCATCCAGCACAGAAGGAAGCTATTCAGCCCATCGTGCCTGTGTGCGCTCTCTGAAAGAGCTATCCAATTAGTCCCACTCCCCTGCACTTTCCATATATCTTTCATCATTGTTCACAAAACATAATTGTGTCGCTGTTACTCCTAATAATCATTATCGTGTTTCTCCAGTTCATCGTCCTTTGCCTCCCATTGCTGTGGTGGATCGACAGAAAAGGAGGGTGCAAGCTAAGAATGGGTAAGCAATACCCCCTTAATATTATGGAGGCAGACCAGGCAGTGGACCCTTGTGGTTGTGTAGTTCTTCACAGGGGTGTTTTGCCTTGTTTTTCCTAACTTTTTCCGCAGAGCGGCGGCGTACCTGAGCGGGAGCAGACCGAGGCCCGAGAGTGGGGATAAAAGCCAGAGCAGACCACAGCATAGGGCCAGTGTGATCTCCTGGACTAGTTTTGATCGCCTGGTTGAGACAGAGAGGAATTTTCCCAGGTTTTTTCCCCAATTGGCCTGGGTTTTTATCTGTTTTTTGCCTCTTCCAGGAGATCGCACGGCTCCGGGTGAGGAGAACTCTGCTGTGTGACGTCGCAGGTAAGGCAGGTAGGTGATTGGTAGTGATTGTGGGCTAAGTTTTTCTTTAAATTAACATATAGCTTATAACTAAATACTAAATACTAACCTTTATTTGTTTAACTAATTTAATAAACTATATAGGGTAATTATAGGGCACTAGCACCAATACTCGGGAAAGAGAGAGCTGTTCCGTGGGGATGGACTACACCTGAACTATGCTGGGATCAGAGTTCGAGCGAACCGACTATCTAGGGAGGTAGACAGGGCTTTATACGAAATAAAGGGGTCAGGGGAGAGGACGGTCGCAGTGGAGAGAAATCTAGAATGCTAAAGAGAAACGAAAAGAAAGCAATGCAGGAAAGTGATTGTGGTAAGGATAACCAGATAATGTCAGGAAGGGAAAGAGCATACAAACACAAGAGTGCACTAACAAATAGGGTCCAGGTAAGAAAAATAGCGATAAGACAAATAGGGCTATAGTACAAAATAATGTTAAGATGTCTAAGAATGTTAAAAAGACAAATTTAAAAGCATTGTATCTGAATGCACAAAGCATCTGTAATAAGGTAGATGAATTAACAGCGCAAATAGATGTAAACGGATACAATATAGTTGCAATTACGGAGACATGATTGCAGGGTGACCAGGTTGGGAACTCCAAATGTAACCCCACTATGTAAAAAAGGAGGAAGAGAGAAAACGGGGAACTATAGCCTGACATCAGTAGAAGGGAAAATGCTGTAGTCTATTATAAAGAATATGATAATGGCACATTTAGATAATATCAACGGGATTAGACAAAGTCAACGTGGATTTATGAAAGGAAAATCATGTTTGACAAACCTATTGGAGTCTTTTGAGGATGCAACTGATAGAATAGATAAGGGAGAACCAGCGGATATAGTGTATTTGGATTTTCAGAAGGTCTTTGATAAAGTCCCACGTAAGAGGTTAGTGTGCAAAATTAAAGCACATAGGATTGGGGGTAATGTATTGGCATGGATTGAAAATTGGTTAACTGACAGGAAACAGAGAGTAGGAATAAATGGGTCTTTATCGGGGTGGCGGGCAGTAACTAGTGGGGCACCACAGGGATCAGTGATTGGGCCCCAGCTATTCACAATATATATAAATGATTTGGATGAGGGAACCAAATGTAATATTTCCAAGTTTGCTGATGACATAAAACTAGGTGGGATTGTGAGTTGTGAGGAGGATGCAAAGACGCTGCAAGGCGATTTAGATAGGTTGAGTGAGTGGGCAAACACATGGCAGATGCAGTGTAACGTGGGTAAGTGTGAAGTTATCCACTTTGGTAGGAAAAATATAAAGACAAAGTATTATTTAAATGGTGATGGCTTGGGAAGTGTCGATGTACAGAGGGACCTGGGTGTCCTTGTACACCAGTCATTGAAAGCAAACATGCAGGTGGAGCAAGCAGTTAGGAAGGCAAATGGTATGTTGGCCTTCATTGCAAGAGGATTTGAGTACAGGAGCAAGGATGTCTTACTACAGTTATGCAGGGCCTTGGTGAGACCATACCTGGAGTATTGTGTGCAAAAGGATATACTTGCCATAGTGCAGCGAAGGTTCACCAGACTGATTCCTGGGATGGCAGGACTGTTGTATGAGAAGAGATTGGGTCGACTGGACTGTATTCACTAGAATTTAGAAGAATGAGAGGGGATCTCATTGAAACGTATAAAATTCTGACTGGGTTGGATAGACTGGATGCTGGGAGGATGTTTCTCCTGGCTGGGAAGTCTAGAACAAGGGGTCACAGTCTCAGGATACGGGTTAGGAAATTTAGGATTGAAATGAGAAGACATTTTTTCACTCAGAGGGTAGTGAACCTATGGAATTCTCTATCACAGAAGGCTGTGGAGTCCAAGTCAATGAATATATTTAAAAGGGAGATAGATAGATTTCTAGAAACAAAAGGCAACAAGGGGTATGGGGAAAAAGCGGGAATATGTTGTTGAGATAGAGGATCACCCGTGATCATATTGAATAGCGGTGCAGAATCGAAGGGCCGAATGGCCTACTACTGCTCCTATTTTCTATGTTTCTGTTTCTATGTCATAAAGACAGTGGAGGTGTTCATTCACTAACCTGGCTCCAGAACTTTGCTCCCAACCTTGCCACCTCCCATAACAAGTGAGCATTGCCTCCCTTGAGCATCATGGCCTGCTCTTCATAGGGCATCGCGCATTTCAGATTGGACATATCTCTTCCAGTGACCTGCCTCTTGTGGGCAGTGTACACTACTATTGTCTGCAACTAGTTTGAGTAAATTAGGTGGCGGTGAGCAATTGAGTGTGTGCCAAGTGGCATGGAAGAGCTTAAGTAAGAGATGTGGTGACATCACTCTGTTAAGGCAGTGGAAAGGGTATTTAAGGTTGTACATGTTACTGTTAGGGAAAATAGGTAGTCATATTGTAAGTGCCTCCCTTAAACAGCTGTTGTTCTTAGGAGGTGCAGAATGCGCTGATGAACAGGGTGCCTAAAGAACCTTGCCCGACCTCATAAGGCCACCTGAAGTTTTTATGCTGCTGTTCAGCAGTACTGGGTGTAATGTATGTACATAAGGTCTGCCCACCAACAGGGGGCACTACCATCGGAGGTCCTAGGGTTAGAGGTACACTCGTGCTGGGCCCAGTATATAAGCTGAACTTCACCTTTGCATCTTCACTTCTGGAAGCCATTAAAGACCGACCAGGTTACAGCTAGTCACTGGCTCACAGTACAGAGTTCATTGTATCATTTCATACATCACAACTGGCGACGAGGAAAATACGAACCCACGCAAAGTATGACGAGCACAGCACGATCGAGTTCTGTTGGAATTCTCGAGAGATTCAATGAAGGAGATGATTGGGGAGATTTCACGGATCGTCTTGACCAGTATTTCGTGGCAAACGACCTAAACAAAGACAAGAATGCAGAGAAGCGCACGGTAGTTCTTCTCAGCGTCTGTGGCCCCATGATCTATGCACTCCTCATGAATCAGCTCTCACTCTCTCTTCCTACAGAAAAGGATTACAAAGAATTGTGTGCTCTAGTTTGGGAACACCCTGGAAGGAATCCTCATACCCAGATATCGCTTCTATATGCATGTTCGTCCAGAAGACCAGGACGTAGCGGCATTTGTTGCTGACCTGAGATATCTTGCAGGGCCTTGCAAATTTGGGCCTGCGTTGGAAGACATGCTGCGTGACTTTTTCGTGATCGGGGTTAACCATGAGGTGATTTTAAGTAAGTTGCTGGCTGTGGAGACGCCGGACCTCAGCAAGGTCATCACCATCGCCCAGGCTTGTATGTCCACGCAGAAAAGTACGAAGCAGATATCACAATAAAACAGGAACTCCATGGCAAGTACTGTGTACAAACTTGTATCGACGGCCGGTAGAACTGCACATGGCAGAGCCTACTCGACTTTGTATGCGAGAACGGGAGCCGCTCATAGCCCGCCATCGGGAGCAAATCCGAGCTCAACGTGTTGGCGTTGCGGGGGCAATCATTGACCCCATCAGTGCCACTTCAGGCAGTATGTATGCAGAGGGTGTGCGAAGATGGGGCATCTTGAGTGGACGTGTCCACAGCAGAGCAAGTGAACTGCGACACACCACGTGGATGATGATCAATTCAGCGTGGAACTGCCGATGCAGCCTGAGGCATGAGAGCTCTGAGGAGGAAGTGTATGTGCGTTCCTAACAAAGAGCCAACCGATAATGGTGGAGGTAAAATTCCTAACAAAGAGCCAGCTGATAATGATGGAGGTAAATTTAAACGGCATGCCGGTATCCATGGAATTAGACACGAGTGCGAGTCAATCGATAATGAGCCAGAGGATTTTCGAAAAGCTGTAGGAGACAAGGCAGAGTGACTCAAACTGAGTCCGATAAATGCGAAGTTGCACACCTACTTCAAAGAGCTCATACCAGTGTAAGAGCATCATACGAGGGAGAGGTTCATGATCTACCGTTATGGATTATACCGGGCAACGGCCCATCATTATTCGGCAGGAGTTGGCTCAAGAAAATAAAATGGAAATGGTACGATATGAAAGCTTTGTCATCAGCGGATGATGATTTGTGTGCTCAAGTGCTGAGCAAATTTCCCTCATTTTTTGAACTGGGAATTGGCAGCTTCAAGGGAGCCAAGGTGCAGATTCACCTAGGCCCAGACGCAAGGCATCCATCACAAAGCCAGGGCGGTCCCACACATGATGAAAGAAAAGGTCGAGCTCGAATTAGACAGGCTACAGCATGAGGTGGTCATCTCACCGGTTGAATTTAATCAATGGGCCAGCCCCATTGTTCCGGTGTTAAAGAGCAACGGCACGGTCAGGATTTGTGGAGACTACAAAATCAGTACCTGCTATCGAAAGCTGCTGACCTGTTTTCACCATTCACCAATCATTCACCAAATTGGATCTAACATTGGCCTACATGACACAGGAACAGGTTGAATCATCAAAGAAATCTTACGTGCATCAACACGCACAAAGGACTGTTTATTTACAACAGGTGCCCTTTTGGCATTCGTTTGGCAGCAGCCATATTTCAGAGAAACATGGAGAGCCTCTTGAAATCCATCCCCAAGACGACATCCTAGTCACAGGTTGTGATACCACCGAGCACCTGCACAATCTGAACGAGGTTCTGCGTCATCTGGACAAAGTGGGACTCAGGCTGAAACGTTGGAAGTGCGTTTTCATGGCACCAGAGGTCGAATTCCTTGGACGAAAGATTGCTGCAGACGGAATCAGGCCGACAGACGCGAAAACAGAGGCCATCAAAAATGCACCCAGGCCCCAGAATATGACGGAGCGGTGTTCACTCCTGGGTCTTCTTAACTACTTCGGTAACTTCTTACCCAAATTGAGTACAGTATTAGAGCCTTTGCACAAGCCTTTGCTCAGGAAAGGAGATGACTGAGTGTGGGGTGAACTTCAAGACAGAGCCTTTGAGAAGGCTAGAAATCTGTTGTGTTCCCACAAGCTACTGGTACTGAATGACCTGTGCAAGTGTCTAGTTTTGACCTGTGATGCGTCATCCTATGGGGTCGGCTACGTACTCCAGAAAGCCAATGAGCCAGGGAAACTACAACAGTTGCATACGTGTCTCGAAGCCAGTCCATGACGAAGGAGCCTACGGCATGGTAGAAAAAGAGGCTTTAGCATCTGTTTATGGGTCATGGATGCCTTTGAGAATGAAGGGTCGCCTGTCACTGCTCAACAAGTTAAGACCTGGACCAGCCAGGATCCGACCCTATTGGTTGTAAAACGTTCTGTTCTTACCGGGGACTGGTTGACCATCCCCAAGGAAATGGGTGATGAAACCAAGCCGTACAACCATCGCAAAGATTAGCTTTCCATCCAGTCCGGCTGATTACTGTGGGGTGATCGTGTTGTAATGCCCAAGAAAGGCAGGGCGAGATTTGTACGGGAGTTACATAGGGCCCAAGTTTCGGGCCGCGTCTAGAACGGCGCTGCCCCAACCTGGACGCCCGTTTCTCGCGCCACAAAGTGCGCCTAAAAAAAACTTACAGATTCTCCGGCTCCCTGCTGGTCCTCTTGAGTCGGGCGCGGCGCAGCACAAGCTATAGGGGGCGGAGCAAGGTCCCTGCGCTGAAAACAGTGCCGGGACCTCTGCACATGCGCGCTACAGTGGGCGTGCATGTGCAGTAGCTCCAGGCGCCCAAAACTGTGTGGGAGGGGCCCGAAGCACGAAGCCCCTAGCCCTGGCCGAATGGCCTCACTGGGGCTGCGTGCATAAGGCTCCTCCCACGCCCAGCTCCTGCTTCCTCCCGACCCGACCCGACCCGCGCTCCCCCCCACCCCCACCCGACCTGACCTCCCTCTCCCTCCCTCCCTCCCCCCCCTCCCCCCAACCCGAACCGAACCGAACCGACCTCCCTCCACCCCACCAACCCGACACGCGCTCCCGACCCTGACCCGCGCTCCCCCCGACCCAACCCACGCTCCCGACCCCGGATTCCGGATCCGACCTGACCCAACGCCACCTACCTGTAAATCTGGTGCTGGGGACGGGCCCTGCCCGAGGTCTTGGGCCCGGCCGGGCCCGGCCCTTTCAGCCTCCCCCCCCTTCTCCTTCTCCCCCCTTCTCCTTCCCCCTTCTCCTTTCCCCCCCTTCTCCTTTCCTTTCCCCCCCCTCTCCTTCCCCTTCTCCCCCCCTTCTCTTTCCCCTTTCCTCCCCCCTTCCCCTTCTCCTTGCCCCCCTCCTCCCCCTTCCCTCCCTCTCCCTCTGCCTCCCTCCCTCCCCTCCCCCTGGCCCCCCTCTCTCCCTCTACCCCCCTCCTCCCCCTCCCCTCGCTGTCAGAAACACAGACACTGACAGACAGAGAGTGAGAGACACACACAGACAGACAGAGAGATAGAGACACTGACAGAGACACACTGGGGCGGGGCGGCATCCCAGCACGCTGTTGGAGGGCTCCTAGTGCTGCAGTTGATGTAAGTAGAAAATGTTTTATTTATTGATTTAAAAAAAAAATTATTTCTTATTAATTTTTTTTGATTGATTTATTGGTTGATTTATTGATGTTTTTATCATTTATTATTGATGATGGCTCTTTATTTGTAAAACTGAAGTGTTTAACGTTTGTAAACTTCCCTTTAAACCCCCACCCCCATTCCCTATGCCAACCTACGCCTGATTTTCTAAAGTGTAGACAAGGTTTTTTCGAGCATACAAAAATCTTCACTTACTCCATTCTAGGTTAGTTTGGAGTAAGTTTTCACTGCCGAAACTTTCAAAACAGGCTAAGTGGCCGGACACGCCCCCTTTTGAAAAAAAACTTCTGTTCCAAAGCGAAACTGTTCCAATTGACTAAAACTGGAGCAAACTAAATGCCGAGAATTTGAATTTCTAAGATATTCCGTTCTACACCAGTTGCTCCAAAAAATCAGGAGCAACTGAGGCCGAAACTTGGGCCCGTAGTACGCATCCATGTATTGTTATGATGAAGGCCAACACCAGGTCCCATTTTTGATGGCCTGGCATTGACTCGGACTTAGAATCATGCGTGCATCAGTGCAGCACTTGCATGTTGTTAAGCAATGCCCCAAAGGAAGCTCCGTTCAGTCTGTGGTCATGGCCATCCAAACAGTGGTCTAGAATCCACATCGACTTTGCGGGCCCCTTCCTCGGTAAAATGTTTTTTGTGGTGGTGGATGCTTACTCCAAATGGGTGGAATGTCATCCAGCACTTCCACTGCCACCATTGAGAACCTGAGAGCCATATTTGCCACACATGGTCTGTCAGACATCGTTGTCAGCGACAACGGACCGTGCTTCATGAGCCTGGTGTTTCAAGCGTTCATGAAACGCAACGGCATAAAACACGTGAGGTCAGCCCCGTTCAAACCCGCGTCCAATGGTCAAGCGGAGCGGGCAGTTCAAACCATCAAGCAGAGCCTGAAACGCATAACTCACAGTTCCTTGTAGACAAGCCTGTCACGCATACTGCTCAGTTACAGGACAAGGCCACACACGCTCACTGGGGTCCCGCCTGCGGAACTATTGATAAAGAGAGGCCTCAAAAACCAGGCTCTTTCTAGTCCATCCTGACCTTAACGATCATGTCTAAACCCGATGTCAACGCCAGCAGTGGTATCACGACCACGATGCAGTGTCACGCGACATATCTGTAAATGACCCAGTGTATGTACTTAACCATGGTCAAGGGTCCAAGTGGCTCCTGGGCAATGTTACGGATAAGGAGGGTAACCGATTGTATATGGTTAAGCTCAAGAATGGGCAGATATGCAGAAAACACATTGATCAAATCAAGCTAAGACACACTGATGAACCGGAACAGTTGGAAGAAGACACTGTGAGCTTAGACGACCAAGCAACTCACATCCAGCCATCAGAAGAACCCACTGTGGTCAACGCCCAGCCCCAAGTCGTGAGAAACTCGGAAAGCACTGAGATTGTACTGAGACGGTCAACCAGGGAGCGAAGGGCTCCGGACCGTCTGAACTTGTAATATGGACTTGAGGCAAGAACTGGGGTAGAATGATGTAATGTATGTACATAAGGTCTGCCCACCAACAGGGGACACTACCGTCGGAGGTCCTAGTGTCATGGGTACACTCATGCTGGGCCCGGTATATAACCTGAACTTCATCTTTGTATCTTCACTTCTGAAAGCCATTAAAGACTGACCAGGTTACACCTAGTCACTGGCTCACAGTCCGGAGTTCATTGTATCATTTCATACACCATACTCAGGGTGAGGCAGTAGTCACTCAGTACCAGTACCACCTTCCTCCACACGGTAAAAGTGACCTTTCTGGCTGGTTGTCAGTCCGATACCCAACACTCTGTGTTCTATTTCACCAGCAGGAATTTAAGATCGGTCACAGTGAAATTGTGGCAACTTCTTCTCATTCTCTGTGTCATGTTCTGCTGCCTTCTTTGCCTGCCTCTGCCAGCTTCCCCTGTCTTAAACATTCCTGTAAAGTGGCAGGAAAACAGTCATCAGATATCCAGACAAACTAACTGGCAGACATCTCCCTGAACCAAGCATTGTTCCTTCCTTACCTGCTGTTCCCTCAACTTGCTATTGCAAACTGTCCATTAGAACTGACTTTCTAAAGGCAGCACCCTCATTTCTATGTACCTCAATAACAGCTACACCTGAATCATAAAAGACCTGCCTATGGTTCACAAGATGTTAGATGACCACCTCTGGTTTAGCCTGATCAGAATAGAAATTGAGATATTCAGTTCTACTTTGATAAGAGCCAAAATAACAAAGCATAGAAGTATTACATAGAAACATAGAAACATAGAAAATAGCTGCAGGAGTAGGCCATTCGGCCCTTCGAGCCTGCACTGCCATTCAATGAGTTCATGGCTGAACATGCAACTTCAGTACCCCATTCCTGCTTTTTCACCATACCACTTGATCCCCCTAGTAGTAAGGACTACATTTAACTCCTTTTTGAATATATTTAGTGAATTGGCCTCAACAACTTTCTGTGGTAGAGAATTCCACAGGTTCACCACTCTCTGGGTGAAGAAGTTTCTCCTCATCTCGGTCCTAAATGGCTTACCCCTTACCCTTAGACTGTGACCCCTGGTTCTGGACTTCCCCAACATTGGGAACATTCTTCCTGCATCTAACCTGTCTAAACCCATTGATCCAGTCTTTCTTGATATGTCAGTCCCGCCATCCCGGGAATCAGTCTGGTGAACCTTCGCTGCACTCCCTCAATAGCAAGAATGTCCTTCCTCAAGTTAGGAGACCAAAACTGTGCACAATACTCCAGGTGTGGCCTCACCAAGGCCCTGTACAACTGTTGTAACACCTCCCTGTCCCTGTACTCAAATCCCCTCGCTATGAAGGCCAACATGCCATTTGCTTTCTTAACCGCCTGCTGTACCTGCATGCCAACCTTCAATGACTGATGTACCATGACACCCAGGTCTCGTTGCACCTCCCCTTTGCCTAATCTGTCACCATTCATATAATAGTCTGTCTCTCTGTTTTTAACACCAAAGTGGGCACCCTCACATTTATCCACATTATACTTCATCTGCCATGCATTTGCCCACTCACCTAACCTATCCAAGTCACTCTGCAGCCTCATAGCTCACACTGCCACCCAACTTAGTGTCATCCACAAATTTGGAGATACTACATTTAATCCCCTCGTCTAAATCATTAATGTACAATGTAAACAGCCAGAGCCCCAGCACAGAACCTTGCGGTACCCCACTAGTCACTGCCTGCCATTGTGAAAAGTACCCATTTACTCCTACTCTTTGCTTCCTGTCTGTAACCAGTTCTCAATCCATGTCAGCACACTACCCCCAATCCCATGTGCTTTAACTTTGCACATTAATCTCTTGTGTGGGACCTTGTCGAAAGCCTTCTGAAAGTCCAAATACACCACATCAACTGGTTCTCCCTTGTGCACTCTACTGGAAACATCCTCAAAAAATTCCAGAAGATTTGTCAAGCATGGATTCCCTTTCACAAATCCATGCTGACTTGGACCTATCATGTCACCTCTTGCCAAATGCGCTGCTATGACATCCTTAATAATTGATTCCATAATTTTACCCACTACCGATGTCAGGCTGACCGGTCTATAATTCCCTGTTTTCTCTCTCCCTCCTTTTTTAAAACGTGGGGTTACATTGGCTACTCTCCACTCCATAGGAACTGATCCAGAGTCTATGGAATGTTGGAAAATGACTGTCAATGCATCTGCTATTTCCAAGGCCACCTCCTTAAGTACTCTGGGATGCAGACCATCAGGCCCTGGGGATTTATCGGCCTTCAATCCCATTAATTTCCCCAACACAATTTCCCGACTAATAAGGATTTCCCTCAGTTCCTCCTTCTTACTAGACCCTCTGACCCCTTTTATATCCGGAAGGTTGTTTATGTCCTCCTCAGTGAATACCGAACCAAAGTACTTGGTTCAATTGGTCTGCCATTTCTTTGTTACCCATTATGACTTCCCCTGATTCTGACTGCAGGGGACCTACGTTTGCCTTTACTAACCTTTTTCTCTTTACATATCTATAGAAGCTTTTGCAGTCCGTCTTAATGTTCCCTGCAAGCTTCTTCTCGTACTCCATTTTCCCTGCCCTAATCAAACCCTTTGTCCTCCTCTGCTGAGTTCTAAATTTCTCCCAGTCCCTGGGTTTGCTGCTAATTCTGGCCAATTTGTATGCCACTTCCTTGGCTTTAATACTATCCCTGATTTACCTTGATCGTCACGGTTGAGCCACCTTCCCTTTTTTATTTTTACGCCAGACAGGGATGTACAATTATCATAGTTCACCCATGCGGTCTCTAAATGTCTGCCATTGCCCATCCACTGTCAACTCCTTCAGTATCATTCGCCAATCTATCCTAGCCAATTCATGCCTCATACCTTCAAAGTTACCCTTCTTTAAGTTCTGGACCATGGTCTCTGAATTAACTGTTTCATTCTCCATCCTAATGTAGAATTCCACCATATTATGGTCACTCTTCCCCAAGGGGCCTCGCACAACGAGATTGCTAATTAATCCTCTCTCATTACACAACACCCAGTCTAAGATGGCCTCCCCGCTAGTTGGTTCCTCGACATATTGGTCTAGAAAACCATCCCTTATGCACTCCAGGAAATCCTCCTCCACCGTATTGCTTCCAGTTTGGTTAGCCCAATCTATATGCATATTAAAGTCATAGCATTCTCTGAAAAAAGCTAAGGCTTTTCTTATTCCTTAAAAGTAGAGACTGATACAGCAAGGTATTAAGTTGCCGAAACTTCCCCGTGCCCCGTCCAGCGACCGAAACCTTCCAGGCCGGGTCAATTATCGCCCGGGTGGGAAATCCTGCCCCGGCGTGGAATTGCTCTTTGCACCCCTCAAACGCTGTCTCAGATGCTCCACCTCGTTGGAGGGGCACTCCCGGGGCATCAGCGTGGCACTGAGGTCAGCGTGTGCCCCTCCCCTTCAGTTAAAGCGGAGAGCCGTTGTGGACTCTGCAGGACATTTGGTGACTACTACTGGGCCACCAGGGACAATCTCGACCAGGCTAACAGCCCAGCACCCAAAGAGCAGTGCCGGGATGCATGATAGCGACTCGGTCGAGACGATGCCCGCCATTGTTGGGCTGATAGAAGAGTCTGCCAACAAAAAAAAAATGGTGGCCTGGGGCATATACGGCCTCCCCTTTAAGGAAAAATTGGGCTCAGACATCGGCCCGTGCCAGCCTTGCGTCCCGCGGGGCGATTTCCTCCGCGGGGCGCAAAGGTGTCGGCGCTAGGCGGTGAGAGGTCGGCACGTCCAGTGCTGGAGGCATCGGCGGGTGTGTGCAGGCCCGGGGCGCAAATCATGGGGTGCGGCGCTAACTTCAAATCACCCCCAAAATCTCTGGGGCAATTTCACCCCAGATGCAACTGTCTACTGCCCCCGGCGCAAAAAGGGGCAATTTCGGCCCGTAAGTGTAAACAGGACAGAGATAGTGTTCTTCTAAAATTAAAGAAAAAGATTTATGTATCCACTTTGAGCACCAAAATATGCCTTAATTTCAGAGAAGAAAATGTTTTCAGTTCCTTGTTGACTCATTTTTTTCCCTCTCTCTTACAAGCACAAGAATGATTGCAGATTTCATTATAAATCCCTTTTAACTCCGTACTTTAAAAGGATTTATTTTTGACTGTACTTTCTGCCAGTTGTACATATTTAATTATCTGCCTCCAACCTAAATAGATTAGTACTTTATTACATCCACTTAGGGTTAAGACTAATATTAGTGCTAACTACCAAGGATTAGTGAAGAGACGGATAATTTCACAGTAAGCACTTAATAAGCAAAATTATCTTGTGTACAGGTATAATGAAACGTAGTATTTTTTTTAAAGAATATTACTTTTCTCTAAACTTTATACTTCTTTCCACCTTGACTGTTGAAATGTTGTTTATATTCTGTTTAGACCTCAGAGTGTTTTCATTACAAATTAATAGTACATTGCTGGCCCAGGATGGTTCAGGATGGGAATCTGGGTTACATCACCGTCAAAAACTTCCAACAATAATCTCTGTTTGTTTGGGATTTGGCATACATCTAGGACTAAGACCTGTGTGTTGCATGCACTTGTGTGCGTGTGTGTATGTGTGCACAAGCACGCACTGGGTAACATCGGAACAGGAGTAGGCCATTGAACAACATAACATCAGGGTGCAGCTGGAACTAATTGTAACGGACAGATGTCTCATGAATTTTGCCGTTGTGGTTGCTGGAGGACATACTCAGAAATTGTATTTGATGTCAATGCATGTTCTAAAACCCAACTTTAATAACTCTATACATTTTGGACAGAGGGCTCTAGCTGGGGGCAAATTATTTTTTATATTCGTTCATGGGATGTGGGTGTCGCTGGCAAGGCCAATATTTATTGCCCATCACGAATTGCCCTTGAGAAGGTGGTGGTGAGCCACCTTCTTCAACTGCTGCAGTCCGCGTGGTGAAGGTACTCCCATAGTGCTGTTAGGGAGAGAGTTCCAGGATTTTGACTCAGCGACGAGAAGGAACAGCGATTTAATTCCAAGTCAGGATGATGTGTAACTTGGAGGGGAACTTGCAGGTGATGGTGTTCCTATGTGCCTGCTGCCCTTGTCCTTCTAGATGGTAGAGATCTTGGGAGGTGCTGCATAAGAAGCCTTGGCGAGTTGCTGCAGTAAATCTTGTAGAAGGTACACACTGCAGCCAAGGTGTGCTGATGGTGGAGGGAGGTGACTGGGGTGCCAATCAAGCGGGCTGCTTTTTCCTGGATGGTGTCAAGCTTCTTGACTGTTGTTGAAGCTGCATTCATCCAGGCAAGTGGAGAGTATTCCATCACACTCCAGACTTGTGCCTTCTAGATGATGGAAAGGCTTTGGGGAGTCAGGAGATGAGACACTCGCTGCAGAATACCCAGCCTCTGACCTGCTCTTGTTGCCACAGCATTTATGTTACTTTGGCAGAAGAAGTGGCAGGCAAAGTTCTGCCATTGGTATTTTGGTTATACCTTTTTGTTTATGATACATAGTATGAAATGCAAGTACAGCAACCTTTGTGCTCCTGCACATGGAGCTTAAATCCTAGCATCTTCACCGATGCTGCTGTTACTATTATAGATAACCAATTGTTGGACCATAACACTCCGATGTTCCAGTAAATACAATGGCCCGGATTTTCCGTGGCTCATGACCTGCCTACGCAGGTGGTAAGTGCCCCTCAAATTTTGTATTTCTGTATGCGATGCGCATTCGTGGAAAGCCGGAACTTGCAATCTGTCAAGATTCTGCTTGACAGATCGCACACATCCGCAGGAAATGGACATTTGCTGGCACACAGTGGGGTTATTTTTGGCTACTTTAAAAATGTTTAAATTTGTTTTCAAATAGTTAAATTTTTGTTTTAAATGTTTAATTAATTTTGAGTATGTGATGATTTATTTTTATTTCAGTGTTGTGAAAGAGTGTTTTTTAGGGGATTCCTAACATGCCTATGTTCCGTACATAAATGGAATCCCCTTAGCATAATGGGAATTCTCCTTTGTGATTGGGTGGGCCGGCCCACGTGATCCCAGGGACGCTTGCGAACCGCATACGTCCCGGGAATACGTGGGCCTTTGTGAAGGTCTATAGCAATCAGGTCAGTGCGTACTTTTCTCGTGGTTCGGAGGCATTTGCCCGCGGCAAGCCTCCGACCGCAATTTGCACCCCATTGTGTCATAAACTTAGTTTATAACCAAATTATCATTTTTTCCCCCTCGAATCAGAATATTGAATCACTCGACATATAGAGGGTGAACTTCCACAGGGTTTTCCTAATTGTCCTCTATAACGGTGGCACTTTGGTGGAACACCAGTGGATACACCGGAGATATGCTCTAAATGCTGTTTACACCATTTCTCTGGGGTTTCCATGCAGCTGCAGCTGAACTTACAATGGACGATCGGAGAAACTTAATGAAATTTTAATCCTGTGCAATCTTAGAATCACAGAACCATAAATGTTTACAATGAAGAAGCCCTTCATATATGTGCCAGCTCTTTGCTGGAACAATCCAAAACGAATCCCACCGTCCCGCTCTTCCCATAGCTTTGCATCTTCCTCAGCTTTAAGTAATTATGCATTTTTCCCTCACTAGTTGCAATGGTCTCTGCCTCAACCATTCCCTATGGCAAAATATCCCATGCTCCAACAACTCTTTGCGTAAAGGAATTTTTCCTAACCTCTTTTTACACTAATGACCATTTTAATTTGATAACCCTCTCTTTTTAAGGAATTGTTAAAATTATTGTGGAAGCAAGTAGAATGAAGATTTCCTAAGGACACCTACTTTTCCACCAGCTATTCCAATTACCATTGCCACTTGTTTATCCTCATTATATCCAAAATAAGCAGCTAAATGCTTGTAATTGAAGAGAGCTTAGCTTTATTGCTGAGGATTATATGTGAAGTGCTCTAATGAAACACATTAGACAGGTTATTAATTTTCAGGCGTATCTTACAACAGCAGTAAACATATGCCACTAAGCTTGGTGATGGATTTCTGTTCCTTTAGTGAAAGCGGCTTTGTAGACTAGAAACCTGTTTTTGTTTGAGAGTTGGGACACTGGAGAAGTGTTGTCCATGTTAACCAATGTCTTCCAAACAAAGTAGTCCCGGGCCAAAGATTTAACCAGAATTATAGACAGAAAACAATAACATAAGACAAGTAATCCAAACATCGTAAAACTATGGAAATGTAGTCCTCATGAGAAAAACTGGCTGCATAATAAAAATATGGAATAAGCCATAGGAGGGAGACACTGAGACAAAAAGAAGCCGAGTCAAAATGATCAACTGCCTGCCAGGATCATAGCCAGCTGGGCTATACACTGAGGGGTTTAACGTCCTCTGGTACTACACTGCTTAATGCACTCAAAAACATTATTTTGTGCTTATTTAAATGCAGTTGTTTACTCGTTTATTTTAAACAAGTTAACAACGGCATTAAATTAACACAGAAAGAAATTCTAAGTGACTGTGTTAAGCAATGTGTGACCACAAGAAATTTAACTCCCAAGTGAGGCAGGAGAAGCTCCAAATATGCACACCATCTCCATTCATTCTCAGTCCGGCGTGAAATCACAATTAGACAATCAGCCTGAGGCAGACTGTTCCAGGCAGAGCAGTGAAGATAGAGTTTCTTACCAGATGCTAAATATAATGTTATTAAACCTTAATAAAGTCACTCAAAATAAGAGTGGCTGGTGGTAGTTATGAAAAGCAGCAGGAACAGAACAGTAGAAGTAAAGAATAGCAAACATATAAAAATACAAAAATACATTTATGCAAGAGAATAAGATAAGGAAGCTGCAAACTCCACTCAGATTTGAAGTAATTAGAAATCTTGTAGAAAATTGTTTGTAGCAGCTAATTCAGCAAACAGAAATAATGCGAAAACACGAAGGCATCCAATCTTCGACATTGCTGGCAAAGTAGTCTTCGGTCACTTGCTCTTTTAGGAAGAGGCTGTGGTACTGGATGTAATAATAAATAAGTTTGAGAAAAGCGACAACTTTAAATAAAAGGTGATGTATGAATGCCACAGATTTTTACGAGTCCAGAAATCATTGATCACAAGATTGATAGAGCTGAGGAAAGTCATTCACCACATCTCAGCTTATCCATTCAGAAAGACCAATCACATCATTCAACAACCCTACCTGCAAGTCCACTGCCCATCACTCTTTGGAGATAATTTTAACTTTTTATCACCAGCGGATGATAGGGAATTGACAACATGCTTTACAACTGGGCTGATTTGCTTTTCCATTTCACTCATTCAATATCTAACAGAATTAAGGATATGGACCAAGACATGTGAATTTGTTGAACTCCTAGAATTAATAATTAGATTGAATAATTTGTACAATATCGAATAATTCTCTGAGAGAAAAGCATCCACAAGAGGAGGATCGGCCACTAACAATGGTGGTGTAAATTTGTGGGACGGCTGAATCCTTGAAACTACAAGCCAGAACTGTACAGCAATACAAGGATCAATTTCAGGGACTGGGTTTGTCAGGAACCAATTTAGGCTTGACATACAAGGAATCCCGGTAATATGCCCATGCAGAAAAGTGTTGTTTATACTGTGGGAAAAAATACAAATGGAACCTGATAGAATGAACAAGTTAGAGCCCATAAAGGAAATAAATTAACCAGTGCAATGGGTGAATTCATTAATCATTTTAAAATGCTAAGTTAATTATTTGCTTGAACTCCGGAATTAAAAGGAAACATTTCAAAACTCCCACTTGTGAGGACATGATGACATGATTTTCTAGTACCAAGCTCAGTTTACTAAAGGGAAGGATTTAATTACATAACTTCAAATCCAAATTACTCAGTGTCTCATGGTCTGATGGGGTAGATTTTCGACTTGTTGTCACAGGCGTCAAACCCGTTTGGCTGCCCGTTATAGTACCCACCCGCTGTTCATTTTCATTGAAATCAAGATGAAGCACTGTGCAGGCTCAGTCAGCACTGTCACCTTTCCAGTGATGGTGGTTTACTGGTGCTGTACGTGTTTGGAAACATAGGGAAATCTCAGGGAGCACGTGGCCATGTTCCCTCCTCCATTTATATGCGTCAACCTGCACTTCTGGCAGACGGATCAGGGCCACAGGAGGGACATTGTGGTGGCCACTTTTATGCAGAAGTCCTCTTTGCCCCATTTTACTTGTCAAATCATCTCTGCATGGCCCGAAAACGAGTGGTGTTTTAAGGGAGAGTCCAGGCTTTAGAGTCAGATACTTGGGGCCAACGCTGTTCACCCCTGCTCTACAGGACTAATTTCACGCATGTCAAGGGAGAAATGGAGCAACAAAACTTATTATGACAATTATAAGGTACATAATACAAAGAACCAAGTTGAATCTAGAAAGTACAGAGGAGATCTAACAAAGGAAAAAGGTGGTGTAGTGTATGTAGGCACCTTTAGTAATGACTCCACGAGGCAGGGTATGATACTTAAACTGTGTAGACCTGTATTCCTTTATTTGCAGCTCCTGAGTGAGGACAACAAGCTGTGAGTTCCTTTTTATACTGGGTTACTTGCGTGTGCAGGTAACCCTTAAGTCTGCAGCAGCAGCACCCTCTGGTGTACAGGTAAGGTGCGTACAGTATAAGGGTTCATTCAGTGTGGCATAACAGTGTTACAGACATCACACAGTAAACAGGCATGCATACACAACAATACTCCCCCCTAAGCATTTTCCATATCCTTCTTGTCATGACCAGGGGAGGTGATCAGTGGTGAGCTATGGGAGGTTGTGGTGAGGGTTGTGTGGTTGCCAGGTGTGACCCCTGTGCTTGAGGCTGGTCTCGTACGTTTCCCCTCCCTCACACACAGACCATGTGGGTGTTACTGTAGTGGGGTTGCGGGCAGGGCCACAAGACTGGTTGGGCTCCTTGTCCACCAATGGTAGTCAGGGGTTGTGGGGCTGGTCTGGTGCAGGTTGCCATTGGTTGTGGCTGGGCTGCCCATTGACCACTGTCTCTGTAGTAGGTCTGCTCCCACTGGCTGTGTGTGGTCCTGCAAGGGGCATCATATTCGTACCAAAGGTCCAGGCTACATGGTCAGGTAGCCTGCTGGACCTGGGGTTCTCCCACAGGGGGATTCCATTGACATCAGCATGGTCCCTGTCGGACCCAATGTCCTATGGCAGTGTCCTACCGGTATACATGACACCTTGGCTCTGATCACACATAGTCGAGCCTGCATTATACATTCTAGCATTTGCATCACTTTTGGGTGTCCTAGTTTCAACAGACATGGTTACATTAGGCATTTCACATTCTCTATCATTATTGTTAAGTATAATAAACTTGTTCTTAACCTTACTGACACCTGCATTCATCCCATTAGTCACATTAGTTAAACCAGCATCACAATTTATTGTTACATTGCATACATTTTTATACTTGCACTCTTTAATCGCATCTTTAGCTTTAAAGTCCATGTACTCAAATAGTTGAAACTTCCCCTTTAAATTTCTTTGGTTACCGGTCTCCTTTAAGGGAGCCTTCAAATCCGATTGACCGCTCGGTGTCACGTGATGCTCCTCCATGCTCACTCGTGGCATGGTGGTGGCCATTTTGATTACAAGGTTTTCTCCTCGTGGTGCTGCAGCTGTTCCTGCAGGAGAGCTGTGGTGGTCTTTTCTTTCACAGCGCCACTTTGCCTTATGTGGACCCGGTTCATCCAATTTCTGCCCAGTAGCGTAGGACCGTCGCCGGCTACAATCCACAGGGGAGTTTGTTCAACATGCTGCCCTGGGATACCTGGACATCTACGCTACCAACGATTTGGATTTTACCTTTGGTATAGGTGAGCAGCTTTACCTGCACAGGAGACAGTTTTGGTCGAGTGGCAGGATTCATCCAAATTTTTTCAAAGATCATTTGACTCATCACAGACTGGCTCGCGCCTATGTCGATCTCCATAGAAACTGGGACCTTGTCGACGTCTACTTTCATCGTCCACCGAGAACTTTCGGTGGAGCAGGTATGAGTTCCATACTCTTCTTCCAGGGGTTGAACAACTTCGCCTTCATCTGTGTCAGAGCCCTAGTGATCAGCCAGCTCATCAGAGACGCGGTGAGTAAAGCTTTTTCTGCACATCCTTTGAAGGTGCCTTTTCTCTTTGCATGCATTGTCTTTGTAGCGGCACTGGTGGGCCCTGTGGTTTCCTCCACAGAGCCAGCACAGGGCTAGCCGGTTTGCCCCATGTGGCGGACTCAGGGTTGCGGGACTCGGAGCAGTGTTTCTGCCCTTAGAAGTATCAATGCGGTGCACTGCTCTCGTAGGTTTAGAGTCCCTTAATGCTTCGTTTAGGTGGTCGCCAAAGTCGCACGGTGCAGCCAGTCTTCTTAAGTGTTCCAATCTTTCTACAAAAGCGTCTCAATCTTCCCCATTGGTAAATTGCTGAAAGATGCTGAGATTCGACATGCTGAGCTTGTGGTTCGTGACCTCGTATTCCCATCGCCAGTTGTAGTGTATGTAGGCACCTTTAGTAATGACTCCACGAGGCAGGGTGTGATACTTAAACAGTGTAGATCTGTAGTCCTTTATTTGCAGCTCCTGAGTGAGGACAACAAGCTGTGAGTTCCTTTTTATACTGGGTTACCTGCCGTGTGCAGGTAACCCTTAGGTCTCCAGCAGCAGCACCCTCTGGTGTACAGCTAAGGTGTGTACAGTATAAGGGTACATTCAATGTGGCATAACAGTGTTACAGACATCACACAGTAAACAGGCATGCCTACACAACAGGTGGGGCAAAGAGAAAGTATGAAAATAGAGTAGTGGCTAACAAAAAAGAGAACTCAAAAGTCTTTCATATCAAAGGAAGGGTGGGGTCAATTAGGGACTAAAGTTAAAATATTCTTGTGGAGCCAGAGGGCTTGGCTGAGGTACTAAATGAGTAGTTTGCATTTGCCTTCACTAGAGAGGAGGATGCTGCCAATGTAGTAGCAACGGAGGAGGCAGTAGCAATATTGGATAGGATAAAGAGGAGGTATTTTAAAGATTGCGAGTCCTCAAAGTACAAAAGTTACGCAGTCTGAATGAGATGCATCCGAGATTACTGAGGGAAGTAAGGCTGGAAATTAGGGAGGCGCTGGCCATAATCTTCCAATTCTTCTTAGATACTGGGGTGATGCCAGAGGACTGGAGGATCTCTGAAGTTACACCCCTATTTAAACAAGGGGAGATGGGCCTGGAAACTACAAGCCAGTCAGTTTAACGGTGATGGTGGAGAAACTTTAAGAGAAAGCGGGAGTAAATTTAAACCCCATAAATAGGTGGGTTTGGTCGGGTGGGAAGTAAAAATGTTAAAAATGTTATACACAAATGCTGCCCGCCTTGAATCCGCTCACTTCTGATTTTAACAGAGGCGGGACAAGAGGTAGGTGATCAAACTGCTCCCAGGAGGCGGGTCGGTTGTTGAAACCTTTTAAGGAGACTGCGTGCCTCCATTTTAACAAGGTTTCTATTCTTAACTCATGTTGGCTGGCTTTCCCTGGCCTCAGGAAATCTGGCAGGCAAGGAGATGAGAAGGGCTGGATCCATCAGGTAAGTGCCTGTACAGCACTGCTTGTGCGCCAGGAGATGCAGGAATGTTTCCTCCAGGCCCAACAAGCTAACTCTGTCAACACCCCTCCCACTCTGTACAGCCCCCTGAACCATTCCCATTACCAAACCCCCATTCTTTCCCCACACTCCCACATCTCTCCACCCCTGCGATATACCCCCCGTGATCTGTCAGAGCTCTCCACAATCACCGACACCCCCAACCATGCTCTACCCACCACCCCCCAATGGTCTCTTTCCCTTCCCACCACCACTAAACCTATCTGCTCCCGGCTGCATCCTTCCCTGTCCAACAGGCAGCCAAGGCTGTTTATCAGGCTGGTTTTCGGTCGGGGAACCTGGGGGGGAAAAATATCTCACACGTCCTGGAGTTAAAATTCCATGTCGTTCAAGACAACCCTCATTTCCGGGGTTCCTGACCATAAACGTCTCTCTTCCGCCCCCAAAACCCCACCTCAGTAAATATCGGGGCCAAAAATTAAATTAATTGGTATTTGGAAAAATATGGGCTAATAAATGAAAGTCAGGATGGATTTGTTAAAGGCAAATTGGGGCCGAAATTGCACCCCTGAGAAATGCACGTTTGCTCCTCAACCCTGCGGCCACGTTGCGGAGTCCAGTGGCCGCCGAGCTCCCGTCAAATGGCCTCCGACATCGCAATTCCCCGGACGTGGTCTTACAGCGGTCTGCCGCTCTGCACCTCTTGCCCCTTCACTTCCACGGCGGTGATTGACAGCACTGAGTGTGTCGTCACGTCGAGTCCTGCCGAGGTCCCGGGACGGAAGGGAGATTCCCCTTCTGAAATTGTGCGGCCGCGAAGAGTTGCTTTTTCCCGGTGTTGCGTCATTGCAGATGCACACTGTCGGAGCCCCTTAAAGGCTTGTTGATTTAACAGAAGTCCGTGCCGGCTGGGGAGGGGGGAAAGACCACTTGAGTGGGTTCACACCTTTATTTTTTTTTAAAGCATCTCTTTATGTCAATTTATTAATCAGCCTGAGGAGCTTTGTCTCCCTTTTAAACTCCGTTGTTTTCTATAAATTTGCACTGCTGTCTTCAGAGTGCACTGCTTGCTGAGTGCTGTGGGCACCTTCCAGCTGTAGAAGAGGGAGGCCACTTCGAGGAGGCTGCACTGGTGACGGGTTTTGAGATGGGGGCAGTGCTCGTAGGCCAACGCCTCCTGCGCATTGTGCGTGCCACTGAGGCACAGAAAGGAAGGCGGCGCCAGGGGCAAGGGATGCAGAGGCAGCGGGCAAGGGTCGCTGGCATCATTAGGGAGCGTAATGGAGAGGGCCAGGGAGTTGGCCACAGAGGACGAGCAAGAGAGCTGGCATACAAAGCCCCTCAGCAGGGGCCTGCCCCAAGGAGGAGAGTCAGGTCCGTCAACCCCCCCGCCCCCCCCCTGCAAATAATAGGCGAGCAGTCCAGGAGGCAGCCTGCAGCGGAGCCAGATGCTGGGCAGCAGCAACCTGCAGCCGACACTGCATGGCAGCAGCCACACTCTGGAAGCTATCAGACGCTCCGTGCCTTGTTGCCCAGAGTGCATAACAGCATTCTGAGCTTCCAGGGCAGCAGGCAGCCTGTGCAAAGAAAGGTCATGACGAACTGAAGACACAGCTGCAAAACCTGCCCTTTGAGAAGGCCAGGGAACCACTGCATCGTGAGCATGATGGTTTTGCATCAACTGGATGAGAGGGGAATTTCTCAGTGCAAACACCACACCACTGAGAACAGCCATTACCACTTGGAATTAAGACTCCACTCCGTTTATGACCCAAAAAAGGGCAATTTCACTCTTATTACCACTGCACCGTTTATGAACAAAAAAGGGCAATTTCGCTCTTATTACCACTGCAATCATATGGTGGTAACGGACGGCCAACGGTGGTGTGACCACCCCATTTCCGGCGGAGAGCAATTTCGGGCCCATTGTGTTTGACTAACTTGATTGAGTTCTTTGATGAAGTAACAGAGCAGGTTGTTCGGGGTAGCGCTGTTGATATACATGTGGACTTTCAAAAGGTGTTTGACAAAGTACCACATAATAGACTTGCTAGCAAAATTGAAGCCCATGGGATTAAAGGGACAATGGCAGCATGGATATGAAATTGGCTCAGGGACGGAAAGCAGAGAGTAGTGGTGAACGGTTGTTATTCAGACTGGAGGGAAGTACACAGTGGTGTTCCACAGGGGTTGGTAGTAGGACCACTGCTCCTTTTGATAAATATTAATTACCTGGACTTGGGTATACAGGGCATAATTTCAAAGTTTGCAGATGACCTGGGGTATATGTACACAAATCTTTGAAGGTGGAGGACAACTTGAGAAGGCTGTTAAAAAGTATCTAGGAGCCTTGACTTTATTAATAGAGCCATAGAATATCAAAGCAAAGAAGTTATGCAAAATATTTATAAAACGCTCAGCTGGAGTATTGTGTTCAATTTTGGCCACCACACTTTAGGAAGGATGTCAAGGCCTTAGAGAGGGTGTAAGAGAGATTTACTAAAATGGTACCAGGAATGAGGGACTTCAGTTATGTGGAGAGACTGGAGAAGCTGGGGGTGTTCTCCTTAGAGCAGAGAAGGTTAATGGGAGATTTGAAATGTATCTGTAATGTAAAAGAGAGAAGACTTGGGTTGTGGTGAGGATAGAGGAGAATGTAAGAAGTATGTGCTTACATCATCTGCAGTTCATGAGTCACATTGTGGGACGAGGAAGAAATAGGAAGAGAGAAGGAGGATTAGGTGTGCAGATAGCTCACCATTGATTGCGTCAGCCCTGCCAGTGGCCTTGGCCTCAGCAATGCCCCTTCCCATGATGGCTGTTATGTCTGTATGTAAACCTTACCAAAAGACTTGCCACTAGGGGGCACACCTGTGGGAGACCTAAAGGTCACCTGTGCACCCTGGGGCAAGCAGGTATAAAAGGTGATTCACCATGCTGCTTCCCCACTCTGGAGTCTGAATAAAGAGACCAAGGTCACAACAGTTTGAGCTTGCGATATAGTCCTGTGGATTTATTCTGAACATAACAAATTGGCGACGAGTAACGGATGACGAACTTTCACGCGGTAATGGCTGCCGTTGGTATTCTTGAGAGATTTGTTGAGGGTGATGATTAGGAAGCCTTCATTGAGCGCCTTGACCAGTACTTTGTGGCCAATGAATTGGACACGGCTGAAACAGCGATCAAGCGCAGGGCGATTCTCCTCACCGTATGTGGGTCGTCTGTATATGGCCTCCTTAAATATTTGCTGGCATCGGTCAAACTAACGGACAAATCTTATGCAGAGCTGTGAATGCTGGCTAAGGAATATCTCAAGCCAAAGCAGAGCATCCTGATGGCCAGGTACTGCTTTTACACACACCGTCGCTCCGAGGGCCAGAATTTGGTGAGTTTTGTCGCCGACCTAAGACACCTTGCGGGGCAGTGCGAATTTGCAGGATCCTTGGGGGAAATGTTACAGGACTTTTTTATGCTTGGAATTGGCCACGAGGTCATTCTTCGCAAACTGATGTCTGCCGAATCAATAGATCTGAGCAAGGCCATCACGATAGCCCAAGCCTTCATTTCCACGAGCGATAAATAGAAACAGATATAGTCACAGAATCGAAGCTCACCGGCAAGCACCGTGCACAAAATAATGTTTTCAGCAGGCAGAATGGCACAGGGCAGGGCCCACACGATTGCAGAGACCAGACCTAGGCCTAGAGTGACTTAGATTCCGCCGTGGGGCGTGAATGCGTACCCATTAGCACCATGTTGGCGCTGCGGGGGCAGCCATAGAGCTCATCAATGTCGATTCAAGCCCTATGTGTGCAAGGGCTGTGGAACAATGGGGCACCTCCAGCAAATATGCAAACGATCTCTGAGTCACCACGTGGCAGAGTCAGGAGAGGACGACCAATCAAGCGAGGATCATGAGGAACAAACAGGAGAGGCAAATGAACCTGAGGATGAAGAGAAAGTATATGGAATACACACCTTCACCACCAAAAGCCCTCCAATAATGTTAAAAGTTGAACTTAACGCCACTCCAGTCTCCATGGAACTAGACACGGGGGCGAGTCAATCAGTTATGAGTCAGAAGGCATTCGAGAGGCTATGGAGCGACAAAGCACAGCGACCCAAGCTGATCCCGATTCAGGCAAAGCTGCGCACCTACACCAAGGAACTGATACCAGATATTGGTAGTGCGGACATAAGAGTATTCCATGAGGGAGCAGTGCACGATTTACCACTGTGGATTGTTTCAGGTGATGGGCCAATGCTGCTTCACAGGAGGTGGATGGGGAAGATTCGATGGACCTGGGAAGACCCCTGCATACCTTCTCCGGCGAACGAGGTCTCCCCTTCTCAAAGGCTGAGCAGACCTCCACCTTCAGCTGAACCAGGCATCGAAGTACAGACCCAATTGCTGATCCCCGAGGCACAGGCCGCTCATCACAACTACGAGGAGGTAAAGATCAACCGAGCAGCGGTACAGGCGCATTATCCACCACCCGAAGCCGACGACCTCGTCACAACGATGGAAGAGGCTCCAGGTCGACCATGCGGAGTGGGACTCCAGACGAAACGATCCGAATACGTCTTCCCGAAGCCAGAGGCAAAATACCTCGGGAGGAGGATCACGGCGGTCGGCATCACAGACACGGATGAGAGTGTGTCCAGACCACGGGACGAGAGTGTGTCCAGACTACGGGATGAGAAGGCGTCCAGACCACGGGACGAAGGTGCGTCCAGACCACGTGACGAGAGAGTATCCAGACCACGGGAGATCGCCGCAACGGAACGGAGGAATGTGTCGCCCAGCAAGCAAGACGACTGGGTTTGGGGCAAAGGTAAAGGAGTGGCCACTGTGAAGGCCAGGAACCCACTACGCTCCAATAAATTGTGTGCACTATGTAATCCTCGTGAGCGGTCTTTCGCGGCCGATGATGTACCATTATATGAGGTTGGGGGTACCTTACAACAATCCAAAGTAGCGGGCGAACACCAACTGGTCGTATATGTATCTGACAAAGTATTTGTAGCAAGTGATGTGTTACCGCACGGGGTCGAGAGTGTTGTGCTGCAAGCAAAAGTAGCGGGCGAGCCCCAAACAATTGAACATGTATCCAATAAGTTAAACAAAGCAGGAACCTGCATTCACGGGACTAAAGAGACTTACCAAAGAGTGTCCCAATATGTGCTCGAGTCAGACAAGCTGTTCATCCCACAAGCGTGGGAGAGCAGAGGCACCATTATCGATGCGTTGTTTCGAGAATGTCTAACACTGCACTGTAACATGATCCGCCATGGGCCAGGCACTGAGAGCGGCACCTATGCTCTCAGTTGGCCACCATTGCCCACCCCCGGGGTGGAAACGGCGCAGCCTGCAGATCCACTCGCAGTCGTGGAAGTGCTAGAAAGCGAGGGGTCAACCGTAACGGCTCCCCAGCTTAGGACCTGGACCAGCCAGGATCCCATGTTACCAAAGGTGAACTGCTAGATTTGATGTGGCAACGTATCCGTCGCAGAGACGAAAGACTCATCCCAACGTTGCAAAGTAAGGCAGGACGACTACACACATTCGGTGATCCAGAGCCCCCATACCACGGCCCAGAACCCACAGGGACCACGAGGCCTCCCGCAACTACCGAAAGTCTCAAGGCCATTGCGGCCGTCCTGGGCTTGCCAGACCTCAGGGTCAGCGACAATGTCCCGGAGTAGGCAGCCCAAATCATTAAACCTAGCACCATGCGTGTCACGGTAGACTCCCTACAGACCCGGCTACCTGGGTGTTACGCAGTCACCGGACAGAATCACTCAGAATCGAGCCTTCCGTAGGCCATCAGCAGAGAATGCACCATGATTGCACGGATCCGCCTCGCGACATCAGAATAAGTGATGTAGATCATGTTCAGGGCCCCAGTAGGACCGCTAGCACCGCATTAGGCAAGGGTGGAATGGAGTGTATGTGATGAAAACGGAGCATTTGATTGTGAAACCATGTACCGGGCTAACGAGTAAAGCATTTGGACAAGACCAAACTGTGAACAACAGATAACCAGGAACCACTGTGAAAGAACCTGGCCCCCAGCGACCCACTAACATGATCAATTTTGGCGTCAACCACGAGGATGAACCCACCATGTCAGGACTTCAATCCAGGTGATCAACCCGCGGATGCGGGGTACCAGATCGCCTCAACTTGCAAATAACTTGTACATAAAACTTTGGGGGGGAGTGATGTTATGTATGTATGTAAACCTTACCAAAATGTAAGACTTGCCACTAGGGGACATACCTGTAGGAGACCTAAGGGTCACCTGTGCACCCTGGGGCAAGCAGGTATAAAAGGTGATTCACCATGCTGCTTCCTCACTCTGGAGTCTGAATAAAGAGACCAAGGTCATAACAGTTTGGACTTGCGATATAGTCCTATGGATTTATTCTGAACATAACAATGGCCAGCACTGTCTCCTCCATGGGAGTTAAAACATGCAGGTGTCCTTGTCTTCCTTCCATTTTTTTTCTTGCTGCCTCTTGCTACATGTCACTTACTCCTGCAAGAAAGAGCGAAGTTTGTCAGTGAGTGTCGTGCAATATGTTTGGGTGATGTGGCTGCCATGGTTGTCATACCAGTGTGTGAGCTGCCAATTATAGGTGCAGGCTTAAAACAGTGCTAATTGTGTAAGGTTGAGGTAAAGCATATGAATTTTAGGGTTCAGCATTGATTGACAGAGATTATTCGTAGGTGGGTGATGAGGGTGTAGTGAATTGAGCAGTGGCTGAGGCTGGTGGTGCAGTTGGTAGGATATGTCATTTGAGGATTGAACTTACCTTGACAATTCATGTCAGATCATTAAACTTCTTTCTGCATGCATTCATTGGCCTCCTCCCACTGCTTCCTGAGCATATTTATATGGACCTTCAAATACAGAATGTCTCTCATTCTCTCCACATCTTGCACCAAGACCTCCAGTGCATTACCAGAAAACCTTGGTGCACATTCTCTTGCATGTAAGCTGCGGCTCAGTGGGTAGCACTCTTGCCTCTGAGTCAGAAGGTTGTGGGTTCAAGTCCCACTTCAGAGACTTGAACACAAAAATCTAGGTTGACACTAGTACTGTACTATCTTTTGGATGAGACACTAAACCGAGGCCCCGTCTGTTTTTTCAGATGGACGTAAAAGAAGATGAGCAGGGGAATTATCCCTGGTGACCAGGCCAATATTTATCCCTCAATCAACATCACTAAAACAGATTATCTTGTCATTATTACATTGCTGTTTGTGGAACCTTGCTGTGCACAAAATCACTGCTGAGTTTCCTACATTGCAACAGTGACAACACTTCAAAAGTATTTCATTGTCTGTAAAGCATTTTAGGACATCCTGAGTTCGTGAAAGGTGCTATATAAAATGCAAGTCTTTCTTTATTTCTCAAAGTATCACAGCACAGATTCAGTTTCCAAAGGACTCCCACCACTTGCAGCCACATTCACTTTAAGTGGTGCAGACTGCCTGTAAGTATTGCTAACCATTTGTGATATCAGGTCCGCCGCTGATGCATTCAGCCAATGAAAAGCGCAGATAGCGTTGGTTGCACGCAGCAATCATTTAAAACAGCAGGCAGCATGAATTTAATGTGCTGCCTGCATTGCAAGGGACGGGTGCAGGTTAATCACGTATCACAATCCCCATGTTCATTTTCAGGGATTATCCAGTTTAACCCTCATCCAGTTTTATTTATTTTGATATTAAAAGATGATTTGAATGAACAATATAACAATATTTAAAAAATGAGTTTTTCTGAAATTACTCCATCAGTCAACAGTTAATTGTTATTACAATACTTGTTAATCGCAGGTTTAGATATTACGGAAAGGCACTGAGGCCTGTACAGGCCAGGGCATACATTTTCTTTTCAGATTGGTTTGATCTTTTTAGCATTTGTTTCTTCAGAGCTCAATAACAAAAAGCATATTCACCACAAACTGTGGCATGACATCTTCTGGTGACTGGAGGTAGTACACGACCTTCATCAGTTTCTGTACTCGTTGAATGATGGTATTGCAGTACAATTAAGCCAGTCTCTCCATGAGAACTAAACCAAAGTATAGAATTTATTAATATTATACGGACAGCGTTTGTAATTATATGCACCAGGTGGGAAGCCTAGCTGTCCTGGAGAACATGTCAGAGATTTGGTTCTGTGCTGCAGATCATTTTCCAACTATTTAAGTTAATTGTTGGAAAATCAATTGTAGCACATGTCTAAATTTCCAATGTTCAGTCTCAGTGGGCGAGATTGGGCACTGGGAGCACAGAGTCGGAAAATGACTCCTCTCCTCACTGACAGTGCAGACCAACTGATGTGTGACTGATGACGAAGAAACACCCAGATCTGGGCAAGTATAATAAACTGAGAATTGTAACAGTAGACTTACACTCATTCATCTGATGTTACATAAATGTGCTGAGAACACGGCTGTCAAGAACACAAGGAAGTATTGAAAACACGTTACAAATCAGGCAATTAGGACTAAATAGCAGAGTCAAGTGATTAATAGGCTAATAGAGTAAGTTACCAGAAAAACAGATGGGTTCAAGATCCATTCATGGAGAGAGAAGGCATTGAGGGATATGGTGAGCAGGTTGTTATGTCAAAATTGGTATAGACTTGATAGCCCTGATGTCATTTTGTTGTTCCTCAAAGATCCTCTGTGCCCATGCAACTAAACCACTGGGACTTTCCTGCTAATTTTATTCACTTTTTTGATTAAAATCCTCTGATTTACTTACAGGACAATTCTGAAAGTTGTAAGCACTGACTAACTAGTTAAATTGTATCTTTAATTTTATCATTTGCAGGTAGATCGAATACTAGGTCGTTGGGTAAATTATAGTACATTTATAATACTTTTTAACTACATTAATACATAGTTTGCCAAACTCTCTCAAACTCTCTTCTTGCTCTTTTAAGGACAATTTAAAATTGATCCTCCTGCATTACGGACTCACCAACTACTGAAAATAATCTTTCCCTATTCTCCATATCAAAGTGTTTCATTATTTTAAAAATCTCAATTAAATCTCTTCTTACCTTTCTCTGTTCCAGTGAAAATAGCCTCAGAATCTCAAGTCTTTCCTCAACTGTAGGTTCCATAGTAACTGATATCATCTTGGTGATTCTACACTATATGCTTTCAATGGCTTTAATGTCCTTTATGTTCTTTCTATAAGGATTATATGTCCTTTCTATTATGGGGTGCCCAAAACTGCAGACTGTACTCTAACTGTGGTCTAACCATTGCTTTGTACAAATTCTTCATTATCTCTTTGCTCTTGTATTCTGTGCCTCTATTTTTATATCCCAAAATGCTATTGGCCTTTTTATGACTTTATTTACCTGCACTTTCAAAGAATTATGACCCTGAATTTCCTGGCTAAATTTGGTGCAAAATCAGTTTAATGTGCATAGATTAGGGCTGCCTGTCTGGGTGATCCAGTTACATCTTTTCCACCTGTCAAAATTTCTGCTGGATTTGTGGGCAGTCACAGAACATACCTGCCCACATATAGACAGGCGTATTATGAGAATAGGCAAATAAAATATGTCATACTGTGTATTTCCTATTGTTTGTGCCTTGACAATGCTGAACACAATGGAGACCTCTGCAGGCAGAGTATCCAGTATTGTTAAAGGTCTGTGGGGGAGAGCATGTGTGTGTGTGTGTGTGTGTGTGTGTGTGTGTGTGCGGGGGGGGGGGTGGAACTTTAAATTTAAAAGGCCTCGGGGGATTTAAAATTTAAAAGGTGGTGCGATTGATTGCATTACTGAAACCGGCACAATGGAGAAGGGTCATTTATAACAGTTTTCAGAATGTTTCCAGCCACGATGGGGTATCACTTATTTGGGCAGCAGCAACATTCCACAGCTATTTCTCTCCCCCCACCTGAGTGCTGCTGTAAATGGTGCCTGTTTCCACCCAAAATACTTAATTGCATTTGACCCAGAGATAAGGACTGGGCTCAGGGGTCAGAGTACAAGCCACAGGCAGGGGGAAGTCCTTCGCCATTGCTAATGGGGAAGAATCAGAGGAAATTTGACCCTAATGATTTTCACCCCTCGGTCTCTGTGTTTCTCTGCATCTTTCAACATCATTCCGTTGAGTTTATATTCCCATTTTTTGTTTATCCTCCCAATGTTTCCAGGCCAGATTCTTATCTTTGATTTTCATTATACTTTTCATATTGTAACCTAGGTATAATTTTTCTTGGGAGATAGTGTTAAATGGGCGGAAGAGCATAGTCTGCCCATTATACAGCTCGCCTGATATTTAGTTCTATTGAAGATGGCTGATGCAGTACTGCGCATTTTGCATTACTTCCCAAAGTGAATTTTTACTCCACTATTTCCCAATTGTTCCCCTGTTCCACATTAGTTATTTGTCCCACTTCCTCAAAGCACACGGACCATTGCTTCTTTCTTTATTGGACTAGAAACATGCTGCTCTAGGAAGCAGTCTTTGGTGCATTCTAAAAAGTCACCAGGAGGGTTTCTATGAGCTTGACTACTGCAAAGAAGAACATGTAAGTACAGAACTCTTCAAGCAGCAATGCTGAACATTTCATACTTTTTAAT
Source organism: Pristiophorus japonicus (assembly GCF_044704955.1). Lineage (NCBI taxonomy): Eukaryota > Metazoa > Chordata > Chondrichthyes > Pristiophoridae > Pristiophorus > Pristiophorus japonicus. The sequence goes on from NC_091988.1 coordinate 140,804,508, forward strand.
GCTCAGGTCCCAAGACACAATTCTGATTTGAGTATGCAGTGGCACATCCTCCTCTCAGTAAAAGCATCCTGGTTGACTTTATAACATTGGGCCTGAAATTCAGTCCCGCTGGAAAGCTGGTGCTCTCCCCATCTTTTTGTGACCATTAGCACCAACATTTTCTCGTGGCTGCACCACCCCATATTCAGCTCTAAAAGTGAACAAATGGGTTCCAGCGCTAATGAACCCTTCCAAAGTGGATTTTTCAGCGGTGTGGCTGTCTTAATTTGAGTGTTATGACCATTGAAAAATTCAGCATGCAGGTAAGGGTTTCTAATGAGCTCCTGGGTCTTTTTAAAGGCCAGAGTTTGCAGCAAGGCCCTGAGGGGGGGAAGGAGGTTGGAAGGATGGCTGGTGTAAGAGGTGCAAGGAGAGCCAACAGGTTCACTGATATGGAGCTGGAGACACTGATGGATGGTGTGGAGGACAGAAGAAGAATACTGTTTCCTGACGTGGGGTGACCTGGCAGACCGCCAGTACATAATGCATGGAGGGAGATTGCAAGGGAGGTGTCAAGCACCTCCATATATGCGAGGACGCACCCTCCCAGGAGGGTGCTGGTCAGTCTGCACCCGGCCCTTCTGGGGTGGCGATGGGTCGACGCCTCCTAGCTCTGGGGTGACGGGCATCCTCCTCTTCCTCCTGCGCCTCCTCCTCCTCCTCAGGTGGTTATGCTAACTCGACCTCCAGTGGCTGACCACAATGATTATGGAGACCCGTTGAGGAGAGTACTACAAGGTGCCACCAGAGCTGTCCAGGCACCGGAATCTCTGCTTAAGGATGCCTGTGCACTGCTCAATGATGCCCCTGGTGGTACAATGAGCATCATTGTATGCATGCCCTGGCGCTGTCCTGGTGTTCCGCAGAGGAGTGAGCAGCCAAGTGGACAGGGGATATCCCTTGATCCCAAGCAGCCAACCGCAATCTTGATTCGGGCCGGTGAAGATGGCGGGCACACTGGTCTGGCACAGAATGAATGAATCATGGCTGCTGCCTCCCTTGCCCGCTGTCTGTCTGCACTGTTAAGCTCATAATAAAGGATGAAACTGAGTACTGTGTACAATGAGCAAGTGTGACCTTAGCTCCTTTAATGCGACTCCAGAGTGCAGGTACCTCGTGGGTGGCCTGCTTATATACAGTGCTTCCAAGGGATGCTGGGATCCCTTGGGACTCCAACAGGTCGGCCCTCTGGTGGTAGTGTAATACAAGGTACAAGGGGTTAAATACATAACATGCATGGTGCTGATGGTGACGCCTTCTCCTGCGTGCCGCCCTGCTTCTGAGCAGGTGTACCAGGTGTCGTCCTCCCAACACTCCTCCCATCCTCAGGGTGAACCCTGCCAAGCAGGTCTCTGTAGCTCACTAAAGAGTCAGACCTGAAAGTTGTACAAAAGCACAGGGGTGTATGCAAACCTCTGAGCAGCACTCAGCAGGTTTAATGGAGCCAAAACAATTAATAAAATGATATCAAGAGATAAATACTATGGACCATTGAAAATGAAATAAAAACACTAATAATTAATAAAACTATATCAAAAGATAAATACTGCGCATGCATACTGAAAAATGAAATTAAAAAAATAATAAGTAATAAAACTTTTTATCTACCAAAGGGCCCCAGTGGTGTCGCGTTCGAGCAACGCATTGAAACCCTCGGGGGGGAATTCTGCTGGGAAAAGTCCTACCTTTTCCTCGGTGAATTTTGCTGTGGTAATCCCTTTTCCAGCGGCCCATACACTGCAGAGCTCACCGCTGGAAACCTTCCTTTACAGCGGCTTCACCGTGCTGTTTCCAGCGGATTTGAACACCGCTGAAATCTTCCCCGAGCTGAATATGGCTCGGGGAGGGAAAAGTTCTCGACCGCGGCGGCCCATCGATTTTTTTCACTCGACCGCCCAAACTCGGCGGTAGCTGTCCCATTGTATCTGTTTGCAGTATTGTACACTTAACAATTTAAAAAAAATAGGGCCTTATTATGATGAGACATTATGTGGAATTCGCTGCCTCAGAGAGCTGTGGAAGCTGGGTCATTGAATAAATTTAAGACAGAGATAGACAGTTTCTTAACCGATAAGGGAATAAGGGGTTATGGGGAGCGGGCAGGGAAGTGGGCCTGAGTCCATGATCAGATCAGCCACGATCGTATTAAATGTGGGAGCAGGCTCGAGGGGCCGTATGGCCTACTCCTGCTCCTATTTCTTATGTTCTTATGTAGAAGAAACCAGAGTAAAGACAAATACTACTATTATTACTGACAGGGATTGAGATATAGTTGCAGGAGGCTCAATGATTGCAAGCTGGTGGTGGCCATATTTTTTCATCGCTCCAAATAATACTATGGAATTTGCTGGTGTCTATTGCAGCAAGACATCTTCATGTAATCCATTCAGAATAAATAAAACCCAAACCCAGCTTCTTTTGTCGATATGGCTTCTGGTTGTGACTATAAATGAAGCAATGTATACACTTTTGCTGCACTGAGATCTTTGTTTAGCCAATACCAAGCGTGTACTTTAAGTACTCAATCTCATAAATATTAACAGCAAAATGGTCACTTGCAGCGGCACTGTCTATTATCTGAAATGCGTTCAGTATATGAGATATAGTGTGCTGCAGGACAAACAATCTTCCCTTTCACTTTATTGGTCGAGGTATCAAATACAAGAGCAAGGAGGTTATGCTTGAATTGTATAAAACACTGGTTAGGCCGCAGCTGGAGTACTGTGTGCCGTTCTGGTCACCACATTACAGGAAAGATGTGATTGCACTGGAAAGGGTGCGGAAGAGAGTTACAAGTATATTGCCTGGACTGGAGAATTTTGGATATGAGAAAAGATTGTAGATGCTGTGTCTATTTTCTTTGGAATAGATGAGGCTAAGGGGAGACCTGATTGAGGTGTATAAAATTATGAGGGGCCTGGATAGGGTGGATAGGATGGACCTATTTTCTTTGGCAGAAGGGTCAACAACCAGGTGGCATAGATTTAAAGTAATTGGGGGGAGGTTTAGAGGAGAAATGAGGGGAAATTTCTTCATCCAGAGGGTGGTGGGGGTCTGGAACTCACTGCCTGAAAGATGGTAGAACAGAAACATTCACCACATTTAAAAGATACTTGGATGTGCACTTAAAATACCGTAATCTACAGGGCTATGGACCAAGAGCTGGAAAGTGGGATTAGGCTGAATAGCTCTTGGTCAGCCGGCGCGGACACGATGGACCAAAATGGTCCCCTTCCGTGCTGTAAATTTCTATGATTCTATGATAAAGTGCAACAACCCCACTGACACCTGGGAGTCCCTGGCCTAAGTGGAGGAAGTGCATCCGGGAGGGCGCTGAGCACCTCGAGTCTCATCGCCGAGAGCATGCAGAAATCAAGCGCAGGCAGCGGAAAGAGCGTGCGGCAAATCTGTGTGAGCTGTGAGGAGGATGCTTAGAGGCTGCAGGGTGACTTGGACACGTTAGGTGAGTGGGCAAATGCACGGTAGATGCAGTATAATGTAGATAAATGTGAGGTTATCCACTTTGGTGGCAAAAACAAGAAGACAGAATATTATCTGAATGGTGACAAAATTAGGGAAAGGGGAGGTGCAACGAGACCTGGGTGTCATGGTACACTCAGTCACTGAAAGTTGGCATGCAGACAGCAGGCGGTGAAGAAGGCAAATGGCATGTTGGCCTTCATAGCGAGAGGATTTGAGTATAGGAGCAGGGAAGTCTTACTGCAGTTGTACAGGGCCTTGGTGAGGCCACACCTTGAATATTGTGTATAGTTTTGGTCTCCTAATCTGAGGAAGGACATTCTTGCTATTGAGGGAGTGCAGTGAAGGTTCACCAGACTGATTCCTGGGATGGCAGGACTGACATATGAAGAATGATTGGATCGACAAGGCTTATATTCACTAGAATTTAGAAGAATGAGAGGGGATCTCATAGACGGGATTGGACAGGTTAGATGCAGGAAGAATGTTCCCGATGTTGGGGAAGTCCAGAGCCAGGGGTCACAGTATAAGGATAAGGGGTAAGCCATTTAGGACCGAGATGAGGAGAAACTTCTTCACTCAGAGAATTGTGAACCTGTGGAATTCTCTACCACAGGAAGTTGTTGAGGCCAGTTCATTAGATATATTCAAAAGGGAGTTAGATGTGGCCCTTACAGTTAAAGGGATCAAGGGGTATGGAGAGAAAACAGGAATGGGGTACTGAAGTTGCATGATCAGCCATGATGATATTGAATGGTGGAGCAGGCTCGAAGGGCCGAATGGCCTACTCCTGCACCTATTTTCTATGTTTTATGTTTCTTCCTTACCCTCACCGACTATCTGTCCCACTTGTGACAGGGACTGTGGTTCTCGTGTTGGACTGTTCAGCCACCTAAGGACTCATGTTAAGAGTGGAAGCAAGTCTTCCTCTATTCCAAGGGACTGCCTATAATGATGATGGTGATGAGGATTCAATGTAAACTTCCTACTGATAATACGCAAGATTCCACTACATTTCACATCACTTCAGTAGATAGTTAATATCAGTGAGACAGGACATTAAGGTGCTTCTTAGGCGTCATTGATGGCTGCCTGAAATGATTGCTGGGTTCATTAAATATGTAAATAACAGGAAGCACTTGAATTCAGACCCTTTTGGGGAATAGTTTCTCAGGAGCCTTTCGTGTGGTCATTCTTAGGCCTGCACAGAAAAACATAGCGTGAATATTCAGGAAGCAGGCCGAAGCAATGATATTTAAAGGGATCCCCACCTCTATTAAGGTAAGCTTCTGGATAGTCGCTTTTCACTGCTGTGCATATTTGGAGCCATTTTTTTTGGCAGTATTGGCTAAGTTTAAATGTAGTCTTTAAAATCAGGTCGTCATTGGAGAGATGATATTCGGCTGTGTAACATAGTTCCACCTGGTGGATTCCTTCCTTTCCCCTTCCTTCCTTTCCCCTTCCTTCCTTTCCCCTTCCTTCCTTTCCCCTTCCTTCCTTTCCCCTTCCTTCCTTTCCCCTTCCTTCCTTTCCCCTTCCTTCCTTAACATATTGAAATTGAGTTAGCAAAATCAAACTATAATATTGTTGAGTAGATGATAATGTAACTACAGGCGACATGCTGAAATGTAATAAAATGTTCTTGACAACGATATAAAGAATGCAGCCAGCATTCTGCATAGTGGCATCAACTTCTGCGAATGAACACACGCCACAGAATGTAAATGGTAAAAAACAGAGAACAGAGAACTGTGGAATGATTTGTGATCGAAGCAAAGTCATTTACTGTTGTGGGAAGAATAATGATCCTCATCATGGTTCTACTGTGAGCTCATCTTGATAGATGGGATATTAATATAGAGTGATGTGAAACCCCAGGCATCTTATCCTGGCTGTGCTGTGAACAATTATATTTTTATGTTTTAAAATACAGCCAATTCTGTTATTTTGTCCGTCACAACTTCCATCTAGATCAACCCATGCACATACACCTGTTGTACAGGATGATTTTGTTATTGTTTGTAGCATCTACTGATTAAGTTAATCTAATTTAGAAGTTATTGAATATCACATCCCCGAAAATCCACATGGGGCACATTCTGGAAGAGTGCCAGGCTGTGTTCGACTGCCCGGGTCCTCTACCACGGGCCCTGACACAGTTTGCAGTGTTTGGGAAGATCCTTGATTCCAGCCTAGTCCCCAAGTGGGCTGCACAACCATTTCCTGTTGGGGTTGTATGCCTGGTCTAACTGGGTGTATCTGACCATATACCAGGTCCCACTAAAGGCCCCGGGATGCAGAAAGTTCGGCATTCGGAATCCCCTCTCCTCGCCCTCTTCTATATGGATGGGCAAGTTTAGGATGGGTGGTTGTGCCGCCCCGGGTAGCCTATAGAGGAAATGTAAATGAAAGGCTGAGACCCAATGTCTTTTCACTCTTAAAATAAATCGACAGAAATTTACACCGGAGTTCTCCCGATCAGCTGCCGTAACTTTGGCAGAAAATCGGCGGAAACCCTGTTGATGTACTGTATCCGATCTTCTGCCAAAGGCCCAGCTTGAGGTCTCCTTCACTCTCCAATTGGAAGAGTTCACAATTCAAATTTATGCAATGCTGCACAAAAGCTATATTTGGGATAGAGATGGAGCACATGTGGTGCATTGTCGAGTAAAAGTTTGTGCACTTCGACCCTGCCTAATGACTGTGGAGGTTTGGGTCACTCATTCAGTTACCTACTTGATACAATTGGAGGCTGCAAATTGGGAGATGGGACAGAGACCTTCTGCACTTTGCTAGAAGGAATCTGCAGCAGGAACATTCAAAGCAACTGTAATCTTGGCAACCATTTCCTGTGCTGGGATTGGTCTCCAAGTTTGGTGATGGCTTACTTTGCAATCTTGGGGGTAGATTGTCACTTAATGCAGTTTGAATGGATTCATGAGTTATATCAAATGGTGTTTAATGTTTTGTTTAGTCCATTACATTCGCATTTTAAGTATACCTATAGGCAAAGAGAAAGAGCGTAAACAGCAGGAAAGTGAGATGACACCTCCGATGCTCCATTCAGACATGTCCTTATGTTCACACTTATGTATACAGGGCGGAAAATGGGGAATCCATTCAAACTGGCGGTATTGGACTGACTGCCTTTTAAATAACCTGTCTGTTTTTACTTTCCGTTGACTTGAATGGAAGGGAGAATCAGACATGGTGTAGAGGGGGTAGCTGAGCTCCCCATTTTCAGCCCTGTATACATAAATGTGAACATAAGGACATTTCTGAATGGAATATTGAAGGTGTCACCTCACCTTCCTGGTGTTTACATTCTTTCTCTTTGCCTGTAGGTATACTTAAAATGCGAATGAAATGCGATATGTCCTTACTATACAGTATAAATGCACACAAGACCCATACTTGAGAGAAGGTCACTCTGTGGCCAGTAACCTTTATTACCAAGTCCTCAAGTGATGAAGGTGGGTGGAGCTTCCCCTTTTATACCGGAAAGTCCAGATTAGGAGTGTCTCCCACAAGTTCACCCCCTTGTGGTCAGTGTTCTCAAGGTCAGTTTATACATGGGTTACAATGATAGTTGAATACATGACAAAATGGACTAAACCAAACATTAAAAACTATTTGATTTAACTCATGAATCCATTCAAACTGCATGGAACAAAGGCAATTAAAACTAATATGGTTTTGTTCATTTTTTTGTAAAGTACAAATTGGGGGCACTTGCGCCTCCCGTTAATGTCCCCGGGGGACCCTAACGGGGCGCAAATGATTTTGCGACCAGGCGCGGTGCCGCTAACGACTCCCGCTAAATTGGGAGGGAGTTTAGCAACAGTACTACAGCATTGTGCCCCGATCTCCTGTGCCCAGAGATTGTGATGTCATTGCCGTGTGCGTTGCCCCGTTAGTGCCGCGGCACATAAATTGGATTTCGCCCCCTGAAGCTGCACTGGGTGATAACAGCTTCAGGGAACGTGGATGGAGTGGCTGGCCACTAACGGGGTGAAATTCAAAGGGCTGGTGGTCGGCTGCTGCTGAAAAGAAACTCCCATTTCATTTCCCGCTCCTTGTTGCTTTGGTCGCGGCATTCAATCGGGCCTCTGGCCAACCTGCCTGAGTGCCGGGATGATCGTGCGGCACACCCACTCCCCGGTGGTCCAGGTAAGGTGGGTTCCTAGTATGCACAGTATGCAGTTTGGGCCAATCCTTTTAATTCAAGGAAGAGCCCCTCGTACACGGCCCAGTGCGTAGCGCTGCTGAGCCGCGCTTGATTTAGTGCGCCACTTCCTTTTGGGGGCAGTAGCCCTAATTTATGGCGAGGGGTAAGACTTCTGCACCTGGGGGTGGTACCCAATTTCTAGGTCCTTGAGTTCAGGTAAAATTGAGTGGATGGGAGCGAATCAGTGATATAAGCAAGATTTTTAACACAATATTCAATAATATACTTCAAAAGAGACTTGCAGCAAAGGTAAGGATGTGTAGAATCAAGGGCGAGACTCAGATTTGAACTGATAATTGCATAGATCAAGGTTAACCATAGTTTCACACTGAAGAGCCATAACCAGCAGAAACACACAAACCTTGCTCTTCGGACATTTGCTATTCATCATCATCATTGCAAGTGACCTTGAAGAGAAATTAAAAGAAGAATTTCTCAGCTTGGTTAGTTTTTCCAACAATTGTGTCGCAAGAGAAAAGATATAGCGGAGGCTAATTGTATTCAGAGGTGATTTGGAGAGGTTCAAATCTGAGCAAATAGTATGTAGTCTGGACAAATTGTTAGCATTCTATGCTGATCGCTGTCGGATAAACAAATCACAGAAAGTGCCTCTGGGTGCAGCATGAGTGCTCCTCCCAGCTCCACAGCACTTCTGAGGGTCACCATTGGCTGCATTCATGTCCCTCCCATTTTCCTTCACCCCCCACCCACTTTGGGACATACTTGAGGGACGCTGCTGGCAAGGCTGTCAGCCCAAATTGGATTATTTGAAAGAGGCGAGCTGAGTCTGGAGGTGCACCGGGAGCTGGCAGCTCATCCCAATAACTCATAAATATAAATAGGCCATAAATATAAGGTAGTCACTAATAAATCCAATAAATAATTGAGGAGAAGCTTCTTTACCCAGAGAGTGGTTAGGATAGGGATCTTCCTACCACAGGGAGGCAAATAGCAAATAAGGGGAAGCTGGATAAGTACATGAGGGATAAAGGAATAGGAGGATATGCCAATAGGTTTAGATGAAATAGAGTGGGAGGAGGCTTGTCTAGAGCACAAACACCTGCACAGACTAGTTAGGCCAAAAGGCCTGTTTCTGTTCTGCTAATTCTTTGTCATTCAATGTGAAAAAATATGAGGACCAAGGCCCAATTTAGATCAGGTCTCTGGCCAACTGCTTCAGGTGCATCCATCATCCCCTTTGCCTCATGTGACATTGGAAATTGGCAAAAAAAACAACTTTCACCCCGCCACCCCCACCTCCCACAATATCTTCATATGCCATAAGTTCACAGCTGATTTTGAACAGTCAGCTTTCTTGGGGCTATGTTAGCTGTTTTGAAACTGTTGGTCAGCTTTTGCTAGTTTTCTAAGTTGGCATGTATTGCTGTGTTTTACAAAGCCCTACTCCTAAAGCTTACTCTTTCCCTACTGAAACGCTGACAATATGTGCTGGAGGCAAAGAATCTCCCAAAAACCTTCAAGGCAGCAAAATTCCACTAATACATAAAAAAGTAAGGATCTCACCCAGTGCTCATCACATAGACCAAACAGGTAGCATACAGGATTATTGAGGCCAACACCAGGCAGCTATTCAATATGGTGTACCACTGTATGAACACCAACACACCTACCCTAGTACCCTGACAAAAGAATATTAGACTGGAGTGGAAATTTCTTACAACTGAGAATGGTGACACATTTAACAAGTGGATTAATATTCTGCACTGACATCCCACATTCACAGTGTGCACAATCTCTCCTGCAAGGGGATGAAGGGTTATGGGGAGTGGGCAGGGAGCTGAACCCAAGATCAGAGCAGCCATGATCTTATTGAATAATGGAGCAGGCTCGAGGGGCCAAATGGCCTGCTCCAGCTCCTATTTCTTACGTTCTTATGTTGAATCTCACTCCACCAAGGGACCAAACAGGGATGTCCCCTATCTCCCTGCTACAGATGGGTTCAAATGCCTGTTAAGCCTCTCCAAAGGCTTTCAAAATGTTTGTTCTCTCATTGTGACACTCACTTTCAATTGTCCTAATCCCTTTAAATTTGATTTACCTGCCGTTTTCTTGTCTCACCACTCATGTCTGCCTTAGACTCCTCATCTGGTGCTGTGAATAATTAGGCACATGAACTTAACCAAAAAATAATCAGCGCTATTTGCACCTGACCTTCCCAGCAGGATGGACACTAATGTTTAACCATTTACATCTGAAAATGAAAACTGGATTTTTTTAAAATGTGGATTATTGCACATTCCAGGTCCTTATAATTTTCTTTCAATTAATCCAAATTCTCTTAAGTGACATTAATTATTAAATCTATTTTTGTGCTAAGTTTTGGACTAGTAACAATTATTCATAATTATATCATCCTGTTTGAGGAAGCCAATAGCACCTGATATTCCAATCAGTGCTTCACTGTGTATAATGCTAATGCTATTATGCATTCAGACATGATTGTAAATTGACTATAGTTCATGATTATAACTGGGGTTGAACTCTCTATATCATCTTCAAGGATAGTTACATTTACAGCAATGGACATATTTTCATGGCATACCAATAAAACAATTCTATTTCTGATTTTGGAAAATGGTGAACACTTGCATGACTCAAATGTTTCTTTCCATTACGATATGACAGTGAAATGTAACTTAGATAATGGGAAGTGAGTGATTTCTCAGAATAGATAAAGAAGTGACAAAGGTGAAATAGTAGATTATTTTCTAATAGAAAAGGCACCATTAAGTACCAACTGTACTGTCCAATTTTCACACGTCACTGCAAAGCAAGAAGTAATTGAATTTAAAAGCACCATTGATTTGGTTTGCAGTCTGTTTTGTCAGGAACATGAATCACTGTGTTGATGATCAGTGCCCTTCTTTATGTATCTGTTAAGTTGTGTATGCCTATTGTAGAATTTCAATACCTTAGTGCTTTAGTCATTGAATGAAGAATTCGACGATCACAACACAATAGATTCATGGTTTTAGGAAGGACATTGTGCTACTTAATCCTTCCAGTTCCCTCTCTAAGCCCAACAAAGGCTCGGCTGTCTCCTGTTGAAAGAGAAATTTTTAATTAGGATGCTCTCTGACAGAACACTCTCCCTGACACAGGGTTAAAGCAGCTGCTAGACTTTAGGAGAGGTCCTACCTCATCCCATATTGTTGCACAATTAATAATTTCCAATAGAGACCCCCTGATTACAATAAAAGGATTTAGATGGAAGGACATTCTTACAAATTTTTCAACTTTCTTGGTGTCTTACACTATGGACCTTGGAACCTTGGTCAAAACAATTTACAAGTTAAATTACATTTTTCAGCATTTCAACTTAAACCTTTCAGACTAAACTATGGTAATATAAACCAAAAATAAAATTTAAACTCCTTGACCATTGCTTCATACTGGTTTAATACTCAGCTTGGCGTTGGATTGGAAGATTGGATGATTCCAGCACAGACACAATGGGCCGAATGGCCTCCTTCTGTGCCGTACATTTCTATGATTCTATGATTGATTCATGAGGTAAATTGGATGTTTAAAAAAACAAAAGACAGAAAAGAGATGAGTAAAAGTGGAGGGCAGAGAAACCAAAGGCAAGAAACAAAAATGGCCACTGAATATAAAAGAGCTGCAGGAGGGGTAAAAACTAAAAATCATGGTTTAAAAACTAGGATGAAAACACTCTACCTAAATGCATGCAGCATTAGAAGTAAAGTAAATGAGTTGACGGCACAAATCATTACAAATGGGTATGATTTGGTGGCCATTACAGAGACATGGTTGCAAGGTGCCCAGGACTGGGAATTAAATGTACAGGGGTATCTGACGATTCGGAAAGATAGGCAGGAAGGGAAGGGAGGTGGGGTAGCTCTGTTAATAAGGGATGATATCAGGGCAGCTGTGAGGGATGATATTGGCTCCAATGAACAAAATGTTGAATCATTGTGGGTGGAGATTAGAGATAGTAAGGGGAAAAAGTCACTGGTCGGCGTAGTTTATAGGCCCCCAAATAATAACTTCATGGTGGGGAGGGCAATAACCAAGAGAATAATGGAGACATGTGAAAAAGGAACGGCAGTAGTTATGGGGGATTTTAACCTACATATCGATTGGTCAAATTAAATCACAGGGGGTAGCCTGGAGGAGGAATTCATAGAATGCATACGGGATTGTTTCTTAGAACAGTATGTAACAGAGCCTACAAGGGAGCAAGCCATTTTGGATCTGGTCCTGTGTAACGAGACAGGAAAAATAAACGATCTCCTCGTAAAAGATCCTCTCGGAATGAGTGATCACAATATGGTTGAATTTGTAATACAGATTGAAGATGAGGAAGTTATGTCAGAAACGAGCATACTATGCTTAAACAAAGGGGACGACAGTGGGATGAGAGCAGAGTTGGCTAAAGTAGACTGGAAACAAGGACTAAACGGTGGCACAATTGAGGAACAGTGGAGGACTTTTAAGGAGCTCTTTCATAATGCGCAACAAAAATATATTCCAGTGAAAAAGAAGGGCGGCAAGAGAAGAGATAACCAGCCGTGGATAACCAAGGAAATAAAGGAAAGTATCAAATCAAAGACCAATGCGTATAAGGTGGTCAAGGTTAGTGGGAAACTAGAGGATTGGGAAGATTTTAAGCAACAGCAAAGAATACTAAAAAAGCAATAAAGAAAGGGAAGATAGATTACGAAGGTAAACTTGCGCAAAACATAAAAACAGATAGTAAAAGCTTTTACAGATATATAAAACGGAAAAGAGTGACTAAAGTAAATGTTGGTCCCTTAGCAGATGAAAAGGGGGATTTAATAATGGGAAATGTGGAAATGACTGAGACCTTAAACAATTATTTTGCTTCGGTCTTCACAGTGGAAGACACAAAGACCATGCCAAAAATTGCTGTACATAGGAATGTGGGAAGGGAGGACCTTGAGATGATCACTATCACTAGGGAGGTAGTGCTGGACAGACTAATGGGACTGAAGGTAGACAAGTCCCCTGGTCCTGATGAAATGCATCCCAGGGTATTAAAAGAGATGGCGGAAGTTATAGCAGATGCATTTGTTATAATCTACCAAAATTCTCTGGACTCTGGGGAGGTACTAGCGGATTGGAGAGCAGCTAATGTAACGCCTCTGTTTAAAAAAGGGGGCAGGCAAAAGACAGGTAACTATAGGCCGGTTAGTTTAACATCTGTAGTGGGGAAAATGCTTGAAACTATCATTAAGGAAGAAATAGCGGCACATCTGGATAGGAATAGTGCAATCAAGCAGACGCAGCATGGATTCATGAAAGGGAAATCATGTTTAACTAACTTACTGGAATTCTTTGAGGATATAACGAGCATGGTGGATAGAGGTGTACCAATGGATGTGGTGTATTTAGATTTCCAAAAGGCATTCGATAAGGTGCCACACAAAAGGTTACTGCAGAAGATAAAGGTACGCGGAGTCAGAGGAAATGTATTAGCATGGATAGAGAATTGGCTGACGAACAGAAAGCAGAGAGTCGGGATAAATGGGTCCTTTTCCGGTTGGAAATCAGTGGTTAGTGGTGTGCCACAGGGATCAGTGCTGGGACCACAACTGTTTACAATATACATAGATGACCTAGAGGAGGGGACAGAGTGTAGTGCAACAAAATTTGCAGATGACACTAAGATTAGTGGGAAAGCGGGTTGTGTAGAGGACTCAGAGAGGCTGCAAGGAGATTTGGATAGGTTAAGCGAATGGGCTAAGGTTTGGCAGATGGAATACAATGTCGGAAAGTGTGAGGTCATCCACCTTGGGAAAAAAAACAGTAAAAGGGAATATTATTTGAATGGGGAGAAATTACAACATGCTGTGGTGCAGAGGGACCTGGGGGTCCTTGTGCATGAATCCCAAAAGGTTAGTTTGCAGGTGCCGCAGGTAAACAGGAAGGCAAATGGAATGTTGGCCTTCATTGCGAAAGGGATGGAGTACAAAAGCAGGGAGGTGTTGCTGCAACTGTATAAGGTATTGGTAAGGCCGCACCTGGAGTACTGCGTGCAGTTTTGGTCACCTTACTTAAGGAAGGATATACTAGCTTTGGAAGGGGTACAGAGACGATTCACTAGGCTGATTCGAGAAATGAGGGGGTTACCTTATGATGATAGATTGAGTAGACTGGGTCTTTACTCCTTGGAGTTCAGAAGGATGAGGGGTGATCTTATAGAAACATTTAAAATCATGAAAGGGATAGACAAGATAGAGGCAGAGAGGTTGTTTCCATTGGTGGGGGAGACTAGAACTAGGGGGCACAGCCTCAAAATACGGAGGAGCCAATTTAAAACCGAGTTGAGAAGGAATTTCTTCTCCCAGAGGATTGTGAATCTGTGGAATTCTCTGCCCAAGGGAGCAGTTGAGGCTGGCTCATTGAATGTTTTCAGGTCAAAGATAGATAGATTTTTAAGCAATAAGGGAATTAAGGGTTACGGGGAGAGGGCGGGTAAGTGGAGCTGAGTCCACGACCAGATCAGCCATGATCTTATTGAATGGCGGAGCAGGCTCGAGGGGCTGGATGGCCTACTCCTGTTCCTAATTCTTATGTTCTTATGTTCTTATGTTTATATTCCTGTCTTATTGTGAAACCGACCCATAGAACAAAAGTGGTACTTCATAATTTATTGATATAAAAGTCACAGCATTTTAACAAAGCAATTTGTACATTATTGAAAGAAAGGACAAAATATTGGGGGTTTTTAAAGGGACTTATTGAATGTTTCATTTGTTACAAGATTCGGCAACTTTGGTTGGACCGATTCCTGGAAGTTCAGTCACATGACATCCACTCACATGACATATTAAGTCATTTAAGATTGTACAACAGAAATGAATGGTGTGCCTTTAAATGACCATTATATTTCTTTCCTTATTTGGGTATTGGGATGAGAAGTTAGTATACGTGACCCGAGAATCGTTGATGCTAACACTGGCCACCTTAAGATAGAAAGTGCTGCCTCTCCTTGGGCTCAAAATTGTCTCACCTCTTTTTTCGGTGCACTCACTGGAGATGCGCCGCTTTTCTGCGTTGAAAAGTGCTCCAAAAAATCGGTCCCCACTTTGGCCGCTGTCCGGCCTCTCTTGGGTCTTCGCACAGCGTGGCCAGTCAGGTCAGGAACGGAGCCAGAGTCCCGTGCTGAAAACAGTGCCGGGACATCGGGACATCCGTTGGAGTGTGCGTGCACGAGCAGTAGCTCCTGTCCCCAGCCTCTCAGTGTGTGTGCTGCAGCATGGGACCCCATCATCATCATCATCATCATACCAGCTGCTGACGTGTCCCGCCTCTATCCCAGGCCTACCACACAGGCCGGCCCATTGGCTCCCAGGCTGAAGATGAAGGTAGGGTAGGACTTACTTCTATTCTTTATTTGGATATTTTGAAAAAATTATGTAAATATGTTTTGTCTCTTATGAATAGTGATGACCATTTGTCGAGCCTATTTACCTGGTGCTATTGTGAAAGAAGAACATAAGTGATGGAGGAACACTGAGAGAATATCTTATTTATTGAAGTAGACTTTATTATTATGGGCTCAATTTTGGCCTAATATAATCATTGTAAACAAATAGTTGTTTAAATTAATTGTGAGATTAGGGCAATTTAATTCAACTATCTTTTATTTTTTTTATTTTTGTAGTTTAAGCTTCCATGAATGCTTCTGTTGTATAGTAAATTAACTTTGCGAAGTTGGTCCTGTATAGCTGTTTGATCCTATTCACATTCATTAGTCAAGTCATTAAGTTCTGCTGGCCTCCGACGTACCTATCTGTGCTGATTTCTTAACTCTCTGCAAGGGTTTTCACAAGCGGCCACGTTAGTTTGGAGTAACTATTAGCTGGCCAAAGTGGCCTAAATGGCCAAAACTGGCGTAGGTGGCTAACGCCCCCTTTTGAAAAAAAGAACTAAACTAAAAAAATCGTAACGAACTCACTTAAACTGGCGCAAATTGAACGTGCAAAATGGGGATTTTTAAGATACTTCAGAAAAATCAAGTTGCTCCAAAAAAAACGGAGCAACACCTGGTCAATTTTGAGCCCAATATCCCCAACATTTCTCACATGTCACAAGATTCACAAAAAATAGTTACAAATACACGTGTAGACTTTTTTTAAACTAGTTTATTGTAGTTTCATCTTCATTTGTATAGACTTTATTTTCTGATCTGTGTTTTTTTCAGGGACTAATCTGTGATATAATGTAATATGCTATTGGAAATTTCTATGCAATTCTAGCTATAATCATTTGATTTACATCAAGTCTGATAGCTTGTCTCCATTACTGACAGAAACAGAGACAATAAGCCATTAAAATGTCCCTTGCTGTGGACTTCTTCCAAGCCATATCACAGGTTGAATGGTGTTTTTGTTTGTGTTACAAAACACAGAAACCAATGTCTACATGCTGTGAAGTATGATGATTTTGATAAACCTTGCTTAGGGTTGGGTGTAGACATTGACTAACGGCCAAACAATTTGGTATCAATTGATACGAGCCCTCTGGTCGAGGCTTGGATTCTTTTCATCGGAGCACCTCAGTCACATCTCTGGGTTTGTGAGCATGGTGAGATGTGGAAATACTCTGCAATCCTGCAGGAGTTACTTTTGTTACTTTTGCTGCAGCTCGGCATATCTTTGGGAATTGCAGACACTGGCTAATACATGAATCAGGATAACAATTAACAGTGGTTTTATGCTTTAATACTTGTCCAACTTTTTTTTTAACAATGCACACTAAATTCTCTCACATTCTCTCAGATGTGTGTGGGGACATATACGTTTGTAACTTTAATTAAACAAAATCTTTCTTACTCTTCCAGGAGATGGCACTTGAAACTCTCTAATCCAGCATGATTAAAAAAATACCTGTTACATAACGCACGTAGGAGGTGTGTAGCCACGAACCGGAATGTGCAGCGCCTAGGAGACGGGTCATGCATTCCGAGAGACTCCCAGGCAACCCGGGAGGATTGGCAACCCAATGTTACTCGTATTATGGTTCTAAATAAAAGGATTTCTTTATCACTGAGTTTTAGCATATTAGAATTAGAGTAGTTCTATAATAGGTAACGAAATATGAATTCTGTTCTGAACTCTATGGGGGCAATTTTAGACATATGCCCCAAAATAGGTATGGTCAGTAGAGTGGTCACGCTTCCTGCCCAAAGCCAGCGACAGGAGGCCTGAACTGTTTTTAGGTTCAGACCCAATCTGAATGTAGCCAGTGAGCTGTGGGTGCCAAATGGGCACTCCATTCCTGTTCACAGGTTGGGCCAGGGGGGGAGGGGAGATGGGCAAGCATGGGCTGGCAGTGGGCTGCAGTATTTTTGTAAGGCCAGGAGGAGCACACCCAATATTTGTAAGACCAGGAGTTGCCAACTTATTAGAGTAAAACAAAGCACCTCAAGCTAACAGGCCATTAATTCCCATAGAGAAACATTAATAGCATGCATTACTTAATGTGCAGACATCTCAAGTCTTCAGTATTCAGAACCATGCTGTAACTATTTCCTTGACCATTTTAATGACCTCTATGTTCACATTTTCTAATAAGTTTGACAGCATATATTAGTTTACATTTATTTACACACAATAAAGCACATTATCAGTGTTTTATTACGGTATTTAATTGAAAATCAATTTGGCAATAAACCATTGTCAAAATCAACTTATTTGAAAAATTAAATAAACTGAAGTAATTAAGTTTCCTGTTGTTGATTCATTTTACGTATTAATTACATGGCTATAGATAGTAAGTGATAACCACTAATGAATTCATCCACTGATGAAAGTTAAAGGACATGTTGTAAAATGTTATGTACATGAATTATACATTATAATTATAGACATTTTAAAGGAAAAATTGTATTTTTAGCTGGTTGACAGCTACACCTGTTCCATAATGCAGCTTAAATCTGTTATAACAGGAACGCATGCTGCAGTGATGTAAATTTTGTGTGTTCTTTCTTTGATGGGGCGATTTTAACCTGCCAAGCACCCTGTTTATGTGGAAAAATGGGGTGGTAGGCAGATGAAAACGTATTCAAAAATAAACACCCTGTCAACCCAAGGCCCGCTCCCTGCAGTTTTCAGGTATCAATGGGTGGAGTGCGACTAGTGCACCATAGAAACATAGAAATTTACAGCGCAGAAGGAGGCCATTTCAGCCCATCGTGTCCGCGCCGGCCGACAAAGAGCCGCATGGCCCTCGGTCAGCAACCTGAAGGTTACATATAAACCCGTGAACAATGATCAATAGTGGAAAGGCAAAGAGCACCCAGCCCAACCAGTCCACTCCATACAACTGCGACATCCCCTACACCAAAACATTCTACTCCAACCCAACCAGAGCCATGCGATCTCCTGGGAGAGGCAAAATCCCGATAAAAATCCAGGCCAATTTAGGGAAAGAAAATCTGGAAAATTCCTCTCCGACCCATCCAGGCGATTGAAACTAGTCCAGGAGATCACCCTGGCCATATTCGATTCCCTGCAGTACTTACCATTATATCTGTGCTGGCCAACAAGAGGTCATCCAGTTTAATCCCAATTACCAGCTCTAGGCCCGTGACGCTGCAGGTTACTTTACTTCAAGTGCCCATCCAACCATCTCTTAAAAGTGGTGAGGGTTTCTGCATCCACTACTCTTCCAGGTAGTGAGTTCCAGATCCCTACAACTCTCTGCGTAAAGAAGACCCACCCCCCCTCAAATCCCCTCTAAACCTTCCACCAACCACCTTAAAACTATGCCCCTCGTAATAGACCCCTCCACCAATGGAAATAAGCCCTTACTATCCACTATGTACAGGCCCCTCAAAATTTTGTGCACCTCAATGAGGTCTCCTCTCAACCTCCCCTGTTCCAATGAGAACAAACCCAGCCTATCCAATCTGTCCTCATAACTAAGATTCTTCATTCCAGGCAGCATCCTAGTAAATCTCCTCTGCACCCTCTCTAGTGCAATCATGTCCTTCCTATAATACCATTTTCCCACTGGGACTAGATGTAGAGCAGCCAGTGAAGGGGCTACTGGAGGAGGCCCCTTCCAAATAGCCCACAAAAATCTTCCTACACTCTGCTGTCCTCCCACCCCGAATTTCTTATTTAAACACTTACTTTTGGCTCAACCGTGGAGGAACCAGCAGATTTCCTGTCCTCACCCCCTCGTGAATCCCATTTAAATGAGGGCTGAACCTTGCTAGTCCCATTGGGCAGTGGTTGTGTCCTCTTTATGAAAATTGGCCCGAACATGTTTACATTGAAAGTGACCTATCGAGAAGTTACCGCATTTATTTTGAGCTTTATAATTTCCAATCTGCATGGCATAAACTAAAATGATATAATTGAGTTTCTAATCTAATAGAGTGGCCTTTAAGGATGAGCAGTTCATAGAAGATCTTTCAAAAATCATACATTTTATTTATTACAGTATATACCTTCAAATCTTCTTCATCAACATCCCAAGACAGCAGCCCTTCCACTGGAGGTGAAGTCACTAGTGTTTCTCCGGAGGATTGTGAATTGGAAGAGGAGGGGAAGACAGAATCAGCCAACTTTTGGCACCAACCACTTATAACCAGAAGAGCTTCTCACAAGCACTTCAGGAAGAACATATCATCTGAAAAAGTGCAGGTCATTAGAGGAGTGAGCTGAATGAAATGAAAGGCATATATTGGTCACCAAGGTCAGAAGTTCAAAACTCAACTAATCAATGCTACTGTTATCAGAGTCAGCATTCAGAGCACTCAAACTGCATATATTTATGTGCAGCCCGCATCATGTTAGAACAAGGAAAAGAGAAACGTGATAAAATATTATTCATCCCACTGAACGTCATCCTTTTAGCTCCCTAACTTTTCCAACCTAGCATCCAGTAGAATTTTGAAAGCCCCAAATGATTTTGGTCTCTATTTCTCATCCTCAGAGTTTATTCCAGACATTTAACAAACCTCTGTGTGAACAACTTCTGAATATTTTATTTACATTACATTTCACAAAATTTAACTTAAATCCTTTATTATTCTAGCCTGTCCTATTTTGAAGAAACATCCTGGGTTAACTCTATCTAAGCTATTTAATATTTTGTATATATCAATATGGTTCCCCCTTAAATATCTTAAGCAGGATTTTTCCACTGGCGCCTGGTCAGTGAGGTGGAAGTTCTGCCCAGTCAATTGATCTGCTGCTGATATTCCATTTTCGGGTATTTCGCGTATTGTCGCCAGGCTCCAGGCAGAGTTTCAGCCTCTGTTGGGTGGCACGCTGCAGAGGGGTGAAGAAATGGCTGCAGCAGGTGTTTGATGTCTGCCTCAGCATAACATGGCCTGTGGCCTCCAAGGCTGGCCCCAAAGATTTCTTTTACGAGTAGCCCCCGGCCAGTGATTGCATAGACAAAGATGGCTCTTTAAATTTTCTCCTTCGTTTGCAACTAATTTGAATATGCCCACAGCCAATCAGTCTTTGGGTCACTCCGATTTCACCCTCCAAATGAGCTGCCTAGTTCTAACAGCCACCAATCAATCTGATTGATGATAGCAGCCTCCATTCATGCCATCCAAATGATCTGATCGTTTGTCTCTCCGGACAGTAGTTTATAAACTCTCCTCTCCCAATCCTCCCCCTAAGACTCCTGCACATATGGCAGAAGAAACACAGAGCCAGGCTGCTCATGCAGTAGCACCAGAAGAGGTGCAGTGTAAGATTTCTAAATCTCTGGCATTAAATTGACAGCAAGATCGATTCTTTTAAAACAATTTGGAATAGTTTATTAAACACACACACAGCAGTCGTCAGCTGTCCTATGGATCTACTTGGTTACAACAGATACAATGATGTTACAATCATGGGCTAGACTTTCCACTTTGCTGTCTAGCGCCCAAAAAATGGGCGCTGTTCCAGTGATGTTCGATGTCCCATCTTTACCGATCGCTGGCTCATCGCCCATTTTTTGGATGCTGATTTCCCACTCGGCGATAGGCCAGCGATGTCAAATGGATGATGCAAAAGGTCAGCGATGTGACGCTCGCCCAAGGAAAGGCCAGCGATGTTGAAGGCAAAAGCTTCCCTAGCAACGGCCTTCTGCGCGTCCAATCTTTTTTTTCCGATTGACAGCATTTTGCGCATTTCGGGAGGTCAGGGGTCATCCACACATGCACAGTAAGGTCGATTGTGGTGGGAGATGAGAGAGAGAGCCAGAAGGAGGAGAAAAGAGCTTAGATTAAGATTATGAGGGGATTAAGAGAGAATTAAGATTGAGAGAATTCAGAGCAGATTAAGAGAGGATTAAGAGCGCAAAAAATGAAAGAAACATTCGAATGTGTGTAGTTGAAAACATGAATTCAACCGATAAAAGTTATCAAAATGTCAGCAGCAGCACCATCGGATGTGGAGGAGGCTCGCAAAAGGGCCAAGCCCTTCTCAGATGAGGCAAACGTTCAGGAGGTGTATGCAGGGTGAGGTGAGTTAACCCGGGGTGGCAGTGGGAAACACCCACCCCTGACATACAGGAAGATATGGGCCGAGATTTCGGACGTTGTCTCTGCGGCGCCTAATGAGGCGAGGGGGTCCAACCAATGCCGCAAGCATTGGAACAGCCTGGTCGCGTCAGCAAGAGTAAGTACAGATTTTACATTTTGTATATTATTGTAAGGAGATTGTATTAGAGAGAGATATGTTTGTGTCAATCATCACTTCATATCACCGATGTGTTAAACTGTTAAAATATCTTTCCATGATAGTACACATACATTACAGCTTATGCCATGCACTTTGTCAATTTTGCAGAGGAAAATATCAAACAACCGAGCCCAGCAGAGGCGCACGGGAGGGGGCACATCTGCATTACAGCCGCTGAGTGACACTGAGTTGCGTGCTGCGGCTCTGGTGGGGATCCACAGTCGAGCGGCCACCTCCCGTGGATCTGCCGAGCCCACTGATGTGTCACGTGAGTAATGAGTCAAGTAGTGTTAAAGTAATGTAACGTCGTTTCATGACAATATACAAATGTACTCTCCTCTTAATCAATCTCAGACTAATCCTGCCTCCACAACTCTGTGTTACTCAATTCCGCATAGATGTACTACCATAAGTACTAACATATGATGCATTGTTATGTAACGTCTCCTGGTCTCATTTATTGTAGCAGTGATGCTCCTCTGCAATGTATACTCCTCTGCTTTAATAAACTCAATAAGCTCAATTGTGTTTTGCCGGGCCCACAACACTAACAGCACAAATGTGCAGATCACCAGCGGTTCCGTTACAGGTGGTCCTCACCACGGGGGGGAGGAGGAGGAAGATACCACCGAGCCTGAGGAGGAGGAGGAGGAGGAAGTGGATTTGGAAGAGGATGCCCCTAGCATCCCTCAACATGTGGTGGAATCACCTATAGAAACAGAAAATAGGTGCAGGAGTAGGCCATTCGGCCCTTCAAGCCTGCACCACCATTCAATAAGATCATGGCTGATCGTTCACCTCAGTACCCCTTTCCTGCTTTCTCTCCATACCCGTTGATCCCTTTAGCCGTAAGGGCCATATCTACTTCCGTCTTGACCGGTGGCCATCACGTCGGCATCTTCGACGGAAGAAGCAGCGGGACCAAGTGGCATGCAACTGTCGACGTCAAGGCGAGCATTAGTGCCCTCGCAGACCCCGCGGAGGTTGAGTCAGTGAGTAGAGCACACGCCTACCCTGGCCGTTCGCTTGGATAGCTTGGCTCAAATGTGCAAGGAGACCGTCGCGATAAGTCACGACCACCTCCAGGCGTTTCTGGAATTCACAGAGACCGTCTCCCACTTCACGGAGACCTTCTCCCTGGTGTCACAACAGACACTCGAGCAGATGGTTCAGCAGACAGTCGCCACCAATGCCACGGCGCTGCACCTGAACGTGACGTGATGCCAGCACACAAGTGAATCGGGAGGAAGCAATTCCTTCTGATTCAGAAGGCGATCCCCCCATGCTTCGCCTTCCCCTCCTAACCCCCCCCCCAACAGGCGATCAGACCAGCAGTTCCTCCACCACGGCAGGAAGTCTTACCGTTGGCAGCTGCACGCCCGCGACATCTCGGTGCCACCCGGGGACCAAATTGGGCGGGTGGGGCTAGAGTACGCAGGGTGATGTGTGAGTATTGTTTCTAGTTCTCTCTGTTAATGGTTTACTGTTTACTGCTGGGGTGTTGTTTGGGGAGGTTGGGTGGGAGGGTGAGTGGGTGGGTTGTTTGCGTTGCTCCTGTTGCAGTTGAAATATAAATTTTGTTTGAGTAAAAATTTTTTATTATGTTTTACAATTTACAATCATTGTGCATTTTCTTATAATAACGTGATAACATATTAATGTAAACAATGGCCGACCAGACCAAGCAATGTGGTAATGTAGCTCAACGCTAACGCAACTGTTGCTTTGCGATAAACGTAACTGTAACACTGACTGTCCAGAATGAAAGTTAATGCAAAGCATTCATTTATGAGCTGCTCATGCAACACTTTTGCAGCCGCGTAACTCCCACGGGGTTTTTCCAGTCTTGCGGGTGGGCGTGGGGGCATGGGTTCATCTACCGGTTGAATGTCCTCCCCGAGGTGCTCATCGGCCTCCTCCTCCTCCTCCTCCTCCTGCTGCTGCTCCTTGTCATCTATCTCTTCCGTCTCCAATCCTTCTTGAGGTGGACCGGCAGCTTCATCTGGCAAATGTTGTCCTCTCCTTATAGCTAAATTATGTAAGATACAGCACACCACAATAAATTCAGCGGCTTGGTCAGGATGGTGCTGTAGGCTGCCTCCTGAGTGGTCCAGGCATCTGAAGCGCTGCTTTAGGACTCCAATTGTCTTTTCAACGATGTTGCGTGTAGCAATGTGGCTTTCATTGTAACGCTTCTCAGCCTCAGTAACGGGGTTACGCAAGGGGGTCATGAGCCAGCTGGCAAGGTCATATCCTTTATCCCCAGCATCCAACCATGACCTAGTGACTGATTGGCAAACAGGTCAGAGACAGCACTCTCACGCAGGATGTGTGCATCATAGATGCTGCCTGGATAATTAGCATTATCGGCCATGATAATCTGGTTGCGGTCCACAACGAGCTGCTCATTTAGCGAGTGAAATCCCTTTCGATTATGAAACACCTCCGCATTCTGTAAAGGTGATTTCAGGGCAATGTGCCTGCAGTCTGTTGCTCCCTGCACCTTGGGGAAGTTTGCTATTCTCGAGAACCCCAAAGCCCTCCCGGTTTGTGATTCCCTGGTCATAGGGAAGTTTATAAAGTCCATCCTGCGAGCGTAAAGGGTTTCAGTCACCTGTCAAATGGAACAGTATGTGGCGTGCTGAGAGATATGGCAGATGTCGCCAGCTGAAGCCTGAAAGGGACCCGATGCGTAGAAGGATAGCGCCGCAGTAACCTTTACCTCAATGGGCAATGCGGTCCTGATGGTGCTGGCAGGCTGCAGATCCCCCTTGATGAGCTGACAAATCTCATCGATGACCTCCTTTCGGAAGCGCAACCTCCAAAGGCACGCGTTATCAGACAAGTTCAGGTAAGATTGCATTTCCTTGTAAGTTCTTCGGCTGCAAGGTTTCCTGATACGTCCACACATTACTCTGTGACTTCTACGACTGACCCCTTCACTTAACTCAAGCTCAGATGCCAGCAGTTCTGCACATACAAGTAATGGCAGAGAAGATGCAGTCCCCATTCTATCACTGTTTATATAAATGCCTTTTCTACTACTAAACTGAGCTTTCTACGAAAATAAATGAAAATATAATTATAATAAATAATATAAGTTTAAATTTGACTGGATATATCTGTCAAATACACATAACTCACAAATTATTAGAGCACTCTTGTTTTTGCAGCCTCCTTCCTTTTCTCCGATATTCAAAATGGCGTCAAAATGGCGTCTGTAGTGCCGAGTTCTGTGAGTAAAGCCCCGGAAAAGCAACTATTTCCCGGCAGTGTTGTCGGCAAATGATCAGTCCGGGAATGTGCTGGCGATGTGCCAAAAATTAGAATGGGCGCTATGTGGGCAATCACCTCGGCGATCAGCTCGCGATGCGAGCCGAAAGTCGGGGGGGGTAATTTTTCGTTGATGCTCCAACCTGAATTTCCAATTTTTTGTTAAAATGGGCAATGAAAGGCCATTTTGGGCGATATATGGGTGATATATGGGCGATTGTGAAGTGGAAAGTCTAGCCCAATGATTTATAAAACGGTATACTTTATTTCCCTCTGGCAAAGCACAAGCACATGGCGTTCGTCCTTGCTTCTGCTGTGGAGGGAGGTTCCTGCTTTTGCCGTGTGCAAAGGTGAAGAGAGACCCAGCAATCCTTGCTTGGATTATTATACCCCTTAAAGCCATTGTTTCTCAGAAAGCCTCAGGATTGGGTATTATTTCCAGGGCCGTTCTTGATTGGCTTGTCCTCATACCATGTGTCCGTCTGGAGGGCTGGTGCCATTCCTTCATTAGGTTAATGGCTTTCCAATTAACATCTTTTCTAGTTTGGTGAGTTTCAAAGCCATGCTGACATGAACTTGGGAACGTCATCCATTTTGTTTCTTTTAACACTGCAGCCTTTCCATATAATCTACATTTTAACATTTATATATGTACAGAATCAATTTTATCATTGCTAAACACTTTTATTCCTACAGCAGCCTGCACCTGGTCCATCTTAGGCCTTAGTTACTGGGAGACAAACACCATCTCAATCCCACGAGGCACTGCAGCCAGCCACCTCGTGCACTAAGGAAAATGGCGGGGGGCGGGGGGGAGGGGTGGTGTTGTCGGGCTCCCTTTGAAAGATCTCTTAGCTGCCCCGCGCAATGGGCTGTTTTAAAAATGTTAAAAATTGCTGGAAAACCTTCAGGGCTCAAGGCCACAATTCTGACCTGAACCACCAGCTGGTCCCAATTTCTGCCCTGAGGCTGCCAGAATGCCGGGTTCCAATGAAAGATCAGAATGCAGGAATTCCAATGTTAGGAGTCCTCTGCCCCCACAATGCCCCCCCCTCCCCCCCCCCTACACTGAATCAACATATTTGGAGCAGGTAGAGACTCCAACCCCAACAGATTGTCCAGGAAACTTCAGTGCTTCAGGGCCCAGCATATTCCTGTGCCGGCCTGGTTTCCGGGCTTTCTAGTGTACTGCCAAGGTTATGGTGGGAGAACACTGGAAGGGCCATGAATTTTCGGGCAAGGTTTGGATATGCCGAAGATGAAGTGACACAGTCAGAAGTTGTGTGAGTTGAGAAGGGTCAGTCGATGATGACATTTTTGTGCAATGGAAAAGATGTAGACAGCCCTTTTTAATTCAGTGAGCAGATGTGGCAGTCAAGAGAGGTTCTCCGATATCAGATTGCCACAAATGGCTCATGGAGGATGACAACAGGCCCCCTTTGTACCCTCCTCATGTTTCTGTTCCTGACAACGTTATCCACCTCATGTCCTTGGATGCATTCCTCTTCTGTACTCTTACACCAAGATCATGCCCATTGCTATCCTCCAGTACTGAGTCACAGGAGTTTGAATGGTCAGCGGGAGAGCACCTAATTTGCACGGGTTAGGGGAATGATGCGCCACTATGGGCACATCTCTGGCATCTACCTGCCCCATGTAGCTGGAACGTTTGGCATCTTTCCACCATTGGAAGGCATGCCAGGGCCACCAATCCCCCCCACCTGACCCCGCCTCCTGCTGTCAGACTCCACCAGCTCTCTGTATTGTAAAGTCCTGACACAATACCACAAATCCACACGAGGCACATTCTATGGACAAGGTCACTCCATGACCTGAACCTTTATTCACAGGACCATGAAGTGATGATCTTGCGTGGGACCTCCCTTTATATACCTGGATGACCAGGTGAGGAGTGTCTCCCATAAGTTCATCCCCTGTGGTCAAGGTGTGCATGTCTTACGTATATACAGTATTGCAGTGTTGTTACATAAAGGTTACATACATGACATCACCTCCCCCTCAACATCTTATTGGGATCATAGGTTAAGTCTCTCGGGTGATCTGCGCTCCCTCGTGGAGCACCGCAGTTGGGGCTCTGGTTGTTGAGCCTTGATTTGCGTGTCTGTCACCTGTGGTGATTCCGGCCTGTCTGGGCTGACTGCAGGGACTGTGCACGCTGTTGAATGTTCTTGTTGCTCGTTCACTGGCGGTGGTGTGAATACCATCTCATGATCTTCCTCAGGTTCCTCAGTGTCCATGCTGAACCTTTTTTTCACTTGGTCCAAATGCTTGCGGCATATCTGCCCATTGTTAAGTTTAACCATTATGACCCTATTCCCCTCTTTGTCTATTACAGTATCCTCAAGCCATTTGGGCCCCAAAGCGTGATTGAGAACAAATACGGGGTCATCAATTTCTATACATCTCCCCCTTGAATTTCAGTCATGGTACTTGTTTTGGGACTGGTGCTTGCCCTCAACTGTGTCGGACAGGACTGGATGAATGAAGGACAGCCGAGTTTTGAGTGTTCATTTCATGAGTAGCCCCGCGGGCGGGACCCCCATGAGCGAGTGCGGTCGGGACCTATAGGCCAGCAGGAGGCACGATAGGCGGCATTGAAGGGAGGGTCCTTGAATCCGGAGCATACCTTGTTTTATGATTTGGACCGCACATTCCGCCTGGCCATTGGAGGCCGGCTTGAACGGTGCTGTCCTGACATGGTTAATGCCATTACCCGACATGAACTCCTGGAATTCGTAGCTTGTGAAACATGGGCCATTATCGCTAACAAGGATGTCCGGCAAGCCGTGGGTGGATGTTGTGCACGAATTCAAAATGATGCACTCGATCCATTTCGAGTACGCATCAACCATAATGAGAAACATTCTTCCCAAGAACGGGCCCGTGTAGTCTACATGAATACGTGACCATGGCCTGGTGGGCCAGGGCCACGGGCTGAGCGGGACCTCCCTGGGGGCATTACCTAGCTGGGCACACGTTGTGCACCTGCGAACACAGTGTTCCAAGTCTGAATCAATTCCCGGCCACCACACATATGACCGGGCAATGGCCTCCATCAGCATGATGCCTGGGTACTCGCTGTGGAGTTCCCTGATGAATGTTTCCCTGCCCCTCTGGGGCATAACTACCCGGCTGCCCCATAGTAGGCAGTCGGCTTGGATGGAGAGCTCATCCATCCGTCTGTGAAACGGTCTGACCTCCTCAGGGCATGCTCCGTGTGCGGGCGCCCAATCCCCAGTCAGGACACATTTCTTAATCAAGGATAGGAGGGGATCTCTGTTGGTCCAGACTTTGATCTGGCGAGCTGTGATGGGGGAGCCTGCGCTGTCAAAGGCATCGACAGCCATGACCATCTCAGCGCTTCGCTCCGCTGCCCCCTCAGTGGTGGCCAGTGGAAGCCTGCTGAGCGCGTCAGCGCAGTTTTTGGTGCCGGGCCGGTGCCGGATGGTGTAGTCATACGCAGTGAGCGTGAGAGCCCATCGCTGTATGCGAGCTGACGCATTGGCATTGACAACCTTGCTGTCTGACAACAGGGATGTTAACGGCTTGTGGTCCATTTCTAATTCGAACCTCCTTCTAAAAAGGTACTGATGCATCTTTTTCACCCCATTGACACATGCGAGTGCTTCCTTCTCAACCATCCCATATCCCCGTGCAGCTTGAGAGAGCGACCTGGAGACATAAGCCACAGGTTGTAGTTGGCCCTCAGCGTTACCCTGCCGCAACATGCACCCAACCCTATAGGACGAAGTATCACATGTCAGAACCAATTTCTTACGGGGGTCGTACAGGGTCAACAACTTATTTGAACAAAGTAGGTTCCACGCCCGATTGAAAGCCCGTTCCTGATCGTCCCCCAAAACCAATCGCAACCCTTACGCAGGAGCACGTGTAGCGGCTCCAACAATGTGCTTAAGTTTGGCAGAAAATTCCCGAAATAGTTCAACAGTCCCAGAAATGAACGCAACTCCGATGTGTTGCAGGGCCTGGGTGCTCGTCGAATTGCCTCTGTTTTGGATTCGGTAGGCAGAATCGCATCTGCAGCAACCCTCCTGCTCAGAAACTCTACCTCGGGAGCCAAAAACACGCACTTAGACTTCTTGAGTCGCAGGCCTACCCGGTCCAGTCGGCGTAGCACCTCATCCAGGTTGTGGAGGTGTTCCTCGGTGTCACGACTGGCGATGAGGATGTCGTCCTGAAATACGATCGTTCCGGGAATGGATTTGAGCGGGCTTTCCATGTTTCTTTGAAAAATCGCGGCCTCTGATCGAATGCCAAATGGACACCTGTTGTAACCAAACAGTCCCTTTTGCGTGGTGATGGTGGTCAGTAGTTTAGATTCGTCGGCCAGCTCTTGGGTCATGTATGCTGAAGTGAGGTCCAACTTGGTGAACAGCTTGCTGCCTGTCAGCATGGCAAAAAGGTCCTCCGCTCTCAGGAGTGGGTATTGGTCTTGTAGGGACACCCGGTTGATAGTGGCCTTGTAGTCGCCACAGATCCTGACCGAGCTATCCGCTTTTAGGACGGGAATGATGGGGCTCGCCCAGTCGCTGAATTCAACGGGTGAGATGATGCGCTCTCTCAGCAACCGGTCCAACTCGCTTTCAATTTTCTCCCGCATCACATACGGCACAGCTCTGGCTTTGTGGTGCACTGGTCTGGCGTCCGGGGTGATGCGTATCACTACTTTGGTACCTTTGAACATCCCGACGCCAGGTTGAAATAGTGATTCAAATTGCTGTAGGACCTGTGAGCATGAACTTCGCTCCACAGATGACATGGCGTGCACATTCCCCCATTTCCAGTTCATATCAGCTAACCAGCTCCTCCCCAACAGGTCGGGACTATTGCCCGGGACAATCCAGAGCGGCAGCCGGTTCACTGATCCATTGTGTGTGACCGCCAACATTGCACTGTCTAGCACTGGAATGATTTCTTTGGTGTACGTCCGTAATTGCGTCTCAATGCGTTCTAGTTTGGATCTGCTGGCTTAGAGTGGCCACAGATTTTCGAATTGTTGAACACTCATGAGTGAGTGGCTGGCCCCCGTGTCCAGCTCCATGCGTACAGGGATGCCGTTTAATAGGACTTTCATCATCAAAGGTGGCGTTTTGGTATATGAGCTGTGAATGTTTGCCAAATGAACCCGCTGAACTTCAGCGTCCATTGATTTGCCCCAAGCGTCATCCTGCCTCGCAGACCCCTCATCTGGTTCATCCACCTCATATATTAGCCTGGTTACAGGCTTTCTGCACATTCTGGCTAAATGATTACAATTTCTGCCGACGAATTGTTGAAACCTGCAAGTCCTGGCAGCATGTCTGCCTCCACACCTCCAGCATGAAACTGAGATTCTCATTGTTGTGAACAAAAGAGCTGTTACAAGGCATTCCTCGCTGATTGTCCCTTTGACTGCTCTTGAGCACCTTGTTAGTGGGTGTCAATGGACCCATCCCAGGCCGCATTGTCCACTGAGGGGGGGGCGCGTAAATGTCCATTCAGCTTGCCATTGTCTCTGTTGGAGACTTATTCGTGGGTCTATTGCTGCCTGCATTGTGTCGAACTGCCCTTGCCTGCCTGCAGGGCTCTGTGTCGCATTTATGATATTGACTCCCTGATCCATCGCCATGTTGGAGGCAGAATTGCGCGTGTATATTATCTTGGTTTCCTCCTCCCCTGCCATAAAAGTCTGAGCCATCAACGCAGCCGCTTCCAAGGTCAAGTCCTTGGTCTCAATTAGCTTTCTGAAAATCCCAGCATGACCGATGTCCTCAATAAAGAAATCCCTTAGCATCTCCCCCCTGCAGGCGTCTGTGAACTTACAGAGGCTGGCCAAGCGCCGGAGTTCCGCAACGAAATCCGGTATGCTCTGTCCTTCCCGACGTCGGTGGGTATAGAATCTGTGTTGGGCCATATGTACGCTGCTCGCCAGTTTGAGGTGCTCACCGATTAGTTTGCTGAGCTCTTCAAAGGTTTTGTCCGTCGGCTTCTCGGGTGCTAGCAGGTCTTTCATGAGCGCATAAGTCTTAGGTTCACAGCTGGTCAGCAGATAAGCCCTTCGCTTGTCGGCCGCTGCGTCTCCCAGCCAGTCCTTCATGACATATCTCTGCTGGAGCCTCTCAATGAAATCGTCCCAGTCCTCACCAACACAGTACTGTTCATCTGTGCTGCCGGTGGCCATTCTCGTGGGTCGTTGATTCCTGTTTCTCGTCGCCAATGTAAAGTCCTTACACAATACCACAAATCCACATAAGGCACATTCTATGGACAAGGTCACTCCATGACCTGAACCTTTATTCACAGGACCAAGAAGTGATGACCTTGCATGGGACCTCCCTTTTTTTACCTGCATGACCAGGTGAGGAGTGTCTCCCACAAGTTCACCCCCTGTGGTCAAGGTTTGCATTTCTTATGTATATACAGTATTGCAGTGTTGTTACATAAAGGTTACATACATGACATGTATAAGGGAGCTAATCTAATTTTTTTTTTAAGTTGCCAACCTCTTCTTCAGGGTCCAGTTTGTCTCCCCTATCTGGAGGCCCCTCACTAAGGCCTACCAATGTCCTTTCGTTGTCCGCCATGCCTCATCTCTTTGGGTCTACTGGGCTCCAATATTAAACTGGGTCTTTTCTGAGCCGGAGAAGTGGGTACTCCTGGCAGAGGGACTCCTCACCACCTCGCCCACCATAGTTTCACCCATTGTTACTGTCCACATAAAGGATGGGCAGAAGTTTCACCCTCGCAAGGCCGACTTGGAACTCCTGCAGTAGGTGAGGACTTGACATAACTCGGTCCGCTGCCTTTTTCTGGTAGGTTCCACCAACCTTCCACCAGAGTTATGGCAAGAGTTTGTCGGAACACTTGAGGAAATTTAGGGCTGAAATCTTAGACTTAGGAGGGAAGTTTAACCCCCAAGGACGGGTGGGTTGGGTAAAAATCTTAAAATTCTCAAACCCAACCCCAACCCGCCTCCAATCCACTTCAGGTTTTAACGGACGCAGGTCAGGGGATCAAGTAAACAATCTGCTCAGGAATTCTGGCAGGTAAAAGGAGGCAAGAATTGCCTTGTAATGTATTTACTTCATGGGTTATTTGCTTAAAAATTCATAGCAACAAATTGTTATTAAGAACTAGTTGGTTTATTAACAAAGGTTTAGCAGTCACACGACACATTACCAGTTCATCCACTAGGCTCACAACTGCATACCTCATCGTGGATGACCTAGGCCCAACTGACTGGGGTTTTGTTGAGTCTTGTGAACATCACATGACTGGCGAAGTTGCTCACAATGCAACAGCTCTACAACTATTTTTGTAAGAACTTTAAATCAAGTGCCCCCCAGAGGGCACTTGAACTCACAAATGTCCAAATTAACTGGGAACTATACCAAATCAAATTAAAATTTGGTTGCTGGGGGTGATGATGCACTCCAGTCCCTCCAGCGCCCACCTCTCGCAGAAGGCCATGAGCGTACTGGTGGACACCGTGTGCTCCTTCTCCAGGGACACCCTGGCTCGGATGTAACCACAGAAGAGAGGCAGGCAGTCGGGCTGAATGACCCCCTTGACCCCCCGCTGCCTGGGCTGGCTGATGGCCCCCTTGGCCATGCCCAGGAGCAGTCCTACAAGGAGGCCTTCCGACCTACCCGCTCCCCTCCGCACAGGGTGCCCAAAGATCAGGAGCGTGGGACTGAAGCACAAACAGAATTTGAGGAGCAGCACCTTCAAGTAATGGAATAGGGGCTGCAACCTCACACAATGTACATAAACATGGAACACGGACTCCTCCAGATGGCAGAAATTGCAGGCGACCCAGAGTCCGTAAACCGACTTAAAAATTTATTGCACGGGACTGCTCTGTGCAACACCCTCCAGGCCAAGTCTCCAATAAATAGAGGGAGGACTCCCGCGTAGAGAGCTCTCCAATGTGGACCCCTGCCTCCTCCAGATGGCAAGATTGTACGCCATGGCGTGTCCGGACGGCAGACGAGGATGGCAAAGTGGAGAGTGTGCAGGAGCAGCCCATACAGGAATCCCCTCCGCGCAGAACTGAAAGGCTAGCAACATCTCTACAACTATTTTGTTGTAATCTGTAAAACGTAATCATTAAATCCAGTGCCCCCTTGTCTTTTTTTGTTTTTTGGGTTTTTTTTTTTGAGGGCACCAGAAACAGAAATTATACAAGTGCCCCCTGGCTAAAGGTGGGGGGTGGGGGGGGGGCGGGGGGGGGCACTAAAACCGACAACTTATAAAAATTAAACTTTAGACATTATAATCAAATTAAAATCTGGTTGCCGGAGGTGATGATGTACTCCAGTCCCTCCGATGCCCACCTCTCGCGGAAGGCCGCGAGCGAACCGGTGGACACCGCATGCTCCATCTCCAGGGACGCCCTGGCTCGGATGTAACCGTGGAAGAGAGGCAGGCAGTCGGGTGAACGACCCCCTCAACCACCCGTTGCCTGGACCGGCTGATGGCCCCCTTGGCCAAGCCCAGGAGCAGTCCTATGAGGAGGCCTTCCGACCTGCCCGCTCTCCTCCGCCAGGAGTGTGGGACTGAAGTGCAACCAGAATTTGAGGAGCAGCTCCTTCAAATAATGGAATAGGGGCTGCAACCTCACACATTCGATAAAAACATGAAACACGGACTCTTCCAGACTGCAGAAATTGCAGGTGGCCTGGGAGCCCGTGAACTGACTTAAAAACTTATTGCACGGGACTGCTCCCTGCACCACTCTCCAGGCCAAGTCCCCAATAAATAGTGGGAGGACTCCCACATAGAGTGCACTTCATCGGGGACCCCCGCCTCCTCCGGATGGCAAGATGGTATGCCATGGTGTGTCCAGATGGCAGACGAGGATGGCAAGGTGGAAAGTGTGCAAGAGCAGCCCGTACAGGAATCCCCTCCGTGCAGAACTGAAAGGCACGGAGACAACAGCTCTACAACTATTTTAGTTTTATGGCATCCACCTGCAAACTGCCTTTCTTTATTTCAGGTGAGTGACTGTACGACAAGGTTGGTTTTGCGACAGATTCGCAACAGAGAATATAAAATTTTGCGCTGTGAGTTAATTGACCGTGGCAGGATAAACCTGTGAGCATCTTCACAGGTGCATACATTACAGATCTCTAAATGTTTGCAGTCCCAGGAGGTGGGATCTGGGGAAGAAGGAAGTGTGGAGATAGGAAGATAAGTTCAATAAGCAGCGGAGAAAGCAAATTTGGAACTTGTGGCCGTTTCTTGTCCCGAGTATGTAACAATCCAAAAAAAAGAAAAATGCTTCTAAAATAAGGATTTTACAAAACCTTTTAAGTATATCTGCTGTGGCCTTTTCCACCATTTTTGTAGGCCCTAATAATGCTGGATGCATATTTCATACAGGCATGGGTTACATGCTGCAAAACTGAGGTGGTAACGATGGAAAATGGGACTAATGTTATCACAGCTGCCCGGTTAAATATGCGGCCTCTGTGTGGCTGGGTGCTTTCGCCATCCAGCAGAAGAGGTAACCCTGGAAAACCCCAATGATCAGTAAAGTGATCGGGTCTCTAGCCCATTTTCTGACCCCATCCCAGATTGGGCAGTAGCAAAAGGAAAATCTATCTTCACTTATCAAGCTCCAGCATCTCATATACATTTTGAGGAAATCATAGAAGGGCTCAATGTTTGCATTACCTCAATCTCTGGAGGATCAGTTTTAAGAAGCCACCTCTTGAACTCTGATTGTTGAATTCATACTCATGTTTGTATTTTAACTTTCTACAGTAGTCATTCGAAAATTGTAACAATGTATTACAGAAGACAAAGAAAAATAGCAGTAAATTTCTCCAATCAAGTAACAATAACTACTAAGCAGTTACATTATACAGGCTGAACTTCCCTTGCGTTATCATTAAAAGAAAACTAAGCAGAATAAATCTTAAGATGTCAATGGCTTTGTTCAGGATGCTGTACTTCGGAAGCTGCTTGTGAACATGTGGATGCCAGAGTAGCACCACAAATAATTGCTTCATTCAGCAGTGGTTTTCTCTTATCAAAAGTGCAGCTGTAATAGACAGGTTCATTACTCACATACTTACTGGATGGATCATTTCCATTCAGTGAAACACTGACCATGTTTATGGGCCCAAGTTTCGAGCCGCGCCTAGAACGGCGCAGCCCCGACCTGGACGCCCGTTTTTCGCGCCACAAAGTGCGCCTAAAAAAACTTCCAGATTCTCCAGCTCCCTGCAGGTTGTTTGCAGCTCGGCGCAGCGCAGCACGAGCTGTAGGGGGCGGAGCCAGGTCCCTGCGCTGAAAACAGTGCCGGGACCTCTGCACATGCGCACTACAGTGGGCGCGCATGTGCAGTAGCTCCAGGCGCCCAAAACTGTGTGGGAGGGGCCGAAGCACGCAGCCCCTAGCCCTGGCTGAATGGCCTCACTGGGGCTGTGTGAATAAGGCTCCTCCCACGGCCAGCTCCTGCTTCCTCCCGACCCGACTTGACTCCCGCTTCCCACCCCCCTGCCTCCGGACCGGACCCGTCACTGACCCGACTCACGCTTCCCCCCCTCCCCCCGCCCCCGGACTGGACCCGACCCGACCCCCTGGACTGGACCCGACCTGACTCCCGCTTCCCCCCCCCCCCCCCCCCGCCCCCGCCTCCGGACCGGACCCGACACCGACTCGACTCCCGCTTCCCCCCCCCCCCCCGGACTGGACCGGACCGGACCCCCCAAACTGGACCCGACCCGACTCCCGCTTCCCCCCCGCCGCCCCGCCTCCGGACCGGACCCGACACCGACACCGACCCGACTCCCGCTTCCGCCCCCCCCCCCCCCACCTCCGGACTGGACCCGACCTGACCTCCCTCTCCCTCTCGCCCCCCGACCCGAACCGAACAGACTTCCCTTCCACCACCCCCCCAACCCGCGCTCCCCCCGACCCGACCCGCGATCCCGACCCGACCCAACGCCACCTACCTGTAAATCTGGTGCTGGGGACGGGCCCTGCCCGAAGTCTTGGGCCTTGCCCGAAGTCTTGGGCCCAGCCGGGCCCAACCCTTTCAGCCTCCCTCCCCCTTCTCCTTTCCCCCCCATCTCCTTTCCCCCCATCTCCTTCCCCCCCATCTCCTTTCACGCCCTCTCCTTTCTCCCCCTTTTCCTCCCCCTTACCCCTTCTCCTCCTCCCCTTCTCCCCCTCTTCTCCCCACTCCCCCTTCTCCCCATCCCTCCCCTTCCCTCCCTCTGCTACCCCCTCTCTCCCTCTACCCCCCTCCTCTCGCTGTCAGAAACACAGACACTGACAGACAGAGAATGAGAGACACACATAGACAGACAGACAGAGAGATAGAGACACTGACAGAGACACACATTTGGGGGGGGGGGGGGGTCCCAGCACGCTGTTGGAGGGCTCCTGGTGCTGCAGTCAGTAAGTAGAAAATGTTTTATTTATTGATTTAAAAAATGTTTTATTTCTTATTAATTTTTTTTGATTGATTTATTGATTGATTTATTGATGTTTTTATCATTTATTATTGATGATGGCTCTTTATTTGTAAAACTGAAGTGTTTAATGTTTGTAAACTTCCCTTTAAACCTCCCCCCCCCACCCCAACCCCCACCCCCCATTCCCGATGCCTGATTTGTAATCTACGCCTGATTTTCTAAAGTGTAGACAAGGTTTTTTCGAGCGTACAAAAATCTTCACTTATTCCATTCTAAGTTAGTTTGGAGTAAGTTTTCACTGACGAAACTTTGAAAACAGGCGTAAGTGGCCGGACACGCCCCCTTTTGAAAAAAAAATTCTGTTCCAAAGTGAAACTGTTCTAACTGACGAGAATTGGAGCAAACTAAATGTCAAGAATTCCGATTTCTAAGATACTCCGTTCTACACCAGTTGCTCCTAAAATCAGGAGCAAATCATGGCGAAACTTGGGGCCAATTAAGTGCAGTGCTGTGTAGCATTAAAGCTTTCAAGGTATGCCATAGGTTTCCTGACTTCAGGTTGAATGATGCTATCTTCAGAGCTGTCCCTGCCAATCTCAACCGTCCAACTGCTCTTCCTACTGATTGTTTACATGTGTAAAGAAGAACTGAACCATTATTGCTGTGGTGTACTTTGTGTGCTTTCCTTTCTAAATTTTCGCTCCAGTGACTCATGTGGAGCAAGATGCCACTCACAGCTCAAGTGTGAGTCGAGATACTAAAGGCGTGATTTTCCTTTACCTGTTTGCACACTTTTAGGTAGTACCGAGGTGTGCTGCCGTGGAACTATAGAGCTAGATCCCCACCCCACATTTTTCGCCATATTTTCCAGCATGGCTTTTACTGAATATTGGAAATACCCACCCAGATAGCGGCAGGTATATTTAAATGAGGTAGTCACGACATGGTGATATCATATGTTGTATTTCTCATCAGCCATGCTGAACTTAAATTATGCAGACATCCTTATGCAGTGTTGCTTGGTAATGGGAAATGCAAAATAAAATTTAAATGACATGCACAGAGAGGTCTTAAACAGAGTGGAGTTAAACAGAATGGTTTATTCGGGAATTTGGAAAAGTGGGAATTTCTGGTAAGTATTGGGTAAGTAGAAGCTGTTAATAGTGAAATCTATTTTAACATTTTGATTTAAACCTAGAACATTAAAACTGTAGGTAACAGAAGTTGCCTGCCAGTGGCAGTTAACTGACAGTCAGCTGAAATTGTTTGTCTTGAAAAGGTGTTAACCATAGACATCTTCATCATCATAAGAAGTCCCTCGGAAACAAGAAGACATGCTTCCACTCTTAAAGTGAGTTCTTTGGAAGCTGAATTATCAATATGAGAGCCACAGACTCTGTCACAGATGGGATAGATAGTTGTTGAGGGAAGGGGTGGGTGGGATTGGTTTGCCGCACTCTCTTTCCGCTGCCTGCGCTTGATTTCTGCATGCTCTCGGCGATGAGACTCGAGGTGCTCAGCGCCCTCCCAGCTGCACGTCCTCCACTTAGGGCGGTCTTTGGCCAGTGACTCTCATGTGTCAGTGGGGATGTCGCATTTCATTAGGGAGGCTTTGAGGGTGTCCTTGTAACGTTTCCGCTGCCCACCTTTGGCTAATCACAGACAACACTTGGGGTACTGAAGTTGCATGATCAGCCATTATCATATTGAATAGTGGTGCAGGCTTGAAGGGCCGAATGGCCTATTATTTTCTATGTTTCTATGTTTCTATGTAACACTTGTAAATTGGGTGTAGCTCTTAAAGGTATAAAAGTCAACAGTTTTTCAGTGCACAGTGATCTGCACAAAGGTCTTAAAGGGAGTGGAGTTAAACACAGTGGTTTATTCAGGAATGTGGAAAGAGTGGGAATCGGGAGTGTGAAAATTAAAATCAATTAAAAATGTAAAAATAGGTAAGTGATATTTCACTAGCTGCTGGGATGGTCAGTTTGTTCAGTTTTTCTCATTTCTTGGGCATTGGTTTAAATTAAAAGCTGCGACTATAAACTAAACATTCAAAACTTCAAATCTTAATTAATTGAATACATTAGAGATGGTAGGGCAGGTGGTGTGTTTCTGCTATTGCATCTGGGAGCGGGAGGACACCATTGAGGTCCATCGCGACCACATCTGCAGCAAGTGTCTGCAGCTCGAGGAACTTTGGCTCCGTGTTGATGAGCTGGAGTCTGAGCTGCAGACACTATGGGGTCAAGTTTCGGCCACCCGCTAGAACGGCGCACATCGGAGAGGCCCGCCTAACTTATAGATCAAAAATTGCGCTGAATACTTACATCGCGATTCTCAGATAGCCGTAGGCCCAATTCTACCTCGGCGCTGCACAGCAGGAGCTGCTGGGGCGGAGCTACAGCCCTGCGCCGAAAACAGTGCCGGCGCCCTGTCGCCAGGGCAGCGACCCTATCCCAGGCAGAAGGGACGTCGCCTCTATCCCCGGCTGAGTGGCCTGTGCATCTTACCTCAGCGGCGGGGCCCGCCCACCCGGCCTCTCGCTGGGGGCGTCCCTGCCCGAAGAGTCGTCGGCGGCAGCAGCCCGGCATCGGCTGCATGCGGGCCCCGCCTGAAGTCCTTTGTGGGGCCCGGCTTCGTCTTGATCATCTTCTCCCCCCCCCCCCAATCTTCCTCTCTTCTCCCCACCCCCCATCTTCTTCTCTTCTCCACCCCCCCCCAATCTTCCTCTCTTCTCCACCCCCCCCAATCTTCCTCTCTTCTCCCCACCCCCCATCTTCTTCTCTTCTCCCCCCAACCCCCAATCTTCTTCTCTTCTCCCCACCCCCCATCTTCTTCTCTTCTCCACCCCCCCAATCTTCCACTCTTCTCCCCACCCCCCCATCTTCTTCTCTTCTCCACCCCCCCAATCTTCCTCTCTTCTCCCCACCCCCCATCTTCTTCTCTTCTCCACCCCCCCCAATCTTCCACTCTTCTCCCCACCCCCCCATCTTCTTCTCTTCTCCACCCACCCCATCTTCTTCTCTTCTCCCCTCCATCTTCTTTTTTTCTTCCCCCCCCATCTTCTTCGCTTCCCCCACTGCCCCCCCATCATCTTCTCTTTCCCCCCCCCCCTCTTCTCCCTGGTGCTGCAGTAGGTGAGTAGAAATAATTTTTTATTTATTGAATGATTTTCAATTTTTAAAAAAAAATTTATTTTTTAATTTATTTGGATTGATTTATTGGTTTATTTATTGATTTATCCATCGTTTATTATTGATGATGGCTCTTTATTTGCAAAAGTGAAGTGTTTAATGTTTATAAACCCCCTCCCCCCCCCCCCCCGCCATACGCCTGATTTCCAAGTGTCGGCAAGGTTTTTCTGAGCGTACAAAAATCTACACTTACTCCATTCTAAGTTAGTTTGGAGTAAGTTTTTGCTGCCTAAACTTGCAAAACAGGTGTAAGTGGCCGCACACGCCCCCTATTGGAAAAAAAAATCTGTTCTAAAATGAAACTGCTCTAACTCATTAGAACTGGAGCAAACTAAAGGCCGAGAATTGCAATTTCTAAGATACTCCATTCTAAACGAGTTGCTCCAAACAAATAGGAGCAACTCAGGCCGAAACTTGACCCCTACGACCCATCAGGGAGAGGGAGAGTTACCTGGGTGCCGCGATCCAGGAGCTAATCACACCAATTAGATTAATTAATTCAAATTCGATCCGTGGTCAGGGACAGGAGGGTGTGACTACAAGTGAAGAAGGTATGTGGACTCAGGATGGAGTGATGGAGGAGCCTCAGCCCTTGCTCTTGTCCAACAGGTTCGAGGCTCTTACTCCCTGTGTGGACGGGAGCAGGGACTGCAGGGAGGATGAGCAAACTGACCACAGCACCGTGGTACAGGGGACCATTCAAAAGAAATGTGGTAGTGGTAGGGGACAGTATCATTCGGGGGATTGATACAGTTCTCTGCAGCCGAGAGCATGAGTCCTGAAGGCTGTGTTGCCTGCCCGGTGCCAGGGTTAAGGACATCTTCTTTGGGCTGGAGAGGAACTTGAAGTGGGAGGGGAAACGATCCAGTTGCCGTCGTCCACGTGGGTACCAACGACATAGATAGAACAAAGAAAGAGGTTCTGTTGAGGGATTATGAGCAGCTAGGGGCCAAATTAAAAAGCAGAACCACAAAGGTAATAATCTCTGGATTACTACCTGAGCCACGAGCAAATTTGCATAGGGTAAATAAGATCAGAGAGTAAAACACGTGGCTCAAAGACTGGTGTGGGAGAAATGGGTTTTGGTTCGAGGGACACTGGTACCAGTACTGGGGTAAGAGGGAGCTGTTCCGTTGGGATGGGCTCCACTTAGACCATGCTGGGATTAGTGTCCTTGCGAATTGAATAACTAGGGCCGCAGAGAGGGCTTTAAACTAATTAGCGGAGGGGAGGGTTCAGGTGAGCGGAAATTTAAAAAGTCAAAGAATAAGGAGAAGGCAATAGAGCAGAGTAGCACTGGGGGAAATAAAAACCAGAGCGTGACAAGAAGAGACAGAATCTATAAACATAATAGTGTATCAGAAATTGGGGTCAAAGCAGGAAAAAATGGTAAAAAAAACAAATTTAAAAGCTCTTTATCCAAATGCACGCAGCATTCATAACACAATAAATGGATATGATTTGATAGCCATTTTAGAGATGTGGTTGCAAGGTGACCAAGGCTGGGAATGAAATATTCAGGGGTATTTGACAATTGAATTGTCAGACAGAAAGGAAAAGGAGGTGGGGTAGCTCTGTTAATAAAGGATGAGATCAGTGCGTTAGTGAGAAATGATATTGGCTCAGAAGATCAAGATGTTGAATCAGTTTGGGTGGAGATAAGGAATAATAAGGGGAAAAAGTCGCTGGTGGGCATAGTCTATAGGCCCCCTAACAGTAGCTACACTGTTGGATGGAGTATAAATCAATAAATAATGGAGGATTGTAAAAAAGGAATGGGCGATTTTAACCTTCATATTGATTGGACAAAGCAAATTGGCCAGGGTAGCCTTGAGGAAGAGTTCATAGAGTGTATCCGGGATAGTTTCCTTGAACAGTACGTTGCGCAACCAACCAGGGAGCAGGCTATCTTAGATCTGGTACTGTGTAATGAGACAGGATTAATAAATGATCTCCTAGTAAAGGATCCTCTAGAAATGAGTGACCATAACATGGTTGAATTTCAAACTCAGTTGGGGGTGAGAAAGTTGAATCTCAAACCGGTACCCTAAGCGTAAATAAAGGAGACTACAAAGGTATGAAGACAGAGTTGGCTAAAGTGGACTGGGAAAATAGATTAAAGTGTGGGACGGTTGATGAGCAGTGGCAAACATTTAAGGAGATATTTCATAACTCTCAACAAAAATATATTCAAATGAGAAGGAAAGACTGTAAGAGAAGGGATAACCATCTGTGGCTAACTAAGGAAATAAGGGATGTTATCAAAATGAAAACAAAGGCATATAAAGTGGTCAAGACTTGTGGGAGGCCAGAGGATTGGGAAAAATGTAAAAGCCTGCAAAGAACAACTAAAAAAATAATAAAGAGAGGGAAGATAGATTATGAAAGTAAACTAGCACGAAATATAAAAACAGATACTATGGCCCCAAGTTTCCACATGATTTGCTCCTGATTTTTAGGAGCAACTGGTGCAGAACGGAGTATCTTAGAAATCGGAATTCTCCACATTTAGTTTTCTGCAGTTCTAGTCAGGTAGAACAGTTTCACTTTGGAACAGAATTTTTTTTTCAAAAGGGGGCGTGTCCAGCCACTGACGCCTGATTTGAAAGTTTCCACAGTGAAAACGTACTCCAAACTAACTTAGAATGGAGCAAGTGAAGATTTTTGTACGCTTGAAAAAACCTTGTCTACACTTTAAAAAATCAGGCGCAGGTTACAAATTAGGCGTTGGGAACGAGGTGGGGGGTGGGGAGGGGGGTGAAGGGAAGTCATTACATTCTACAATCAATCCTTAGTTATACTTATACAAATATTATACAAATAAATACAACCTGAATAAAAATTTATAAGCAAAGAAAAGATTAAATAAACCATGTTCCTACCTGTGTGAAAGTGCTTCAGGCAGGCCTTTCAGGCAGCGGTGTGGCGTCAGTGTCTCGACGGCAGCGGCAGGCAGCAAGCAGCCTTCGAGCTGAGCTGCGGTGCTTGAGGCAGGCCTTCATTCCCCGCGAAGATGCAGCACCCGGACGGATTTGAGACCATTCGGCCATGGGATTGCAGCGGTGTCAGTGGCTGGCCGGGAGCCGAAGAATGAACACAGGACACACGCAGCTCATTAAGGTTCTTGAGGCCATTCGGCCATGCTTTAGGGGCGGCGTCAGTGGCTGGCCGGCAGCCAAAGATACAGCAGCAGCTTCGAGCTGTGAGGGGGACTGAGGCCATTTGGACAGGAAGAGGCAGCCACATAGACAGTTTTATATTTAAATTTGCAGAATGGGTGCTGCATTGTCAACACCACGTATTATGCAATGGTTTGCCATCAATTCACTGCATAGGAGAGAATTGATTAGAGCTCACCGCACCAGGAACGTTGTAGCCCGTAGGTTGATGGGCAGGAGACCTTACCCATGTCGACAATATCGAACCAGGCTCTCATACCTGGACATGAGCGAGGCTGATTGTGTGAAAAGGCTGCGTTTTCGCAGAGAAGTTGTCACTGAGATCTGTGATATGGTGAGAGCAGATTTGCAGCCCAGAAGCAGAACGCCAACTGACCTGTCTGTTGCAGTGAAGGTAACAGCTGCACTTTCTTTCTTTGCCTCGGTATCGTTTCAGGCTACAACTGGAGATGTGTGTGCCATCTCTCAACGTGCAATACATGCCTGTGTTTACCAGGTCACGGCTGCACTTTATGCGCAAAGGAATGACTTCATCAATTTCCCAATGACCGCACAAGCGATCCATGAGAGGGCTGTGGGCTTCTTCAGGATTGCCAGCTTCCCAAAGTTACAGGGCTGCATTGATTGTACCCACATAGCCTTGCAAGCACCCGTGGAGGAATCTGAGCAGTACCGAAATAGGAAAGGTTTCCACTCTATCAATGTGCAGCTCATGTGTGACGACAAGCAGCGCATCATGTCAGTCGATGCGAGATACCCTGGCAGCACCCACGATGTGTTCATCCTACGCAACAGCATTCTATCTGACATGTTTGAGCAGCAGCCAGAAGGGCAGAGCTGGCTACTGGGAGACAAAGGGTACGGCCTGACCACCTGGCTCATGACGCCCCTACGCGTGACACGGACAGAAGCTGACCGTCAATACAACATGGCGCACATTGCGATGCGCAGCATCATTGAGAGGACCATTGGCATATTGAAACAGCGATTCCGATGCCTGGACCATTCCGAAGGACAGTTGCAATACTCTCCTCAGATTGTCGGTCACTTCACTGTTGTGTGCTGCATGCTTCATAACTTAGCCATCATGAGGCAGCAGGAGCTGGTAGTGGAACCCGAAGACCGACGTGAGGGTCCAGTGCATGATGATAGTATTACAGAAGACCAGGATGTGGATGATAACGACAATCAGGAAAGCATGCAAGTGCCTGATGCCGGAGCATGAGGTCGGAGGAAGGCCGTCCATCATGCCCCTTTAACGATTGCTTGAGACTTACGCCAGCAGCTCATCCGTGAATGTTTCAACTACTGATGCCTGAGGGCTCTGCGACCACTTTTGCGTATGGACATGTTTATTCTTTGCAGTTGTTCCTACGTTGTGTTGCGTTAATGGAACATGAAACAGTTTTAATGAAAAAATATTTTATTGAAAAGTTAACGTCACTCTAATAAAATATTTGTTGTATCAAACTATACTTTTTAATATGACTCTTGAAGATCACTTAAAAGCTTTAAGATCACTTATAAACTTGTAAAGTTACAAAAGTTACAAAACACTTTCTATGTGAAAAATTTTACACTCTAAGATCACTTACACTTCAAGATCACTTTTTAGATGCAAAATTAAA
Organism: Pristiophorus japonicus; assembly: GCF_044704955.1. NCBI lineage: Eukaryota > Metazoa > Chordata > Chondrichthyes > Pristiophoridae > Pristiophorus > Pristiophorus japonicus. Next base: position 140,848,688 of record NC_091988.1, read on the forward strand.
TAATTTACAGAATGTGAGAGCATTTACACTATAAGATCACTTGAAAACCCGGAGATCACTTAATATGTTGTAAAGTTACAAAACTTACAAAACAATTTCATTGTGAAAAATCTTACACTCTGAAGAACACTTAAACTTCAGGATCACTTTTTAGGTGCAAAATTAAATAAGATACAAAAAAATGTGAGAGCATTTACACTATAAGATCACTTAAAAACCATAAGATCCCTTATAAGTTGTAAAGTTACAAAACTTACAAAACAATTTCAATTTGAAAAACGCTACTACAGCTACATCAAGAACAAGAACAAAAGCAGCAAAGAAAGGCTGCAACCATGTCTCATCCATATCTCAGTGAATGTTCACTTCCTCATGGGGGTGTCATTTGATTGGCTGGGCTGTATGCCCTTATTGCAGCAGCTACCTCAACCAGGCCCTCCCTGATGGCTTGTGCCAACACTTGCATGCCCTCCCTGATGGCCGTGCCTTCAATTGCACTCCCTCGGACATTCCCTCCCTAAGTTCCCGTGTCATTACTGCTATTTCTTCCGTCAGGACCGTCAACTCTTCACCTACTGCATTGACGCTACCGATGAGTGATCGGGTAAGCTCATTGGTCTCCATACCCAATGCCACAACCTGAGTCGCATCTGTTGCACGCTGCATCTCAGGAGAGCGTGTCTCCAATCTCCTTCTCCTCTGCCTGGGTCTGCCTCGTGGCACCACTACACAGGGAGGCGCGGGCACGGACGCTGGGATGCTAGGTGTTGCAAGCGGCACCACTACACAGGGAGGCGCAGGCTGGGACTGTGGGACGCTCTGTGTTCCAGACGGCTGAACTGGAGGGAGAGGCTCGGGCTGGAACGGTAGGACGCTCGGTGTTCCAGACGACAGCACTCGAGTGCGAGCCGTGGGCTGGGATGTTGGACGAATGGGTGTGAACTGCTCCATAATATCAGCAGCAACACTGGGACCCGAAGCGTCGGAATCAAAACCATAGTAGGTGGAACCAGAACCTATACGAGAGGGAGGCGCAGGCTGGGACGGTAGTGCACTGACTGTAGAATGCTGCATTATACCAGCAGCACCACTGGGACCCGCAACATCGGAAGCGAAACCATGGAAGGTGGAACCAAGACCTATGCTAGGGGCTGAAACTCTGATGCCCCTTGATGGGGGCTCATAAACATTAAATTGGAAGCTCTCCCCTGCAGACATTTCAGTCATCGTTGCCATCATCCAGTCTGGATCATCCGCAGCTGGTTGTACTGGTTTTTGTTCTGTACCCTCAGGATCCTCAGGGCTGGCAGCAGCAGCATCATCATCATCATCATCGTGTTCTGCAAAATACATCAGAACAGTCAAATGCTTAACAGCAAGGGAGGGGGCCAGGTGGGTGGCATGAGTACTCTCACACATAGCAAGCCAGGCAGCAGGTTGATTTAAAGGGCCATGATGCATTTTCAGGACTTACCCTCTTCCTCGCGTGCGGGCCCAGCTTGTGCTGTACCGATTGCTTTACTCCATGTCCGACTCATCATAGCAGCTACCCTTTGTTCTAAGGGTGTCAGTGGATGCAGATTGGGCACGCCTCCTCCTGTCCGAGTTGCCTCCCTTTTGTTGTGGGCCAATTTCTTCTGCAAAGAGTAAAATATAACTTTTTACAGAGTGTGTCAGTCTGCAAGGTGGGACATACAGATAGCCAGGTTACAATTACGATTAAATTAAAAATGGGAAATATTACTTACACTAACTACTTGACCAAGGTCGTGCCATTTCTTTTTACACTGACTTCCAGATCTCCTGGTATGCACCACTGCGCAGTAATCTTCTGCAACTTGTTTCCAGCGTTTCTTCATTTCTTTTGGTGGCACTTTTATGCGACCTCTGTTGCTGGTATCTAGCTCCTGCCATCTCTGCTCAATTACGTTGACTAATATTTCCACTTCCTCATGCAAGAAATTCTTTGTTCTTGGTGGACGTTGATCCATTGCAAAGTTGAATTGGCACTCTTATTTCTCCAAACACACAGTCCTTAATTTGCAGGGCACCGGTTCTGCAAGTTTAGCAGTGAAAAGCTGAACTCACTGATTTCAGCAGGTGATTTATTCAGCAGTGCTGCTAAAAGCACTCCCTCACACACAGAAATATCAAGAAAATTAAAATACAAGCCTTTGCAGGGGTCCAAGAAACAAATCTTCACTTTTTCTGCAGCACTTTTAAAAATGGCCGAGTGCCAATGTTTTCTTCAGACTGCGCGTGCGCGAACGCTCCAACGCGCACGCGCAGGGTTGCCGGCACCAAGAAGCCTCATTTCAATTGTACCCGCCCCCTCCTACTTACAAAATCGTCGTGAGTGGTAGGCTCCGCCCCCTGTGCGCTGCGCCAAGCAGACATCAAGCTCCAAGGAGCTCGAGAATACCGCACTTTTTTTCCGGCGCCGTTTTCAGCGCGAAAAACAGGCGCCCAGCTCTGAGATGCGCCTTTTTCGCCGTGTGTTGAAACTTGGGGCCTAAGAGTTTCTACAGGTATATAAAAAGAAAAGAGTGGCTAAAGTAAATGTTGGTCCCTTAGAGGATGAGACTGGGGAATTAATAATGGGGATCAGGGAAATAGCAGAGACTTTGAACCAATCTGTCTTCACGGTAGAAGACACTAAAAACATCCTAATAATCAATAATCCAGGGACAATAGGGAGGGAGGAACTTAATACAATCAGTATCACTAAAGAAGTAGTACTTGGTAAAATAATGAGACTAAAGGCAGACAAGTCCTCTGGACCTTATGACTTGCATCCTAGGGTCTTAAAAGAAGTGGCTGCAGAGATAGTGGGTGCATTGGTTGTAATCTACCAAAATGTCCTGGATTCTGGGGAGGTCCCAGTAGATTGGAAAACTGCAAATGTAACGCCCCTATTTAAAAAAGGAAGCTGACAGAAAGTGGGAAACTATAGACCAGTTAGCCTAACATCTGTCATTGGGAAAATACTAGAGTCCATTATTAAAAAGCAATAGCAGGACATTTGGAAAAGCATAATTCAATCAAGCAGAGTCAACATGGTTTTATGAAAGGGAAATCATGTTTGACAAATTTGCTGGAGTTCTTTGAGGATGTAACGAGCAGGGTGGATAAGGGGGAACCAGTGGATGTGATGTATTTGGATTTCCAGAAGGCATTCGATAAGGTGCCACATAAAAGATTACTGCACAAGATATAAGTTCACGAGATTGGGGGTAATATATTAGCATGGATAGAGGATTGGTTAACTAATAGAAAACAGAGAGTTGGGATAAATGGGTCATTTTCTGGTTGGCAAACAATGACTATCACTAAAGGTGCCGCGGGGATTGGTGCTGGGGCCTCAACTATTTACAATCTATATTAATGACTTGGATGAAGGGACCGAGTGTAATGTAGCTAAATTTGCTGATGATACAAAGATGGGTGGGAGAGCAAATTGTGAGGAGGATACAAGAAATCTGCAAAGGGATATAGACAGGCTAAGTGAATGGGCAAAAATTTGTCAGGTGGAGAATAATGTGGGAAAATGTGAGGTTATCCACTTTGGCAGAAAAAATAGAAAAGCAAATTATAATTTAAAAAGAGAAAAATTGCAAAGTGCTGCAGTACAGAGGGACCTGGGGGTCATTGTGCATGAGGAATTTTGAGTGATAATGGAATAAAGGGTTATGCGGAACGGGCAGGGAAATGGAGCTGAGTCCATGATCAGAACAGCCATGATCTTATTAAATGGCGGAGCAGGTTCGAGGGACCAAATTGCCTACGCCTGCTCCTATTTCTTATGTTCTAACAGACACTTTAATAGAGAAAGAGATGATTGATGTAAAACCTTTAGTGCTGAAATTCTGTTAGATTAGGGAGGCTAATATATACCTGATTGTATCTGTAATTGTTTCATGTAATATATCTGAATGTACACCTATATTTATAATAGTTTCATAAAATATACTTTTTTAAATAGGCAATATAGAAAATGATTAGTAGAGACAGCACTAGTGGTGCATGTTGAGGCCTGACCCTTTAAACTGCTGTAGATGTTGCAATTCCTTGCCATTTTTGGGGCAGTAGCATGCCATTATCAGCTGACTGGGAGGCACTAACATAACTCCCATCAAGCTGTCAGCCTCGTGGACCTTCTCTGCACCACTTCCAAGCTCAGGATGTTCTCTTTGGGCTTCAGTGTCCAGAACTGAATGCAGTTCAGGGACAATCTGACAAAAGCACGCTATAGCTCCAGCATGAGGGCCCCATATTATTAGGGGCAATTTTATAAAGTGAAGCTCCTGGCATTGAGCTTGCTGGATGGGGTCTTGGGTAAATGCAGTTGATCCCGTAAGTAGCAGTGCCATATAGTCTAGGCCACTTGCTTAAGGTACCAAAGGGTAAGTGGGATTGGTGGAACTGCAGCCCAGCAAAGAATTAACATCTTCAAACGGAGGGAATTTAATAAAAACCTCTCAACTTGGTTTGTTTTTACATTTTTAAATCATGAGTTACCTGCTGAGTACAGTAACTGGTGCTCTGGAGATTTTGATATCCCATTAACATTAAGGTATGGAGATGAGACCCCCAACCAATCTGACAATTGAAATCTAAGCAAAGTCTGCTATAGTTTCATATAAAGTATGATTGTCCAAGCAACATAACAATGAGAACTGTGGGGGCAGGCTGACCAGTTTGCCGATGATTCATTTTGTTTTGCACAACATTCATTCAGTGACTATCTTTGCTGCCTGTCAGGAATTTAAATTCACCGTATCAATTATGTGGAAGCCTGCAGAGTTTAGAAAGGAGGAGGACTGGAATTGAAATGTTCAAACAAAAGCAGTACCACAACAGAAAAAGAATCACTGTGTATTGGTACAGAACTATCTGTCACAAAGAGGAGAAATAGGTGCAGTCCTAAAATCCAAGGCCAACATACTTGACATTTGTTGCTTTGGAATGATCCGTTCGAATTTAATTTTTACTTGAGAAAACATGTTGGTGCTTTCTCAGTGCTTGGCCATAATCTTTCAAAGTTTGTCAGAAATTGCAGTTCTTGTGAGACATGTAGGTTTGTTGATAATGGCGTGTTTAATTCATAGTGGCATTTTTAATTTCATTCATAGTGGTATATTTAATTTCATTCATAGTGGCATGTTTAATTTCATTCATAGTGGTATATTTAATTTCATTCATAGTGGTATGTTTATTTTGATTCTGCTGAATAAGGCCTTTCGTCTGAATGTGTTAAGCATCTAACTAGGGTTATGTCCCATCGGTAGCTGGAGGAGAGGGTGGTGCTGAAAATGCAATACTAAAACATTCTACCAGTATCAGGGTTAGAATTCTGAATTTTTTCTGGTAGTGAAATTTAACAACAATTTGTATTTATATAGCGCCTTTAACGTATGAAATGTCCCAAGGCGCTTCATAGGAGTATTATGAGACAAACATTTTGACACCGAGCCGCATAAGAAGAAATTAGGACAGGTGACCAAAAGCTTGGTCAAAAAGGTAGGTTTTAATGAGCATCTTAAAGGATAGAGAGGTAGAGAGGCAGAGAGGTTTAGGCAGGGAATTCCAGAGCTTAGGGCCTAGGCAACAGAAGGTACGGCCATCAATGGTTGAGCGATTATAATCAGGGATGCTCAAGAGGGCACAATTAGAGGAGCACAGACATCTCGGGGGGTTGTGGGTCTGAAAGAAATTACAGAGATAGGGAAGGGCGAGGCAATGGAGGTATTTGAAAACAAGGTTGAGAATTTTGAAAACAAGGCATTGCTTAACTGGGACCCAATGTAGGTCAGTGAGCATAGGGGTGATGGTTGAGTGGGACTTGATGCGAGTTAGGACACAGGCAGCCAAGTTTTGGATCACCTCAAGTTTACATTCAAGTTTAAAAAGATAAATAGCCAAAATATTTAATTAATAATCTCTAGAAATATTCATTGAAGAGGATAATACTAACTTGCTATCCATTTTCTTTTAGCACATCTACTTTCTCGAAGGATGTTTAAGTCAGTGTGGCAAAGGTAGTTGGTAGGTAAAAGGGTCAAATAGCAAGTATCCCAAGATCCCGCAAGGAGACTAGGGAGGAAATTTCTGGGGCACTAGTTACTGGCATGAAGAAATCATTGGACACTGGCGAAGGACTGGAAGCAAGCTATAAATTAATTATATTTTAAACCAATGTCAAATCTGGCCTAAGCTATCATTGTTCCATCCGCTTTAATCAATAACAGGTAAAATGAACTATTCCAAGGTTGAATGAGTGATTGTAAAGCAAAATGTAATAATAACTAGCCAGTATTGATTTAGGAGGGAACAATCCTGTTCCACAAACCTTCTTCATTGATTTGACAATGCTCTCCATAAAGTTCATTGAGATATATTGGGATTACGATATAATTTTGGGGGATTTTCAGAAAGCTTTTGATAATGTTGCACATCAAAGGATTCTTTAAGCAAAGCTATTGGATTTTAGGCTAAACATGAGACTGAATGAAAAGTTTGGTTAATAAATAAGAAGTGAAGAGCATTCTCAGTGCTTTAATGTCAAATTGGTGTTAGGGTGAAGGAATGAGAGGAATCCAAGGGGTCATATTTAGGCTTCTCTTGTTTCTAATCTACATATCAAATTTGCTGACAAAGTAGAGACACATGATATAGCTAGAGATTTACAGAAGAATTGTGCAATTAGGCAGACATATGGCAAATTAACTTTAACACTGATAAATGTAAAATTGTTACAATAAATCTGAGTTATGCCGGTAAAATAAGTGGAATTAATTTAGTACAAGTAGACGGAGAAAGGGACTTGGGAATAATAGCAGATTTGTCATTCTCGCTATCGATGCAATGTTACGAGGCAATTAAAAAAGAACGCGTTTATTTGTAGTGCCAAAATGGCCAACATGCTCCATCCTTTGTTTCTGATTGGTCCCCTTGCAGGATAAGCCACACCCTGAAGTTTCACAGGATGTGTCACTGGAACCACGCATCCCAAGGTCTCACTGACTTTGCAAATTGTAACTCGATCCACTTTGACTTCCTATAGTGACAGAGGCAGAGCTCCCCAGAAGACAGCAAGGACCAGCCAAAGTGCCTTACCCCAGTCTAAGTACATCCCTCCCGCCCTCCCACCCCCCCCCCCCATCCCCCACCATAGATGGGGCACTGTGTACGGATTGTTAACAGGTTTATTGGGTATGAAGTGAATAGTGACAGTGTCGTGACTTCTCGATATCATCCACTCCAACGATATCCCTTGTAGGGAGTTGGAAGAACGTGATCAGTCTTCTGTGAGTTCCCTCTCTCCACTCCGATTCCCCTCCACCACCCATGTCTCCCTCTCCCCAGTCGCTCTCTCTCCTCCTGCCCCCCGATCCTCTCTCTCTTGCTATCGGGCCCAGGACCGCCACTACCGAATTCCCGTTGGCCGGCCTCGGCCTCCTCACACCGGCTGCCCTCGGAGCTTCAGTCCTGCTGCTTGGCACCACGTGCGTGGAATGATTTAGCCGGGGTGGGCGGGGGGGGAGGGGGGAGAGGGGTGGGGTTCCACAGGGGATAGGGCTTAGAAACATAGAAAATAAGTGCAGGAGTAGGCCATTCGGCTCTTCGAGCCTGCACCACCATTCAATATGATCATGGCTGATCATTCACCTCAGTAACCCTTTCCTGCTTTTTCTCCATACCCCTTGATCCCTTTAGCCGTAAGGGCCACATCTAACTCCCTTTTGAATATAACCTAACGAACTGGTCTCAACAACTTTCTGTGGTAGAGAATTCCACAGGTTCACAATTCTGTGAGTGAAGCAGTTTCTCCTCATCTCGGTTCTAAATGACTTCCCCCTTATCCTTAGACTATGACCCCTGGGTCTGGACTTCCCCAACATCGGGAACATTCTTCCTGCATCTAACCTGTCCAATCCCGTCAGAATTTTATATGTTTCTATGAGATCCCCTCTCATCTTCTAAATTCCAGTGAATATAAGCCTAGTCGATCCAGTCATTCTTCATATATCAGTCCTGCCATCCCAGGAATCAGTCTGGTGAACCTTCACTGCACTCCCTCAATAGCAAGAATGTCCTTCCTCAGATTAGGAGAGCAAAACTGCACACAATACTCAAGGTGTGGCCTCACCAAGGCCCTGTACAACTGCAGTAAGACCTCCCTGCTCCTATACTCAAATCCCCTTGCTATGAAGGCTAGCATGCCAGTTGCCTTCTTTACTGCCTGCTGTACCTGCATGCCTATCTTCAATGACTGATGTACCATGACACCTAGGTCTCGTTGTACCTCCCCTTTTACTAATCTGTCACCATTCAGATAATAATCTGCCTTCCTGTTTTTGCAACCAAAGTGGATAACCTCACACTTTTCCACATTACACTGCATCTGCCATGCATTTGCCCATTCACCTAACCTGTCCAAGTCCCCCTGCAGCCTCCTAGCATCCTCCTCGCAGCTTGCACTGCCACCCAGCTTAGTGCCATCTGCAAACTTGGAGATATTACATCTAATTCATTCGTCTAAATCATTAATATATATTGTAAATAGCTGGGGTCCCAGCACTGAACCCTGTGGCACCCCACTAGTCACTGCCTGTCATTCTGAAAAGGACCCGTTTATTCCCATTCTTTGCTTCCTGTCTGCCAACCAGTTCTCTATCCATGTCAATACATTACCCCCAATACCATGTGCTTTAATTTTGCACACTAATATCTTGTGTGGGACCTTGTCAAAAGCCTTTTGAAAGTCCAAATACACCACATCCACTGGTTCTCCCTTATCCTAGCTAGCGTATGCTCATATGAGTGGCGCATTAGTTGCTCCATGCAGGTGGCCATCCTTTCTATGGAAGAGCACATCGTGGTGCTCATGTTGGTGATGGATTCCTATGCTCTGCACATTTGCACATGTCGCGGCTGCAAAACCTGCCAGAGCCTCCTGTATTTCTTGTCGCCCCTCCAGGATCACCCTCTTTCTCGATGGCCCCCAAGGCTCAGTGCCTGCTGAGTCCCACCCTTTAACATACTTGCTCTGAACCCTCATTTTCTCCTCCTAGAATGTCTCCCACTACTCTAACACTGATTTACCTTCAAGTAGCTGTTTCCAATCCACTTTGGTTAAATCACATCTCAGCTTAGTAAAATTAGCTTTTCCCTAATTGAAAACTGGTCTATTTTTTCCTCTTCCATAACTACCCTAAATCTAACTGAATTATGATCACTAGCACCAAAATGCTCCCCTACTGATACCCCTTCCACCTGCCAAGCTTCATTCCCTAAAACTAAGTCCAGAACCGCTCCCTCTCTTGTTGGGCTTTCTATGTACTGGCTAAAAAAGTTCTCCTCAATGCATTTTAAGAATTCTGCTCCCTCTATACCTTTCACACTAATTCTATCCCAGTTAATATTAGGGCAGTTGAAATCCATTACTATTACTGCTCTATTGTTTTTGCACATCTCAGAAATTTGTCAACATATTTGCTCTTCTATCTCCCTCTGACTGTTTGGGGCTCTATAGTACACTCCCAGCAGTGTGATCGCCCCATTTTTGTTCTTCAGTTTAACCCATATGGTCTCATTTGATCTGATGGTGGAGTATGATGGGGGGTGGAGTGGGGAATGCCATTTTAGAGCAATTATCACAAGGGGCCCATGAAATTCTTGCGCTTGCTGTGCCTACTCCATAATGATGTGAAATGGGCTGCAGTCAAACCTAAACCCAGCACAAAATGAATAAACCCTAGTCCCATATTTGAACAGCTTTTTGCTGAGACTGATAAACCCACTCCTGAGGGAAGCCTGAATATGAACGATAGTTAGGACTTGGATTTTAACTTGAGTCTCCTACTCAAGTGTCACACACTCCATCATTGTAGCTTTTGCACTATTCCAATAATATTTTTTATAAAATTAAGTTTATTGATTTCTGGTTTCTGAATGACAGTACTCGTTCCCATCTTGCAAATGCTTTTGTTCTGCAGTTTTTCAGTGCTGTCTTTACTTTAAACACTTTACTCTTATTTCAAAATAAGTTAGTACAGCACAGTTTTTGCCTTATTGCAAACAGTAGACATAACAGCAGCTCAGTAAAAAAACTGCAAGCAAAATAACATTACTAGCAAAAAAATCTGTCCGATTTAATGTAATAGTGACCATCTCAGAGATAGAATTGGGTAAAATAATTTACTGCTGTGAATTAGATTATGATTAATATAAATGAGGGAGTGATGCTTCTGCAGTCATGCTGAATCATGTCAGTAATATTCTTCTAAACATGTAGTCCTTGTTCCAAGAAAGATGCAGAAAACAAATGATAGAGCGTGTTATTATTAGAACAGTTTTAATTATATTAACAGCTACTTCTGAGCTCTGATTATGAGATTCTTTTGAAATCTGACTGTCATGACATTCATGTCAAATTGTTCAGATCAGAATGACATAGACATTTATCAGGTACAATAGAAATACTTAACAAATGCAATTGGAAAAGTATAAATTGTTGTACTTGATTATGCCTACCTATAATTAACCCACAATATTAATAATGGTACCATATGAGAATGCTAAAATATAATCTTTGTCCTTGAGCTGCACAGAATGATCAGAGTTCCATCTGTCTCTGTGTAGTTTTTCTATTGACATAATTGTTTCCATAGTGATAGCTCCAAAGATTCCAGCTAGGTACACAGTAATGGGCTGCATTTGACAGTATAATAACCAACGCACATTAAACTTTAACATCCCTTTGCATTGCTATGTAGAAGTTATGTGGGTAGATTTGAACTTTGGCTACTGAATCGACACCCGATGAGCAGTGCCCGATGAAATGTGTGATGGGCCCGAATCACTTTGATGGTCGGGCCTCATTAGCCTATGACAGGCAAGCCGCCCACAGGTTTTCACAAGTGTAAACAGGTGGGATTTCAGGTGGGCCCAGTGTCAATGTGAAGAGAGGATGAAGCTCTTGAAGCAACCTGCAGCTCCTTAAAGGACGCCATTTTCTTCTGTACATTGACAGGTGAAGCTGATCATCATCATAGGCAGTCCCTCGAAATCGAGGAAGACTTGCTTCCACTCTAAGGGCCCAAGTTTCGGCCTCAGTTGCTCCTGATTTTTTGGAGCAACTGGTGTAGAACGGAGTATCTGAGAAATTCAAATTCTCGGCATTTAGTTTGCTCCAGTTCTAGTCAGTTAGAACAGTTTCACTTTGGAACAGAATTTTTTTTTCAAAAGGGGGCGTGTCTGGCCACTTACGCCTGTTTTCAAAGTTTCGGCAGTGAAAACTTACTCCAAACTAACTTAGATTGGAGTAAGTGAAGATTTTTGTACGCTCGAAAAAACCTTGTCTACACTTTAGAAAATCAGGCGTAGGTTACAAATTAGGCGTAGGGAATGGGGGGGGGGGGGGGAGGGAAGTCATTAAATTCTACAATCAATCCTTAGTTATACAAATATTATACAAATAAATCCAACCTGAATAAAAATTTATAAGCAAAGAAAAGATTAAATAAACCATGTTCCTACCTGTGTGAAAGTGCTTCAGGCAGGCCTTTCACGTTGGAGACAGGCAGGGGTGTGGGGTCAGTGTCTCGACGGCAGCCCCAACAGCGGCAGCAAGCAGCCTTCGAGCTGAGCTGCTGTGCTGCAGGCAGGCCTTCATTCTCTTAGTGGCTGGCCGGCAGCCAAAGGATCAACACCGGACGCACGCAGCTTTTCAAGGGGGTTGAGGCCATTCGGCCATGGGATAGGAGCGGCGTCAGTGGCTGGCCGGCAGCCGAAGGATCAACACCGGACGCACGCAGCTTTTCAAGGGGGCCGAGGCCACGCTTAAGGGGCGGCGTCAGTGGCTCGACGGCAGCCAAGTCCTTTTAAAAATGGCCGAGTGCCAATGTTTGTTTGACACTGCGCGTGCGCGCATGCTCCAACGCGCACGCGCAGGGTTGTCGGCACCACGTTGGCTCATTTAAATTGGACCCGCCCCCCACTACTTACAGAATCGGCGTGAGTGTTTGGCTCCGCCCCCCCGCTGTGAAGAGCGCGCCGCGCCAAGCTGAGATCGAGCTCCGAGGAGCCGGAGAATATCGAAGTTTTTTTCTAGCACACCTTTAGGCGCGAAGAACAGGCGTCCAGCTCGGAGGTGCGCCGTTTTCGGCGTGGGCCGAAACTTGGGGCCAATAAGTGGGTTCTCAGGTGACTGTACAGTCCAATATGGGAATTACAGTCTCTGTAACAGGTGGGACAGACAGTGATTGAAGGAAAGGGTGGGTGGGGAGTCTGGTTTGCCACACGCTCCTTCTGCTGCCTGCGTTTATTTTCTGAATGCTCTCAGCAACGAGACTCGAGGTGCTCAGCACCCTCCTGGATGCTCTTCCTCTACTTAGGGCGGTCTTGGGCCAGGGATTTCCAGGTGCCAGTGGGGATGTTACATTTTATCAAGGAAGCTTTGAGGGTGTCCTTGAAACATTTCCTCTGTACACCTGGGGCTCGCTTGCCATGTAGGAGTTCTAAGTAGGTGAAGCTGAAGGTCTGCTATGGCACACACAAGGACACCAAGAATTTTGCATATTGCTGTGGAGACCTTGTTGGGGCAAATGAGGGCACGAATGTGGAAAGTGAAGCGCTGGGGATCGCAAAAGTTGAACAGGCACCATGAAAGATATGCAGTGCAATAATTTAAATTAATTATTCGACTATTTCCATTGTGCCCGAGGGCACTTCTCCCGACATCACAACCTTTTTAACCAATATGGCGGATGGTGCATTTTCATATGGAAGTGTGCATGCATTTCCTGCATGCCATAATGGGGCCTCATTAGTTTAAACAGAGTCTAAAAAATGGGTGCTGGGCAGACCAATTTCTAGATGACAAAGTCTCTGGTGGCATCTCTGACAGTTTTGCTGGGAGTTCAATATGCTACTGTTTCCTCTGGATTTCGAGCCATGTGAGACTCAATGGAAAGGAGCTTCAAAAGTCTCACTTCACTCCTGCACTCTGTTCTCAGGCACTCCTGAGGTTCAGCCCCATGAGCGTTCCAGTGGGATCATGGGAGAGGTACATGCTGTCCTCTCTCTTGCCAGCCTCTCAAACATGCCCTTGTTGGTGTCAAGCTGTCTGCCGGGTCATAGTACATCAGCTGCTGAGAATTGTTCATCTTGTGGAATAATGAAATGAACAACAACTCTTCTTGTTGTAGGTGTGCTATTCACTGAGCTGCTGAGTTTCACTTTCATACTGATGGTAAGATGAGATTGAAGAAGGTTTGCACTTTAAGGGCATTAATGTGGTGTGGAGGGACCTTGGTGAGATGGGAGCAGAGGTGATTGTTCAAGTGAACCTCTCTGCCATTAATTGCTGCCTGACAGCTCTGACAGCTGGTCCGATCGGTCAGCCCCATACTTCTTCATCAAATTCACCTGCTTCATCATCTTCAGGCTCCTTCATTTTCCCTCCCCAGGTGGTTCCCGGGATTGGCTCCTTTGGAGGGCAAAGTTGTGGAGCATGCAGCAGATGACCATGAGTTTGGAAGCTCGATCGGAGAACAGTAGCAGCAGAATCTCTGCTTGAGAAGGTTGTTAGTCAGTTTAATCAGAGATCTGGTAGACCAATGGCTCAGATTATAGCGCTCCTTATGTTTTGGGCTCGGGTTCCTGACAGGAGTCATGAGCCAGGTGCTCTGGGCATACATCTAGTAACCAGCTGGGTGCATTTCGGTCGTGCTACAAAGTGGTAGGTTGTGGACTCATTTCCCACTTGAAAAACAGGCAAAGTGAAGTGAATTTTGCCCCAAGAATCTTACTGGGATTGATTTCCACAGGCTTAAGGATCTCACACTGGATTTGCGTTCCATATAGTGGTCACGGATTAGTCATGGAGTCAGAGCTGCCATTGCCTATTACTGCGATAAATTCATTGAAAAGAACAGACTTGTGAAAATTGTTTCCAAAAATGAGTGATATGACTACATTGTGGCAGGTTTGCAAAGTATTTGAAACTTGGGCCTAATGTGTGCATCAATCCAATCACACATGTGTACCTACTCTTCAATATATCCTTATATTTCAATTGCCACTGACAAAAAAAGTAGTAAAATATGAAACTGATTGCTGAACACTGGAAGGAAACAAAGAACTAGATAAAGTTAGGGCAAAGTTAGGGAAACTGATCAGCAGAAAACACTGAAGAAAAATCAAAGATTTAGCAATACATGTAGCAGAGAAATAGGAACAATACTAACTAGACATAAAATACAAACACCATCAATTTGTTTTCTAACTTTTTAAATTAAATTTGACTAAATGTCACTGTATATATATTGTGGTTTTCTGTGTAAAATGACAATTAACTGAAATCTGAAACTGTTGTGTAATAAGCCCATATTATTGCAAATCTGTCAGGAAAACCATTTAAAACAATTACAGTGTTCACAAAGATTAGCGTTTTGTAGTAATTATTTTCTATACTCAGCACTCTATTAGAAAAAGACAAACTGTGAAATAATTTTACAGAATATAATTACACAATTCCTAATCTAATTGCACTTTTGATGTCGGTATACTATGCAACACAATAACATATCTGTATCTGAATGAGAATCAACACCTGCAGCTATCTATACTTTACAATCATTATTTTATTTCTGTTTTCTGTTGGCACATTAAAATTATTCTCTCAAATGAAATCATGAGCTATATCAGTAACCACACGTTCTATAATCCCACATCTCTTCCATTATTTTGGTTAGAAAAAATATCAGTATGTATCGATAGAAACTCCCATGTTCATTTGGGAAAACTAAGGGCTCAATTTTCCCCCGTTATTTGCGCTGTTTTTTTGTCATGCGCCACTTTTTTTGGCGAAAATTTAATCTCCGAGTTTCCCAAAAGTTTCTGCTCCAGTTAGGTACTATTTTTTTAGGTCAGTATTTTTTTGCGTCATACCTGATGTCTGCGCCAGTTTTTCACATTTAAGCAAGTTTGGCCAACTTATAGTTCTCCTAGGACGGCGTATGTGACCACTCCCAAAAAACCTTCTGGGCACTTAAGAAAAT
Source organism: Pristiophorus japonicus (assembly GCF_044704955.1). Classification (NCBI taxonomy): domain Eukaryota; kingdom Metazoa; phylum Chordata; class Chondrichthyes; family Pristiophoridae; genus Pristiophorus; species Pristiophorus japonicus. Next base: position 140,863,753 of record NC_091988.1, read on the forward strand.
CCAGCGCACATCAAAAAATCAGTGCAGAAAAATGCCATTGTTTTTAGGCGAAGTTTTGGAGGGAGTAAAGAAGGCAGACAATATGCATCATGAAGCTGAATTGTTTTGAAGTCATAGGGAGAAAATGGAAGTCTAATGCAATTCTTTAATTTTTGATTTTTTTCAAAGTACCACCCCAACACCGAATGTCTTCTTTCGAGAGTCAGAGTGTCGGCCGGCAGAATCGCTTCCTCACCCGGACACGGGGGCTTGGGGTTCGGCTTCAAAAGAAGGCCGGGACGGGGAGGGGGTGGGGGTGGGGTGGGGTGGAAGCGGAACTGAAGGGATGAGAACCCTTCGGCTATACAGCAGCTTCAAAAGAAGTTCAGGGGGTTGGGTGTTCGGGCAAGGAAGTGATTCTGCCGGATGACCCTCGAGCCTGGTGAGGGGACGTTTGGTGGTGGTGGGGTGATACATTGAAAAAAGTCAACAATGAAAGAATTGCATTTGACTTCATTTCTTTATTAAATGCCTAGCTTCCCGTTTTAAGCAGGCCTATTGCACATGCGCAGATCAGGGTGTGGTCCATACTGCTGCGTTGACCTTAGGGAGAGAGAGGAACAAAGGTGTGAGTGCTGTCTTTTCTCCTGCTGTTTTGAGCTTCTTGCAAAGCTACAATTAAATTATGGGGGCAATATTGACAATGCCATACCTTGGGCAAGGCTTCTGCATGATGGTGCTGTGGAGGAGAAGATTGATTAGCAGTATTGCCTAAGGAACCTCAGAGCATGTAGGATGATGGGCAGGAGGCCTTACCCATATCAGGTATATCGAGACAGGCATTCGTATCTGCACCTGTGATGCAGACTGTGAGAAGGCTACGCTTCCACAAAGAAGTTGTAACTGAGATCTGTGAGTTATTAAAAGCAGACCTGCAACTTAGAAGCATCAGGAGGACTGCTTTGTCAGTTGAAGTAAAGGTTACAGCTGCACTTTCATTTTATGCATCTGGATCAATCCAGGCCACAACTGGGGATGCGTGCAACACATATCTGCATTCAGCAGGTGACTGCTGCTCTGTATGCCCAGAGGAATGACTACATAAAGTTCCCCATGACCGCCCAGGCAATGCGTGATAGTGCTGTGGGCTTCTCCAGGATTTCTGGCTTCCTAAAGGTACAGGGCTGTATTGATTGTACCCACATCACCTTGTGAGCATCTTTGGAGGATTCCGAGATGTACAGGAACAGAAAAGGCTTCCACTCCATTAATGTACAGCTCATGTGCGACGATAAGCATCATATCATGTTAGTTGATGCAAGATACCCAGGGAGCATCCATGATACATTCATCCTATGCGACAACATTATAACTGCCATGTTTCAGCAACAGCCAGAAGGGCAGAGCTGGCTACTGGGAGCCACCTAGCTCATGATGCCCCCACGCGTGACCCGGACGGAAGCTGAACATGTCGCACATTGCGATGCACAGCATAATAGAGAGGACCATTGGCATCTTGAAGCAACGTTTCCGATGCCTGGACCATTCCGGAGGCTACTTGCTATACTCCCCTGAGATTGTCGGTCAGTTCACTTTTGTTTGCTGCTTCCTGCATAACTTAGCCATCATGAGGCAGCAGCACCTGGTAGTAGAAGACCCACCTGAGGTGAGAGGGGGTGATGATGAGGAGGAAGATGCAGATGATGAGGAGGAGGAGGAAGACGAGGAAGCCATGCAACTACCTGAACCCGAAGCATGACAGCGGAGGAGGGCGGGCTGTCATGCCCCTTTAACGATTTCTATTGATTTGCGGCAGCAGCTCATCCGTGAACGCTTTGCTGCCAGAAGGCTCAGCGGCAACTATTTCAAATGGACCATGTTTACTGTTTGGACTGTTCCGTAATGTTGTGTTGTGTTAATGGAACAAATAATGGAAATGATTCTTCTTTAGTTCAAAAGGTTGTGTTAATAATGGAACAAGTAATGGAAATGGTTCAGCTATAATTTAAAATATAGTTTATTCAAAAGTTTAACACTTGTTTGTACTTAACTTAACTTTAATAAAAATATTCTTGTATCAAATTTTAAAGTTTTCAGTTAAGATCACTTACAAACTTTAAGATCACTTACAAACTTTTAAACTTGGTAATTTACATCACACAAAATATTTTAATTTGTGAACAGTTACGATAGTAATAACAATAATAACAACAACAGCAGCAAAGAAAGACTGCACCCATCTCTCCTCCACCTTATTCTAAGATCGCCCCCTGCGTTTGGTCTCGGTGACTCCACCCCTGCCCGCAGGCGATGGCGCAGCATTTAACGGATTGGTACCAAGCTTATTCTTTCTAACATCTCGGGTAATGTGCACTTCTTGATGGGGGGGTCGTGGGCAGGCGGTAATGTGGAAGTCCCGGCTTGGGCCTCTTCAGAGGCTAGTCTGAGGATTGGAGTGGGAGTGGCAGTTGATTCCGTCAATGGCTGCAGGGTCTGGACATGTTCCCTTATTGCAGCAGCTAACTCAGCATTCCTTCCCTTATGTGCCCTGACAATTTCTCAACTACCTGCAACATTCCCTCCCTCATGTGCCTGGACAATATTTCTGTTTGTCTTGGGAGTCCCGATACCTCATCACCCACCCCATTGATGATGTCCAGGAGTGATCGCATAAGGTCAATGCTCTCCGCACTCATTGCCATCATCTGAACCACATCTGATACATTCTGCACTTCAGGAGAGCACTGTCGAGCGCTCTTTCCCCTCCTCACCCTGGGTATGACTCGTTGCACTTCACTGGGACCCACATTCTCAGACGGTAGGGCCCTGGGTGTGCCTTGCTGCACTCAATGGGACTCGCAACCTCGGATGGTGGGGCCCTGGGTGTGCCTCGCTGCATCTCACTTGAACCCGCAGCCTCGGATTATGCAAAACCATGGAATGTCCCAACATTCGTATCACTCAGAAAAGGGCTGGCATCTCAATGGGCGTGAGTACAACAGTGGGGGCTTCATCCTCCTCCTCCTCACTCCCATGCTCTTGCTCTGGAAGGTGGGATTGGAAGATGCTCTCTTCAGGCTCGTCCACGTCTGAATCTTCATCTGTATCTGTTTCAGCCTTGTCAGGGTTAGCCTCAAGTTCTGCAAAATATAACAGAACAGACAAATGGTTAGCAGCAGAGGAGGGGGCAGGATAGGTGGTATGAGTAGGCTCACACAGTGCAGGCAGCAGGCTCATTTGAAGGACCATGATGAATGATAGCACATTGCATCAACCGAAACGTAGCTGACGGAGACATTCCCATGAACCGAAGCATGGCTAGCCCGCGCAGTACTTGACTTTTAGCAAAGCCAGAGTGTGGAATTTGCAGGACTTACCCTCTCCCTCGAGTGTGGGCCCAGCTTGTGCAGTGGTGATTGCTTTTCTCCAGGCAGGACCCATCAAAGCAGTGACCCTCTCTTCCAAGGGTGTCAGTGGGTGCAGATTTGCGGGCCTCCTCCTGTTCGAGTTCTCTCTCTTTTGTTGTGTGCAAAGATGAAAATGCAACTTTTTAGAGAGGTTGTCTTTCTGCTAGGTGGGACATACAGATGGTCACATTTACAATTGCAATTCCAGTGAATAAATGAAAATATTTCTTAAATTAACTACTTGACCAAGGTCCTGCCACTTCTTTTTACACTGGCCTCCAGACCTCGCGGTGGTCACCATTGCACAGTAATCTTGTGCAAGTTGGTTCCAGCGTTTCGTAATTTCTTTTGGTGAAACTTTTATGTGACCTCTGCTGGTGTCCAGCTCATGCCATCTGGGCTCAGTTACAGTAACTAGAGCCTCCACTTCCTCTTGTGAGAAATTCTTGGTCCTTGAGCCGCGTTGCATATTGCAGCTCCACTTTTTCCACTGAGCATCACAACTGGCTCTTTAAAAATGGCCAAATGCAGACCGGGAGGTGTACTGGGCATGTGCGCCAATAGCAGTCACGTCAAAAAGTCATTTTTTTTTACGCGTGCTCAGAAGGGGGGGAGGGGGGCATCCTTTTTTCAGCGCAGACATTAGGCTCCACCCACCAAAGCTGGCAGGATGCGCGGCGGCAATTAAAAAAAATTAGAATGGGGAAACTTTCAAGTTACTTTTTGGAGTAGTTGGGGTCAAAAAAAAGGGTGTAGGTATTGCAATACACCAAAAAACAACATTGGGGAAAATTGAGCCCTGTAAAGTCCTGTCCCCTCAGTACAGATTCACACGAGGCATGTAGTGAAGTCAAGGTCACTCTGGACCTGTACCTTTAGCTCTGGAATGCTGCACTTGCCTGAGACCTGTCCTTATATACCTGTCTCTTGTAAGTGCACCCCTGGTGGTAAGGTATGCTGGTGGTTACAGGTCATATCTTATTATAGTCATGTATAACATGTTAGGATACAGTTATTTATAATAATGTAAGATACATGACATCACCCTCCCCCAAGGTCTTCTTGTCTTTATAGGTTCAGTCTCTCAGGTGGTCTACGCTCTCGCGTGGAGCGTCTGAGTTGTGGTTCAGTTGTTTGCTTTGGTGTCTGTTTTTCTTTGGGCATGGTTGCTGGTATCTCGCCTGGGCTGTCTGTTTCAATTGGTGTGATTGTTGTTGACTCACCTGGGCTGTCTGTTGGGATTGTCCTTTCCTCAGGTTGTTCCCTCTGTCTGTCCACCAGGTGTGGTGCGAGTTCCACATTGTAGTCTGCCTCTGGTTCCGCAGTGTTGTTGGTAAATCTGCTTTTGATTGGTCTACATGCCTCCGGCAGGTTTTGCCATTGTCCATTTGTACTACCAGTGGCCTGTTTCCTTCCTTGCCTGTTACTGTCCCTGCAAGCCATTTGGGACCCCTGCCATAGTTTAGTACAAACACTTTGTCCCCTATCTCATTCCATCTCCCCCTCGAATTTCTGTCATGGTACTCAGTCAGCTTACGGCGCTTTGCCTCAACGATTTCGTGCATATCTGGGAGGATTCATGAGAGCCTTGTTTTTAAAGTCCTTTTCATTACGCTGGGAGATCCCAGTCAATGAGTGTGGACGAGATCTGTATGCCAGCAGCAGTCGCGACAGGCGACCCTGCAGCGTGGGACCTTGGATTTTAAGCATGCCTTGTTTAATGATTTGCACTGCTCTCTCCACCTGGCCATTGGAAGACGGCTTGAACGGTGCCACCTTGACGTGATTTATGCCGTGGTCAATTATAAAATCTTGGAATTCTGCGCTGGTGAAGCACGGATCATTGTCACTGACCAATATGTCAGGGATTCCGTGCGTTGCAAACATGGTTGCGAGGCTCTCCACAGTGGTGAAGGTTGTGCTTGAGTTTAAAATGGCGCATTCGATCGACTTTGAAAATGCATCTACAACTACGAGGAACATTTTGCCCATGAATGGGCCTGCATAGTCTTCATGCACCCGCGACCACGGTTTGGTAGGCCAGGGGCTCAGGGGTGCCTCCCTGGGGGCATTGCTGAGTTGGGCACAAATGGTGCACCTTCGGACGCAGAGCTCCAAGTCCGCGTCAATACCAGGCCACCAGACGTGGGATCTGGCTATGGACTTCATGAGAACGATCCCCGGGTGTTCGCGGTGGAACTCCCGGACAAATGCCTCTCTGCCTCGCAGAGGCATGACTACTCGGCTGCTGCACATCAGGCACTCTGCTTGTAGTGATAGCTCATGCATGCGCCTGTGGAAGGGTTTTAATTCCTCGGTCAATTCTTGCGTCATATACGCAGATGTGAGGTCTAGTTTTGAGAAAAGTTTACTTCCAGCCAATGTGGCAAATAAGTCCTCCGCTCTGGGCAGCGGGTACTGGTCCTGTAGGGAGACTCTGTTTATGGTAGATTTGTAGTCCTCACAGATTCATACGGATCCATCAGGCTTCATGACCGGGACGATGGGACTTGCCCAGTCGCTAAATTCCACAGGTGATATAATGCCTTCCCGCAGAAGCCTGTCTAGTTCGTGTTCAATCTTTTCCCTCATCACATAGGGTACAGCTCTGGCCTCGTGATGGACCGGTCTAGCATCCTGTGTGATGTAGATTTTGACTTTGGCCCCTTTGAAAGTGCCCACACCTGGCTGAAAAAGATGTTCAAATCACTTTATAACTGTTGAGCAGGAGGTCCATTTCCAGTTTAGTTTTGCCAGCCAGCTTCTCCCCAGCAGTACTGGGGGTGTCTCCGGGGACAATCCACAGGGGAAGTCGGTTCACTGTCCCTTTGTGTGTGACAGAGAGCATGGCGCTGCCGAGGACTGGTACGATTTCTTTGGTATAGGTCCTTAGTTTGGTGTGGACCCTTGTGAGTTTTGGTCTGTCTCTTTTATGCGGCCACAGTTGTTCAAATTGTCGAGCGCCCATGAGAGATTGACTCGCTCCCGTATCCAGCTCCATGTTGACAGGTATCCCGTTGAGTAGGACCCTCATCATTATAGGAGGCGTCCTTTTGTAGGAACAGTGGCCATTGATCGTGTTGACCCGCTGTACATTGGTGTCCCGGGTACTGTCCCCACCGTCTTCTGGTCCGCTTTCCGACCCATCCGATTTGTATACCAGCCGAGCTGCCGTTTTTTTGCACATGCGGGCCAAATGCCCTGTACATTCACAGTTTCTGCAAACAGCGGGTCAACACGATCAATGGCCACTGCTCTTACAACAAGACGCCTCCAATAATGATGAGGGTCCTACTCAATGGGATACCAGTCAACATGGAGCTGGATACGGGAGCGAGTCAATCTCTCATGAGCGCTCAACAATTTGAACAGCTGTGGCTGCACAAAAGCGACAGACCAAAACTCACAAGGGTCGACACCAAACTAAGGACCTATACCAAAGAAATCATCCCAGTCCTTGGCAGCGCCATGCTCTCAGTCACACACAAAGGGACAGTGAACCGACTTCCCCTGTGGATTGTCCCCGGAGATCTCCCAGCACTGCTGGGGGGAAGCTGGCTGGCAAAACTAAATTGGAAATGGGATGATGTTCGCGCCATGTCGTCAGAGGAACGGACCTCCTGCTCAACAGTTCTAAGTCGATTTGAACATCTCTTTCAGCCAGGTGTGGGCACCATCAAAGGGGCTAAAGTCAAAATCTACATCACACAGGATGCTAGACCGGTCCATCACAAGGCTAGAGCTGTGCCCTATGTGATGAACTGGACAGGTTTCTGCGGGAAGGCATTATATCACCTGTGGAAGTTAGCGACTGGGCAAGTCCCATCGTCCCAGTCATGAAGCCTGATGGATCCATACAAATCTGTGGGGATTACAAATCTACTATAAACAGAGTCTCCCTACAGGACCAATACTCGTTGCCCAGAGCAGAGGACCTATTTACCACATTGGCTGGAGGTAAACTTTTCTCGAAACTAGATCTCACATCTGCGTATATGACGCAAGAACTGACCGAAGAGTCTAAGCTACTCACCACCATCAATACACATCAAGGCCTTTTCATGTTCAATCGATGCCCATTCGGCATCAGGTCAGCAGCTGCTATATTCCAACGCAACATGGAGAGTCTGCTCAAGTCCATCCCGGGGTCGGTTGTATTTCAAGACAACATACTTATCATGGGCGGGGAAACCGACTCCCATCTCCGCAATTTGGAGGAAGTACTAAAGCGGTTGGATCGGGTAGGCCTAAGAGTTAAGAAATCCAAGTGTCTGTTTCTTGCGCCTGAGGTTGAATTTTTGGGCCGAAGGATTGCCGCTGATGGAATCCGCCCAACAGAGTCCAAAACCAAAGCAATTTGCCTGGCACCCAGGCCCTGGAATGTCTTGGAACTGCGCGCTTTTCTCAGGCTACTCAATTACTTCGGGAACTTTATGCAGAACTTAAGCACACTGCTGGAGCCTCTCCACGTGCTACTCAGAAAGGGGTGCGATTGGTTTTGGGGGGACGCCCAGGAATGCGCCTTCAATAAGACACGCAACCTTCTATGTTCCAACAGTGTTTTAGCTTTTTTTGATCCAGGTAAAAAGCTAGTTCTTACATGTGATGCGTCAGAGTACGGGGTCGGGTGCGTTTTACAAAATGTCAATGGTGCGAGTAAATTACAACCCATAGCTTATGCCTCCAGGTCACTTTTGCGGGCGGAGCGCGGGTACAGAATGGTGGAGAAGGAGGCGCTCGGTGTCAAAAAGATGCACTAATACCTTTTCGGGGCCAAGTTCGCGTTAGAAACTGACCACAAGCCCCTCACGTCCCTCCAATCCGAGAGCAAGGCAATAAACGCCAACGCCTCGGCACGAATTCAACGGTGGGCACTCATGCTGGCGTCTTACGACTACACCATAAGGCACAGACCAGGCACAGAAAACTGTGCTGACGCGCTTAGCAGGCTACCCCTGGCGACCACGGAAGGGTCCGACGAACAGGACTGTGAGATATTCATGGCAATCAATGCCTTTGAGTCCACAGGTTCGCCCATGACGGCTCGCCAAATCAGAGCCTGGACAACCAGCGACCCCACGTTATCCTTAATAAAAAGATGTGTCTTAAGCGGTGACTGGGCAGAGGCTCGCGATGCCTGCCCCGAGGAAATCAAACCTTTCCATAAGCGCATGTATGAGTTGTCACTACAAGCAGACTGCCTGATGTGGGGCAGCCGAGTAGTTATGCCTCTGCGAGGCAGAGAGGCATTTGTCTGGGAGCTCCACCGCGAGCACCCGGGGATCATTCTCATGAAGGCCATAGCCAGATCCCACGTCTGGTGGCCTGGCATTGACGCGGACTTGGAGCTCTGCATCCGACAGTGCACCATTTGTGCCCAACTCAGTAATGCCCCCAGGGTGGTCCCCCTGAGCCCCTGGCCCTGGCCCACCAAACCATGGTCACGGGTGCACGTAGACTATGCGGGCCCATTCATGGGCAAAATGTTCCTCGTAGTTGTAGATGTATTTTCAAAGTGGATCGAATGCACCATTTTAAACTCGAGCACCACCTCCACCACTGTGGAGAGCCTTGGAACTATGTTTGCAACGCATGGAATTCCTGACATATTGGTCAGTGATAATGGTTCGTGCTTCACCAGCGCAGAATTCCAAGATTTTATAGTTGACCACGGCATAAATCACGCTAAGACGGCACCGTTCAAGCCGGCCTCCAACGGCCAGGCGGAATGAGCAGTGCAAATCATTAAACAAGGCATGTTCAAAGTCCAAGGTCCCACGCTGCAGGGCCGCCTGTCGCGACTTCTGCTGGCATACAGATCTCATCCGCATTCATTGACTGGAGTTCCCCCCGCGCAACTATTGATGAAACGGACCTTAAAGACAAGGCTCTCATTAATCCTCCCAGACATGCATGAAATCGTTGAGGCAAAGCATCGTAAGCTAACTGAGTACCATGACCGAAATTCGAGGGGGAGGTGGAATGAGATAGGGGACAAAGTGTTTGTGCTAAACTATGGCAGGGGTCCCAAATGGCTTGCAAGGACAGTAACAGGCAAGGAAGGAAACAGGCTACTGGTGGTACAAATGGACAACAGTCAAACCTGCCAGAGGCATGTAGACCAACTCAAAAGTAGATTCACCAACAACGCTGCTGAACCAGAGGCAGACTACAATGTGGAACTCACACCACACCTGGTGGACAAACAGAGGGAACAACCTGAGGAAAGGGCAATCCCAACAGATAGCCCAGGCGAGACACCAACAATCATACTGAATGAAACAGACAGTCCAGGCGAGATACCAGCAATCACACCGAAAGAAAAACAGGCACCAAGGCAAACAACTGAACCACAACTAAGACGCTCCACGCGAGAGCGTAGACCACCTGAGAGACTGAACCTATAAAGACAATAAGACCTTGGGGGAGGGTGATGTCATGTATCTCACACTACTGTACATAACTATATCTTACCATGCTATACATGACTGTAACTACCAGATGACCTGTAACCACAAGCTTACCTTACCACCAGGGGTGCACTTGCAGGAGACACTGGATACCTGTTCTACACAGGTATATAAAGAGAAGGTCTCAGGCAAGTGTGGCATTCGAGAGCTGTATAATAAAGGTGCAGGTCCTGAGTGACCTTGACTTCAGCATGTGCCTCGTGTGAGTCTGTACTGCAGGGTCAGGACTTTACATCAACTTTATAAATTCAGTGAACATTTCTTGTTCAATTCTCGGTTTGCCAAGTTAAAATGGCAGAGATTTGAAATGTGTTTCATTGCTCTTAACTGTTACCTGACCCACAATATTTCTAGTATGAACAAGGCAGTAAAACACTGGGAGACAATCTTCCCTGCACCATGGCTCCACATTCTATTCAAAGTGGGACCCACATGTGAGAAATTAGGTCTCAGATTCACACTGAGGACACCCTCCATCGTGTTGTGTGACACTACCACTGTGCTAAATGGGATAGATTCAGAACAGATCTAGCAGCTCAAATCTGGCCATCCATGAAGCGCTGTGGGCCATCAGAAGCAGCAAAATTGTATCCTACCACAACCTGTAAGCTCATGTCACAGCATATCCCTCACTCTATCATTCCTATCAAGCTAGGGGACCAACCCTGGTTCAATGAGGAGTGTAGAACAGCATGCCAGAAGCAGCAGCAGGTGTGAACCTAGTGAAGCTTCAACACATCCTGACTTGGAAATATATCACCGTTCGCTGGGTCAAAATACTGGAACTCCCTGCCCAACAGCACTGTGGGAGCACCTTCACCACATGGACAGCAGCAGTTCAAGAAGGTGACTTACCAGCACATTCTCAAGGGCAATTAGGGTTGGGCAATAAATGCTGGCCTTGCCAGTGATGCCCACATCCCAGGAACAAATATTTAAAAAAATCCAATCCAGCTAATTAGCAGCACAATCTGCCTATTCTCAAATATCGCCAAAGAGATGGAAGGTGTCATTGACAGTGTTATCAAGTGGCACTTACTCACCAATAACCTGCTCACCGATGCTCAGTTTGAGTTCCGCCTGGACCACTTGGCTCCAGACCTCATTACAGCCTTGATCCAAACATGGACAAAAGAGCTGAATTCCAGAGTTGAGGTGAGAGTGACTGCCCTTGACATCAAGGCAACATTTGACTGAGTGTGGCATCAAGGGGCCCTAGTAAAATTGAAGTCAATGGGAATCAGGGGGAAAACTCTCCACTGGCTGGAGTTGTGCCTCGCACAAAGGAAGATGGTTGTGGTGTTGGAGACCAATCATCTCAGCCCTGGACATCGCTGCAGGGTCAACCATCTTCAGTTGCTTTATCAATGACCTTCCCTCCATCATAGGCTCAGAAGTGGCGATATTCACGGATGATTACACAGTGTTCAGTCCCATTCGCAACTCATCAGAGAATGAATCAGTCTGTGCACACATGCAGCAAGACCAAAGCCTTTCTACCATCTATAAAGCACAAGTCAGGGGTGTGATGGAATACTCTCCACTTGCCTGGATGAGTGCAGCTCCAGCAACACTTAAGAAGCTCGACACAATCTGGGATAAAGCAGTTTGCTTGATTGGCACCCCATCCACCACCTTCAACATTCACTCCCTGCATCACCGATGCACCTTGGCTGCAGTGTGTACCATCTACTGCAGCAACTCGCCAAGGCTTCTTTGATAGCACCTCTCAAACCCGTTACCTCTAACAACTTAGAAGGACAAGGGCAGCAGATGCATGGGAACACCACCACCTCCAAGTTCTCCTCCAAGCCACACACCATCCTGACTTGCAAATATATCGGCATTCCTTCTTTGTCGTTGGATCAAAATCCTGGAACTCTCTCCCTAACAACACTGTGGGAGTAGCTTCAACACACGGACAACAGTGGATCAAGAAGACGGCTCACCACAACCTTCTCAAGGGCATTTAGGAATGGAGAATAAATGCTGGCCTTGCTATAGACGCCCACATCCCATGAATGAATAATAAAAAAACCCTGAAAATTTACTTTGAAATGTCAACTTTCAATTTGCAGTTATTACAAAAGGTACATTCATTGCACGCCTGCAGCTCCTAGCTGCAAATCCTGCTATTTCAATAAAGATTTCTGATAAATACTCTTGACATTTTTTACACTATCAGCTAGAGATTAATATTAATAATGCTTCTGCATGCCCTGTGACTTTTTGTCAATACCTGCAACTGAATAAATAAATTAAGTGTTCTAGGAAACTAATTCAATATTTCATCAATTATGTCTAGAATTCAAATAGCATTCTAATGATCATATTTTCCCTATTGTATGAATTAGTTGTTGTTAAGAATTTCACCAAGCTTATTAATACGTCTCCTGGTATCTGCAGACAAACTTCAGGTCGATATGGGCCTTGTTTTGTTTCCCTTTACTTCCAGTTTTTCTCCTATCCTTTCCAAAAGGCAATAATCTTTGCTGGGGTACAGTCCCATGGGCAGCTTCAGCCCTTTGGTACGTCACCCCTGTGAGTCTAAGACAGTGAATATCATCAGGCCACCCTGATCTGTTCTCACCCACTTTCCACAAATACATTTTCCAGCAGGGAAACATGTTGGGCCTAAAATCCCAGCCTCGCCGGGTGCGTACGAAGTGCGCACGGACTCGGCGAGGCCTCGCAAAAGCCGATTTTCGGGGTGCGATGCATAAGCGCCGAAAACCAGCTTTTCCGATCTTGACAGTTCTTCCATATCCCCAGGAGAAGGGCATTTGCGCGGGAGAGATTGGGCTATTTGCCCAACTCATGTCCAGCGAATGTCCTTCAAACTTTTACGCCTGGTGAAAGCAGGCGCATAGCTTACTTTTACCAGTGTAACACTTTCAAAACATATAAAATTAAGTTTAAATACACATTTTTACAGTAAAAATCCTGTCCATTAAGGTAAGTTCATTTTTAACCTTATCAAAATACATTAAAAAAAATTCCCCAAAAAATATATTTTTTGTAAAACATTTAATTACATTTAATTTCAATTGATTTTAAATATGTGAGGTGTTTTATTTATTTATATGCTGTGCTGTTTTAGGGGGTTTTCCTCATTGATAGTAATGGGAGTCCGTTCAAACAGAGCTCCCATTTTTATCACTGAGAATATTGCATAGTGATTGGTGGTTCAGGCCCACGTGACTCCAGCTTGAACATACGTACCTGAAAGACATCTCCCCATGCGCTGCGCAGTGAATCTTAGCCTCCAACCGGGATCTTACGTTCTTCCGGGACCACCAGATACTTTCGCAGATATTTTTCGGGTCAGAGGCGTTCGTACGAAGAAAGCCTCCGACTGCAATTTCAGGTCCATTATCATGTAACAATGATAATTTGCATAAATCCTAGCGTAGTTTTATTTTCCTCTCTCTTCCCGGGGGTACTGAAATATGAAACCTATTTTAGTGACTCAACTGCAGTTTATTTGAGATCCGTAGGTGGACTAGACTCGCACGTCATGATTGTCGGCTCGCTGCTGGATCTCCTGTGCTTTCTCCACCAACCATCTATTCTTTAGGTCACGGGTTTTTTGTTGAACCTCAGCCTTCAACCATCTGTAGAGCTGCTTTGCTCCACCAACCTGACCCGGCCACACAGCACTGCTCCCCCCAGTCATCAAAATCCTTCCATAAATCTGGCACCTACTACCCAGCAAGGGTAGACATCGACGATGAGGTCCAACACCGCCTCCTGTGCACCAGCGCTGCCTTCAGTCACCTGAGGATGAGAGTGTTTGAAGTCCAGTACCTTAAATCTGGCAACAAGTTTATGGTCTACAGGGCAGTAGTGATACCCGTCCTCTTGTATAGCTCAGAGACGTAGACCATATACAGTATACACCTCAAATCACTGGAGAAATACCACCAACGATGTCTCTGCAAGATCCTGCAAATCCCTTGGGAGGATAGATGCACCAACGTTAGTGTTCACGATCAAGCCAACATCCCCAGCATCGAAGCACTGACCACACTCAACCAGCTCCATTGGGCGGGCCACATTGTTCGCATGCCCGACACAACACTCCTAAAGCAAGCGCTCTACTCGGAACTCCTACATGGCAGGTGCTGCACAGGTGGGCAGAGGAAATGTTTCGAGGACAGCCCCAAAGCCTACTTGATAAAGTGCAATATCCCCACCGACACCTGGGAATCCCTGGCCAAAGACCGCCCTAAGTGGAGGAAGAGCATTCGGGAGGGCGCTGGGCACCTCGAGTCCTGTCGCTGATAGCATGCGGAAAACAAGCGCAGGCAGCGGAAGGAGCATGCAGCAAACCAGACTCCCCACCTGTTATGTGTGAAGAAAGAGTCTGACTGGATACTGTGAGCTCAAAGTAAAGTGTGACCTTAGTCTTTTATTGCAGGTCTCCAGAGTACCTCTCCAACCTATGAGGCTTCCTTAAGTACCTGTGTTCCCAAGGGATTATGGGATCCCTTGGGACTCCAGGGGATGAGCCCTCTGGTGGCTGTACAGGATATATACAAGTTTACATATATAACAACACTCCCCCCACCCAAAGTCAACAGTGTAACTATTTACAAGGTGAGTCGATCTGGGACTCTTCTTGCCCTGGTTTATTGTCTCGGTGTGAAAGCTGGTTTTGGTGAATCGTCTGTTGGGCCCTTGCTGGGCGGCTGTGCAGCTGGCCTTGTTGGGCTACCTGGTGTGGTGGGTCCTGCTGGGCTGCTATGGATGATTGGTTCTGCTTCGTGGCCAACAGCGATGTCGGTTGCCACTGGTGTGTATGGTGGGGGGTCAAAGAAGGTAGGGTCCAAAGTGGATTGCTCAGGATAGTCCGTGAATCTGAGTTTGATTTGGTCCAAGTGTTTCCGGTGAATGAGTCCATTTGATCACCCTGCTCCCCTTTTTGGCCACTTGGGACCTTGTCCATAATTCAATACAAATACAGGATTATTGATTTCAATCTCACGTGACACATTTGCACTATCATGCTATGTACTTTGTTGAAGCCACCTGCTCTCTACCTGTTCATGGAGATCAGGGTGAACTAACGAGAGATTTGTCTTAAGTGCTCTTTTCATGAGCAGTTCAGTAGGTGGAATCCCAGTGAGTGAGTGGGGTCTCGTGCGGTAGCTAAGCAGGACTCGGGATAGGCGAGTCTGCAGTGAGCCTTCCATCACCCTCTTCAGGCCCTGCTTGATGGTTTGCACTGCTCTCTCTGCCTGACCATTGGATGCTGGTTTGAATGGGGCAGATGTAACATGCTTGATCCTGTTACGGGTCATAAATTCTTTGAACTCGGTACTGGTAAAACATGGCCTGTTGTCGCTCACAAGGACATCGGGCAGGCCATGCATGGAAAATATGGCCCGCAGGCTTTCAGTAGTGACAGCGGATGTGCTTGCCGACATTATCTCACATTCAATCCGTTTGGAGTACGCATCTACAACCACAAGGAACATTTTACCCAAGAACGGGTCTGCATAGTCGACATGGACCCTAGACCATGGTTTGGAGGGCCAAGACCATAAACATAGCGGCGCCTCCCTAGGTACATTGCTTAACTGAGAGCATGTATTACATCTGTGCATGCAGGACTCTAAGTCCGCATCGATACCAGGCCACCACACGTGGGATCTGGCTATCGCTTTCATCATTATGATGCCTGGGTGGGTACTGTGGAGGTCATTGATGAAGGTGTCTCTGCCCTTCATGGGGATCACTACCCGATTGCCCCACAGAAGGTAGTCTGCCTGCACAGACATTTCATCTTTGCACCGCTGGAACGGCTTTATCTCTTCCTGGATCTCCACTGGGACACTGGACCAGCCCCTGTGAAGCACAGAGTTTTTAACTAGGGACAGTAAGGGGTCATGGCTCATCCAGGTTCTGATCTGTCGCGCTGTGACGGGCGATTGCTCACTCTCAAATGCTTCCATAACCATGACTAAATCTGTGGGCTGCACCATTTCCACCCCCGTGATGGGCAATGGCAGCCTACTGAGAGCATCGGCACAGTTTTTTGTGCCTGGCCTGTGGCAGATGGCGTAGTTGTATGTGGACAATGTGAATGCCCATGTCTGGATGCAGGGCGATGCACTTGTATTTATCCCTTTACTTTCAGAAAAGAGGGCTATGAGTGGCTTATGGTCAGTTTCCATTTCAAATTTTAGCCCAAACAGATATTGATGTATTTTCTTTACCCCATAGACACATGCTAACATTTCATTTTCAATCATGCTGTCAGCTCTCTCAGCCTTGCACAGACTCCTGGATGCATAAGCAACCGGTTGCAATTTCCCAAAATCATTAGCTTGTTGCAATACATAACCGATGCCATACGACGACGTATCGCATGCTAGTACCAAACGCTTACATGAATTATACAACACAAGCAATTTGTTTGAGCATAACAATTTTCTAGCTTTTACAAAGGCATTTTCTTGGCTTTTGCCCCAAACCCATTCATCCCCTTTACGCAGTAAGACATGCAGTGGCTCTAACAGTGTGCTGAGACCCGGTAAGAAGTTACCAAAGTAGTTCAGGAGTCCTAGAAACGATCGCAGTTCCATCACGTTCTGTGGTCTCAGTGCGTTCTCGATTGCCTCCACCTTCAAATTGGTGGGCCTGATGCCGTCCGCCGTGATCCTCCTCCTCAGGAACTCCACTTCAGGTGCCAGAAAAACGCACTTCGAGCCTTTTAACCTGAGTCCCACGCGGTTGAGTCGACTAAGAACCTTCTTCAGGTTCTGCAGCTGCTCGACTGTGTCCTGACCTGTGACCAAGATGTCGTCCTGGAAGACCATCGAGCACGGGACCAACTTCAGTAAGCTTTCCATGTTTCTCTGGAATATCACCATGGCTGTTCGAATTCCAAACGGGCATCTGTTATAAAAGAAGAGACCTTTGTGCCCGTTGATGCAGGTGAGGCCCTTCGATGATTCCTCCAGCTCCAGCGTCATGTAGGCCGAGGTCAAGTCTAGCTTCGTGAATGTTTTTTCTCCCGCCAGCGTAGCAAAAAGGTCATCTGCCTTTGGTAGTGGGTATTGGTCCTGCAGGGAGAAACGATTGATAGTTACTTTGTAATCACCACAGATTCTGACGGTGCTGTCTCTCTTGAGGACTGGAACGATAGGGCTGGCCACTCGTTGAATTCGATTGATGAGATGATGCCCTCTCTTTGCAGCCGGTCTAGCTCGATCTCTACCCTTTCTCTCATCATGTACGGTACTGCTCTCGCCTTGTGATGGATGGGTCGCGCCCCCGGAATTAGGTGGATCTGTACTTTTGCTCCTTGGAACTTCCCGATGCCTGGTTCGAACAGCGAAGGGAACTTGTTTAAGACCTGGGCACACGAAGTGTCATCAGTGGGTGAGAGCGCTCGGATGTCATCCCAGTTCCAGCGTATCATTCCCAGCCAGCTCCTGCCGTGCAGCATGAGACCATCACCCGGTACCATTCAGAATGGTAGCTTGTGCACCGCACCATCGTAGGAGACCTTTACAGTGGCACTGCTGATTACGGGAATTAGTTCCTTTGTGTAAGTTCTTAGTTTCATGCAAATTGGAGTCAAGACTGGCCTTGAGGCCTTGCTGCACTACAATTTTTCGAAAGTCTTTTTGCTCATGATGGACTGGCTTGTGCCCGTGTCCAGTACCTTGACACCAGGAGTCCATTTAGTTCAACCTTCAGCATTATCAGGGGACACTTTGTGGTAAATGTGTGCACCCCATATACCTCTGCCTCCTCGGACTGAGGCTCTGGTTCGACGTGATCTGCCGTGGATCTGTCCTCCTCTGCAACTATGTGGTTTGCAGGATTAACAAGATTTGCAGCCCTTTGAAGTGGCATGAATGGACCCGATGATCACCCCCACAGCTCCAACAAGGTGTTAATGGCCTTGCATTCATCATTCTTGATGGTGGACTCTGAAACATCTGTGGACGTGCAGCTGCAGGCATGTGGGGCCTGCCCTGTACGTTGCAATTTGAAAACAACATCACTTTGTTCACAGTACTTGTAACAGCACTCGTGTGCTGAGAGATTTAGAAACATAGAAACATAGAAAATAGGTGCAGGAGTAAGCCATTCGGCCCTTCTAGCCTGCACCACCATTCAATGAGTTCATTGCTGAACATTCAACTTCAGTACCCCATTCCTGCTTTCTCGCCATACCCCTTGATCCCCCTAGTAGTAAGGACCTCATCTAACTCCTTTTTGAATATATTTAGTGAATTGGCCTCAACAACTTTCTGTGGTAGAGAATTCCACAGGTTCACCACTCTCTGGGTGAAGAAGTTCCTCCGCATCTCGGTCCTAAATGGCTTACCCCTTATCCTTAGACTGTGACCTCTGGTTCTGGACTTCCCCAACATTGGGAACATTCTTCCTGCATCTAACCTGTCTAACCCCGTCAGAATTTTAAATGTTTCTATGAGGTCCCCTCTCATTCTTCTGAACTCCAGTGAATACAAGCCCAGTTGATCCAGTCTTTCTTGATAGGTCAGTCCCGCCATCCCGGGAATCAGTCTGGTGAACCTTCGCTGCACTCCCTCAATAGCAAGAATGTCCTTCCTCAGGTTAGGAGACCAAAACTGTACACAATACTCCAGGTGTGGCCTCACCAATGCCCTGTACAACTGCAGCAACGCCTCCCTGCCCCTGTACTCAAATCCCCTTGCTATGAAGGCCAACATGCCATTTGCTTTCTTAACCGCCTGCTGCACCTGCATGCCAACCTTCAATGACTGATGTACCATGACACCCAGGTCTCTTTGCACCTCCCATTTTCCTAATCTGTCACCATTCAGATAATAGTCTGTCTCTCTGTTTTTACCATCAAAGTGGATAACCTCACATTTATCCACATTATACTTCATCTGCCATGCATTTGCCCACTCACCTAACCTCTATCCAAGTCGCTCTGCAGCCTCACAGCATCCTCCTCGCAGCTCACACTGCCACCCAACTTAGTGTCATCCGCAAATTTGGAGATACTACATTTAATCCCCTCATCTAAATCATTATTGTACAGTGTAAACAGCTGGGGCCCCAGCACAGAACCTTGCGGTACCCCACTAGTCACTGCCTGCCATTCTGAAAAGTACCCATTTACTCCTACTCTTTGCTTCCTGTCTGACAACCAGTTCTCAATCCATGTCAGTACACTACCCCCAATCTCATGTGCTCTAACTTTGCACATCAATCTCTTGTGTGGGACCTTGTTGAACGCCTTCTGAAAGTCCAAATATACCACATCAACTGGTTCTCCCTTGTCCACTCTACTGGAAACATCCTCAAAAAATTCCAGAAGATTTGTCAAGCATGATTTCCCTTTCACAAATCCATGCTGACTTGGACCTATCATGTCACTTCTTTCCAAATGCACTGCTATGACATCCTTAATAATTGATTCCATCATTTTACCCACTACCGATGTCAGGCTGACCGGTCTATAATTCCCTGTTTTCTCTCTCCCTCCTTTTTTAAAAAGTGGGGTTACATTGGCTACCCTCCACTCTATAGGAACTGATCCAGAGTCAATGGAATGTTGGAAAATGACTGTCAACGCATCCACTATTTCCAAGGCCACCTCCTTAAGTACTCTGGGATGCAGTCCATCAGGCCCTGGGGATTTATCGGCCTTCAATCCCATCAATTTCCCCAACACAATTTCCCGGCTAATAAGGATTTCCCTCAGTTCCTCCTCCTTACTAGACCCCCCGACCCCTTTTATAACCGGAAGGTTGTTCGTGTCCTCCTTCGTGAATACCGAACCAAAGTGCTTGTTCAATTGGTCCGCCATTTCTTTGTTCCCCGTTATGACTTCCCCTGATTCTGACTGCAGGGGACCTACGTTTGTCTTTACTAACCTTTTTCTCTTTACATATCTATAGAAACTTTTGCAATCCGTCTTAATGTTCCCTGCAAGCTTCTTCTCATACTCCATTTTCCCTGCCCTAATCAAACCCTTTGTCCTCCTCTGCTGAGTTCTAAATTTCTCCCAGTCCCCAGGTTCACTGCTATTTCTGGCCAATTTGTATGCCACTTCCTTGGCTTTAATACTATCCCTGATTTCCCTTGATAGCCACGGTTGAACCACCTTCCCTTTTTTATTTTTATGCCAGACAGGAATGTACAATTGTTGTAGTTCATCCATGCGGTCTCTAAATGTCTGCCATTGCCCATCCACAGTCAACCCCTTAAGTATCATTCGCCAATCCATCCCAGCCAATTCACGCCTCATACCTTCAAAGTTAGCCTTCTTTAAGTTCTGGACCATGGTCTCTGAATTAACTGTTTCATTCTCCATCCCAATGCAGAATTCCACCATATTATGGTCACTCTTCCCCAAGGGGCCTCGCACAACGAGATTGCTAATTAATCCTCTCTCATTACATAACACCCAGTCTAAGATGGCCTCCCCCCTAGTTGGTTCCTCGACATATTGGTCTAAAAAACCATCCCTTATGCACTCCAGGAAATCCTCCTCCACCGTCTTGCTTCCAGTTTGGTTAGCCCAATCTATGTGCATATTAAAGTCACCCATTATAACTGCTGCACCTTTATTGCACGCACCCCTAATTTCATGTTTGATGCCCTCCCCAACATCACTACTACTGTTTGGAGGTCTGTACACAACTCCCACTAACGTTTTTTGCCCTTTGGTGTTCTGTAGCTCTACCCATATAGATTCCACATCATCCAAGCTAATGTCCTTCCTAACTATTGCCTTAATCTCCTCCTTAACCAGCAATGCTACCCCACCTCCTTTTCCTTTTATTCTATCCTTCCTGAATGTTGAATACCCCTGGATGTTGAGTTCCCAGCCCTGATCATCCTGGAGCCACGTCTCTGTAATCCCAATCACATCATATTTGTTAACATCTATTTGCACAGTTAATTCATCCACCTTATTGCGGATACTCCTTGCATTAAGACACAAAGCCGTTAGGCTTGTTTTTTTAACACCCTCTGTCCTTTTAGAATTTTGCTGTACAATGGCCCTTTTTGTTCTTTGCCTTGGGTTTCTCTGCCCTCCACTTTGCCTCATCTCCTTTCTGTCTTTTGCTTTTGCCTCCTTTTTGTTTCCCTCTATCTCCCTGCATTGGTTCCCATCCCCCTGCCATATTAGTTTAACTCCTCCCCAACAGCACTAGCAAACATTCCCCCGAGGACATTGGTTCCGATTCTTCCCAGGTGCAGACCGTCCGGATTGTACTGGTCCCACCTCCCCCAGAACCGGTTCCAATGCCCCAGGAATTTGAATCCCTCCCTGCTGCACCATTGCTCAAGCCACGTATTCATCTGAGCTATCCTGCGATTCCTACTCTGACTAGCACGTGGCACTGGTAGCAATCCCGAGATTACTACTTTTGAGGTCCTACTTTTTAATTTAGCTCCTAGCTCCTTAAATTCATTTCGTAGGACCTCATCCCTTTTTTTACCTATGTCGTTGGTACCAACATGCACCACGACAACTGGCTGTTCTCCCTCCCTTTTTAGAATGTCCTGCACCCGCTCCGAGACATCCTTGACCCTTGCTCTGTATTGTCACTGGTGGCAATGAACGCCTGGGTTATCGCTATGGCCTTACTCAAGGTTGGGATCTCTACAGTCAAAAGTTTGTGAAGTGTGGTTTCGTGGCCAATGCCAATTACGAAAAAGTTTCTGAGCATGTGCTCTAAGTATTCTTCAAATTCGCAATGTCCTGCAAGGCGTCTTAGCTCGGCGACATAACTCGGCACTTCCTGGCCTTCAGACCTTTTGTAGGTGTCGAACCGGGACCTCGCCATCAGAATGCTTTCCTTCGGGTTGAAATGCTCCCGGACCAGTGTGCACAAATCATCATACGATCTCTCTTTGGGTTTTGCTGGGGCAAGCAGATTTTTCATGAGGCCATACATTGGTGCCACGCAGACGGTGAGGAGAATTGCCTTTCGTTTGGCAGCGTTTGCTTTTCCTTCCAGCTCATTAGCCACGAAGTATTGGTCGAGTCGCTCCACAAAGTTTTCCCAATCATCTCCCTCCGAGAATTTCTCCACGATGCCCACTGTTCTCTGCATCGTTGAGTTAATTATCTGTACCTCGTCGCCAGTTGTTATGTATGAAGAAAGATAATGTGAGCTCAAAGTAAAGTGTGACCTTAGTCTTTTATTGCAGGTCTCCAGAGTGCCTCTCCAACCTATGAGGCTCCTTAAGTATCTGTGCTCCCAAGGGATTATGGGATCCTTTGGGACTCCAGGGGATGAGCCCTCTGGTGGCTGTACAGGGTACATACAAGTTTACATATATAACACCACCCACCCTTTCACTCAACGACTGTCTGTCCCACCTGTGACAGAGACTGTAATTCCTGTATTGGACTGTACAGTCACCTGAGAACTCACTTTTAGAGTGGAGGCAAGTCTCCCTCGATTTTGAGGGACTGCCTATGATGAAAATGAATTGGGATCAACTAACTCAGCACAGATCAGGAATTGAACCTCGGACTTTGTTCTCTGTATGGCTTAGTACCACACAAGGCAGTGCCATTTCACTTTGTAAATGATGGACATACCACAGTGAAACTTACCAACAATGAGTCCATAAACTGCTCTTTGACAACCAGTAAAACAAAGTGGAGCAAGAAAACGAGTTTTGTTTGAGTCATTAATGTATTACTAGATCTGCCTTTATATAGGGATTATAAAATCTGCATCTCAGAATAGAATTTCTCTTCCCTTTAACTTAGCATTCAGAAAAAATATTCTCCGCATTGATCGTGATGATTCAACCTGACCCTCAATTTTTCTTTTCCGTAGTAGCAATATTATTCTGATTTCCAAATTTCACAGGCTCTGTTGCAAAGCCATGATTTTCCTTAACCGTTCAGCATGTGCTATTTTACACAAGTCAATCAAAACTACCAAGCAGAGAAATCTGACAGAACTGATACAATTGAGGTTATAAAAAAAGAACCATATTGCGTGAGCCAGAAGGAAAATTATAAAAAAGGATGCAGAGAAAGTCTACAAAGGGTAATAAACAATATAAAGAATGCTTTCAGAATAAGGAGGTGGCTCTCAATGAAGATGTTCTTGGAAACAAAATACAGATCTTCTGATGACTGAGGTAATACTCCCACAGTGCAGGGAGAAACGAGGACTGTGGGAGATCGCAACAAAAAACAACCTTCGTTCAAACCTTCCAATCGAGAAAGGCATTATCACATATACACATCAAATAGTTATTATATTATTTGCCAATTTCCCATTGCGCAGCAAGGATCTGTAAAGTTATGAAAAGTTTTATTTTGATGATGCCAAAGAATGTGATGACAGTAAATCCGAAGAGGGTGGACATCAGATATAATAACATGGAGATTAAACAACAACAACTTGTATGTAAATAGCGGGGCCGAAATTCAGCCTCCCAAAAAGGCCTGTTACCGTCAGAAAGCGGTGGCCATGCAGCGGAGTCGAGTGGCCGCTGATTTGCGATCCAATGGCTGCCACCAGCGAAATTCACCAATTTATTTTTCTGGTGGTCTCCACTCCCACCACGCTGCTGCCCACCCCTCCTCAGTGCATCATCAAAGCACGCATCGCCGATCTCCCACACCTCCATCTAAATTCAGCGACAAAAATCTTCGGGCCGGCGAGCGGTGCCCCTGACAGCTTTTTCTGTCGGTGTACTGTGTTTTCAGTGTGTGCAACATGGCTGTGCGGCGGCCATTCAAGGGGAGGGCGCACTGCCATGACCGCCATTTTATTTTTTTGTCGGCCCACTGCCAGGTCAGCCCGACAATTAAGCCCCCCATGTTCGGACAGGCAGCCTGGCGCCCCACTCTTGGGCCACTGGCCCGGCCGAAACCCTCCCTGGTGGCCCAGTGGACCGAACTAAAATAATCGCAGAGCTCGCAGCGGCTCTCCCCGTTAAGTGAAGGGGAGGAACGTGGTGATGTACACGCGTCATGACGTCATCAGTGTCTTCACTTCCGCCCCTCTAGTGTGTTCACCACCGCACATCCGCCTCCATTATGACTGACTTCTGGTCCGCTCCCAAAAAATGCCACATCATCCACCGCGGTGGAGAAAACACATCAGAAGCGGTAGGTGTGACCCGTTTCGGGCGGTGCTGAATTTCTAGCCCAGTGCCTTTAACGTAGCGAAATGTTCCAAGGCGTTTCACAGGAGTGTTATGAGACAAAAAAAAACTTGCAATAATAAGATGGAGATTATAAATTAACACAATGAACTGGAGAACACAATGCTACAGGTAAATGTAACCCACACAAACTATTTATATCCTTGGCCACTCGCTCATAACAAACGTTTACTGAAAAACACTGCATCACTGCTAAGGAGGTACCAGTGAATCAATGAATCAGTGGGCATATCAGCCAATTTATTGACTATGAAGGTAAGTTAAAAAACTAAAAGCCACTAATAATAAAAAGGTTATTAATTTGTCACTGATATGGTTAATATTATACGGTATATTTGTGTAGTGTAACTAGTTGATCTCCTGTAATTTTGACTTTGTGCGATAGTGTAAAACGGGCGATAGCAAGTCAACAGCCCGTTTTAATCTCTCCTGGTTTTTATTTCGATTGAGGTCAATACTGGACATTGGCACGGAATATGACTGTGGCACAACAGGAGTGTCAAACAGTCAGCATGGAGTACCGCCAAGGAGAAAGATATAAAGAAAGAACTTGAATTTATATAGCACTTTTCAGAACGTTGGGACGTCTCAAAGCACTTCACGGCCAGTGAAGTATAGAGCCAATGAAGGGCGCTATATCGGTCTGCACATGAGGGAACT
The DNA here is from genome assembly GCF_044704955.1 of Pristiophorus japonicus. NCBI lineage: Eukaryota > Metazoa > Chordata > Chondrichthyes > Pristiophoridae > Pristiophorus > Pristiophorus japonicus. The sequence goes on from NC_091988.1 coordinate 140,888,435, forward strand.
GAAGAGGAAAGTAAAGCTAATGCACCAATGATGCAGGCAGAGGGAGCTCCAATCATTTCATAGAAAAAAAGAAAGAAAACACTTGCATTTATATAGGGCCTTTCACACCCTTTGATGTCCCAAGTGTTTCACAGCCAATAAATTACTTTCGAAGTATAGTCACTGTTGTAATGTAGGCTAACATGGTAACCAATTTGTGTATGGCAAGGTCCTAAAAAAAGCAATGAGGTAATGCCCAGATAATCTGTTTTAGTGATGTTGGTTGAGGAATAAATATTGGCCAGGACACCAGGGAGAGCTCCCCAGCTGTTCTTCGATTAGTGCCTTCAGATCTTCTCCAAGTCCCACTCCAGGAACTTGAGCACATAAATCTAGGCTGACGCTCCAGTGCAGTGCTGAGGGAGTGCTGCACTGTCGGAGGTGCCATCTTTCAGATGAGACGTTAAACTGAGACCCCATCTGCTCTCAGGTGGACGTAAAAGATCCCATGGCATTATTCCGAAGAAGAACAGTGGAATTATTCCTGGTGTCCTGGCCAATATTTAGCCCTCAATCAACATAACAAAAACAGATTATCTGGTCATTATCACATTGCTGTTTGTGGGAGTTTGCGGCGCGCAAGTTGCCTGCCGCGCTTTCCACATTACAACAGTGACTAGACTCCAAAAGTACTTCATTGGCTTTGAGACATCTGTTGGTCATGAAAGGCGCTATATAAATGCAAGTCTTTTCTTTTACACCCTCTTGAGAGGCCAATCAAAACCTTGGTTTAACATCTCAGCTGAAAGACAAAATTTTATGGTGTGAAGAGCAAGGGGAAACAGCAAAGTCCCGAAAAAATTTTAAATAATGAATGAATTATTATTAGAAGAAATTAAGACTCGCTTGCATTTACCTTTACCAAGTTGGCTGACAGAGGAGTTTGAGAAAAATGATTTAACAAAGCCTGCTAACAGGGCCATCTGGTGACTAGATTCTGGAACTATAGTGCCACAAGCTATCACATTAATGGGAAATCCTATGAAAGAGTTGACAGCGCAGGCGGTACCAGATGTGGACACGATTAACATTGAAAATTTCATCGGCAGTTCTGACGTGGTACTTTTGAATATAAAGATGATACCCTGCTGATTTTAAGATTATTTCGTTCCTTTTGAGAACTCATAAAGGATTCATAGAAACATAGAAACAGAGAAAATAGGTGCAGGAGTAGGCCATTCGGCCCTTCTAGCCTGCACCGCCATTCAATGAGTTCATGGCTGAACATTCAACTTCAGTACCCCATTCCTGCTTTCTCGCCATACCCCTTGATCCCCCTAGTAGTAAGGACTTCATCTAACTCCTTTTTGAATATATTTAGTGAATTGGCCTCAACAACTTTCTGTGGTAGAGAATTCCACAGGTTCACCACTCTCTGGGTGAAGAAGTTCCTCCGCATCTCGGTCCTAAATGGCTTACCCCTTATCCTTAGGATGTGACCTCTGGTTCTGGACTTCCCCAACATTGGGAACATTCTTCCTGCATCTAACCTGTCTAACCCCGTCAGAATTTTAAATGTTTCTATGAGGTCCCCTCTTATTCTTCTGAACTCCAGTGAATACAAGCCCAGTTGATCCAGTCTTTCTTGATAGGTCAGTCCCGCCATCCCGGGAATCAGTCTGGTGAACCTTCGCTGCACTCCCTCAATAGCAAGAATGTCCTTCCTCAGGTTAGGAGACCAAAACTGTACACAATACTCCAGGTGTGGCCTCACCAATGCCCTGTACAACTGCAGCAACATCTCCCTGCCCCTGTACTCAAATCCCTTTGCTATGAAGGCCAACATGCCATTTGCTTTTTTAACCGCCTGCTGCACCTGCATGCCAACCTTCAATGACTGATGTACCATGACACCCAGGTCTCTTTGCACCTCCCCTTTTCCTAATCTGTCACCATTCAGATAATAGTCTGTCTCTCTGTTTTTACCACCAAAGTGGATAACCTCACATTTATCCACATTATACTTCATCTGCCATGCATTTGCCCACTCACCTAACCTATCCAAGTCGCCCTGCAGCCTCACAGCATCCTCCTCGCAGCTCACACTGCCACCCAACTTAGTGTCATCCGCAAATTTGGAGATACTACATTTAATCCCCTCATCTAAATCATTAATGTACAGTGTAAACAGCTGGGGCCCCAGCACAGAACCTTGCGGTACCCCACTAGTCACTGCCTGCCATTCTGAAAAGTACCCATTTACTCCTACTCTTTGCTTCCTGTCTGACAACCAGTTCTCAATCAATGTCAGTACACTACCCCCAATCCCATGTGCTCTAACTTTGCACATCAACCTCTTATGTGGGACCTTGTCGAACGCCTTCTGAAAGTCCAAATATACCACATCAACTGGTTCTCCCTTGTCCACTCTACTGGAAACATCCTCAAAAAATTCCAGAAAATTTGTCAAGCATGATTTCCCTTTCACAAATTCATGCTGACTTGGGCCTATCATGTCATCTCTTTCCAAATGCACTGCTATGACATCCTTAATAATTGATTCCATCATTTTACCCACTACCGATGTCAGGCTGACCGGTCTATAATTCCCTGTTTTCTCTCTCCCTCCTTTTTTAAAAAGTGGGGTTACATTGGCTACCCTCCACTCGATAGGAACTGATCCAGAGTCAATGGAATGTTGGAAAATGACTGTCAACGCATCCACTATTTCCAAGGCCACCTCCTTAAGTACTCTGGGATGCAGTCCATCAGGCCCTGGGGATTTATCGGCCTTCAATTCCATCAATTTCCCCAACACAATTTCCCGGCTAATAAGGATTTCCCTCAGTTCCTCCTCCTTACTAGACCCCCCGACCCCTTTTATAACCGGAAGGCTGTTCGTGTCCTCCTTCGTAAATACCGAACCAAAGTACTTGTTCAATTGGTCCGCCATTTCTTTGTTCCCCGTTATGACTTCCCCTGATTCTGACTGCAGGGGACCTACGTTTGTCTTTACTAACCTTTTTCTCTTTACATATCTATAGAAACTTTTGCAATCCGTCTTAATGTTCCCTGCAAGCTTCTTCTCATACTCTATTTTCCCTGCCCTAATCAAACCCTTTGTCCTCCTCTGCTGAGTTCTAAATTTCTCCCAGTCCCCAGGTTCACTGCTATTTCTGGCCAATTTGTATGCCACTTCCTTGGCTTTAATACTATCCCTGATTTCCCTTGATAGCCACGGTTGAGCCACCTTCCCTTTTTTATTTTTATGCCAGACAGGAATGTACAATTGTTGTAGTTCATCCATGCGGTCTCTAAATGTCTGCCATTGCTCATCCACAGTCAACCCCTTAAGTATCATTCGCCAATCCATCCCAGCCAATTCATGCCTCATACCTTCAAAGTTAGCCTTCTTTAAGTTCTGGACCATGGTCTCTGAATTAACTGTTTCATTCTCCATCCCAATGCAGAATTCCACCATATTATGGTCACTCTTCCCCAAGGGGCCTCGCACAACGAGATTGCTAATTAATCCTCTCTCATTACATAACACCCAGTCTAAGATGGCCTCCCCCCTAGTTGGTTCCTCGACATATTGGTCTAAAAAACCATCCCTTATGCACTCCAGGAAATCCTCCTCCACCGTATTGCTTCCAGTTTGGTTAGCCCAATCTATGTGCATATTAAAGTCACCCATTATAACTGCTGCACCTTTATTGCACGCACCCCTAATTTCATGTTTGATGCCCTCCCCAATATCAGTACTACTGTTTGGAGGTCTGTACACAACTCCCACTAACGTTTTTTGCCCTTTGGTGTTCTGCAGCTCTACCCATATAGATTCCACATCATCCAAGCTAATGTCCTTCCTAACTATTGCCTTAATCTCCTCCTTAACCAGCATTCATGCTGGTTAATAATTTAGTGGTGGCTTAGCCACCATAAAGAAAGATCACTGGAGCAAAGCTCTCAGGGAAATGTAGGGGTGCAAGTAAATCAAGGCTGGGGAGTGGGCCCATGTGGCTCAAGGGTGAAGGAACTGGGGGTTGCCATGTAGGAGCAGTGAGAGGCCCAAGATGGTCAGCTCAAGGGTCAGTACCAGTGAAAGATAGCAGGGTAGGTGGGAGCCTGAAGCACAAAACCAGGCTGCTGCAAATGGGCTCGGCAGGTAGGGTAAGGCATGCAAATGGGAAAGGGTTTCCTGGGTGCCCCATTTGTCAGATTGAAAATTCATTTTCAAATGGCCAATACCCCAAAATTGGTTAAAATAAAACAGTGGGTGGCCCAAGTTGATTTGTGCCACAGCGCCACCACTCATGAGAGGTCTGCAACTGCAGTGTAACAGGCAGATTGGCTTTTTCCATTATAAAAAGGGATTGGCTATTTGTACTATACTTTTTCTGTCCTTCTGCGCATGCGTCCTGTTGAGAACCCGCCCCCCCCCGCCTCTTGCCTGGACATGGAAGTGCCAGAAGTGTGGCCCCAAACCGGAAGTCGGACCTTGCAATCAGTCCGACCACATTCCATGAGCCTCCGAGCGACCGAGGAGAGGGAGAGCTTTGGGGGTGGGGGGGAACAGAGAGAGAGCTTGGGGCTTGGGTGGTGGGGGGGGAGAGAGCTTGGGGGGGGGGGGGTGGCAGAGAGAGTGCTTCGGGGGGGTGGGTAGAGGGAGAGCTTGGGAGGAGAGAGAGAGAGCTTGGAGGGGGGGGGGAAAGAGAGAGAGCTTGGGGGGGGGAGAGAGAGCTGGGAGGGGGAGAGAGAGAGCTTGGGGGGGGAGAGAGCTGGGGGGGAGAGAGAGCTGAGGAGGGAAAGAGAGAGAGCTTGGGGGGAGAGCAAGAGAGAGCTTGGGTGGGGAGGGAGAGCCTGGAGGGGTGAAACTGGGGGAGAGAGACCTTGGGGGTGGGGGGGAAGAGAGAGAGCTTGGGAGTGGGCAGAGAGAGAGCTTGGGGGTGGGGGGAGAGGAAGAGAGAGCTTTGGGGGGGGAGGGAGAGAGAGAGAGAGCTTGGTGTGGGGGAGAGGGAGAGCGTGGAGGGGAGAGAGAAAGACCTGGGGGGGAGGAGAGAGAGAGAGAGAGAGATTGATGGGGGAGTGGGTGGGGGTGGGGGAAGTGAAGGAGAAATGGGGGGGAAGGGAGAGAGAGAGTCTGAAGGGGAGAGAGAGCCTGGGAGGTGGGGGGGGGAAGAGAGATAGGGTGGGGGGAAGAGAGAAACACGGGGGGTGGTGGGGGTGAGTTGGGGGAGGGGGGAAATTGGAAGGGAGAGAAATTTTCCAATCCAGAAGTCATGACACTGTCACTATTCACTTGATACCCAATAAATCTGTTAACAATCTGCACACAATGCCCCATCTATGACGGGGGGGGAGGGGGGAAGCAGCACTTGCGCTAGGGTAAGGAACTTCGGCTGGCACTTGGTGGCTTCTGGGGAGATCTATCCTCTGTGGCTTCTGGAAGTCAAAGTGGATCAAGTTACAATTTGCAAAGTCACTGAGACGTTGGGCTGGGCGGTTCCAGTTACACATTCCAGAGAAACTTCAGGATGTGGCTTATCCTCCAAGGGGACCAATCAGAGACAAGATCGGCCATTTTTACAATACAAAGAAACGGGCCCTGATAAAAATATGTTCTGCCATTATGAAATACTGACATAAAAACTTAATATAAAAATCATGTCAAAGGAAGTAAGCTTGTCTGGACAGGAAGTGTATAACTTATGCAAGGCTATATAACAATATATACAAGTAAATATTAAATATAACAGGCTTTTGGCAATGGATTTGAGTAGAAGCTCTTCAATAGCAACCATCCGTTACTGTACTATGTGACTTACACCACAATGGAATTCTACCATATGATACAATGATACAACCTTTTATTTCTCTGAAAGCTGCAAAGGAATATTACACACACCACTGTGCTGCTTCTAATTAGTGAGTAAAAATGGAAGGTGATACATAAAGAAAGAAAGGAAGACTTGCATTTATATAGCCCTTTTCACGACCACTGGATGTCCTAAAACGCTTTACAGCCAATGAAGTACTTTTTGAAATGTAGTCATTGTTGCAATGTAGGATAAGCAGCAGCGAATTTGTGCACAGCAAGCTCCCACAAACAGCAATATGATAATGACCAGATAATCTGTTTTAGATGTTGATTGTAGGATAAATATTGGCCAGGAGATAACTAATTTTGGGCTAGATTTTACACTTTTGTGCAGATCGCCCAAAAATGGTCAGTATTTCTGGCGTGGGTGGTAAAAATGGATTTTCAGATCGCCGCTTGTCGCCCATGTTCAAAGCCCCGAGTCTCCACTTTAAAAATTGGGCCTTACCACGAGCGATCTGAAATGGGCGTTAGCGTTAAATCTCTCTGACCTTCTGCCGTAAAGTGTCGCCGTCCTTAGCAACGGCAAGGCAATGCTCGTTTCCCGCAATTCAGGAGGTCAGGGGTCATCATTACATGCGCTGAAGAGGAGACAGAGAGAGAGGGAGCAGAGAGGGACTGAAAGCATGTGTGGGTGTGGTGTGTGCTTGTCTGGCTGTTTTGGGAGGCACGAGGGAGATTCACCAGCAGCAAAAAGCCTACTAAGCACCAAGAACATAGTTGGCAGCGAGTTTTTGTCCAACAAATAATATATAAAATGGAAGGGATGGAGGAGGCCCTAGAGCTGTTAGCCAGAACACTGCTGGCAGAGGGCTCCCAGTGGTCCCGGAGCGCAGCACTGCACCCCAAGGTACTGCAACCCCATTGCCAATGACACATGAGAGCCAGGAGCAACATCTTGCTTCTGGTTCGGAACACGTTCCCACCTCGGGACCATCCTCTCCCGTATCCATCCAAACAGCGGTTCGGCCGTTATCTCCCTCTCCAATGAGGCATCGCCTGAGGAGCTCCTTGGCCAGGCGACTTGGCATCAGGAGGGGAAGAGGAAGGGGTAGAGGTGGGGATGAGAAGTTGCGGGGGGGGAAGAGTTGGTTTTTATAGATTTATGATTTCAGACAAATGGTCGGTTTAAATGTTTTTTATTTAACATAACCTTGTTGCGTATTGGCTCAGATAGCTGCACCGTTACACACTAGAGATTCCTTAACATCAAAGGGTATAATTACACTTAACTTCAATCAACTTAAACTTTAACTGTAACCAAGGTGATGCCCACCATTGATGTATGACCTGCACACCCAGCAGTGCGTCAGCCTTGTAAATACCACCAACGTTCTTTCAGGCAAAGCGCTCATTTATAAGCTCCTGACATAAAAGTCTTGCAGCTATGATGCCACCATGGGCCCTTTCCTGTGGTCTACAGGGGGGCGGGGGCATGGCTTCAGCGTCAGCCTGATTGTGTGGCAGCATCCACCTCCTCATCCTCCTCTTCCTCTCTCTCCTGAGGTGGACCATCACACCCTTCTGGCAATTCTTGTCCCCTCCTCATAGCCAAGTTGTGCAGCATGGAGCACACCACCATGAATTGAGTTAGCTGCTCAGGGTGGTATTGGAGCTCACCTCCCGAGTGGTCCAGGCATCTAAAACGCTGCTTAAGCACTCCATTAGTTTCCTCTATGATATTGCGAGTGGCTCTTTGGCTCTCATTGTATCGCTTCTCGGCTTCGGTGTGGGTGTCACGCAGGGGGATCATCAGCCAGGTGGCGAGGCCATATCCATTGTCACCAAGCATCCAGCATTGATCTTGTGGCTGATTGTTAAACAAGTCAGATACAGTGCTCTCACGCAGGACATGAACATCATGGATGCTGCCCGGAAATTTAGCATTCACTGCCAGTAAAATTTGCACATTCAGGGAGTGGAATCCCTTACGGTTCCTGAAAACTTCTGCATCCTGAAAAGGTGCCCGCTTCAGGATGTGCATACAGTCTATTGCTCCCTGCACCTTGGGGAAGTTAGCAATTTGGTAGAATCCTAGAGCCCTCTTAGTCTGAGCCTCCCTAGTCATAGGGAAGCTAATAAAGTCCATTCTGCATGCATACAGGGCTTCAGTGACCTGTCAAATGCAGCAATGTGTGGCATGCTGAGACATACCGCAAATGTCACCAGCTGAGGCCTGAAATGAACCAAACACTTAGAACGACAGTGCTGTGGTGACTTTGACCTCGACGGACAGTACAGTACTGATGGTGCTGGCAGGCTGCAGATTTCCCCTTATGAGCTGGCATACCTCAGTGATAACCTCTTTGTGGAAGCGCAGTCTCCGAAGGTAGTTGGTGTCGGGCAAGTTGAGGTAATACTGCTTCTCCCTATACTTGCGGGGGGTGTAACGTCTGGTTCTCCTCATCAGTCTGTCACATTTTACATTGGGCACATGATGCTGTTGAGCATACCTTCTGCCATCTCGAGTCTGGAACATGTAAGTGGTCATCAAGAGAGGGTGAGAAAGAACAGGCCCCATTTCAATAACTATCTGTTTTCCACCGATTGGTCACAAAGAATGAATGTCCCCTCTAAGACGCCTAGTTAATTCCAATCATCCACAATATGATAAAGATGTTTGTTCAGATGTTCACATCACCTCCAAAGACCTCCAGAGTACATCCGAACTCCCCCGAGGTTGAAGCAGAGAAGCCTTTTAAATGATGCGACATGTGATTTAGAACATGGCGTCCATATCGCTGAGAGTAGTTCCAGTTAGTTCCACTTTTCCCGGTGCTTTTTTCGGCAAGCGAGATGTGTGCAAGGGGCCGAAAGTAAAGATAGGTGACATACTGGGCATTTGTTTCAGCAAATATGATCTTTACAACAAAAAACAGTGGGCGGTCGGTATTATTAAATCTCGACGTTAATTACGTGCCGGTGATATTATGGGCGTTGGGATTGCACATTCTGATGATACCATCAAAAAAAGTGGGCGGGCGGTATTATTTTTTCTCGGCGTTACGCACATGCGAAAAGTAACGTTCGCCGATAAGTGACCGAGAAATGGGCGTCAGTTTCCATTTTGTGGCTAAATGGGCGATATCTGGGCATTACCCGTCATTTCAGCTTTAAAATGGACGTTAAGTGGTCGTTACGCATGCAAAAATAATGGAAAATCTAGCCCATAGGCATACAAAAAATATGGTACTGAATCAAAATAAATCATTTGTGCACCATTACAGCTAAAATACCTTTCTAATTTCATGGTTAGTGCTTGTATTGCCTCACTCTGATGTATAATGCTGCTTCTGTTATGCTACTAGTGGAGAAGAGTACTTGCAGTGCACAGTCTGTGCTGCTGTAAGCTCTGTGAGAATTCAAGCTTCCAAGAATGCAACAACTAGAACAAAAAAACCTAGAAAATACAGAATTAATCTATTACTATAATGCTATGTTTCTTAGATGTCATCAGCCTACGTTCTGTAAAATATGACATTAATGCACAGAGACAAAAATACAATTTGCAGGTGATGGAAGACATGTGCCTGCCAGATTTTAACAGACATTTAATAGACATTTCTCATTCCTTGCAGAATGAATTTCTCTCAGTCATGAAGTTATATGGAGTTGACTATTATTGGCTGGACTAGGAAGACATATTTTGTGGCTAGATGATGAGCACTTGTCACAAAGCACGTCAGTGAAATGAAGCAACATTAGATCCATAGAGAGCCAAAGCTTCGATTTACTCAGAGGTAAGTAAGTAATGTGAAAAAAAATTCCATTGCAACAGTTGAGCAGAAGTGTTATTCTAAAGGAACAGGCCTGGGTGATTTTCTATTGCAGAGTAGTGATATTTGTAAATTGATAATCATTTTTTGTAATGCAAATGAGGTATTCAGAATAGAGAAGAAATTATCTAACTGTAATATATAAAAGAATAACCTGAATTTAAATAATGCCTTATTATGTCTATCAAAAATGACTCAGAGCACTTCACATACAATGGATTACATTTGAAATACAGTGACAGGTATGTAGGCAAACATGAAAGCCATTTTGTGCCAGCTAGATCGACAAATTGTAATACGAGATGTGACTAGCGCATCTACTTTTTTTGCTAGTGGTGGTTGAAAGGGTAAAGTAGATTATTGTTACATCTTTAATACTCTTATGAATGACACCACAAGGTCTAGTATTGTACTTGAGCTGTTGTGAGCTTAGTCCCATTTATTGGGCCCAAGTTTCGGCCTCAGTTGCTCCTGATTTTTTGGAGCAACTGGTGTAGAACGGAATATCTTAGAAATTCAAATTCTCGGCATTTAGTTTGCTCCAGTTCGAGTCAGTTAGAACAGTTTCACTTTGGAACAGAATTTTTTTTTCAAAAGGGGACGTGTTCGGCCACTTATGCCTGTTTTCAAAGTTTCGGCAGTGAAAACTTACTCCAAGCTAACTTAGAATGGAGTAAGTGAAGATTTTTGTACGCTCGAAAAAACCTTGTCTACACTTTAGAAAATCAGGCATAGGTTACAAATCAGGCGTAGGGAATGGGGGGGGGGGTTTAAAGGGAGGTTTACAAACATTAAACACTTCAATTTTACAAAAAGAGTCATCATCAATAATAAAAGATAAATACATCAATAAATCAACCAATAAATCAAAATTAATAAAAAATAAATTTAAAAAAAAAATCAATAAATAAAACATTTTCTACTTACTGACTGCAGCACCGGGAGTCCTCCAACAGCGTGCTGGGATGGCCCCCCTCCACCCCGTGTGTCTCTGTTACTGTCTCTATCTCTCTGTCTGCCTGTGTGTGTCTCTCTCACTCTCTGTCAGTGTCTGTGTTTCTGACAGCGAGGGGTGGAGGGGATGGGGAGGGGGGGTGGAGGGGTGGGGGAGAGGGGGTGTAGTGGGGGAGAGGGGGTGGGGGGGGAGGGGAGTGACAAGGGAGGGAGGGGAGGGGGGTGAGAAGGGGGGGTGAGAAGGGAGGGAGGGGAGGGGAGGGGGGTGAGAAAGGAGGGAGGGGAGGGGGGGAGGAGAGGTAGGAGAAGGGAGGGGACGGGGGAGAGTAGGGAGGGAGGGGAAGAGAGGGGGGGAGAGAAGGGAGGGAGGGGGGAGAGAAGGGAGGGAGGGAGGGGAGGGGGGGTGAGAGAAGGGAGGGAGGGGAGGGGGGAAGAGAAGGGAGGGTGGGGAAGGGAGGAGAGAAGGGGGGAAGAGAGAGAGAGAGAGAGAGAGAAAGAAAGAAGAGGGTGGCTGAACGGGCCGGGCCCAGCCTGGCCCAAGACTTCGAGCTTAGACTTACCGGATTGACAGGTAGATGGCGTCGGGTCCGGGGTCCGGGGGGGTCGGGAGCGCGGATCGGGCGGAGCGCGGGTCGGGGCGGAGGGGAGGGGGGGATTCGGTCGGTCGGGGGCGGCGATCGATCGGGAGCGGAGGTCGGTCGGGGAGGGGGGGGGGGGAAGGTCGGGAGCGGGGGAAGCGGAGGTCGGGTCGGGGGGGCGGGTCGGTCCGGTGGGGGGGAGGGGGGGGGTGGGAGCGGGAGTCAAGTCAAGTCAGGTCGGGTCGGGAGGAAGCAGGAGCTGGGCGTGGGAGGAGCCTTATTCATGCAGCTCCAGTGAGGCCATTCGGCCAAGGCTAGGGGCTGCGTGCTTCGGGCCCCTCCCACACAGCTTTGGGCGCCTGGAGCTACTGCACATGCGCGCGCGCATATGCAGGAGGTCCCGGCACTGTTTTCAGCGCAGGGACCTGGCTCCGCCCCCTACAGCTCGTGCTGCGCCGCGCCAAGCTGCAAACGACCTACAGGGAGCCGGAGAATCTGGAAGTTTTTTTTAGGTGCACTTTGTGGCACGAAAAACGGGCGTCCAGGTCGGGGCTGCGCCGTTCTAGGTGCGGCCCGAACCTTGGGCCCATGGTAACTCCAGAGTGAGGCACAAGCATGGTGGGCAGCCTTTTATACTGGGCCCTGCACACCAATGCAGGTAACCTTCAGGCCTCCCACCGCAGTGCCCTTTGGTGGCACACCTTATGTGACAATACAGTTAGTATACATAGTCTACATACATGACAGTTATGCACTAGGATTACACCCTACACTTCTTCAAATAATACCTGAAAAATTGGACCGGCATGACCTCAATTTAATATCTCATCCAAGGATCAGCATGTCCAACAACACAATATTTAATCAGCACTGCATTGGAGTGTCAAACCAAGATAATGTACTCAGTGTGGACCATTTCCATACCTCAGGAGCATACTATGCCTACTATCAGCAAGGGCAGACATCGATGACGAGGTTCAACACTGCCTCCAGTGTGCCAGCTCAGCCTTCGGTCGCCTGAGGAAGAGATTGTTTGAAGACCAAGACCTCAAATCTGGCACCAAGCTTATGGTCTACAGGGCAGTTGTGATACCTGTTCTCCTGTATGGCTCAGAGACATGGACTAAATACAGTAGACACCTCAAAGCTCTGGAGAAGTACCACCAGCACTGCCTCAGCAAGATCCTGCAAATCCACCGGGAGGATAGACGCACCAACGTCAGTGTTCTCGCTCAGGCCAACATCCCCAGCATCGAAGCACTGACCACACTTGCCACATCGTCCGCATGCCCGACACGAGACTCCCAAAGCAAGTGCTCTATTCGGAACTCCGACACAGCAAGGGAGCCCCAGGTGGGCAGAGGAAATGTTTTAAGGACACCCTCAAAATCTCCTTGATCAAGTGCAACATTCTACTGGCACCAGGGAATCCCTGGCCCAAGACTGCCCAAAGTGGAGGAAGAGCATCCGGGAGGGCGTTGAGCACCTCGAGTCTCATCGTGGAGAGCATGCAGAAATTAAGCGCAGACAATGGAAGGAACGTGCAGCAAACCAGGCTCCCCATCCATCCTTTCCTACAACCACTGTCTGTCTCACCTGTGACAGAGACTGTAATTCCCATATTGGACTGTACAGTCATCTGAGAACTCACTTTTAGAGTGGAAGCAAGTCTTCCTCGCTATCAAGGGACTGCCTATGATGATGATGATGAGTTGAATCCATTTCCCTTTGACTCAGAGGCCAGAGTGTTACCAATTGAACTAAGCTGAAAGAATAGGGTGATTTCCCACGGTTATGAATGGAGAAAGAGTCAGACTGAACATTGTGAGGTCAAAGTAAAGTGTGACCTTAGTCTTTTATTGCAGGTCTCCAGAGTGCCTCTCCAACTTATGAAGCCTCCTTAAATAGCTGTGCTCCAAAGGAATTATAGGATCCCTTGGGACTCCAGGGGATGAGCCCTCTGGTGGCTGTACAGGGCATATACAAGTTTACATATATAACAACACTCCCCCCCCCCCCAAAATCACTGGTGTAACTATTTACAATGTGAGTCGATCTGGAGCCCTTCTTGCCCTGGTTGATCGTCTTGGTGTGACAGCTGGTGTTGTTGAATCATTTGTTGGGCCCTCGCTGGGCTGCTGTGAAGCTGGCCTTACTGGGCTGCCTGGTGTGCTGGGTCCTGCTGGGCTGCTGTGGATGATGGGTTCTGCTTTGTGATCAACCGTGGTGCCAGTTGCCACTGGTGTGTATGTTGGGGGATCAAAAAAGGTAGGGTCCAAGGTGGGTTGCTCAGGATAATCTGTGAATCTGAGTTTGATTTGGTCCAAGTGTTTCCAGTGAATGAGTCCATTTGAAAGTTTGACCCAAAACACCCTGCTCCCCTCTTTGGCCATGACAGTGCCGGGAAACCACTTGGGACCTTGTCCATAATTTAATACAAATACAGGATCATTGATTTCAATCTCGCGTGACACATTTGCACTATCATGGTAAGGAGTTTGTTGAAGCCGCCTGCTCTCTACCTGTTCATGTAGATCAGGGTGAACTAACGAGAGCCTTGTCATAAGTGCTCTTTTCATGAGCAGTTCAGCGGGTGGGATCGCAGTAAGTGAGTCGGGTCTCGTGCGGTTGCAGTTTCCCAAAATCATTAGTTTGTTGCAATACACACCCGACACCACAGGACGATGCATCATATGCTAGTACCAACACTTACATGGATCATTCAACACAAGCAATTTGTTTGAGCATAACAATTTTCTCGCTTTTACAAAGGCATTTTCTTGGCTTTTGCCCCAAACCCATTCATCCCCTTTTCATAGTAAGACATGCAGTGGTTCTAGCAGTGTGCTGAGACCCGGGAAGAAGTTACCAAAGTAGTTCAGGAGTCCCAGAAATGACCGCAGCTCCGTCACGTTCTGTGGCCTCGGTGCGTTCTCGATTGCCTCCGTCTTCGTGTTGGTGGGACTGATGCCGTCCGCTGTAATCCTCCTTCCCAGGAACTCCACTTCAGGCACCAGGAAAACGCACTTCGAGCATTTTAACCTGCAGTTGAGTCGACTAAGAACCTCCTCCAGGTTCTGCAGATGCTCGACTGTGTTCCGACACGTGACCAAGATGTCGTCCTGGAAGACCACGGTGTGCGGGACCGACTTCAGTAAGCTTTCCATGTTTTTCTGGAATATTGCCACAACCGATCGGTTTCCAAACGGGCATCCGTTATAAACAAAAATACCTTTGTGCGTGTTGATGCAGGTGAGGGCCTTTGATGATTCCTCCAGTTCCTGCGTCATGTAGGCTGAAGTCAGATCCAGCTTCGTGAACGTCTTTTCTCCCGCCAACGTTGCAAAGACATCATCGGTCTTTGGTAGTGGGTATTGGTCCTGCAGGGAGAACCGATTGATAGTTACTTTGTAAACACCACAAATTCTGATGGTTCTATCTCCCTTGAGGACTGGGACAATAGGACTGGCCCACTCGTTGAACTCGATCGGGGAAATGATACCCTCTCTTTGCAGCTGGTCTAGCTCGATCTCTACCCTTTCTCTCATCATGTACGGTACTGCTCTTGCCTTGTGATGAATGGGTCACACCCCCAGAATTAGGTGGATTTGCACTTTTGCTCCTTGGAATTTCTCGATGCCTGGTTCGAACAGCGAAGGAAATTTTTTTTAAGACCTGGGCGCACTAAGTGTCGTCAGCGGGCGATAGCGCTCGGATGTCGTCCCAGTTCCAGTGTATCTTTCCCAGCCAGCTCCTGCTGAGCAGCGTGGGACCATCGCACAGTATCACCCAGTGTGGTGGCTTGTGCACCACTCTGTCAAAGGAGACCTTTACGGTAGCACTGCCGATTACAGTATGAGTTCTTTCGTGTAAGTTCTTAGTTTCGTGCGAACTGGAGTTAAGACTGGCCTTAAGAACTTGTTGCACCACAACCTTTCAAAAGTCTTTTTGCCCATGATGGATTGGCTCGTGCCCGTGTCCAGCTCCATTGACACCAGGAGTCCATTTAGTTCAACATTCAGCATTATCGGGGGACAAAATGTGGAGAATGTGTGCACCCCATGTACCTCTGCCTCCTCATTCTGAGGGACTGGTTCGTCGCGATCCTCCGTGGATCTGTCCTCTTCTGCAACATGGTGGTTTGCAGGTTTAACAGGCTTTGCAGCTCATCTGCACACTCGTTGGAGGTGTCCCATTGTTCCACAGCCCTTGCAAACATACTCATTGAATCGGCATGAATGGAAACAATGATCACCCCCGCAGCGCCAACAAGGTGTTAACGGCCTTGCATTCATCACCCTTGATGGTGGACTCTGAGACATCTGCGGGTATGTGTGACCTGCCCTTTACGTTACGATTCGAAAACAACATCATTTTGTTCACAGTACTTGTAGCAGCACTTATGTGCTGAGAGATTTGCTTAGTATTGTCACTGGTGACAATGAACGCCTGTGCTATCGGTATGAGCTTATTCAAGGTTGGGGTCTCTACAGTCAAAAGTTTGCGAAGTGTGCTTTTGTGGCCAATGTCAAGTACGAAAATGTCCCTGAGCATGTGCTCCAAATGTCCTTCAAATTCGCAATGTCCTGCAAGGCGTCTTAGCTCGGCGACATAACTCGCCACTTCCTGGCCTTCAGATCTTTTGTAGGTGTAGAACCGGTACTTCGCCATCAGAACGCTTTCCTTCGGGTTCAAATGCTCTCAGACCAGTGTGCACAAATCGTCGTATGATTTCTCCTTTCTCGCTGGAGTGAGCAGATTCTTCATGAGGCCATACGTTGGTGCCCCACAGACAGTGAGGAGGATCGCCCTTCGGTTGGCAGCGCTCTCTTCCCCATCTAGCTCGTTGGCCACGAAGTATTGGTTGAGTCGCTCCACAAAAGTTTCCCAATCATCTCCCTCCGAGAATTTCTACAGGATGCCCACTGTTCTCTGCATCTTTAGGTTCACTATCTCTATCTCATTGCCAGTTGTTGTGTCATCATCATCATCATCATAGGCAGTCCCTAGAAACGAGGATGACTTGCTTCCACGCCAAAGAAAAGGATGTTCACAGGTGTTTCGAATGAAGGCCCAAACTACATCCTCAAGGGTGGAAGATGCCTGTGCATGGATTTTTTTAACGTGTGGTGGCCGTTGCACACTAGCCACCACATGGGCTTGACAGAGCTAGGTCTTGGTCCAGTGGCAAGGATTACCCAAGACAACTGGAGACCTGCTCTGCTGCACAGACCTGGTGCACACACACATCGCAGTGTGGTCTGGGCTGTGCTGCCCCTGGGCCCCTGGCCCCGAACTCAAGCCTCCCCTGGACCCCGATCACATCCCTCCACAGTCTCTCGCCACTCCTGCTGCATCTGTCCATGCTCCAATCACCGACCTGGACCTTACTGACATCCCTCTTCGCTGCCGTTGTCCCCCTGCACCAGGGGGAGTGTGGGTGTGAGTGTGAGGGGGAGGGTGGGTGAGTGTGAGGGGGATGGTGGGTGTGAGTGTGAGGGGGAGGGTGGATGTGAGGGAGGGAGAGTGTGTGAGTGTGAGGGAGGGAGGGTGTGTGAGTGTGTAGGAGGGAGGGTGTGAATGTGAGTGGGAGGGTGGGTGTGTGAGTGTGTGGGAGGGTGGGTGTGTGTGTGTGTGGGAGGGACGGTGTGTGAGTGTGAGAGTGAGGGAGGGTGTGAGGGGCCATAAAAGAAGCAGCGTGGAGGCATGCAACTACAAGCTGTTGTGTATGGAGAAAGAGTCAGACTGAACACTGTGAGCTCAAAGTAAAGTGTGACCTTAGTCTTTTATTGCAGGTCTCCAGAGTGTCTCTCCAACCTGTGAAGCCTCCTTAAATACATGTGCTCCCAAGGGATTATGGGATCCCTTGGGACTCCAGGGGATGAGCCCTCTAGTGGCTGTACAAAGTAAATACAAGTTTACATATATAACACTCACGATTGGCCTGAATTAAATATTCATGGAAGCTTCCCACCCACATTGGGCTGACACTGGGAGCTTACCATACTGGGTACATGGAAAACTGCGTGAATAAGCAATCCTGAAAGGTATGCTGGAAATAATTCTAGGGATGTGATAACTTAAAGCTAAGTGATTGTATTTAGGGAAATTGTTTTTAGCCTTTACAAAAGAGACAAATCATCCTGAATATGTTTAATTGTAAGATGTAGATCATGTAGATATTAAATGTTGCATTGTCATTATGTAAATGCTCACTTTTGGATGAGACATTAACCCAAGCCTATCTGTCTACTGAGATAAGCATGGATTCCATGCCACTAATCGACAAAAAGCAGATTATCTGGTGATTAATCTCATTGCTGTTTGTGACTCCTTGCTGTGCACAAATTGTCTGCTGAATTTGTCTACAAATGCAGTGATTGCACTTCAAAAGTAATTCATTGGCTGTAAAATACTTGGAGGTTATTCACTTTGGTAGGAAGAATAGAAAAACAGAATATTTTTTAAATGGTGAGAAACTATAAAATGTTGGTGTTCAGAGAGATACAGCTGTCCTCCTACAGGAAACACCGAAAGTACATAGAATCATAGAATCCTAGAAAGGTTACAGCACGGAGGAAGGCCATTCGGCCCGTCGAGCCCGTGCCGACTCTCAGCTAGTCCCACTCTCCTGCCCTTTTCCTGAGAGAAATGTTAATTAGTATGCAGGTACAACAAGAAATTACATCCCCACCGACACCTGGGAATCCCTGGCCCAAGACCGCCCTAAGTGGAGGAAGAGCATCTGGGAGGGCGCTGAGCACCTCGAGTCTCATTGCCGAGAGTATGCAGAAACCAAGCGCAGGCAGTGGAAGGAGCGTGCGGCAAACCAGACTCCCCGCCCACCCTTTCCTTCAATGACTGTCTGTCCCACCTGTGACAGAGACTGTAATTCCCGCATTGGACTGTTGAGTCACTTGAGAACTCACTTTTGGAGTGGAAGCATGCCTTCCTCGATTTCGAGGGACTACCTACGATGATGACAGCAAGAAATTAGGAAGGCAAGTGGCATGTTGGCTATTATTGCAAGGGATTGGAGTACAAAAGCAAAGATGTCTTACTACAATTGTACAGCGCTTTGCTGAAACCACACCTGGTGTGCACAGTTTTGGTCTCCTTATCTGAGGAAGGACATACTTACCTTAGAGACAGTGCAACGAAGGTTCACTAGATTGATCCCTGGGATGAGAGGGTTGTCCTATGAGGAGAGATGGAGTAGAACTGTCTGGAGTTTAGAAAAATGAGAGGTGATTTCATTGAAACATATATGATACTGAGGGGGATTGACAGGGCAGATGCTGAGAGGTTGAAGAGTTGAGAACAAGGGGGCATAGTCTCAGGGTCAGGGGTCAGCAATTTAAGACTGAGATAAAAAGGAATTTCTTCACTCTTTGGAATTCTCTACCCCAAAGAGTTGTGGATGCTGAGTCATTGAGTATATTCAAGGCTGAGATAGATAGATTTTTAGACTCTGGGGGAATTCAAGGGATATGTGGATTGGGCAGGAAAGTGTGTTGAGGTCGAAGATCAGCTATGATCTTATTGAATAGCGAAGCTGGCTCGCAGTGCTGTATGGCCTACTCCTGCTTCTAATTTTTATGTTCTTATGTTCTTATGAGCCATCCTGAGGATGCGAAAAGGGTTTATATAAATACAGGTTCTTTCTTTTCTTTTTGCTTTGGAGATAAATCAACTGGAATGTATCTATTCAGTTATAAGATGCGGATCATGTAGGCATCAAGTTGTATTCTCGTCCGTAGAACACTACATAGGAGAAAGATAAAGACAAATTCCATTTCTAACATGGTAACATGCTTTTTCATTCACTAGTTATGTTGATGTTCCAAGACATTTAGCAAGGTATGGCCAGTCGAAATAAAAGACCTTGGCACTTGTTTAGAAAAGCCATTCTTCCTGACCTTAAAACCTTGGGCTCAATTTTCCTCTTTGCCGATTTTTGGCACCCAGGAGGATAAATGGCCGATTTTTTTGTGTCTGATTGCGGCGGGAAAAAAAGGTACAACTTTCGCCAAAGTAAAATTAAATTTTGGCGCTGCGGTATCCGAAGTGAAGTCTGGGGGCGGAGCATCAAATGTGCACCGAAAAGTCAGTGAGCATGCGCCGAAAAAAGAGCATGAGCAAGGCAACGATAGTAGACGCCCGAAATAAACAAGTAATTTGGACGATGAGAAAACGACATAAAGACAAAATCACCGGAAAATGGGTCCCGGTGAAGAATGTAGCCACTGTGGGTAATGCGGCCAAGTTAACTAGGGACTGGATTAAAGATGGGATGTTGGGATTAATATGTCAAGCCCTGCCTGATATCTGGGCAAAAGACAAACAGGACTGCGGATTTATTAATATATTACCAAAAAAGATCATAGGGCCCATTCACCCTCCCCACAAGCAGTACCCGATTAAACCTGAAGGCATGCGAGCCGCGGAGTTAATCATAAGAGACTTGGTAGAGCAAGGTATATTAAGACAAACAGTATCAGTCACGAACTCTCCAATGTGGTCGGTGAAAAAGCCCGATGATAGCTACCGATTAACCATAAGCTATTTTCCACGTGACGGGTGTGCCCGCGCATCCACAGTGAACTTCCTGGTCTGGATCAGCAGCTTGTGAGAACACATTGGGATCACAGCTGGATCTGGATATTTACATTTTAGCTGCAAAAGATGGATCCAAGGGAAGGGGAAGGAGAAGGGGAAGAAGAAGGACAAGGACAAGAAGGACAAGGAGAAGGGGAAGGGGGAAGGGCCAAGAGATTTCTAGCAGAAGAAATTGAGCCCCTGGTAGACATAATTGAGAGGAGATGGGATGTGGTGGAGAACAACGGGAGTGTAAAGTCCTGTCTCCTCAGTACAGATTCACACGAGGCATGTAGTGAAGTCAAGGTCACTCTGGACCTGCACCTTTATTTCACAGCTCTGGAATGCTGCACTTGCCTGAGACCTGTCCTTATATATCTGTCTCTTGCAAGTGCACCCCTGGTGGTAAGGTATGCTGGTAATTACAGGTCATATCTTATTACAGTCATGTATAGCATGTTAGGATACAGTTATATATAATAATGTAAGATACATGACATCACCCTCCCCCAAGGTCTTATTGTCTTCATAGGTTCAGTCTCACAGGTGGTCTACGCTCTCGCGTGGGGCGTCTGAGTTGTGGTTCAGTTGTTTGCCTTGGTGTCTGTTTTTCTTTGGGTGTGGTTGCTGGTATCTCGCCTGGCTGTCTGTTTCAATTGGTGTGATTGTTGTTGACTCACCTGGGCTGTCTGTTGGGATTGCCCTTTCCTCAGGTTGTTCCCTCTGTCTGTCCACCAGGTGTGTTGCGAGTTCCACATTGTAGTCTGCCTCTGGTTCCGCAGTGTTGTTGGTAAATCTGCTTTTGACTTGGTCTACATGCCTCCGGCAGGTTTTGCCATTGTTCATTTGTACTACCAGTAGCCCGTTTCCTTCCTTGCCCGTTACTGTCCCTGCAAGCCATTTGGGACCCCTGCCATATTTTAGTACAAACACTTTGTCCCCAATCTCATTCCATCTCCCCCTCGAATTTCTGTCATGGTACTCAGTCAGCTTACGGCGCTTTACCTCAACGATTTCGTGCATGTCTGGGAGGATTAATGAGAGCCTTGTTTTTAAAGTCCTTTTCATCAACAGTTGCGTGGGGGGATCCCAGTCAATGAGTGCGGACGCGATCTGAATGCCAGCAGCAGTCGCGACAGGTGACCCTGCAGCGTGGGACGTTGGATTTTAAGCATGCCTTGTTTAATGATTTGCACTGCTCTCTCCACCTGGCCTTTGGAGGCCGGCTTGAACAGTGCCGTCTTGACGTGATTTATGCCGTGGTCAACTATAAAATCTTGTAATTCTGTGCTGGTGAAGCACGGACCATTGTCACTAACCAATATGTCAGGTATTCAGTGCGTTACAAACATGGTTGCGAGGCTCTCCAGAGTGGTGGAGGTTGTGCTCGAGTTTAAAATGGTGCATTCGATCCACTTTGAAAATGCATCTACAACTACGATGAACATTTTGCCCATAGTCTTCGTGCACCCGCGACCACGGTTTGGTAGGTCAGGGCCAGGGGCGCCTCCTTGGAGGCATTGCTGAGTTGGGCACAAATGGTGCACCTTCGGACGCAGAGCTCCAAGTCTGCGTCAATACCAGGCCTGGCTATGGCCTTCATCAGAACGATCCCTGGGTGCTCGCGGTGGAGCTCCCGGACAAATGCCTCTCTGCCTCGCAGAGGCATGACTACTCGGCTGCCCCACATCAGGCAGTCTGCTTGTAGTGATAGCTCATGCATGCGCCTGTGAAAGGGTTTTAATTCCTCGGGGCAGGCATCGCGAGCCTCTGCCCAGTCACCGGTAAGGACACATCTTTTTACATAACGTGGGGTTGCTGGCCGTCCAGGCTCTGATTTGGTGAGCTGTCATGGGCGAACCTATGAACTGAAAGGCATTGATTGCCATGACTATCTCACAGTCCTGTTCGTCAGACCCTTCCGTGGTCGCCAGGTGTAGCCTGCTGAGCGCGTCGGCACAGTTGTCTGTGCCTGGTCTGTGCCTTATGGTATCGTCGTAGGACGCCAGCATGAGTGCCCACCGTTGAATTCGCGCCGAGGCGTTGGCATTTTTTGCCTTGCTCTCGAATAGGAGAGACGTGAGGGGCTTGTGAAAAGTTTCTAACGCGAACTTGGCCCCAAAAAGGTATTGGTGCATCTTTTTGACACCGTACACGCACGCGAGTGCCTCCTTCTCTACCATTCCATACCCGCGCTCCACCCGCGAAAGTGACCTGGAGGCATAAGCTATGGGTTGCAATTTGCCCGCACTATTGCCATGTTGCAACACGCATCCGACCCCATACGCTGATGCATCGCATGTGAGAACTAGCTTTTTACCTGGATCAAAGAAAGTCAAAACACTGTTGGAACATAGAAGGTTGCGTGCCTTATTGAAGGCGCATTCATGGGCGTCCCCCCAAAACCAATCATACCCCTTCCTGAGTAGCACATGGAGAGGCTCCAGCAGCGTGCTTAAGTTCTGCATAAAGTTCCCAAAGTAATTGAGTAGCCCGAGAAAGGCGCACAGTTCTGAGACATTCCGGGGCCTGGGTGCCAGGCGAATTGCTTCTCTTTTGGACTCTGTTGGGCGGATTCCATCAGCGGCAATCCTTCTGCCCAAAAATTCAACCTCGGGTGCGAGAAACAGGCACTTGGATTTCTTGACTCGTAGGCCTACTCGATCCAACCGCTTTTGTACTTCCTCCAAATTACGGAGATGGGAGTCGGTGTCCCTGCCCGTGATAAGTATGTCGTCTTGAAATACAACCATCCCCAGGATGGACTTGAGCAGACTCTCCATGTTGTGCTGGAATATGGCAGCTGCCGACCTGATGCCGAATGGGCATCGATTGTACATGAAAAGGCCTCGATGTGTGTTGATGGTGGTGAGTAGCTTGGATTCCTCGGTCAATTCTTGCGTCATATACGCAGATGTGAGGTCTAGTTTTGAGAAAAGTTTACCTCCAGCCAATCTGGCAAATAAGTCCTCCGCTCTAGGCAGCGGGTACTGGTCCTGTTGGGAGACTCTGTTTATGGTAGATTTGTAGTCCCCACAGATTCGTACGGGTCCATCAGGCTTCATGACTGGGACGATGGGACTTGCCCAGTCGCTAAATTCCACAGGTGATATAATGCCTTCCCGCAGAAACCTGTCTAGTTCGTGTTCAATCTTTTCCCTCATCAAATAGGGTACAGCTCTGGCCTTGTGATGGACCGGTCTAGCATCCTATGTGATGTAGATTTTGACTTTGGTCCCTTTGAAAGTGCCCACACCTGGCTGAAAGAGATGTTCACAAATCACTTTATAACTGTTGAGCAGGAGGTCCGTTCCTCTAATGACATGGCATGGACATCATCCCATTTCCAGTTTATTTTTGCCAGCCAGCTTCTCCCCAGCAATGCTTGGGGGTCTCCGGGGACAATCCACAGGGGAAGTCGGTTCACTGTCCCTTTGTGTGTGACAGAGAGCATGGCGCTGCCGAGGACTGGTACGATTTCTTTGGTATAGGTCCTTAGTTTAGTGTCGACCCTTGTGAGTTTTGGTCTGTCTCTTTTATGCGGCCACAGTTGTTCAAATTGAGCGCACATGAGAGATTGACTCGCTCCCGTATCCAGCTCTATGTTGACAGGTATCCCGTTGAGTAGGACCCTCATCATTATAGGAGGCGTCCTGTTGTAGGACCAGCGGCCATTGATCGTGTTGACCCGCTGTACATCGGTGTCCCGGTTACTGTCCCCACCGTCTTCTGGTCCGCTTTCCGACCCATCCGATTCGTATACCAGCCGAGCTGCCGTTTTTTTGCACATGCGGGCCAAATGCCCTGTACATTCACAGTTCCTGCAAACAGCCTGCTGAAATCGACATCCCCTTGACGAATGCCCACCCCCACACCTCCAGCACAGACTGCTTCATCCATTGTTCCCAAAGAATGAGCTGCGTCTGGCTGATCTTGAGCTTCTTTCAGTTTGTAGCTGATTGCTTGCATTGTGGGTTGATGAGGTGTGAACGGCCGTTCCTGTGGCCCTTGATGGCTTCTGGCACCACTGCCTGCTGTTGAGAGCCTGTTCTCCCGGTTTTGTCTGTGTGTGGGGGTAGCAGCTTGTTTAATGTTGTGAACTTCTTGTTCAGATATTTCGTTAGTTGTCGTACCTGCATTGTAAATCAACCTCATTTCTTCTTACCCTTCCAAGAATGTCTGTGCAACCAGTGCTGCTGCCTCTCAGGTCAGGTTCTTGGTCTCTATGAGCTTTCGGAATATGCCTGCGTGGCCTATTCCTTCAATGAAAAAGTCTCTCAGCATTTCTCTCCTCAGTTCATCGGAGAACTCACATAAACTAGCCAACCTCCGAAGTTCCGCCACGAAGTCGGGTATGCTCTGGCCCACACAGCGTCTGTAGTTGTAGAACCTGTGTCTGGCCATGTGTAGGCTGCTCGCTGGCTTCATGTGGTCTCTTCCCAGTGTGCTCAATTCTTCAAACGACTTGCTTGCTGGTTTCTCAGGTGCCAGCAGATCCTTCATTAAAACGTACGTTTTCGAGCCACAGCTGGTCAAGAGATGGGCTCTTCTCTTGTCTGCTTTGTCGTCTCCTAACCAGTCTTTGGTTACAAAGCTTTGCTGGAGCCTTTCTATAAAGTCCTCCCAATTGTATCCAGCATTGTACTTTTCATCTGATCCGTTGTTCGCCATTCTGTGGATTCTGTTATCCCGTAACTCGTCGCCACTGTAAAGTCCTGTCCCCTCAGTACAGATTCACACGAGGCATGTAGTAAAGTCAAGGTCACTCTGGACCTGTACCTTTTATTTCACAGCTCTGGAATGCTGCACTTGCCTGAGACCTGTCCTTATATGCCTGTCTCTTGCAAGTGCACCCCTGGTGGTAAGGTATGCTGGTGGTTACAGGTCATACCTTATTACAATCATGTATAGCATGTTAGGATACAGTTATATCTAATAATGTAAGATACATGACAGGGAGAATGGGACAAAGGGAAAAACTGAAACCCTCTCTACTAGCAAAACTTTGGGTCCAAGTTGCAGAAGGGTTTAATGCAGTGGCCATGACCACAAGAAGTAGCGTGCAGATCAAAAAGAAGTGGCAGAACCTTGGCCAAGCAGTTACTGTAAGTAATATTTTTATTTATGCACTTCAATTACATTTGTAAATGTGACTAATATGTGTGTGTGTGTGTGTGTGTTTGTGTGTGTGTGTGTGTGTGGCCACTACAGCAGAAGGATCCTCTCTTAAAAAGTTAGATTTTCATCTGTGCAGAGGAAGGTGTCACAGATCAACCAAGAAAGGTCAAAAACTGGAGGAGGTGCATCAAGTAGGCTGCAACTAACAGCCGTGGAACAGAGGATCGCTGATTTGATTAAATCTCGCAAGAGAAGATCAACCACCAATGTGGACGCTGGGCCCAGGTTACTGTCAGAGGGTAAGCCTGCCAAATTGCACAGTCTGTGTTGGCATCGTGGTCTTTGAAAAGAGCCTGCACTGTGTGATCCGCATACTCCTGTCACCCTGTCCCCTCTGCCCCCTCCCCTGCCGCTAACCAAACATCTGCTCTGCTATGTTTTGCAGATGTTGCGCATCAGGAAGCAACAAAAGCTGAAACAGAAGTAGAAGCAGAACATGATCAGGAAGCAATCAGTCCAGATATTCTTCATCAGCATCAGGACAAGGATGAGCTGGAGAATGAAGGGCAGCAGGAAGACCCCAATGATAAGATGTTTACATTGGAATTGAAGCCGGTGAACCCCCTGAGGACACCAAGCCCTTTGCTGAGCGATACAACCAAGCAGTGACTGAGCGACATTTCATGGTATACAGTCTGAAGCTGCGGGTCCCAGTGGATTGCAGCAAGCCACACCTGGGAGACGGCTAAGGAGGGTGGAAAGAAGAGCTCAACCTGAAATGCAGGGTGCAGGGGACAGAGGACAGATCATGGGAATGAGTGGGGAGAGCATTGAGCTAACCAGATTGCTCCTGGCCACCATGGGGGTGGGGGGGGGGGGGGGAGGGTAGAATTAGCGGGACTGTCAGTAGAAGTAGCAACACTGTCTTGAGGAATGGGATCACTGTCTTGAGGAATGGGATCACTGTCAGGACAGATGAGGGAGGGGATGTCGGAGATTAGGGAGGGATTGTCGGAGGCAGCTGATGCAGTGTCGGGACAGATGAGGGAGGGGATGTCAGAGATTAGGGAGGGAATGTCGGAGATAGCTGCTGCAATAAGTAGACACGCCCAGGCTGTCATTGCCCTATTGACACTCACTTTCCAATCCCCAGACCAAAGTCAGGTAGTGTGCCGCGGGTTCATCCACAGACTGAAGAAGAGTCCGAAGAGGAACCTGGGCCTTCCACAATGCTGTCTGCTATAGCACATAGGATTGGGAGTAATGTATTGGCATGGATTGAAAATTGGTTAACTGACAGGAAACAGAGAATAGGAATAAATGGGTCTTTTTCGTGATGGCGGGCAGTGACTAATGGGGCACCACAGGGATCAGTGGTTGGGCCCCAGCTATTCACAATATATATAAATGATTTGGATGAGGGAACTAAATGTAATATTTTCAAGTTTGCTGAAGACACAAAATTAGGTGGGATTGTGAGTTGTGAGGAGGATGCAAAGACACTGCAAGGCGATTTAGATAGGTTGAGTGAGTGGGCAAACACATGGCAGATGCAGTATAATGTGGATAAATGTGAAGTTATCTACTTTGGTAGGAAAAACATAAAGACAAACTATTATTTAAATGGTGGTAGCTTGGGAAGTGTCGATGTGCAGAGGGACCTGGGTGTCCTTGTACACCAGTCATTGAAAGCAAACATGCAGGTGCAGCAAGCAGTTAGGAAGGCAAATGGTATGTTGGCCTTCATTGCAAGAGGATTTGAGTACAGGAGCAAGGATGTCTTACTACAGTTATACAGGGCATTAGTGAGACCGCACCTGGAGTATTGTGTACAGTTTTGGTCTCCTTACCTAAGAAAGGATATACTTGCCATAGAGGGAGTGCAGCAAAGGTTCACCAGACTGATTCCTGGGATGGCAGGACTGTTGTATGAGGAGAGATTGGGTCGTCTAGGCCTGTATTCACTAGAGTTTAGAAGAATGAGAGGGGATCTTATTGAAATGTATAAAATTCTGACTGGGTTGGATAGAATGGATGCAGGAAGGATGTTTCCCCTGGCTGGGAAGTCTAGAACAAGGGGTCACAGTCTCAGGATACGGGGTAGGAAATTTAGGACCGAGATAAGGAGAAATGTTTTCACTCAGACGGTCGTGAACCTGTGGAATTCTCTACCACAGAAGGCTGTGGAGGCCAAGTCACTGAATATATTTAAGAGGGAGACAGATAGATTTCTAGAAACAAAAGGCATCAAGGGGTATGGGGAAAAAGTGGGAATATAATGTTGAGATAGAGGATCAGCCATGATCATAGTGAATGTCGGTGCAGATTCAAAGGGCCAAATGGCCTATTACTGCTCCTATTTTCTATGTTTTTATGCTAGGTCTGTCCCTGTCCAACCCCACCAACAACAAATGCACCTTCACGCAGAAAGCGAAAAAAACCTTGGGGTCAGGGTGAGGAAGCCAATGTCTGAGACAATGGGCACGGGTAGGGATAAAGGCAAGAGGGGCATACAGCGCTAGGGTCTTTGAATAGGGGGGAGGAGAGATGGCTGCAGCTAGAGTTTATTTGTTTGTTTGTTGCTGCGACTTGTTGTTTTCTTCATTGAACAGTTTAAAATTTGATACATTTTTTTTATTAAAGATAAATAAAACTGTAGAAATGTTTAAAAAACTAATTATTTTTTAAATTTAAGCAGAATCCTGCACATTATTTTTTGAATTAAAGCAACATAAACCAACACAGCATTATGTACATTATTATGTACATTATTTTTTCACACTATCAGGTGCAAAGAGTCAACACTATCGGGCCGTTTAGCCTTCAGGCAGCAAAGTGATCACGGATTAGCCGCTAACGTTGTCCTGCAAGTTGAGGTGGTGGTATGGGTTCCTCCTCCTCCTGCTGCTGGTCCTCTTCATCCAACTGCTGCTGCTTGTCCTCCTCCTCAACCTCATTGTCAGCCTGTCGTCCTCCTCCCTCCCCCCCCCCCCCCACCACCCTTCTCCCCTCAGGAGAATCTTCAATGAACAGGGCCTGGCCCCTCACGATGGCCAAGTTGTGCAGCATGCAGCACACGATAGTGAACTGACCGACATGGTGAGGGGCGTATTGCAGCTAGCCTCCAGAGTGGTCCAGGCATCGGAAACGCTGCTTCAGTATGCCAATTGTGTGCTCTATGATGTTCCATGTCGTTATGTGCGACATATTGTAGCGACGCTCTGGCTCAGTGCGGGGATTGCGTAGGGGGGTCATAAGCCAAGTAGCGAGCCCATACCCTTTGTCTCCGAGCAACCAGCTGTGCCCTTCTGGCAATTCCTAAAAACATCACAGATATAATGCTCTCACGTAGAATGAAAGCATCATGGATGCTATCTGGGTATTTGTCATCCACTGCCATGATCCGATGCAGATCGTCGCAGACAAGCTGGACATTTAGGGATTGGAACCCTTTCCTGTTCCGATAAACTTCGGAGTCATCCAAAGGTGCTCTCATGGCGATGTAGGTACAGTCGATCGCACCCTCTAGCTTTGGGAAGCCAGCAATTCTGGAGAACGCCATAGCCCTGTCTCTCATTGCCTGAGTGATCATAGGGAAATTGATGAACTGGACCCTTTTGGCATACAATGCAGCAGTCACCTGTCGAATGCAGCAATGTGAGATGCAGCATATGTCCCCAGTTGCTGCTTGAAATGGGCCAGAAGCATAGAAGGCAAGTGCTGCAGTGACCTTCACTTCCACAGGTAGGGCAGTTCACCTGCCACTTCTTGGCTGTATGTCTGCCCTGATTTGCTGGCAGATCTCGGTGATACCTCCTTTCTAAATCGCAGCCTGTGAATGCAGTCTGCCTCACTCAGGTGTAGGTATGAGCGCTTGTCCCTGTATGGTCTCCTCCCCATTAATGCCCGAGCGATCTGGTTTCTGCGAGTCATATTATCTGTTGCATACATGCAAATCAACCTTATTACATGACGCACAGTAATAATTGCACCCATAATTATTACTCTTAATTTTGTTATTCTTGTTATTATGAGACAGTATTTATTGAAGCACTCACACCTTTGCTGGGTAACACCCTAGTAGAACGGACTACCCCCTGGTCTGCGCATGCAACTCTGTCTCTATGGAGATGCAACGCATAGAGATTTATGGCACTTTAATTATAGCTTTTGCTGAAATGCGTATGTTTACTGCTGTGCCGTCTCCGATGTACAGTTCTGAGTCGATGCCGGCAGGATCGCTCCCTTGGCCGGACAGAAACACAGGAGCTCGATACTTGGATTCCATGCACCCCCCTGGTCTTCTTTCCAAGCTGAGCCCGGGGGGGGCAGGTAGAATCCAAGTGCCGAGCTCCTGTGCTTGTGTCGGCTGAGGGAGTGATTCTGCCGCTGGCCGGCCGGCACTTCACCGACCCGGTCCTGGATCCCTGTGAGCCGAGATTCCGTGGTAGGGTGGAGTCGCAATTTGCCCATTCTCAAAAACATTCTGTGGGAAAAATTAACTTCCCGAGTTATTTTCCAAGTTCCCTCTGCAAAAATCATCACCAATTTGTGTTTTAAATTGTCTTCTTCCCTCACTCCAATAACGCAGCGCCGATTTCCTTAAGTTAACGTAGAGTTTTTCTGAGCGGTACTTAAGGTCACTGTGCGCCGCCCTGAAATAAATCGGTGTTGGCGAAAATCGGTTAAAGGGCCAAAAATGGCGCGGAAATCAGTTTACACCCAGTCCTGCGCAAAAAAATTTGGCGTACAAAAAATCCACCGCTGACAGTCGCCGCCGACGTACAAACTTTGAGGAAAGCTGCAAAATCATGATTGCACCAAAAAAAACAGCGGACGCCAAAAAAACGGCACCCAATGGTGGTGAAAATAAAGCCCCTTATTTTTTTGTGCTCAAGGTGAGAGATGTTAATGCGAGGGAATAGAATTTTTCTTATGTCAGGTATGTAATATTTGCATCAAGCATTCCCAGGTTGACTCTGCTCAACAATGGGATAGATTTTCAACTTACTGCCTGGGCGTAATATTAGCATTGGAGATCGGTCATTTCTTTATAGAAACTGCTCGATTTTAATTTCCATTGATTTTACTAGAAATGAGAATTGGGTGTTTTTTTTTAATTCGTAGCCAATCGTTCCAATTCTTTGTCAAATCACAAACGCCAGAGGTCACCTTGGGCCCATTCAAGGATCACTCTGCGCCAATGCTCTTAGCCAAAAGGCCTAGAGCCACTGCACCGTTCCTGGAAGTACTGCAATACCAGGTTCGTGCCATGGAGGTGGATGGGTCAGGTCCCCCACACACCTCCATGGAGGTGGATGGGTCAAGCCACCCCACCCACCTCCTATTTCCAAAAAAGCAAGTATATACCTTCCTGATCCAGGGAGAACCACCTTGGGGTTATGGTGGTTACTCCCCTGTCAGGTCAGTTACGCATGATCTTAGCCAAAAGGCCGAGAAGCGATGAGAATTGGGTGTTACCAGAATGGCGGCTGATTTGCAATGTTGGTGTTACACTTGGGCGGTAAGTTGGAAATCCACCCCAATGTGTTTCAGCTCAACCTCAACCTCAGAAGAGCAATTGCTAATACACCAATGTGGCAATTTTTCAATTCTATCCTATGGTGCTCTAAGTAAGGCTCCCAATTAGAGCCAAATTGATGCCAAAATTGTGCTGAAGGTTTATGCTTACTAGGAACTGGATTGAGAATACTCCAAATCATTTCACAGCAAACAACTGAAGCTTTCCATCAGACTGGAAACCAGGTCCCAAAGATAAAAGATCTTTATAAAAATAACCTACAGCACTAGCCAGTTCCCCAAACTCTTTTTTGAAATGAATGGAGAGTGATCATTAGACAATAAAGTGCACCATCAGCTTTAATCAGCTCTTAATTTCTACAAAAAGCAGATTAGCAGACAAGGCAAAAGGAAGCACTATGCAGAAAGTGGCAATTTTAAAATTCACATGGTGCTGCTTTTGATCTGCTAAATTTGCCTTAGGAAAGCAAGCTTTATCTACACACTAAAGAGTAGATGTTCTGAGACCCCACTTTTAAAAATGTATTCACAGGATATGGGCATCACTGGCATTTATCGCCCATCCCGAATTGCCCTTGAGAAGATGGTGGAGTTTATCCGCCTTATTGAACCGCTGTAGCCTGTGTGGTGAAGGTACTCCCACAGTGCTGTTAGGGAGGAGGGGTTCCAGGATTTTGACCCAGTGACAATAAAGGAACAGTAATATATTTCCAAGTCAGAATGGTGTGTGGCTTGGAGGGGAACTTGGAGGTCATGGTGTTCCCATGCGTCTGCTGCCCTTGTCCTTCCAGGTGGTAGAGATTTGGGAGGTGCTGTCGAAGAAGCCTTGATGAGTTGTTGCAGCATGGTACTTGGCCTGATGCACACCCATATTGCACAATTACGAGCACACAGCATGCAATTTTCCTTTCTTTGATTTGAAAGTGCCCCTAATTTTCTGATCATTGCTAGTAGTGGGCCAGGTTACTTGCATGGGCTAGAATTCAAACAGTCACCGTGTTTACTCACTTTCGCCATCAATCTAATACAGGCTATTGATCTGAAATAAATTGTTATTTTGAATAAACACTTGCTGTTGAACATTCAAAATGAATATTCATTTACAAAGTCACATAACCTATTGGAAAC
The DNA here is from genome assembly GCF_044704955.1 of Pristiophorus japonicus. NCBI lineage: Eukaryota > Metazoa > Chordata > Chondrichthyes > Pristiophoridae > Pristiophorus > Pristiophorus japonicus. The sequence continues at coordinate 140,919,988 of NC_091988.1, forward strand.
TTGTTTATAAAACAACCAGGTCTTCTTCTTAAACTTGTTTATTCACTCCCAGCAATATTGATTTTGCAGAGATTAATGTTTGTTCTAGGGATTCTTTTTGACATCTTGGGTTACTTTATTAGTAATTTTTAATTCAGCACTTTATGATTCCACAGATTGAGTAGTTTAAAATCTGTTTTTCTTCAGTCACACGAGGAAAACAATTCTGAGCTGGTACTTGTGCAAAAAAATGGCTGGGCGTAATTTTCACTTTATTTGAAATTTAACATGGCAGTGTCACATTGTTTTTTTTTGAATTAATGGAAAGAACTATTAATAAAAGCAACATTGCAGAATATTGCTGATGAGAAACTGAAGAGAAAATGCTGGAAACAAACAGCAAGTCAGGCAGCATCTGTTGAGCAAATCTGTTATTAGTGTAAACAACAGAGTATAGTTTCCACTTGAGCGAGCAGCAGTACTGATCAGGTATTCATTTGCTGCAGTGACACAGCACCGTGGTTATTCATTGGATCAGTGCTTGTTGGAAAGAATATGTTTGTACTTCTGGCTACTGCAAAGTAATGTTTAATAATCCCTGATTAAGTCTCAGAAGGCCCATGTATAATTACTAATGGGAGGAAGAACGTAAACTGCACATTTACACATACACTCATTTACTGCTATACATTCTATGCTGTTTAACAGGATTGAGTGGGTAAATCTCTTACCTGCTGTCAGGGATCTTTCCACTAAGAATCAGTGTGTCTTTGTGGCTCAACAAGATTACAGCTACATGCAATCATTCTACTTAATGCTGTGTCTTTGCTGATGGTATTATGATTCTAGTATTTCCGTGGCACAAGCTCTTATCAGCTCGCTGTTTAGAACACAAATCTTAAAGCCCAATTTTAACCTGGAGAGGATATGGGCTGACGGAAGCCGAGGAGAGCGCCAAATTCAGCTCAGTAAGGTGAGGCCCAAGTGATTTTAACTTCAGTCTCCCATCTGTCTGCCCCTGGTCAGTTTCCCTCCTGAAACTGGCAGGAAACAGCAACTGGCCAGCGGGCGGGAGCAGATTGTCAGGCCGCAGGCACCGAAGGAACGGACCCTGGCACTTAGATGAGTTGCGGAGAAGGGTTTTCAGGAGGGTCCTCACTTTCGGAAAGAGTCCAGAAAAGGCCTAAATTTTCCTTGTAAAGTCCAGAGGAACATTCCACAATGGCTTTCCCACTCAGGCTACCAGTTAAAATAGCAGTCGGACCAAAGTGACATTGTCAGAGCCCGATCTGCATATTGAAAGGTCGACTTCAGGCCATCATTCTTGCTATCTGCTCAGAAGAGCAGGTTTAAACTCCAGACTGCATGGACGGAGCGTAAGTCTCCTAACAAATTTTAACTGCCCGCCATTTACAAACAGTATAAAAATCGTCCCTTAGTTTCTTGACTTTTTTAGTAACACTGATCCTTCCCAACTAAAATTCAGTGCTTGGCCAATTCATCTCGTACTGAACATTCATAACCATAAATTGACTCTCTTCTTCATGGACCAATTACATCATTATATCTACTATCCAGCACTGCTCTGGATGATTCAAGAAACTGAAGACAATGCCCATTAATTTAGGTAATTAAACACAGAAATTAAATTGTTAAGGATTTTTAAGTTGAAAAGTTAAAAATTCTAATTTTCCTTTTGGCCCGGAGTTTCTTGCAACGTTATGGCATAACCACAGCATAAGAGTGGAGCTGTGCTGTTTTTTCAGAGTAACCACGCATAACTGATTTACGTCAGTTTTTACTGCAAATTATTGCTGTGCATATATTTCTTTAATCATTTGTGCAGCTTTTGAAATATGTCTGCCAAAAATCTCTGCTGATCATTTACATAGTTCAACGCCCCCTCGCCAGGTAAAAGACTAACTTTCATGAATTTCCTGGATGAAAATGTATAATGCACTGCCTTAACATTTAGGCACAACACAGACAAAGTCACCCGATATTGGTGTAAATAAGATTTCTGGAGTTTGGTACTGATCATCAGAAAACTGAGTCTGTAGGTGGCACTGTATTTACATTTGTTTTACATCAGTTTTTTACGTTCCGGTGTAGGCAAATGAACTCCACAGGATGTTTGAGCATAAATTCCCAGTGGCAAAATTGGCACAGAAATTGGCATAACTTTTGGCGTCATTTCTGCACAAGTATGAGTCAGGAAATTCTGGCACTTTAAGTCTTAGTAGATAAAATTCATTAATAGTCAGATTCATTGGTAATTTGCAATCTGAGCTTCAGACAAGAATAAAAAAATTCATCCAGATTTGGGTTTTTGGGGCCCAAATTGTGCAATCTAAATCTGAAGCATTGCTATATTTGGGCAGATTTAGTATGGAATAAGTTTGCAGAATTTCTATATTGAGTATATTTAGCACTAACAAATATCACTTGATTTGCAGCAAATGCAGACTGAAGTCTGAACAAGAGAAAGTCTGAGATATTCAGGCTAATACAAAATATCAGAATCCAAATATTTTCGAATTTCTACTTTGGCTCAGAGTTCAACCCTCCTCACAGATAGTTTAACCAATGATTCCAAAACGTGCTAGACTTAAATGACATCCCCAATGATATAATATTTACAGAACCATATCTAACTCTATCATTGATAGTTGGATTCATTCTGTCCCTCAGTTCCATTTATGTTTCCTGCATGTCTAGAGGTACAATAACAAACATATCAATTGTTGTTATTCTGTCTGTAGTCCCTGGTCCTAGAAAAAATTACATTTATATAGCACCTTTCATGACCATCAGATGTCTCAAAGCCAGTGAGGTACCTTTTGGAGTGTAGTCATTGTGGTAATGTGTGAAACGCAGAAGCCATATCTAACTCTATCTATGGTAGATAAGCTCCCACAAACAGCAATGCGATAATGACCAGATAATCTTTTTTGTTATGTTGATTGAGGGATAAATATTGGCCAGGGCACTGGAGATAACTCCCCTGCTCTTCTTCTAAATAGTGCCATGGGATCTTTCATGTCCACCTGAGGGAGCAGACAGGTTTAATGGTCTCATCCAAAAGACAGCACCTCTGACTGTGCAGCACTCCCTCAGCACTGCACTGGAGTGTCAGCCTAGATTTATGTGCTCAAGTCCCTGGAGCAGACTTGAACCCACAACCTTCTGACTCAGAAGCAAGTGTGCTACCCACAGAGCCACAGCTGACACTCAAAAAGGTCAGTATAATAGTTCCATCTGTGCAGAGTGGCTGATGGCTATGGAAAATGTTTTTTGAATATTAAGAAGAAAAGAAAATTGTCCAGAAAAGGCACAAGAGGTGTCACTTTCCAATAGGCAATCTTTTGGTATAAGTGCTTAAGGTGTTCTTCTCACATGGGACCATGGAAGGAAGGCACATCTATTTTCCACTACAAAGTCAACTGGTTTCACACAAATATTCGATGCTATTTTCAAGTTATTCTTTATTTTTTGCACACTGGTACATCTCACTTTCTTTCTCTATGAGGCACGCAAGTCAATCAGATGTAATTAAAAAGGACAACTTGTATTTGCTACAGAAATTATTTCATTGAGGCCAGGCTAACACAAGATATTGAATAAATAGGTTATGTCACATGTTAGGGAGGATGTTTCCTCTGGCTGGGGAGTCTAGAACCAGGGGTCACAGTCTCAGGATAAGGGGCCGGCCATTTAGGACTGAGGTGAGGAGAAACTTCTTCACTCAGAGGGTGGTGAATCTCTGGAATTCTCTACCTCAGAGGGCTGTGGAGGCTCAGTCTTCGAGTATATTCAAGACAGAGATCGTCAGATTTTTGGATATTAAGGGAATGAAGGGATTATGGGGACAGAACAGGATAGTGGAGTTGAGGTAGAGGATCAGCCATGATCTCATTGATTGGCAGAACGGGCTCAAGGGGTCAAAAGGCCTACTCCTGCTCCTAATTCTTATGTTCCAATGTTAAATAATATTCCATCCCTCAGTTTCATCTATATTTTCTACATGTCTAGAGAGATTTTTTAAAAACTACATTGTGGGCAAAATCAGTGCAAATTATACCTTTCAAAATGTTTAGCAGAAAGAGAGATTAAATATAGCAGGTTTACTTTCTGATATTGATTAAACAGACTGTTCCACCAAAGCAGAGAGTAGGGTTTTGTAGTGAGGACCAAAAGTATAAAATAACTTATTATTTAACCATCTCTGTAATGGTACTCGGCGCAGTCTTGGACAACGTGGACCATTTCCATACCTCGGGAGCCTACTATCAGCAAGGACAGTCATCGATGACGAGGTCCAACATGGCCTCCAGTGCAGCCTTCGGCCGTCTGAGGAAGAGCGTGCTTGAAGATCAGGACCTCAAATCTGGCACAAAGCTTATGGTCTACAGAGCAGTAGTGATACCTGCTCTCCTATATGGCTCAGAGAAATGGACCATATACAGCAGGCATCTCAAAGTGCTGGAGAAGTACCACCAATGCTGCCTCCGCAAGATCCTACAACTCCACTGGTAGGATAGACACATCAACGTGTTCTCACTCAGGCCAACATCGCCAGCGGCGAAGCACTGACCACGCTTGACCAGCTCCGTTGGGCGGGCCACATTGTTCGTATGCCTGACACAAGACTCCCAAAGCAAGTGCTCTACTCAGGACTCCTACACGGCAAGCGGGCCCCAGGTGGGCAGAGGAAACATTTCAAGGACACTCTCAAAGCCTCCCTGATAAAGTGCAATATCCCCACCAGTACCTGGGAGTCCCTGGCCAAAGACCACCCTAAGTGGAGGAAGAGCATCTGGGAGGGCGCTGAGCATCTCGAGTCTCGTCGCTGAGAGCATGCAGAAATCAAGCGCAACAGCAGAAGGAGCAAACCAGACTCCCCACCCACATTTTCCTTCGACCACTGTCTGTCCCACCTGTGAGAGACTGTAATTCCTGCATTGGGCTGTACAGCCACCTGAGAACTCAATTTCAGAGTGGAAGCAAGTCTTCCTCGATTTCGAGGGACAGGCTATGATGATGATGATGATGATGATGATTCAGTGTTACCAAAGAGCTCGGGGTGGAAATTCAAAGCCGCCTGAAACGGGTCGCACCTACCGCTGTTGATGTGTTTTCACCGCAGTGGATGAGGTGACCTCTTGCTCAAAATTCAACTCTGTCATTTTTTTTGGAGTGGACCGGAAGTCGGTCATAATGGGAACGGTAGTGCGACGGTGAGCACACTAGAGGGGCGGAGTCTTCGCCGCTGTCAGTCAGCAGTGTAGCGCTGATGACATCATGACGCTTGTGCATCACCACGTCTCTCCCCTTCACTTAAAGGGGAGCGCCGCTGCGAGCTCTATGATTCTTTAAGTTCAGTCCATTGGGCCACCCAGGAGGGTTTCAGCCGGGCCAGCCGCCTGGGACACAAGAGGGGGGCGCCAGGCTGCCTGTCCGAACCGGGGGCATAATTGTCGGGCCGACCTGGCAGTCGGCCGACAAAATAAATAAAATGGCAGCCGCGGCAGTGTGCCCTCCCCTTGAATGGCCGCCGCACAGCCATGTCGCGCACACAGCGAACACAGTGCACCGACAGAAAAAACGGTCAGGGGCACTGCTCGGCGGCCCGAAGATTTTATCCCCTGAATATAGATTGCGGTGCGGGAGATCGCCGGTGTGTGCTTTGATGATGCACGTAGGAAGGGTCGGCAGCAGCGGGGTGAGAGTGGGGACCGCCGGAAAATTCACCCAGGAGAATTTCGCGATCGGTGGCCATTCGACTCCGCTGTGTGGCCGTTGCTTTTCAGCAGCAAGAGGCTTTTTCAGGAGGCTGAATTTCGGCCCCCTCATGTCTATCGAAGATGTCTCAATTTAGGATTGGTCAATCCAGAACTCCTCTTTATTTGAATAATGTGACAGTCCTGCCATAGTTTCCCTCCTTTAAGCTAATCCTTTTTCTGTTTCTGTTTGTGTGTTCTCGCTCCGATACACATAAATAAGTGATTCAATTGTACCCGCCCACTCAGAAGACATTACAAAAGCTCAATGGAAATTCCTCTGTGCATTACATTTATCTCACGGGCATCTTTGGGGCGCTTTGCTTGTTGGGTAAATGTATCTAGGGAGGAATTTTTGATTGGTTCACAATTAATGCAAATATTTTAAGAATTTCGAGATTCTTCTGCTATATATGCTACAGGATCTTAGCTAAAGAAGTCAAAGCAGCTTCTGATGTTTTTCCATTTTAATTAAAATACTATAAATAACGCTTCTGAACACAGTTAATATTTGACTGAAGGTAAATATAACAGGTTGTGTGAATGTTTGTATTTTCCTCCTTAACTATAGTTTACACACCTGTTTATTGTAATGTAAACCACATTGTTGCTAATCCCATAAAGTAGCCTTCATACTGGTAATTGCTGTAACATCAATGATCTAGCTCTATTATTAGAAGTAATCAGTGCTGAATGTGTAAAGTTAATTTATTATTGTCAAGTAACAAACATTTCCTTAACTGACTACCTTGCAGATTTTTAATTGGAGGCTCAAAGAGCCATACATCAGCTTAACGTCGGTGAGTTGTGTGGTGTATGTAGCACACAAATCACTGACTCCACACGGTCTGGTGTAAGTCTAACTGCTGTGACCTTCATCCTTTATTGTTCAGCTCCAGAGTGCCTCCCAGGTGTGGTGGTCAGCCTTATATAGTCCTTGTTACAGGTACTACCAGGGTTTCCCACCGCAGCGCCCTCTGTGCTGTGGCATAGTACTTATATTACATTTAAGGTACTGGGACGATACACACATCATTACATAACATCACCTTCCGCCCCCCCCCCCCCAACCTGGACGCAGGACAACGATACACACATCATTACATAACATCACACTTGTCCAACGGAAGGCAGGTGGGCATAGACAGTGCGTTAGTATGGTACATATTATCTGGTACATTAACTGGTTATTGACTGGTAGCGGAACCTTGATTTCCTTGTTAGCCATTATCATTAATTGTACTTCATCCATTATTTTACACAAATACAGTGGCCATTCAGCATAAAAAAGGTAATTCTTATTATAAATTCACTATCTCACATTAACATAGCTCATTTTAGACTCGCTCTGCCAAACAGAAGTCCTTTGTGGGGACCACCTCTTTGTAAGGCCCTTTTAAGACTCCCAGGTGCATTTCCTCTTTAAGGCGCCATCTTTGATGCAGGAGGATTCACGAGGCTTCTCCTTGGGCGCCGCCATCTTTGATGCTCTGCAGCTCTGACACGATGCCGCCGCCATCTTCTTCTCCGCCGCTCCGGATGCCCTCCGCCGTCGCAGCCTCCGCTCCCCTCCGCTGCCACCTGACTTGCCGCCTCTCCTGCGACCGTCGTGGCCTCTCCAGCGGCCGCACTTGCTGCGTCCCCGCGGCCTCCGTAGCGGCCTCCCCTGTGGCTGCCATGGCCGCCCATCGGTACCAGCTCCTCGGCGGGGCCCGCCCAACGACCTCTTCCTCTGTGGGGCCCCTCCGAACTGCCGGCCCCTGGATCCCTCAGCACCCCGCCCGCAGCGCCCCGCCGGCTCACCCCCCCCCCCCCCTCACTAGGCCCCTCTGTGCAGGGCTGCTTGCCTGTGGGGGCTGAGGCTGCAGGGTCTCTGTGTGAGGTCCGGGCCTGGGACTTGCCTGTGGGTGGATTGAGGCTGCAGCTCCAGCTCGGTCGGCGCTGCTCTCTGGGGACCCGGGGCATGGCAGCACCCCGGGGAGCAGCAGCCTGTGGAGGAATGAAGTCTTCCCAGCTCCCACGGACCGTCCCCATCCACCTCCGGCCGAGGAGTGTCGGCCCATCGCCTGCAATGACCCACAGAGGTAAAGCGTGCGTCTCGTCCCGGTGGGATACCTGCACCATCGCTCTGCCAAGAACAGGTATCAGTTCCCTGGTGTAGGTACGCAGCTTCGCCGTGACCGGGACCAGCTTGGGTCGTGCAGCTGGGTTAATCCACAGTTTATCAAAAGTTCTCCGACTCATCAATGACGGACCCGAGCCCGTGTCCACTTCCATACTCACAGGGACTCCGTTGATTTTTACTTCACTTATCACTGGGGGCGAATCGTCGGTGCACGTGTACAGTCCAAGCACCTCATCTTCTTCTACCTGCTCCTCGCTGAATGGTGGATCATCCCCCATCTCCTCAGCCACATGGTGAGTCCGATTTCTTTTACACATACGCTGAAGGTGGCCTTTAACGTGGCAGGTATTGCACGTGTACTCCGCAAACCTGCACCGGTGAGCCCCATGGCTTCCTCCACAACGCCAGCATGGTGCTGCTTGATTGGCCCCCCTCGGCGGACTCTGAGCTCCAGGATCCCGAGGTCCGTGCTCTCTGCCCTGGGCAGAGCCATGTTCTGCAGTTTTGTCCGTGGTGGGCGCTATCCTGTGGACAGTGCCTGCCGGGTTCGAGACTGTGTGGATCATTTGCTTGGTGCTGCAAGTCGAGGTCATATGTGCCCGGCTGATGGCGATGGCCTTTGTCAGAGTGACTGTGGGTTCCGTGGCTAGCAGCTTGTGAAGGAGGCCCTCGTGGCCAATCCTCATAACGAAAACATCCCGCAACACCTCGTCAAGGTGTGCCCCAAAATCACACGGCGCCGTGAGTCTCCTGAGGTCCGCAGCATATTTGGTGACATCCTGGCCCTCGGGTCTGCAGTGATGGTAAAATTTGTATCTGGCCTTGAGGATGCTCTCCTTCGGTTTCAACTGGTCACGAATGAGTTCAGTCAGCTCCTCGTATGACTTGTCCCTGGCGCTCCCGGGTGCCAGCAAATCCCTGACGAGACAGTAAACCTCATCTCCACAACTGGAGAGCAATATCGCCTTACGCTTCTCTCTCATCGCACGGAACTTTTTAAATGTATAATCACTGAGATAAAGAATATGGAGCAGTGTGCATCAGGTGTACATTTATTTGTTTTGTATTAGAATAATTTTTATGTTATTTATACAATGAAAGGAAGAAAAATTGGTTGAGACAGGCAAGAAAAGAGAAAAGGATGAAATTGTTAACATCGTAATCCTTTTTGAACTCAAATTCAAATATATTTTGGTTTAATGTTATAAAATGCATTTGGTTTTGTTTGGACAAAATATAAATATATAACATGACATTAAGAGCAATGATGTAATATAATGATGTAATGTAATATAACAGATAATTATAACTAATAGGAGATAAGGAGATATAAGGAGATCCAAGTTATGAATGACGAACAAATATCACATCTGAATTCCCGTTGTAGAGGAGTGTAGACCAACAGAAACCAGCAATAAACACCAGTGCAAGTCATCCCAATCTAAAAAACCGTTTAAAATTCACATATCAAACTCGCTCAATCGATCACAGTTCTCCTCGCTTACCTTAATTCTGAATATATGGAATCACATAGAAGTAACAACACAGAAGCAGGCCATTTGGAGCATCGTTCCATGCCAGCTTTTACCCTCCGTGCAATTTTTACATCTTTCACTGCCACAAATCCCCTTTAATTTTCGCCCCGCGAGCTTCATTACCCGCAGCAGCTTTATGGGGCGTTGCCGAATTTTCGCTCTGGGGCAAAAGCGGGTCGCTGCATACGGGTCGCTGATGTCATCATCGCCAGTGTGGCGGCCCAGGGTTCTCCCGGTCGGAGCGGGCGCTACCGGTTAGCGCCACCGCTAAACTCCCCTGGAGCTTCACAGACAAAATGTTGTCAGGGTGTGGTCCTCCAGAGAGACGTGGTGCTCTCCAAGAAGATAGTTTGGTGGAAATCAGTAGATGAATTTGTCATGAACACTAAGTGGCAGGAGTATAACAGACTGGATGGAATCCAAGAGTATAGTGCAAACATAAACAAACCTCTCGGCAGGTGTCTGTAACTGGAAGCTGCAGTTCTTTAGCCTTGAAGTCAGGCAGCTGAGAAAGGATCTTAACTAGAAGCATACAAGATATTGCGCACCATAAAGTAAATCCAGAGCATTCCTTCAAAGTTAGCCAAGATACCAGAACAAGTGAGCATAGGGCAAAACTAATGAAAGCTCAGTTTAGAAATGTCAAGAATTTTCTCATGCAAAGTGTGATCAATATAGTTTTATTTAATCGGCTTAGTGGAGGCAAAGCCTTTAAATTCATTCAATAGGTAGTTAGATAATGCGATGAGGGAATGTAACCTTGTTTTAAATGCTGGATGGATGAGTGAAAATTAGCTGAATGTCCCTCACTCCTTTATCTATATCTATCTTGCGGTCTTGTGAATTTTAGATACTGAAATTGCTACAGATTTGCTTCCTGGATTTGAGGTAGATTTGATAACCATATTCAACCTCTGAAAAGAAAAGAAATGAATGCCCCATTTATCTTAGTGATACTGCTAACGGCAATTCTGACTTTAACAGCAGCACTGTAATGTGCATTTGCTGGTGCCTCCAGATATAATAGCACCCTAAGTAACAACCTAAATATTGCTGCTGGAGGCAGATATCAATGGATTAAATGGGTCTGTCTAACCACATCAACCACGCTGAATGGGTTTGTGGTGGCCACAACAAACACTGTTATTAAAGCATGTGTTGAGATCAGTAAACATTATTATCTCTGCAATCTTCCAAAGGCTCAGGAGTCACCGTGACGGGCTGAGCCATTACTGGAATCCGAGGCTCAATTCCTTTGTGTGCTGAGTTAGCTCATCTCGACAGGAAGAGGGCGACAATTGGCCTCAGTGCCAAAAATAGTGCAGTACTAGCAACAATATCTTCAGTTGTAGAGCACTGGGCTATCAGTGAGAAAGAAAGAGGGAGAAGGGAAAGACAGAAAAAGAGAGGTAAACAAAAAAAGAGGGAGAGAAAGAAAGAATGAATTCTGCTGCTTGAGCTTCAACATTTTGCTAATTACATGTATGAAACCAAAGGGAAACAACGGGCCAAAATTTGCGGTCAGCTCATCTACACTTACACATGCCCACAGACTTTCTATGGGCTTTTGCACTGGAACTTACTGTAAATGAGAGGTCCTTTTCAGCATGGCGCACTGTACAGGGGATCTGGGGCATGTGTGAGCAGGACAAGCAAAAGCGTGTCTCTTCAAACAATCAACTTGAAGGATCCTTACTGTGGCATGCAGGAAGTATAAATTAGAATATTAAATTCAATTTAAAATCTTGTACAGAAAGCAAATTAAAGAGAGCAAAAGAAAGATGGGATTAGAAAAAGCGATAAAAGAGACAGAAAGAAAAAGTAAAAAAAAATAATTTTAAATTTTTTTTAAATATCCAACAATAATTAAAATCTGAAGGAATGAGACTCCACACGTGTCAAAGTTAATTTTCAGTGTCAGAAAGGTTGTTTGGCAGTAATGAAGACTGGTAAAAGGGCACTTACATTGAATTGGACCAGCCCTAACTTTTTCTTAAATAAGAAAAGAAAATACTGTAAATACTCAGCAGGTCAGGAAACATCTCTGGAGAAAGAAACAGAGATAATGTTTCAGGTTGATAAACAATATGGGCTCAATTTTCCACAAAGCTGTTTTTTTTGGCATACTCGAAGAGTTACGCCCGTTTTTTGAGGCCCAAATAGGGCAAAAAAAAATGTCAATTTCCCCATTTGATTTCTTCATTTTGCCGCTGCCTGGCCTGTTGTTTAGTTTTGGGAGGTGGAGCCCAAAATCTGCGCCACAAAGATCAGGTTGCCACGGTAACCACGGACACAATGCAGGCTAAGGCTAGAAAGTGAAACATACAGCCAGCTCACAGCAACCTGCACAAGCACATTACACATTGCAGCAACTTAACTCCATTAAATTATTAAAGTCTTCCCCTCACTCCCCCCCCAGCCCCTCCGGATGCCGGTCCCGAACCCCACACCTATCCCTGGACAAATGACCTCCCCACTCCCGATCCCCACACCTATCCCAGGCCGAATGGCCTCTTCCCCCTGGTCCCTGCACCTAACTATACCCAAAAGAGATCCCCCCCTCTCTCCCACTCTCTCATCTGCTGTGCTGATTTACTTACCTGCGCCGATTTTCTTAGCTCATCAGAAGGTTTTTTTTACAGAGGCCACATACACTGGCCTAAGAAGAATTGGGCTAAATCGGAGCTGGGCAAACTTGCCAAAATTGGCACGGGTGGCAGGTTACGCCCCCTTTGACTGAAAAAAAAACTAACCTCAAATAATCGTAACTAACTGAGTTACACTGTGCAAATTGATCGGGGAAACTTATAATTTTTAAACTTACGCCAAAAAAAGCAGCCTGCGCCAACAAAATGGCGCAAATAACTGGGGAAAATTGAGCCCAATATTAACTCTGTTTCTCGCTCCACAAAGCTGCCTGACCTGCTGAGTATTTCTAGCATCTTCTGTTTTTAAATCAGATTTCCAGCATACGCAGTATTTTGCTTTTGCTCTAATTTTTTCTGGCCAGTTTAGTTCACATCTATGAGGTAAGTACAGGAGCTTTATGCTGGTCAATGTATTTGAACGTTGAGTAAGACGGCGAGATACCATTATAGAGCAGCTTTTAGAGGAGCAGGGCATCTCGTACAGCAACTTCCTGATCTCTGCATTTAACTGCGTCAGTGTGGTCAGCAGAAGTTGTTGTCCGATTTCCATGTAAATAATGCTGAGCGCTGTTAGTCTCATTGTGTTTCTGCCACAAAATCTGGCTCTGTATTTTCACTCTAAATAGTTACTATAAAGAAACAGCTCACATTTCAGATAATTCATTCAATAATTTGCAGCTAGATATAAATAAAAAGACAAATAAATTAGGTTGAAATTCCAGCAGATATCAATAAGCAAAATGAATTCTTTACTATCCATTGGTTGTGCTGCTCCTGATCCGTCGCTATGCTCACTGTGGTGCATTTTAATTATTTTTCCAACAAATTGTAATGTCAGTTTACCACTGGAGAATCGGGGAGCACGACGGTTTAACGTATGTTGTTTGTTGCCAATAGTGCCATTGCAGCCAATTGACCAGAGAGCAGTTGGAACGCATCGGAGGTGCTAATCTCGTGTCAGAATTGTAGAAGCTGGCAAGGAAGCAAAGCCAATAATCTGATTCTTGGCTGATTCTCAGTGGATTACATTTAATAGGAATCTGCCTGAATTCGTAAGAGTGAAGGTTGCTGGCTGGGGATGAAGCAGTAGAAATGGCAGGCTAATGAAAAGTTCCAGGAAACATGGTTGCACAACTAATAAAAATTGAAAATAATGAGATGGGCTGTGAGAGGGACTCTTCAAGGGACACTTAATTTAATTTTTCAACAGCAGATATATAGAGATTATAAAGCAAGTCCATCTCTTTCATACCTTTCAGCTCCTTTAAAACAAAGTTGTAGAATGATAAGTGAGGAGGACATTTCAGGTGGACATTCATTTTGAAGTTTAATCTAGAAAGAGCTGTCGAGTAAGCTGTCTATTATTTCTCCCTAGCTCTATCTTATCGCTTTGTGCAGCATTCTATTTCTGTTCCATTAGTTGTATTGCAGTAATTTGATCTGCTCTGCTGACAAGCTACAGTTAGATAGTGCTTCGTCCATAAGATGCTCAAACGGTTCCATGCGCCTTTTTTTTCTGGAAGAATGATGTTTTTGCATGCACCTTCTTTTAAAATAAACCAATTATATCAAATAAATTTATAAGCTTTCTCTGAAAGTAAACAGTAACTCATGCTGTAAATTGCAAATTTATTGTTGAGTTCAATTTAAAACAATGTTAAAAAGAAAGACTTGCATTTCTATAGTGCCTTTCATCACCTCAGGACGTCCCAAATCCCAAAGCGCTTTACAGCCAATTAAGTACTTTTGAAGAGTGGTCACTGTTGTAATGTAGGAAACACTAAAAGCACTAATCATTGATATTCTGTACAATATCTGAAGAGTAATGCCAGTAAAACTAACAGTTCCTGTAAGACGAATAAGGTCATTAATCCTGTGCATGTTGCTTCAACTAATTATTTGATTATTCACATCAGTGAGAACATTTTTGTTCTTGGGTAAAATCTACACAAAGTTAAGCAAGATCATACCTTTACAGAAAGGAAGATATAGAGTGTAATGTGTTTGTTATGCTTAAGCTATCTGACCAGGTGCACTATAAATCCAAAACCCATAACACTGCTCTTACTGATAAAACAATATTGCTCCTGAATTTGCTTTAGCAGCGTTTGTCACCCTTAAGTACAAAATATGTTTTTGTGTGGCAAGTTGCTGAAAGTACGAGGTGATCATGGCGCACTGAGTGAAGCAAGGGATCTGGGACCTGAGCAAACAGGGCAAGCAATAGGGTGTCTCCTTAACCACTGAGATTTAAGGGATTGGGAAACAAACAGCAGAAGGACTGAGAAGGAGGGTGCATTAAAGAGGGTGACTTCACTGTCAAATCAGGTACAAGAAGAGAAATAAATAGAGGGATTAAGAGAGAGAGAAAAAAAGAGACATTTATTTAGACATTTTTAAAAATCTCCCCAAAAAATTTAAAACCAGAAGGAATGAGACTTGACACTTGTAATAATTAATTTTCGGGCCTTTAGCGGTTGATTGACAGTCATTAACATTTATCATAGCATTAAAAGGGTACTTACACTTGTAATGACAAGACTTAACTTTCTGTGGCATGTTTCATGGGAAATTTATGGGCAAATACAGCAAGTTTCTAAAATAAAATGGGGAGGCTAAGGGTGTGATGCCCTTCTAGTCAATGGAGGAGTTGCGCAACTCGGCCAGCAACCGTTAGATATTCACATTTATCCTTGCATTTATACTTCGCCTGAAGTTGTTGTCCCATTTACGCATAAATAATGGAGAGCTCCATGAGCTTTCTGTCCCAGTCAAAAAGGATACACTAATATAGACTGATTCCAGCTCCGTGTGCTTTCTTCACAGGACAAGAGGACAACAGTTTGGCAAATAGCTGAAGGGTTATTAGCACTGGAGCACCATTGATCATCACCTAACCCAGTGCAGAAACACATACAAGATTGAGGTATTTGGTAAGAATCACTTTGAAAGCAAAAAGAGAGAGAAAAAAGATGGGTGAGGGGGATATGGGAGGGAGAGGGATGGGGAAGTGGGGAGGAAGATTTCAAAATATAAAGTTCTGATTTACAAACAACTTTAGGAGGTTCCAACTATTTTAAACAGTTAAAAGGCCATAACATCTTCATAAATACATCGCCCCCAATTTATTACACGCTATCGGTCCAAATTTTAAAACTTCTAAAAGACCTCAATTTTTTAATCAGGATGTAGGCCTTTTTAAATTTAAGAGATCCCTCTTTCATATAAATTCAAGAAGTCCCAATTTTTTCAAAAATGTAAGGGGTTTGACACATTTTTAAAAATCAACTTAGGTGAAGTGAAAAATCATGAGGGGAAGAAAAAACACTGGTAAGAGTTAGCAGAATTTTATCAGAAGTCTGCATGGACTTAAGCCAGTTTTTTTTTATCATAAACTCGAAGCTACTGAGTTAGCACCTAACATCATGTAGCATTTAAACGTACACCTGTCACAGCATCACCCAAAGGTGTAAAAGGTATTAAAGCTAAATGAGGATACTCTTAAAATGAGAAATGCGATAAGCAGCAGTTGGCTTCAATGCATTTTACATTTTTATAGATAATAGACAGGTCTAGTTCCCTCCAACAAAACAGCAGGAAAATGTGTTGCAATTTACACAGGTTTTTTATCTATCACTTGAGCCCAATAGTGTAACTTTATGAAGAAATAGTTAATCAATTGTATTTGCACCTATCTCCTTGGCAGTTACATAGAATTACACAGAATATACATCACAGAAACAGGCCGTTTGGACCAATTAGTCCATGCCGGTGTTTATGCTGCACACGAGCCTCCTCCTATGCCTCTTCATCTCACGCTATCAGCATAACCTTCTATTCTTTTCTCCCTCAGTGTTTATCTAGCTTCCCCTTAAATGCATCTATGCTCTCCGCCTCAACTATTCCTTGTGGTAGTGAATTCCACATTCTAACCACACTCTGGGTAAAGAAGTTTTCTCCGCATTTATTAGTGGCTAGCTTATATTCATGGCCCTTAGTTTAGGTTTCCCCCACAAGTGGAAACATTTTCTCTACGCCTACCCTAACAAACCATTTCATAATCTTAAAGACCTCTGTCAGGTCACCCTTCTCTTTTCTAGAGAAAAGAGTCCCAACCTGTTCAATCTTTCCTGATATGGTATAACCTCTCAGTTCTGGTATCATTCTTGTAAAAAAAAATTGCAGCTTCTCCAGTGCTTCTTTATCCTTTTTATAATATGGAAACCAAGACTGTGCAAATAGTCTGTGTGATCTAACCTATGTTCTATACAAGTGCAACGGAACTTCTCTGCTTTTTAATTCTATCCCACTTCACATTTGTCTATATTGAAATTAATTTACCAATTCCATGCCTATTCTGTAAGTTTATTAATGTCTTCTTGTATTTTCTCGCAGTCTCCTCAGTATTGTCTCTCTCCACCCTCAATTTGGTGTCATCGCAAATTTAGAAATTATACTTCTGATTCCACAGTCCAAATCGTTTATGCAAATGGTCAACAATAGTCTTCCCAGCATCGATCCTTGTGGAACACCACTTCCCACATTTTGCTCGTCTGAGTAAATACCCTTAACCCCTACTCTCTATTTTCTGTTTCGTAGCCTGCTTACTATCCATTCTGCTATATGTCTCCTGACTCCACATGCGCTGACCTTACTCATGAGTCTACTGTGCAGCACCTTATCAAAAACCTTTTTAAAATCCAAATATATTACATCTACTACATTCCCCATGTCTACTCTTTCTATTACTTCTTCAGAGAATTCAGTAAGGTTGGTCAAACATGACCTTCCCTTTTGAAGTCTGTGCTGACTACTCTTTTTTATTATATTTTTGGTTTCGGGATGTTTTTCTAATGCATCTTTGAGTAAAGGTTCCATTATCTTTCTGACTACCAATGTTAAGCTACTTGGTCCATCTCTCTTTTTAAATATAGGAATCACATTAGTTGTCTGCCAATCCTCTGGCACTATTTCCTTTTCTAAAGAATTATTATATATATATATATATATATATATATATTAGTGTCTTAATAATCTCTTCCCAAGCTGCTTTGAATATGCGCGGTGGCTACACAGACCACCATCCTTGTGTTCAGCTGTGGTTTGCAGCTAATCTTCATCCAACTGCTTGCTGAGGCCTTTGTTGATCACAATATTGTGAGCATTTACAACTGTTACTCTGCAGGTCTTTTCAGGTACCCCAGACAGGCCAACGCTTTTGAAACTGTTGCTTCAGCATACCAAATGTGTACTCTATTAGTATTCTTGTGCACACATGCATGGCTGTAATTGTTCTGTGATATTGTGTAGTGGCGGCATAAATTATGATTGCATTACGTAGTCTATATCACTGAGAGGCAACCTCTCACCTAAAGCTAAGCAATCTCCTCGGGATAAAAGAAACGTGAGCTCTCGTGGAAGCAACGATTCATCTGTAATATATTCCTGTGAGCACCGCACACCATCTATACATTGATTGAATAATAGCCCTGCCTATTTCTCATTGCCTCAGATGGTAGTGCACAACGATGGCTATCCATTGCAGCAGCTTCCAATCAAGAGAAGATTCTGATTCCTCTGCTGCTGCTATCTGAGTGTAGCTGACATTTAAATAGAATACCGCAGGATAATACAGTTCTTCAGTGACTTTCTTGATGGAACAATGCACGACATCTGGGTGACCGTATGATTGCCTAGAATCAACCTATTGCGTAGAAGGTGAATTTACTGGAATTGTAAACTGTTTGTTTCTCCAGATCTCCCACTATCAATTAGTGCACCTTAATAACGGTCTCCAAACCAACCCCGGTCCTGTTGATACATTGCTTTTCTGCCATGCCCAGGCAGCTGACTTAGTTATGGTACCCTCACTGCAAGAGATGGTGCCTGATGTGAATTCTATGCCTCCTAAATACTCTGTGCTTTCAGGGCATCTTTCTCTCCCCCTTTTTTTTGCTAGTTACTCCAATACCCAAAAAACATCTGCACTCACTATTTCCATTTGGTGAGCAAACAAAAACCAAGCTCACCAGCATAGACTGAACTTCTGAGAAAATAAACACTAAGGGGGAGAAATTCGGCTGCTTAGAGCCTCCCATTAACGCCTGTTGTGTAACTGTCCACCACCATTCATGATGGGTTGTGGCAAGACTGCAGAGCTTTGAACAATTAATTGTAGGATGGCTTAGCTCTGTCTGTCGCACGCTGCTTCTGCTGTTTAGCATGTATACAGTCCTGTGTTGCAGCTTCACCAGGTTGGCAGCTCATTTTTAGGTACGCCTTGTGCTGCTCCTGGTATAGTCTTCATTAATTGCTACATTAATTGACCAAATGCCTTTAACATGTTTAATTCTACTTTCGCCCAATTTCCATTTCAATTTCACAGCAACTTGTAGACATCAGAGAAAAATATGGCGCAATGCTAACATCAGTATTCTATGAGTTAGAATTATTTTCTCCAAGACTTGCACAGCTTTTAATAATTACTTCTGTTGTAGAGAGAAAACCTTCTTGAACAGAAATTGAATATTTGAATATTTTAGTTTGGCTAAGGGCAAGATAATTAAAAAAAAAATCTTTCTCTTGTCACTCAGACCACACTTTCCTCTGCTTGCTCAGAGTGGGATTACAGAAGTCATAAAGAAGGCCATAGTCCTTCCAGATCATTCCAACTTCCCAGCTGTTCCAATCTCCATGACAACAAGCAGTCTCCAGGAGATGAAAAGTAACAATGGTTAAATGAATGGAACAGGATATTCCACAGCAATTATGCTGCTTCAAAGGTGTCAATGGGTCAAGCAGAGGCAAGAGGCTTCTCAGTGATCGCACCAGAAGGGCCATGAGACATTATCCATTCAAAGTAGGTAATCATGACAGACTAATGTCATACATCATATTTCCTATTATTGCTGCCACAGCAACACTGGACACTAACATGTTACTAGTAATCAGCATTACTCAAGGCTAGCAGATGGCGTTATTAATTAAAATCTCCTTTCCAGAGTGGAATCAATTGCCTGGTGATCGATTCAATCTGTGCTCCATCAAATGTAATTTTTTTTTCCTAAACATGACCTTCTGGCAATACTGCTCCACAGAAAGATGGCCCTGTTCCGCTGCTGCAGTTGTCCAAGATCTGCAATTATAAGAACATAAGAAATAGGAGCAGGAGTAGGCTATTTAGCTCCGCCATTTAATAAGATCGTGGCTGATCTGATCATGGACTCAGCTCCACTTCTATGCCCGCTCCCCATAACCCTTCACTCCCTTATCATTCAAAAATCTGTCTATCTCCACCTTAAATATATTCAATAACCCAGCGCTCTGGGGCAGAGAATTCCATAGATTTACAATCCTCTGAGAGTAGAAATTCCTCCTTATCTCAGTTTTAAATGGACGACCACTTATTCTGAGACTATGCCCCTTAGTTCTAGATTCCTCCATGAGTGGAAACATCCTCTCTGCATTTACCTTGTCGACTTGAAATGGTAATGGCAGAAGTTAGAAAAAGGTTAGTCTAGATAAGGTATGATTGGTGGGATAATTGCCAGCTGCCATAGGAGACAGAGAGAAGAAAAATTACATAAGATCGGGGGGTGGGGGGGGCGGGGGGTGGTGGAGGGAGCCAAATATGGGCAGAGGTTACGGTCTGAAATTGTTGAACTCGATGTTGAGTCCAGAAGGCTGTAAAGTGCCTAAACGAAAGATGAGGTGCTGTTCCTCGAGCTTACGTTGAGCTTCATTGAAACAGTGTAGGAGGCTGAGGACAGAGATATCAGAGTGGGAGTGGAGCGGGGAATTAAATTGACAGGCGATCGGAAGCTCGGGGTCACACTTACGGACTGAACGGAGGTGTTCTGCAGGGCGGTCACCCAATCTGCGTTGAGACCACATCGTGAGTAGCGAATACAGTATAATAAATTGAAAGAAGTACAAGTAAAATGATTTTTCACCTGGAAGGAGTATTTGAGGCTCTGGACAGTGGGAAGGGAGGAGGTAAAAGGGCAGGTGTTGCATCTCCTGTTTTTATTTTAGATTCCAGCATCCACAGTATTTTGCTTTTGTATTACTGTTTAATTCACTGCCACTTCTCTTCTAGGAATGTCCATCTTGAAGAAGTTCTGCTCTTCCCTCAGACGGAATTTCCATTTGTCTCTTTTACTTTGTTCATCTTCTTTGCTTTCTGTTTCCCTTCTCGTGTTTGATCCAGTATCTGCCAAGACTCACTTTCAGAGCCACATCTCTTTCCTCAGTAACTGTCTCTGCCTCCACGTTACTCCACGTGGATTCCAACTGAAATTCCACCCTTCATGTTTGGAGTGTACTCACTGTTGTAAAGCTGGCATGGTTAAGTTACGAAGAGAGATTACACCAATTAGGGTTGTATTCCCTAGAATGTAATGGATGATCTGACTGAAGTTTTCAAGTTATTAAGGGGAACAGATAGGGTAGATAGAGAGAAACTATTTCTGCTGGTTAGGGATTTTAGGACTAGGGGGCATAGTCTAAAAATCATAGCCAAGCCTTTCAGGAGTGAAATTAGGAAACACTTCTACACACAATGGGTGATAGAAGTTTGGAACTCTCTTCCGCAAATGGCAATTAATGCTAGATGAACTGATAATTTTAAATCCGAGATTAATAGCCTTTTGTTAATCAAAGGTATTAAGGGATGAGTCAAAGGCGGGTGTATGGAGTTTGGTCACAGATCAGCCAGGATCTCATTGAATAGTGGAACAGGCTTGAGGGGCTCAATGGCCTACTCTTGTTCCTATGTTCCTATTTTCCTTTGTTCCTATGGAAGCAAAGCTGATTTTACCAGCTCTGTCTGTATACATCACTACTATCAATCTGCTTGTTGAAGGATGGTCTAAAAAGTTGAAAAGTACCACACTACCATATCCCTCTGTGAGATTGCACTGGTTTCTCTATCATGTATGGTAAAAAGACCAAGTACTGAGCTTGAAAAATCTTTTATTTACTGTTTGCTTTACCTGTAACTTTTTCAGTTAAGCAATTATTAAAGCTAACTCGACTTCAAATTAAATTTTAATTGTCTCAATAATTAAGTTGCTTTAAAAAGTCCTAACTTTGTTTGAATTTATTAAATTGCAGACATGAACAGTTGAAATGGATAAAGAGATGTCATCAAGCACTCTTCTTTTATAATGGAAATTTAAAAAATATCGTTCATGTTAAATCCCAGGTTAGATCATTCTATAAATAAAAGCCCTGTGGTTTCAGAACTATCGAATTTGAAGAGATTTGAGTTATGAGTACCTTTGGCATATTGAAGTTACTTTTCCATCCCGTCGCTTTTCACTGTTGATAGAAGGGTGATTTCTGTAGCTGCTGTGTAAATAAGAACATCATATTTGAAGCAAAAAAGAGTACTTGTATGAAGTAACAAACATTGCAATCAGGGGCAATTGATGTTTTCACGTTGTCAGCTGTTCTTGGGTAATGAAACTAGTCTCACTCAAGGCAAGTTGGCAAAAAACTATAGAATATTCCAAATGTTGCCTGGCCAATGATCTATGTAAAATTATATTCAAATACTCTTGATATGTAATCCAGTAATACGATTAGCTTCACATTATCGATCATTCTCTGAAAGTATCAATCACCACCAAACACATTCCCTTTTGCACCTTTGCCGATGGCAATCTTTTCATGATGTACACATTTCATGTTTCCATTACAATGTGCATTGATTATCATTACCTGTGTTAAAATCCCAATCCCATTCCTTAACCCATCCATTTATATAGCGCTTTTAACATTGCAAAACATCGCAGGGTGCTTCACAAGAAATATGCTTTAAGGAGGTCTTAAAAGGAAGAGAGGGAGATGGAGCAGCGGAGGGAGGGGTTTAGGGCAGTGATTCCAGAGTGTTGGGCCCCAATGCCTGAAGGCTAATGAGTGGGAGTTCCCAATCTCGGTGGCAAATGCGATCCTCGGCAAAGTACCACCGAGGATTGAGTCGGGCCCAGGGAGGGGGGAACAGATAAAATTAAAATTTACAAAAAATAAGAAAAAAACTACTGGAAAACCTTCAGGGGACCCCATCCACCTGAATCGCTGGGGGGAAAAAATAAAGATAAGAAGTTTACTAACCTTTTTTTGCAGGTCTTAAAACTTAGCGTTGAGTTTAGACCTGTCTTTACGCGGCAGCTGAAGGGTAAATAGAAGGGGCCAAGGGGCCAGAGATGGAGCAAGGGAAAGTTGGGGGTGAAGTGAGTGTTGTACAGCTAGACAAGGTTACAAAGCTTTGGGGGGGGGGGGGGGGCAAGACAATGAAGGGTTGTAAAATGAAGGAGAGAAATTTTAAAATTGAGGTTTTGGGAAACTAGGGGGCTGAACTTGGTGGACTCGCCACCCGCTGCCACCCGCTGCCGGCAAGTTTTCTGGGCGGTCTCCCCCTCCGAGCAAGTTTGGTGGAGGCCTCCCGCCGGCGGGGAGGGAAGACCGCTGGGGACCGCCCACTGACGTCCGCTGGCGCGCACGCGCGTAAGTGTCCTCCCGCCTGCCAAGCTGCCAGTTTGGTCTGGGCGGGAATCTGCTGCAGCAGGGGGAAGGACCGCCGCATGGAGACAGGTCTAACCTAAGCGGTAAGTATGAAGACCTGCAAAAAAAAGGTTAGTACACTTCTTTTCTTTCCTTTTTTTCTAGCGATTCAGGTGGATGGGGTCCCCTGAAGGTTTTCCAGTGGTCTTTTTCTTATTTTGTGTAAATTTCCTCCCTGGGCCCGACTCAATCCTCGGCAGTACTTTGCCGAGGATTGCATTTGCCACCGAGATTGGGATCTCCCACCTGCTGCCTCGCAGATTCATGGCGCAAGTCCTTTTTTTGTCGCGGGGCGATCTTTCCAGACTTTTTCATGAAAGTGCTGCTCAAACTAGCGTCAGGATCTCAGCGGGCCTTTGGCTGGCACTTGGGTGTAACTTAGCTTCCACCAGGTTCGGGGCCTAGGAGCTCATGTAGGCCAGCAAGAAAAGGGTAATGGGTGAATGGGACATGGTGAGAGATAGGACATGGGAAGCAGAGTTTTGGGTGAACTGTAGTTTACAGGAGGGTGAGAGGTTAGCAAGGTGAGATTTAGAATAATCATGTTTGGAGATGAGAAAGTTATGGTTGGGTTTGAGTAGCAGATGGGCTGAGGCAGGGAATGTTACTTACAGAGGCTGTCTTTGTGATGCAGAGGATTTGGGGTTGAATAGGACACCAAGGCATCGAACAGTCTCGTTCAACCTGAGACAGTGCCCAGGACGCGGTTTGGAATCAGTGGTGAGGGTCATCACCATCATAGGCAGTCCCTCGAGGAAGACTTGCTTTCACTCTAAAAGTGTTTCCTCTGCCCACCTGTGGCTCGCTTGCCGTGTAGGAATTCCGAGCAAAGAGCTTGCTTTGGGAGTCTTGTGTCAGGCATGTGAACAATGTGGCCCACCCAATGGAGCTGGTCGAGTGTGGTCATTGCTTTGATGCCGGGGATGTTGGCCTGATTGAGGACGCTAACGTTGGTGTCCTCCCAGGGGATTTGCAGGATCTTGCCCAACATGGTTGATGGTATTTCTCTAGCGATTTGAGGTGTCTACTATATATAGTCCACGTCTCTGAGCCATACAGGAGGGCAGGTATCACTACAGCCCTGTAGACCATGAGCTTGGTGGCAGATTTGACAGCCTGATTTTCAAACACTTTCTTCCGCAGGCGGCCGAAGGCTGCGCTGGTGCACTGGAGGCAGTGTTGAGCCTCGTCATCGATGTCTGTACTTGCTGATAATACAGAGTTTGTGTCAGCGATGGAAGTTAATGGCTTTGGTCTTCCTAATGTTTAAGTGGAGGAAATTGCAGCTCATCCAGGGCTGGATGTCTTCTTCTTCTTGTTAGGCGGTCCCTTGTATCGAAGATGACTTACTTCCATGCCAAAAAGGGATGAGTTCACAGGTGTTTCAATGAAGGACCTAATATTCCAAATTCCATGTTGAAGGGTGGAAGATACCTGTGTGTGGATTTTTGTAACGTGTGGTTGCCATTGCACACCAGCCACCACATGGGCTTGACAGAGCTAAGTCTTGGTCCAATGGCAAGGATTAACCAAGACGACTGGAGACCATCTCTGCGCACACATGTCACAGTGTGTGCTGGCCTGTGCTGCCCACTGGATTTCATACAAGCAGTCTAACACACACAGCCAGTGGAGAGGTTGTAAGTAGTGGCAGAGAGATAGAGTCAACATACATGTGGAAGCTGACCATGTCTGTGGAAGATGTTCCCAAGCCTCAGCATGTAGATGGGGAAGAAGACAGGGCCGTGGATAGATCCGTGAGATACTCTGGCTACGAATGGCTCGGTAAGAGTGGAACCAAGTGAGGGCAGTTCCATTGAGCTGGGCAGTGGAGCGGAGGCATTGGAGAAGGATTGTGTGGTCGACCGTGCCAAAGGTTGCTGAGAGAAAAACAGTGAAGAAAAAAGCACCACAGTCACAGAGTATGTCACGTGCAACTTTGATTTGGGCCATTTTGATGTTATGGCCCCGGCAGAAACCTGATTGGAGAGGGTCAAATATGGAATTTTGGGATAGCATGTACGGATTTGGGAGGCAACAATTCATTCAAGGACTTTGGAGGGGAGAGGAAGGTTGGAAATGAGTTGGTAGTTTGGAAGGACTGAGAAGTTGAAGGTGGGAGTGATGGCAGTTTTGAAGGGAAGGGGGACAGTACCAGTGGAAAGGGAATCATTTATAGTGTCAGCCGATATAAGGACAAGACAGGATCTTGGATACTAGCAGTTTAGTGGGAATGCGGTCAAGGGACCAAGAGGTGAGTGTCAAGGACAAGATGAGCTCGGAGAGGGCACAAGAAGATAGGAAGAAACTGGAGACAGATGCAGGATCAGGGCTAGAGTAGAAAGGTGTAGAGTAGAGTGGGGAAATATTTGGCTTGGTGGGCAAGGGGTATGGAAGGAAGCTGCAAAGGCAGCTGAATGGAGGGTCTCAATCTCAATGAGAAAGAAATCCACTTTATTCAGAGGCGAAGGTGGAGGAACAAGGCAACAGAGGTTTAAAGTGTTGTTTTTTATAGTGAAGAGAGGCTGGAGGTTATCTTGTTCTCCAGGATGATCCTGAAGTAGTGGATGGCTTTGGCAGAGGAAAGAGAGACCGAATAGAACTTGATGTTGTCTGGCTAGATCTGGTGATGGATTCCTTAACCAGCTGAGCGCCAGATAAGCTCAAGGCTTCACACCTTAGACTTGTGTGAAGACAGGAGCAATATTAATGAGAACGACCAGGATGGGAGAGAATAAAGGTCTCATTCACACCACCTGACCTACTTGGTGTCATCAGTAAATTTTAGACAGCAAGTCCTACCCTTCTCCATATTGTTTCTATGCAGCATATTTAATGGAGAAAAGATCCCCATGTGCTTCACGGAGGAGGAACAGCAGGGCATCCAGGTCCTGCAGAATTCCGTTAGTTACTGCCTGCCAGCCGAACTTTTCCATTTCTTACCACTTTCTACAATCTAATGCTTTGCTTATTTTCAACCTCATGAGCTAATATTCCATCAATTCCATGAGCTTTTATCATTTCTTTAAGCCTCAATACGTGGAACTGTATCAAATCCCTTTTGAAAATCCAAGACGTTTATACCGTTTGGATTGCCTCGTTAACTCGTCTGTTACACACTCAAAGAATTGCAGCAAATTTGTACGGTATAATCTGGTGTTCCCAAAACCATTCAGACTCTCCTTTAATGGCTCTGCTCTACACAGATGGACACTGACAACCTGCAAAAATATTCATCATTACTAACCTATTTTCTGGAAGTCACACATTGACAGAGGTCATGTAGCTACTTATGTTTGCTGAAATGGTAATTTGGAAAAAATTTTAAAAATCTAACCAGCATTGATGGCTTAATTTAAAACCAATGATAGATCACCATGCAAAAATACAGCTGATGCTATTCCTTCAGATTAGTGCTAACTGTTGATGCTGTTAAACCATTAACTATCATCGTAAGTAAAGTTATTTTCAAAAGTGATTTATCACCCCACAAGGCTCAATTCTGACCAAATCAATAGAAAAATATCCTCAAATATTCCAAAAGTATGCATATCTCAAAACTTCTCAAATTTAACACTACTGAAACTATCAGGATTTCATTTTACAATGAACCAATCTGGCACTTGACACGTACATTCTAGGAAATGTTTAAAGTTCCATTGTAGAAGAAAGAGCACTTGACAAGATCTAATTTGCCTGTGAAAGCTGACAGGTAACATATTTTTGCATCAATCTACATATTAATGTACTCGACTACAAACCCACTCAGTGGCGTGATGCACTTTCCAATCATTTGATCAAATATCTGCAACAACAATGCATTCAAATGCCACACATTATTTTAAAAGTCAAAGTTAATGATTTATATAATGCTGCATCAATGTAAAACACCCACATTCTATGGCATTTTTTACAAAAAGCAAAAAGCAGTATTGCAAGCAATTTTTCATTTTTTTTAAATCTTGCAGTAGCCAGTACGGGCTGAATATTTAATTTGTTTAATTGCAATTAAATAAATTATAGTAATCGTTTCTGAATCAACTCATGAAATTGGAAACAAAGACAATGTGATAAATAATATGGGACATTCTTATCAGTTCATACACAAGCACTGTTACCAAGGCCTGTTTTACTTTGGTAAACTCTTTGATTAAATATCTATAAAGGATGGTTTGATCAGAAGGTCTTCAAGCTAGTTAGGGGGAGTTTTAACTCCCCCCACCATGGCGGAAAGCAGTCGGAGCAGGAGTCAACGGGGAGCTGGTCAATTTCCTGCTCCATCCCTCACGCTAATTTCAATGCTGTTGTTTTTTTTTGGGGAGGCCGATGCACCCACCTGAAATAGGCAGAAACCTCATACGTTTATGCAAATCGAGATCCTGTGACATTCATAGGCCCCAAAGACATTTGAACTGCTGGCTGTTCAGAGCGCCCACTGTGGTCATCCTGTTCAGTGGGTAGATTTTCCCTACCCCCTCGGACAGTCAGTCAGCTGAGTGTGCACGTTGGCTGCCTGATAGTCCTAACGGGACGCGGGTTCATTTAGAAAGCCAGGTCCCCGTACCATACAACCAGCAGAAAATGATCCTCACGGGGTAGTATGCCGACTCCAGGCTGCTGTAATATTGGGCAATCCAGCCAGTCTCTGGGCCCAGAACTCCTGCAACTGCTGACCCCACAAAAATAAAATTGAAATATAGAGTAGATGGTTGAACGAGAAAATAAAGGTTTCCTATTTTATTTATTCAAGTAAAAATGCTCGCTAAAACTATTTAGTTTCCAGAATTGGGAAGCATGGCTATTTTCTCAGCTTCTTGATGCAATAGTTCCTTCTAAACACTTTTTCCAGTGTAATGTTTCTGGTATTTGTATCAAAGGAACAAATTTTATGTGTTTAGTAACTAATAGCAGTCTTGGAATATTCAAGAACAGCCTGTACCTTGATGATATCCTGGGGCATAAATTCTACTACACCACTCCAGTTACTTGCCAGGAGCACGCATGATAAAATTGTGCATTCCCATGAAGTAATTCTGTGTCCATTTAACTTAAGATTGTTTGTTGGAGTTCGTCATTTTTCTACATGCGCTAAGGGATTGATGCAGTGGAATATTTATCCCGCCCGCCTTGTGCAAATAGATTGTGATTATCCACATAGAATTGCTCAATTTTCCCCAATGCCGTTTTTTTGGCATATTTCAAAAGTTACGCCAGTTTTTTTTTGGCCCCAACTACTCCAAAAAAATAACTTGAAAGTTTCCCCCGTTCTAATTTATTTAATTGGCACCGCGCAACCTGTCCTTTAGCTTTGTGGGGTGGAGCCCAATGTCTGCGCCGAAAAAAGGATGCCCCTACCCTTCTGCGCATGTGCTGAAAAAAATATAAGTTTTTTACGTGATTGCTATGGCGTGCATGCCCAGTACACCTCCCGGTCTGCATTCGGCTATTTTTAAAAGAGCCAGTTATGTGTGAGAACTTTAATTCTCAGTGGCAAAAATCAGAGCTGTAATATGTAATGCAGCTCAAGGACCAAGAATTTCTCACAAGAGGAAGTGGAGGCCAGATGGCAGGAGCTGCAGAGGTTACATAAAAGTTTCACCACAAGTAATGAAGAAACGCTAGAACCAACTTGTGCAAGATTACTGTGCAATGATGACCACCCCAAGGTCTGGAGGCCAGTGCAAAAAGAAGTGGCAGGAACTTGGTCAAGTAGTTAGTGTAAGTAATATTTTCATTTATTCACTGGAATTGCAATTGTAAATGTGACCATCTGTATGTCCCACCCAGCAGAAAGATATCCTCTCTAAAAAGTTATATTTTCTTCTTTGCAGAGGAAGGTGGCACACAACAATAGAGAGAGAAATCGAACAGGAGGAATACTGTCCGGGCACATTAGGGATGGAATGTCACAGGTACCTCATGCACTGTCGGTGAACATGAGGGAGGGAATGTTGCAGGTAGTTGAGACGTTGTTGGGGCACATGAGGGAGGGAATGTCGGAGTTAGCTGCTGTAATAAGGGAACACGCTCAAACCCCACGACCATTGACGGAATCAACTGCCACTCCCACTCCAATCCCCAGACCAGCCTCTGAAGAGGCCCAAGCCGGGCCTCCCACATTACCGCCTGCCCACACCTCCCATCAAGAAGTGCACATTACCCGAGATGCTCAAAAGGATAAGCTTGGTACCAACCCGACAAACGCTTTGCCACCACAGGGGTGGTGGAGTCACCAAGACCAAGCGCAGCGGACGGTCTTAGAATGAGGTGGAGGAGAGATGGGTGCAGCCTTTCTTTGTTGCTGTTGTTGTTATTATTATTGTTGTTACTGTTGTAACTGTTCTCAAATTGAACATTTTTTGTAAGTAATGTAAATTTACAAGTTTAAAAGTTTGTAAGTGATCTTAAAGTTTGTAAGTGATCTTAACTGAAAACTTTAAAGTTTGATGCAAGAATATTTTTATTAAAGTTAAGTACAAACAACTGTTAAACTTTAGAATAAAATATATTTTAAATTATAACTGAATCATTTACATTATTTGTTCCATTATTAACACAACTTTTTGAACTAAAGAAGAATCATTTCCATTATTTGTTCCTTAAAACAACACATTACAGAACAGGTCCAAACAGTAAACATGGTCCATTTGGAATTGTTGCCACTGAGCCTTCAGGCAGCAAAACGTTCACGGATGAGCTGCTGGCACAAGGCTCGAGCAATCGTTAAAGGGTCACGATGGTCCGCCCTCCTCCACTGTCGTGCTCCGGGTTCAGGTAGTTGCATGGCTTCCTCGTCCTCCTCCTCCTTGTCATCTGCATCTTCCTCATCATCATCAGCCACTCTCACCTCAGGTAGGTCTTCTACTATCAGCTGCTGCTGCCTTATGATGGCGAAGTTCTGCAGCATGCAGCACACAACACTGGCCAACAATCTCAGGGGAGTATTGCAAGTAGCCTCCGGAATGGTCCAGACATTGAAAATGCTGCTTCAAGATGCCAACTGTCCTCTCTATTATGCTGCTTGTCGCAATGTGAGACATGTTGTATTCCTGGTCAACTTCTGTCCAGGTCACGTGTAGGGACGTCATGAGCCAGTTGGCGAGGCCGTACCCTTTGTCTCCCAGTAGCCAGCTCTGCCCTTCTGGCTGCTGCTGAAATATGGCCGATATAGCGCTCTCACGTAGAATGAATGCATCCTGGGTGCTCCCAGGGTATCTCGCATCAACTGCCTTGATGCAATGCATGTCGTCACAGATGAGCTGCACATTCACGGAGTGGAAGCCTTTTCTGGTCCTGCATATCTTGGAATCCTCCAAAGATGCTCGCAAGGCGATGTGGGTATAATCAATGCAGCCCTGTACCTTTGGGAACAGAAATCCTGGAGAAGCCCACAGCCCTGTCATGCATTGCCTGGGTCATGGGGAACTTTATGTAGTTATTCCTCTGGGCATATAATACAGCAGTCACCTGCCGCATGCAGACATGTGTTGCATGTTGAGAAATGGTGCACACA
This sequence comes from Pristiophorus japonicus, assembly GCF_044704955.1. Classification (NCBI taxonomy): domain Eukaryota; kingdom Metazoa; phylum Chordata; class Chondrichthyes; family Pristiophoridae; genus Pristiophorus; species Pristiophorus japonicus. The sequence goes on from NC_091988.1 coordinate 140,950,134, forward strand.
TCCTCAGTTGTGGCCTGGAATGATCCAGATGCATAAAATGAAAGTGCAGCTCGAACCTTTACTTCAACTGACAAAACAGTCCTCCTGACACTTCTAGGTTGCAGGTCAACTTTTATTAACTCGCAGATCTCGGTTACAACTTCTCACACAGTCTGCATCACTTAGGTGCAGGTATGAATGCCTGTCTCGATATAACCGATGTGGGTAAAGGCCTCCTGCTCATCATTCTACGTGCTCTCAGGTTCCTCGGGTGATGATGTCTAATCAATCTTCTCCTCCACAGTACAATCATGCAGAAGCTTTGCACGAGGTATGGCATTGTCAATATTGCTCCCATAATTTAATTGTAGCTTTGCAAGAAGCTGAAAACAGCAGGACAAACCACTCGTACCTTCTATCTTCTCTCTCTCCCTCCCCAAGGTCGACGCCCTTGTATGGACCACTCTGATCTGTGCATGTGCAATAGGCTTGTTTAGAATGGGAAACTAGGTATCCAATGAAAAAAACGAAGTCAAATGCAATTCTTTAATTTTTGAGTTTTTTCAAAGTACCACCCCACTACCAACTGAACGTTTCCTCAGCGGGCTCAAGGATCGGCCGGCAGAACATCTCGCTTGCCCGGACACGGACCAGCATCCACCCCCTCCCCCCTCCGGGCTTTTTTTGAAGCTGCTGTATAGCCTAAGGGTTCTCATCCCTTCAGTTCAACTTCCACCCCAACCCGTCCCCTGCCCCCCGGGATTCTTTTGAAGCCGAGCCCATGTCCGGGCAAGGGAGTGGTTCTGCTGGCCGACGCTCCGACCCTCGAGCCCGGTGAGGAGACATTTGGTGGCAGAGGTAGCGCCTAATCCGATCCATCCAAGAACTAATAGATCGCAAACACAGAGCATTTCTGAGCCTCAAGCAACAACCCAACTCGGGAGCAGCAAAGCTGCATTACAGGCGGCTCACGGCTGAGGTCCAACAAAAAACCCGGGACCTAAAGAACAGATGGTCGATGGAGAAAGCACAGGAGATACAACAACTGGCTGGCAACCACGATATGCGAGGATTCTTCATCGCAGTCAAGGCCACCCACGGTCAAAACTCCCAAGACCCCACTCCACTGCTGGCCAAGAACGGGGAAAGACTCATCAAGAACATTGAGGCTGTCAGGACCCGCTGGAAGGAGCACTTCAAAGATCTCCTCAATCGAGACTCTGCCTTTGACTCGAGTGTTCTCGACTCCATCCTGCAGCATGCGACCCACCACCACCTCAGTGAAACCCCAACGTTGCACGAGGTAGGAAAAACCATAAAACAGCTCAAGAACAACAAGGCTACGGGAGCAGATGGAATCCCTGCTGAGGTGCTAAAGTATGGTGCAGGGGCACTTTTGACGCAGATACATGACCTCATCTCTCTCATCTGGAGGGAGGAGAGCATACCAAGAGATCTCAGAGATACAGTGATCGTGACCATCTTTAAAAATGGGGACAAGTCCGACTGCGGCAAGTACAGGGGAATCTCCATGCTATCAGCCACTGGGAAGGTTGTCGCAAGAGTTCTCCTCACCCGTCTTCTCCCTGTGGCCGAGGAGCTGCTCCCAGAGTCACAGTGCGGATTTCGTCCCCTACGGGGCACAACGGACATGATTTTTGCAGCGTGCCAGCCCTTATATATGGTCTTTTTTAACCTTATAAAGACCTTTGACACTGTCAACCGCGAGGATCTATGGAGCGTCCTCCTCCGTTTCAGATGCCCCAAAAGTTTGCCAACATCCTTTGCCTGCTCCACGTCGACATGCAGGCCATGATCCTTACCAATGGATCCATTACAGACCCAATCCATATCCGGATCGGGGTCAAACAGGGCTGCATCATCGCCCCAAACCTCTTAACCTTCCTCGCAGCTATGCTTTACCTCACAGTCAACAAGCTCCCTGTTGGAGTGGAACTGAGCTACAGAACCAGTGGGAAGCTGTTCAACCTTCGCCGTCTCCAGACCAGGTCCAAGACCACCCCAACCTCTGTCGTTGAGCTACAGTACGCAGATGACGCCTGCGTCTGCGCACATTCTGAGGCTGAACTCTAGGATATAGACGACGTATTTACTGAGGCATACGAAAGCATGGGCCTTACACTAAACATCCGTGAGACGAGGGTCCTCCACCAGCCTATCCTCGCCGCACAGCACTGCCCCCCAGTCATCAAGATCCATGGCGGGGCCCTCAACAACGTGGACCATTTCCCATACCTCGGGAGCCTCTTATCAACAAAAGATGCGGAGATTCAACACCACCTCCAGTGCAGCCTTCAGCCGCCTGAGGGAAAGATTGTTTGAAAACCAGGCCCTCAAATCTACCACCAAGCTCATGGTCTACAGGGCTGTAGTAATACCTGCCCTCCTGTATGGCTCAGAGGTATGGACGGTGTACAGATGACACCTCAAGTCGCTGGAGATATATCATCAACGATGTCTCCACAAGATCCTACAAATCCCCTGGGAGTACAGGCGCACCAACATCAGTGTCCTCGTCCAGGTTAATATCTCCAGCATTGAAGCACTGACCACACTCGATCAGCTTCGCTGGACAGGCCACATAGTTCGCATGCCAGACACGAGACTCCCAAAGCAGGTGCTCTATGCGGAGCTCCTTCACGGCAAACGAGCCAAAAGTGGGCAGCGGAAACGTTACAAGGACACCCTCAAAGCCTCCCTGAAAAAGTGCGACATCACCACTGACACCTGGGAGTCCCTAGCGAAAAACTGCCCTAAATGGAGAAAGTGCATCCAGGAGGGCGTTGAGCACTTCAGAGTCTCAACGCCGAGAGCATGCAGAAATCAAGCGCAGGCAACGGAAAGAGCATGCGGCAAACCAATCCCACCCACCACTTCCCTCAATGACTATCTGTCCCATCTGTGACAGAGTCTGTGGCTCTCGTATTGGACTGTTCAGCCACCAAAGAACTCACTTCAGGAGTGGAAGCAAGTCTTCCTCGATTCCGAGGGACTGTCTATGATGATGGTACTTTGGAAAAAAAATCAAAAATTAAATAATTGCATTACATAAGAATTAGGAACAGGAGTAGGCCATCTAGCCCCTCGAGCCTGCTCCGCCATTCAATAAGATCATGGCTGATCTGGCCATGGACTCAGCTCCACTTACCCGCCTGCTCCCCGTAACTCTTAATTCCCTTATTGGTTAAAAATCTATCTATCTATCTGTGATTTGAATACATTCAATGAGCCAGCCTCAACTGCTTCCTTGGGCAGAGAATTCCACAGATTCACAACCCTCTGGGAGAAGAAATTCTTTCTCAACTCGGTTTTAACTTCCATTTTCTCCTTTTTGACTTTGAAAAAATTCAGCTTCATGATACATATTCTTTGCCTTCTTGACTCCCTCCAAAACTTTGCCTAAACCAATGGCGTCTTTTTGTGCTGATTTTTTAATATGCGCTGGTTTTTCTTAAGTGCCCAGAAAGCTGTCCTAGGAAAAATGTAAGTTGGCCAAACTGGCTTAAATGTGAAAAACTGCCACAGACATCAGGTTACACCCCCTATGATGCAAAAATATCCTAACTTTAAAAATCGTAACTGACTGAGTTACGCTGGTGCAGAAACTTTGGGGAAACTTGGAGATTTTAATTTACTCAAAAAAAAAGCGGCGCAAGTAACTGGGGAAATTTGAGCCCATAGAATTTACAGCACCGAAACAGGCCATGCGGCCCAAATTGTCTATACTGGTGTTTATGCTCCACACGATATCTGATGGCTATTTTGACTTCAGCAGGACATTTTTCTTAGCAGTTTCAAAAGCAAAATATTTATAATTGATACGCTTCGAGGACAGATACTTGATGAAGGACATTTCATGGTATAACCCTCCCTCTCAGCTTTCAGCCACATTTTGGAATTACCTCAATAAATCCCTCCACTTCTCCAGCTCCCTCTATTCCTTTACAACCCAACTCCTTGATCAAGCTTTTGGTCAAACAACCTCATCTTCTTTGGCTCAACATCGGTTTTCATCACACTTAAGTGAAGTGCCTTGCGACATTGTTCTGCATTAAAGGCACTATATAAATGCAGGTTGCTGTTTCCACATTTATACAAGTGTATAAACTGATTTTTAGCATAATAATAAAACTGCACCAGGTCCCCACTCTTAAATATATCAAGGTATATTTTTTAATGCAAAAAGAATCCTAAAACGCTGCCCAATTGTGTTGGTTCATGGATGATTTTACATTTCGGATTAAGCAAATTAGTTTCAACAGATACTTGAACCATAAAATCAATTTGGAAAATTAGCACAATTACGCCCGGATTGTCAATTGCACCCAAAGCGGAAACTCTACACCTTTGTAGGAACAATAACAAATTAATTACACTGCTCTTAAACAACCTGACCAGAATTGTCTCCAGTCGGCGGGTTGGGGTCGCAAAGCCTCTGAGGTGGGCGGTAAACCCAGGAGGCCGTGTTTCCCGCAGGCCCTGCCGATTTTAACGGCAGGGCCTGATTTGCATGTGAGGCCTCAGATTCCTGCCCACAGCCAGACAGATAGAGGGGCTGGCTGGCTGCGGGCTTGTAAGGCAGCAGCGGCAGAGAGGGAGTGTAGGTTCGGTCTGGGGGAGGGATTGTGGAGGGGGCTTGGTCGGGGATCGCTTTGGGAGGTTTGAATATCTGGAGGGGGGGGTCGGGGATCAGCAGGGTAGGATTGGGTATCGGAGGGTGGGGAGGGGACGGTCGTCCAGGGTTCGAGGGAGGGGGTCCCTAGACTGGGGAATCGACGGAGGGAGGAGTGTGGTGGAGTTGGCTGGATCATCAGCCGGGTGGAAAGAGGATTATGGCCAGCCATTGGAGGATTGTGGCTGGCCTCAACATCATCGGTGGGGTGGGGTGGAGGTGGCATGGTTGGGATTGGTGGCCTGTGGGATGGGGGAGGGGGGTTCGGAGCCCTCATGGGGGGAGGGGTCTCCAATCATGGGGGATGGGTTAGGCAGAGACCCTGGATCCAGGAGGTTGGTATAAAGCTACTTACCTCCTGGATCCAACCGTCCCCGCCTCGGTTTAACTGCTGGGTTTCACGATTTGTGGTAAAATTGAGTTAAATTGAAAATGGAGGTGAAGAAAGAGGCTTCCTGCCTCATTGTACCGTCCCCTGGAAGTGTGTTGGTCGCCCGCCTCCCATCCCGCCTGCATTAAAACCGGGAGTGAGTGGATCGGAAGCGGAATCAGGTCGGGAAGTGAGTAGCACTCTTGCCTCTGAATCAGAAGGTGATGAATTCAGTTCCCATTTCAGGGACTTGAGCACAAAAATCTAGGCTGACACCCCAGTGCAGTGCTGAGGGAGTGCTTCACTGTCGAAGGTGCTGTATTTTGGAAGGGACGTTAAACCGAGGCCCCGTCTGCTCTCTCAGGTGGATGTAAAAGATCCCATGGTACTATTTTGAAGAAGAGCAGGGGAGTTATCCCCGGTGACCTGGCCAATATTTAGCCCTCAATCAACATAACAAAAACAGATTATCTGGTCATTATCATATTGCTATTTGAGGGAGCTTGCTGAGCCCAAATTGGTTGCCACATTTCCCATATTACAACAGTGACTACACTCCAAAAGTACTTCATTGGCTGTAAGCTCTTTGAGACATCCAGTGGTCATCAAATCGCTATATAAATGCAACACTTTCTTTCTTTTTATACATCTGCTAGTGCCACTTGGCTTCTCTTACACAAAGCTCAAATAAACTTCATTCTATACTTACCAACAGTTTTTGCTTTGTTGGCCGTGTCTTCTCTGAAATTTAACAAGGTGACTGAGTATTCATAATCACTTTAAAATGACTAATAAATCATGAATTTCACATTAGACACAAGACTCGCTTTGTCAGTCTACCAGATTTTCTTATGACTTGCAAGTACTTGGACCATGCAGACTGGAATTTTTTACAGTCGATTTCCTGTAATGTTATGATCTGTGCCAGTGGTACTTTCGGTGATAAAATATGAATTAGCTGTGGATGGATTCTCTTTGTAATAGGCTTTGCCCATATATGACATTCAGAATGATATATTTTCTTCTGTGTCAAGTTGAAGAAAAATATATTTTTCTGGCTTACAGTAACAGTTTAGTAAAAGGAAAATCAGAGGGAAATATAATGTTTTCTTATCATTTCAGAAATTTCTGACAATTGTTGTGTTCATACTCTGTTTGTTTGTTGCACAAACTCTCACTGGACGGGCTTTAGGGCCTTGCGGGAGCTATTCACAGTTGCTGTAAACATTCTGGTACATACTGGTTTTGGGACACCATTTTGGGAGTTGCAATAAAGGACACAGTTAATTACATTACTCCTGTTTCAGTTAGTCTGTTTATTTACGTACACAACCTAATTTGGCGACGAGGATAAATCAAATTAACCTCCCTACCCCGCCTCCCGCTAGCACCCCACCCCCCCCCCCCCCCACCCCGGCCTTTCCTCTCCACACCTGGGGACCCTCCAATTCCGTGGCCAAGATGGATAAAATGGTTTTCTACATACATCATGGCGAGTGGGTTAGACGGTGACAACGTAACACCAGCTTGTCACCGTGCAATACTTATCCACTGCCTTGGCACCGAAGGCCAATGCATCTTTGGCCAAATCGAGGACACAGAATCCAACGAAAAAGCGGTAAGTGCCCTAGAAAAATATTTTGGATCAAAGAAAAGTATCATGATGGTGAGGTACAAATTTCGTCAAAAGGGGCAAGGGAACGGTGAACCAATCAAACAGTATATCATTTCATTAACTGAACTGGCCGCTACGTGTAATTTTGGAGCACTCACAGAGGAAATGATCAGGGATCAAATTATTGAGAAAACAGCGATCCCCCGCATTCGGGAACACTTGCTAATGGAGGATTACAAATTGTTATTGGACAAAGCAACTAATTTGGCCATCCAGATCAAATCAGTGCTTTCTGATTCAAAGCGATCAGATCCCCTGCTCCCCCTGTGCAGCAGACTTCAGCTACAGCCCATGTGCAAGGCGTTCGTCCAAAGCGGAAATCACAGCAGAGACCCAGGGCTAGTAATAAGCCACCAACTATGGATTGTGGGCCTAACTTCCACTGCTTTAACTGTGGGGACAAAGAGTCCTAATTTCCCTGTATGTAGGAAGAAATGCTCTGCATGTGGTAAAATGAAACATGTTGCTAGTGTCTGTCACTCATCGCAGCATATTCGACATGTGGACAACCCTGATAGTGATGAACCCAGTATGGTTTACACCATTAATGATATTTCGCACATCGGTTTGGGCAAATTCAACGACTGATGTAAACATTGATGGCACGTCCTGTTGCCTTCTTATTGACCTTGGAGCCAAAGTCTCCATATTGAGTGAGGCTGTGTACAAAACCCACTTCACGCACTGTCAACTGCAGCTCGCAACTTCCATTCTACATGCACATTCCTAATCCAAAATTGAGGAATTCGGGGTTATATCTGTCCTGATATACTACAAGGACATAACATCGGAGAACTTTTCTTTTCATGTCATGAAGGGATGAAGCCTCATGAGTGTTGACAAGCTTGGGTTCAAAGTTTACGACCCAACTGACACACCTGTGTACACGATGGAGTTTGACAAGCAGTATCCCACAATCTTCACAGGGTTTGGAGTGACAACAAAGTTCTGCCATCGTCCCCGCGTTGACCATTCCGTCAAACTGGTCACACAGCGACTTCGCCGTCTCCCATTTGCGGTTCGCGACCAAATATCCACAGAATTAGCGCGACTCGAATCTCAGGGAATCACTGAGAGCATCGACTCCTCACCCTGGATCTTGAACTGAGTTATTGCTTGGCATAAAAATGGGGAGATCCGCCAATGCATCGACCTGAAAGAGGTCAACAAGGCCAACATCCCCGACAAGTACCCTCTTCCTACCATCGATGAACTGTCTTCAAAATTTCACGGCTCAATAATTTTTACTAAACTCGACATGCACCGCAGTTGCCTGCAAAATACCCCTAGTGGAGGACAGCAAACCACTCATGGCATTCGCAACGCATGATAAGAACATAAGAACAGAAGAAATAGGAACAGGAGTAGGCCATATGGCCCCTCGAACCTGCTCCACCATTCAATAAGGTCATGGCTGAACTGATCATGGACTCAACTCCACTTCCCTGCCCGCTCCCCATAACCCCTTATCCCCTTATCGTTTAAGAAACTATCTATTCTGTCTTAAATTTATTCAATGTCCCAGCTTCCACAGCTCTCTGAGGCAGCGAATTCTATAGATTTACAACCCTCTGAGAGAAGAAATTTCTCCTCATCTCTGTTTTAAATGGGTGGCCTGTTATTCTAAGATCATGCCCTCAAGTTCTAGTCTCCCCCATCAGTGGAAACATCCTCTCTGCATCCACCTTGTCAAGCCCCCTCATAATCTTATACGTTTCGATAAGATCACCTCTCATTTTTCTGAATTCCAATGAGTAGAGGCCCAACCTATTTCAACCTTTCCTTATAAGTCAAACCCCTCATCCCCGGAATCAACCTAGTGAACCTTCTCTGAACTACCTCCAAAGCAAGTATATCCTTTCATAAATATGGAAACCAAAACTGCACGCATTATTCCAGGTGTGACCTCACCAATACCTTATATAGCTGTAGTAAGACTTCCCTGCTTTTATACTCCAACCCCTTTGCACTAAAGGCCAAGATCCCATTGGCCTTCCTGATCACTTGTTGTACCTGCATACTATCCTTTTGTGTTTCATGCACAAGTACCCCCAAGTCCCGCTGTACTGTGGCACTTTGCAATCTTTCTCCATTTAAATAATAATTTGCTCTTTGATTTTTAAAGCACATGACCTCACACTTTCCAACATTATACTCCATCTGCCAAATTTTTGCCCACTCAGTTAGCCTGTCTATGTCCTTTTGCAAGTTTATTGTGTCCTCCTCACACATTGCTTTCCCCCCCCATCTTTGTATCTTCAACAAAGTTGGTTACGTTACACTCAGTCCCTTGTTCCAAGTCGTTAATATAGATTGTAAATAGTTGGGGTCCCAGCACTGATCCCTGCGGCACCCCACTAGTTACTGGTTGTCAACTGGAGAATGAACCATTTATCCCGACTCTCTGTTCTCTGTTAGTTAGCGTATCCTCTACCCATGCTAATATATTACCTCCAACCCCGTGAACTTTTCTCTTGTACAACTACCTTTTATGTGGCACCTTGTCAAATGCCTTCTGGAAGTCCAAATACACCACATCCACTGGTTCCCCTTCATCCACCCTGTTCATTACATCCTCAAAGAACTCCAGCAAATTTGTCAAACATGACTTCCTCTTCATAAATCTATGCAGACTCTGCCTTACTGAATTTTGCTTTTCCAAATGATGGTCTGTATCAGTATCGATGCATGCCCTACGGACTATCTTCTGCACCAACGCATTTCAGAAGATTGTCACTACTGTGCTAGCAGGCATAGAGGGAGCCTCAATCTACTTGATGATGTCGCCGTCCATGGACGGACATTGGAAGAACATGACCAGCGACTTCACGCAGTTATGGCTAGATTTGCTACACATAACATTACAATTAATGCCGATAAGTGGACATTCGCTGCTGGAGAAATAAACTTTCTGAGCTACAGAGTCACGCTTGACAACATTGTCGTGGTCCAGCGAATGCAGGAGGCTACCAACTTCAAAGAACTTCCATCATTCCTTGGCACTTGCAACTTCTATCTGAAGTTCGTCCCGCACTATGCGCACATTGCCGAACTACTTTACAAGTTGCTGTGCAAGGACATCCTTTAGGAATGGACAGATTCCCAGGCTCAGGCATTCACCACACTTAAGGAGAAAATCACATCCCCTCCTATCCTCGCGCACTTTGATCTGAATACCGCTACGTACGTCACCACGGATGCATCAGACACCGCCATGGGTGCTGTGCTCTCGCAATGGATTGACGGCCTGGAACACCCAGTAGCCTTCGACTCTCGCACGCTCTCGTCTGCAAAACATAAATACTCTACAGGGAAACGCGAAGCACTCGCTTGCATCTATGCATGTGAACGCTGGCACATCTACCTGTATGGCAGTAAAGTTACCCTCCTTTCGGATCACCAAGTGTAACTACGCTGCTCGCTACAACTAGATCTGGGCCACAGGCAACCAGGGGACCAGGCCACAAGTCAGAAAATTACCTTCATACAGTCCAAAGGACATCTGCAACTAGGTGGAGGCACACAACTTTATATTTTGCACTGCCAGAAATGTATTGTGGTGTGTCTCTCGTGGTATTGTGCAAGTTGCAAGGTTCAATTTAGTAGAATTAGCTCTTTTTGCGCTCCTCTGCTGCTTCTCAGTTAAGGTTGTTCCTCTGCTTTAAGTGCAGCAAGAAGACAGGGTTAGCTAAATTATCGCAATCTACAGCTTCCACAGTATACTTCTACAAGACTGGTCCTTTTTCATTTCTATACGAAATAGTTAATATTGAGAACTACTTGTTTTTGAACCATGGGAGCAGATTTCCATCTTAGCGAGGAGGTGGGAATGAGGTGGTAGTGTGATGAAAATCATGGTGCAGCAATTACTGCCCATTTCTGCTGTCACTCCGGCCACCGCCATTTCAATGGTATCCTTGATATAGGCAGGCCAGGAGTTAGCCAGAAACAGTCAGGAACCTCATTGGCCTCATGAAAATCAGGGTCCTATGATGCCAGTAGGATCCCGTACTAGGGGTCAAAGCGTACATGGCGTCTGCTCCGTCCATCGATACTTGGCATTGACTGGCCTAACCAACGATTCTTAAAATGACCACCGGAGGCTGCTCCGAAAACCACATCGGTAAGGTATTGAGGCTTGTCCTAGCCCTATCACCCACCCTGTTGCCTTGACATTCCATGGCCCTCCCTCAGGATTGTCTCCTTCCTCCCCGTCCTTTTACTTACTGTGACCGATTTGGCACGTGGAGGAGCTGTCGAATTTCCCAAATCTCCAATCAGCGAGCTGCCTATCAGCATTTGTTCAGTGCTGACAGCTTCCCAATTATATTTAAATGAGGCCCGATCAGCAAAAATCGATCGAATGGGTGGAGTGGATGACCTGCTCAATTTGCACTCGAAACAATATCCATCCTAAAGTGTCTGCAGCCTTTCCAGTTTTTCATCTGCTGCTAATCTCTTTAAAGCTCCATCAATCTATTGTAAGACAGATTCAGTGAATTTCACATATAAGCCAAAGTGAATCGGTTTCTGTTTCCTGCATGAAGTTCCATCAGTGAAACTGTCACTTTATGGTATTCTCTTACTTATAAAGGAGTGGACGTCTGCCATTTTGAGACAAATAAATTTCATAGTGGGGGAATCCATCAACCCTATTTATGATCAGATACAGGAAAAAAAATAGGGCTCGACATTCACTGGGCTAAAAGAGTTTGAAATTATGAAATATTATGGCATTGCCATGCGACCAAACTAGTATTAGAATTATAAAAACATTTATTTTAAAATACAATTTCCAATTGCATTACATTTATAGTAGTGAACTGCATCCCATAATTTGTGTGTCATCTCACTTTTTTTATTTCCAAGTAGAAAGTTAATGTAATTTTGGGATTTCTGACAGCTACCAGGGTCCCTGCTCTGTTAGTGTATTTAATTTTTTTGGTTATCACACAAATCCTTTTGTATTGTTAGCAGGGCTAAATTAAGGGCGAGGTTGCATATGTACTGGAGATTACCTTGAGATTAGAAGGTTGAGGGGGTAATCAAATCAAGATGCTTAAAGGCATTCCATAGGGTAGATAAAGCAAAACCATTTCCTCTGGTGGAGGAATACAGAACTAGAGGGCAACATCTTAAAATTACAGCTACGCCATTTAGGAGTGAAATTAGGAAGTGCTTTTTCACACAAAGGGTCATGGAAATATGAAACTCGCTCCCCCAAAAGGCTGTGGACGCTGAGTCAATTGAAATTTTCAAGACTGAGATGTTAGATTTCTGTTAAGGAAAGGTATCAAGGAATATGGAGCAAAGAATCCATCACTGTTCCCTGGAATGCTGCGTGGCCACGGATCCCACGCAGCTGGCCTTTCAATGCAAAAACCGCGCACGCACGGTATTTTGAATGGCCTCGTGCAGCCCCTTAAAGGGACCACGCAGTGCCAAAATATATTGCAGGGAACATTGGGCTCCAATCTTTTTTTTCATGGCAGGAATCCTGAGATTGCCCAAATGTTCTTCAGTCAAGGGTTGACAATTTTTTAGCCTCTGCTCAGAAACTTGCTTCTGCACTTCCATTACATCTCCCTCTGGCTAACTCGTGTGTTGTCCATCACCCAGTGTCAATTCCTCATCTAACGATGTAGATCACCGAGCGACTCCATATGGGCTGGTGGAGTGCAGTGAGAGGATGAAAGATGATGTGGTCGAATTTCTGCTGACAGTCTCAGATTTTGGAGTTCCCAGGATAGGATCAATTTCTCTCGCTGCAGCTTATTTCGAGCCACTGTGGAGGGAAAAGGACTGAGAAATGCAATGAGTTGCCTGCAATCCTCTTTTAGTGTTCTACTAATCCAAGGGTCTCCTCAGGGTAAGAGTGCATGAAAACCCAAATCTTTGAACATTAGCATTTGTTCTGCACAAACCAACTGTGGCAACAGGACCTCCCTTCTCCTCTTGCCTCGTTGAATGTGATTCCACTGCCTCTCCCTCCCACTGTGTCAATACACACATGGCTGCTGTTCCTCCTCCTGCAGCATGTAATTTGCAGGAATTACGTGACCACCCATCCCCTCCCTATTGCAGGGGAACAAATTACTTACTTCTTACAGTCACTGACTGGTTTATTTGACAGCTACTGGAGTTCCCGTAGAGAAAATTATTTTTGCATTGCAGGATTCAACAGCCATATCATTTAAATGTTCCACTTGATGGAGTCTGGACAGATCATTTAGTTCACGGGGCTACACCTTGTTTGTTAGTGCACTTTTCAGGTGAATATCGGCCTATAGCCTGCAAAGTTTACAATCAGAGTCCCAATTGCTGTCTCACATTTACTGCCAATTCATCATCATAGGCAAGCCCTCGAAGCGAGGATGACTTGCTTCCACGCCAAAAAGGGATGAGTTCACAGGTGTTTCAATGAAGGACCTAATATTCCAGGTCCTGAACTACATAGTGTAGCGTGGAAGATGCCTGTGCATGGATTTTTTTAATGTGTGGTGGCTGTTGCACACCAGCCACCACACGGGCTTGATCCAGTGGCAAGGATTATCCAAGATGACTGGAGACCTGCTCTGCTGCACGGGCCTAATGCGCACACATATCGCAGTGTGGGCTGGCCCGTGCTGCCCCTGGGCCCTCTTCTGGCCCCGAACTCACGTCTCTCCCGGGTCCCGATCACATCCCTCTACAGTCTCTCGCCGCTCCTTCGCCCCGACCTCGCCGCTCCTGCTGTACCTGTCCACGCTCCAATCACCGACCTGGACCTTGATGACATCCCTCTTCGCTGTCGTCGCCCTCCTGCACCAGTTCGCGCTGTACCTCGAAGTGGTACGTCGCTACGCTGCCCATGGCCACCGCTCGCCGTTCCTTTTATGGCCCCGACCTGCCGCTGATGGTCTCTCGCAGGTCGCGGCCACCACACAGTTACAGTGCAAGTTACCAACGGGGTCAGTGCTGGGATTCAGGCCTGCAGATATTTTGAGGGCTCTTTATTTAATGCAACAAAATATGGTTTAAATAAAATATTCTTGAAACAGCTCAACGTAAAACAAAAAAGTTTCTATGCTTTTCCTGAATCAGAACTGGTATGTAGCATTAAGAGCAATATGCTGAGTATAATAGGTCAGAACACTGGTGCAGAGGCAAGGCCAAGTGATCAATACTATTTATGACCCTTGAAGTCAGTTGGTGCTCCAGACTGTTAAATATTCATTATTGTATGTTTTATAGTTGCTCAAAGAGCATGAAGAAGATGACTTGAAGCCTCAAAGTCTAAGATTAGTTAAATCACTAAGCATAAATCAGTAAAAATTATGCAGGATGTGCAAATGAAACAATAATAATGACACAATCCTGATCAAAGTACCAGCAGCGGTAATCTAAACAGTGATGGTATTTAATTGCAAATCAGTAGTGAACCACTGCAGTTTTTTTTTTAATTCGTAGCCAATCTTTCCAATTCTTTGTCAAATCACAAACGCCAGAGGTCACCTTGCACACATCAAGGATCACTCTGCGCCAATGCTCTTAGCCAAAAGGCCTAGAGCCACTGCACCGTTCCTGGAAGTACTGCAATACCAGGTTCGTGCCATGGAGATGGATGGGTCAGGCCCCCCACACACCTCCGTGGAGGTGGATGGGTCATGCCACCCCACCCACCTCCTATTTCCCAATGCAGTTTTTTTTTTTTTTTTTAAATTCGTAGCCAATCGTTCCAATTCTTTGTCAAATCACAAACGCCAGAGGTCACCTTGCACACGCCAAGGATCACTCTGCGCCAATGCTCTTAGCCAAAAGGCCTAGAGCCACTGCACCGTTCCTGGAAGTACTGCAATACCAGGTTCGTGCCATGGAGGTGGATGGGTCAGGTCCCCCACACACCTCCGTGGAGGTGGATGGGTCAAGCCACCCCACCCACCTCCTATTTCCAAAAAAGCAAGCATATACCTTCCTGATCCAGGGAGAACCACCTTGGGGTTATGGTGGTTACTCCCCTGTCAGGTCAGTTACGCATGATCTTAGCCAAAAGGCCGAGCCCACTGTAGTTTCTCAGGCACTAATTAGTGAACAGATATGTGAGCTCCCTCGCCCCACACTCATGAAATCCTATGGAATGCCAGGACCACAAACAAGTTCAGCTGGCAAGGATTCTTTGCATCAATTCCACAAAATCCTTGAACAAGTGGATGGAATTCAACAGCACTAAACAAGTATTGAGAGAAAACCACACTCATGACTATCAGACTACATATCCATGTAGAAGGCACCATAATCCTTCATATCATCCTGTGACACCAATACTTCCCCTAAGCCAAAGGACTCCTATCCCAGCACCCATCCCCTATCTTAATCACCACAGCTATAGCAAAACCCAGAGGCATGACAAATTATGAGGAAGGGGGAGAACCGTATGCTGTCATAATATTCATGATTTAGTACTCTTTGTCATATAATCTCTGAACTTGCCTCCAAGTCATTGACACAGCTTGACTTTTTGCATGACATAGCCATGATTGATGTCTCCTTTGCATACTCTTCCTCCACCACAAACCGGTAATGTTGCATTACAAAGCATCCACAGCCTGATCAGTATAAAAGGCTTTCTTAACTTGGCCTTGAGCCATTTTGTACAAATGTTGTGGACTCTGCAGGTGCTTTAATGACTTTTTCAACGTTATCCTGGTTCAGTGCCTGCCATAGCTGCTTGAGAAATGGTAAAGAAACATTATTACAGGTGGGTCATGATTGGTTGCTTGGCTGCTCTTTGTCATTCCACTAATGGGAATGCATTTTTAGGAACCACACATTTTCAAACTGCACATCGCTTCAGCTTCTCAGTGGGCTGCAAGTTTCAATTGAAAATGGCCATTTCTTATGATCGACTTAAATAGAGGAAAATATATCCCACTCGAATAAGCCCACAATATTATTTTTATCGCAAATAATACGGACCTGCATACAGTGCACAGGGACCAAGCGTCCAACCTCATTTTACATTTCTTGCAAGTATGTGCAAGCCCATACCTGCAAACCTATCGTACAGATGTAAACACATTTGTGGTGAAATATATGCAGTATGGATGCAGTCATGGTTCAGAATAATAGTCCAGATGCAAGATATCCATAACTGAGCACGTGGAGCTCAGCAAGTCAGCTATTGCACAATAAAGAATCTCTGTGCTGTTTTCCATGACTTTGAAGGAACTGAAGAACCCAAACATTTAACCCGTTGCAATCCATGGGTGGTGTTCTCATGGTTTCAAAAGCACTGCAATTGCAACATTCCATATGATATTTTAGCACCTCTGTCTATGACCTTCAATTTCTTTTAAACTAGATAGCTGTCTAGCTCCTAGTTAATTAAGCTTCTACTTTGAATTAAATTCTATTTCACAGATTTATTATTTTGCATGGGGTGGGGGTAGGTGGGAACTAAAAACATAAAACATTCTGAAATAGCCACATCACTGTCATTGGGTTGAAATCATGCTATGTGATATTAGTAACTAATGGGTCAGTGAGTATGTATGAAATTCCTTTCTTCGCTATTTCAACCCATTTATTTTAAGTAGGTTCATTCCAAAGTGAACAGAGGAATTTCATACAAGTGTGTTACTATGTTTATTTCTAACAACGCACAGCATGATTTCACCCCAAATGTTTTGTCATCGGGCTCAGTACTGAAATTATTTGTGATTCCTCATCCATGACAAATTAATTATCTTCATCTGAACTCACTTTTCCCACCCCTCCATCTCTTCCAACCTCTTTACCCTCCTTTCTGCCCTCATGTCACATTGACTCCCCACTCATCCCTCGAACTTGTACACATGGCCTCAACAAAACCCACGTTTCCTTCATTGTACACATTCCCCTGCCTCCATTATTAACTTTTGCCACCAGAATGAACTACATGCCATCACAGGATGAACTTTCACATGTATGTCAAAAACACCACACTCTACATCTACATCTCTCAATCGATCCCCAAACATGTTCTCCAACTGCCTCTCTGACATTAATACCTGGAGAGCCAAAATTTCCTGGAGCACAATACTGGGAAAAACAAAGACATTCTCTTCAAGTGCCACCAGCTCCTATGGGCTTGACTCCAGCAATATCTCCAAGGGTCAACTCAGACTATGTGCAGAGGTCCAGAACCTTGGTGTACATCCAGCCTGTGTACACTTAATTTCAGAATAGCATGGTTAGAGTACATTAGCTCAGTTTCCCAGTGATAGTCTCCAATGTAAGACACCCCCTTCCCTCCCCCACCCATCCTCACCCAACTGCACTGTATTACAAATACACTGAAACCACCATGCGAGGGCTGTGATTTGAGAAGCTTACTTTTACACACTGAGGGTGATGAGTTGAACCTAACGTTATTTATTCATCTTATTCAAGACTGTGGTGCATTTCTTGTTCATAACATTGTTCTTTTGTAATTGAAAACCATAACAAACATTGGAATATATACATGTAACTTAATAGTGTTGTTTATCTACAATCGGAACAAAGTGTGAAGTCTAACACCAAAAATAAACCTAAGTTTGAACACAAAAGTTTTAAAATGATGACAAGCATAGGTTTGCATTATAGTGACTCTTCTGCTTCCTCGTAAATGAATTCACAGAGAGCTGTTAATCTTCATTTTATCTCGGTTCTTTTCTCAAACTCACCTGTATTATGAGTTGCTATGGGCTCAAATTTCCTCTTTACTGATTGTTGGTGCCCAGGAGGATTAACGGCAGATTATTTTGTGCCCGATTGCACCGAGAAAAAAAGATGCAACTTTCGCCAAAGTTAAGTCTGGGGATGGAGCTTCAAGTCTGCGACAAAAGCTGAAGTTGCCAGGGTAACGAGAGACACTGAGAGGGCTGAAGCTCCACCTGCGAGTTGAAGTTCCACGGCAGGGCTTGCAGTGGCAGGGGAGCAAAGAAGATTTCCCGGGATTGCAGCGGGACCGGGGGCGGGGCGGGGTGGCAGCATTCGGCCCGGGATTGCAGCGGGACCAGAGCAGGGGGCCAACACCAGAACAAGTGTTCTTTAATGTAAAGAGATGAAAAAGTAACGTACTTTAACATGATCATTATAAACTATCTTTATGATCAAGGCTAAACTGCAAAGAAGCAGCTCCGATACAGACCTGAGCACCAATTTTCTTAACAACGCAGGGTTTTTCTGATCGGTATTTAAGGCCACTCTACGCCATGCTTAAAAAAATCGGTGTTGGGGAAAATCGCTTAAACGGCCAAAAACGGCGCGGAAATCTGTTTTCACCCAGAGCTGCACCAGAAAATCCGGTGTACCCAAAATGGCACTGACAGTCGCCGCCGACGTACAAATTTTGAGGAAAGTTGTAAAATCAAGATTGCGCCAAAAAAAACGGCGCCCACTGGTGGTGAAAATTGAGCCCTATGATACTGTTTGTTTCACATTTTCACTGTTATATAAAAGTGAGCTGTGTCAGCAGGTTGTGGCCTCAAGCCATACTCCAGATCTTGAGCACGTCATCTTGGCTGGCACTCCACTGGTTCGAGATGCAGTTCTTCAATTAGCCATTAAACAGTCTTCTGCCTGTTCTGGTGGTTCAGGGAATGTTAAATATTCTATGGTAACTAATGAAAGAAGAACAGTGTGCTAGTCAACATTCCTTCCTCACCAATGCCAACAAAAACAGAATTCTTGATCTTTCATTTCATTGCTATTTGTGGAATATTGCTTTGTTCAAAATGGCGACCTTATTTGCCTTCACAATGGCAACACATGAGACTACATTCTTCAAAAGTGCAGAAAACCCAAAACATTCAGGGTACAGATGAGCGCCACAATATTGCTTAAAACAAGATTGCTGGCAGCACAAAACAGGTTGGTCTGTATCTGTAAGATTTAACTTGGGTGAAACCCGTCACCCCATATTCTATCCACCAGCGAGGCACTGACCCCTGGGCAACACTGCCTGTCTTTGCCTGCACCTTAAACCTCAGCACTAAAACTTCCAGCAATGCTTTTGTCACCTCAAGACTCGACTTCTCAAACTTCCTCTATGGTAATTCATAACAAATGATTTCTATACAAATGAAAGCTATTGTTGGCTCTCTCTTTCAGCTACAAGTGGGCCTGCTGTGCATTTTCCAGACGTTTCTGTTTTATTTCAGATTTCCAACATATATAGTTTTCCTTTTTTATTACAACAGTATTTTACTGGTGTCCTATTCGAAGCACTGCCAATCACTGTTTTCTTAAACCCGGGAGTTTTACTTTGCTGCAATTTGGGTATATTTTATAATGACAGGAACATTAATCTGAAAACACTTTCTTGTTTCCATTTATGCAAGATTTAAAACCAAATGTTTTTGCAATCCACTCCTTTATGAATATATTTTGTTGGTTTTCCATGAGTGATACCTCTATAATAACAACAACTTGTATTCGTATAGCACCTTTAACGTAGTAAAACGTCCCAAGCCACTTCCCAGGAGTATTAGAAGACAAAAAATTTGACACCGAGCCACATAAGGAGAAGTCAGCGCAGGTGACCAAAAGCTTAGTCAAAGAGGTAGGTTTTAAAAAGTGTCTTGAAGGAGGAAAGAGAGGTGGAGAGGTTTAGGGAGGGAACAGAAGGCACAGCCACCAGTGGTTGAAAAATTACAATGAGGGATACTCAAGAAGGCGGAATTAGAGGAGCGCAGATATCTTGGAGGTTGTGGGGCTGGAGGAGATTACTGAGATAGTGTGGGGCGAGGCCATGGAGGGCTTTGAAAACAAGGATGAGAATTTTGAAATCGAGGCGTTGCTTAACTGGGAGCCAATGTAGGTCAGCGAGCACAGGGGTGATGGGTGAGCAGGACTTGATGCGAGTTAGGGCATGGGCAGCTGAGTTTTGGATCACCTAAATTTTACGCAGGGTAGAATATAGGATGCCAGCTAGGAGTGCGTTGGAATAGTCACGTCTAGAGATAAAAAAGGCATGAATGAGGGTATTACTCTTTTAAATATTATTCACCTCCTGTTACAAATTTCAGATCTGACTAAATATGCTCTTTGCTTTTAACATCACAGAACACTTGCATCCTCGATGATTAAGTGTTCACCTGTACTGCCAATGTCTAGTTGTACAATAATTGGAGCATGTGACAAGTGTTGTTCCTCAGGGATCTGTTTAGGATCTCAACTTTTCATAATATTTGCTTTTTCTTTACTTATTCATTCATAGGATGTGGATGTCGCTGTTTAATGCCCATTCATAATTGCCCTTGAGAAGGTGGTGGTGAATCTCCTTCTTGAACTGCTGCAGTCCGTGTGGTGAAGATGGTCCCACAGTGCTGTTAGATATGGAACTCCAGGATTTTGACCCTGTGACAATGAAGCAACAGTGATATATTTCCAAGTCAGGATGGTGTGTGACTTGGAGGGGAAATTAGAGGTGCTGGTATTCCCATGCGCCTGTTGCCCTTGTCCTTCTAGATGGTTGAGGTCATGGGCTACCGAAGAATCCGTGGTGAGTTGCTGCAGTGCATGTTGTAGATGGTACACACTGCAGCCATGATGTGCCGGTGGTGGAGGGGATTAATGTTCAAGGTGGTGGATGGAGGTGTCGATCATGCAGGTGCTTTGTACTGGATGGTGTTGAGCTTCTTGAGTATTGTTGGAGCTGGACGCATCCATGAAAATAGAGAGTATTCCATCACACTCTTCATTTGTGCCTTTTAGATTGTGGAAAGGCTTTGTGGAGACACGTGCCACAAAATACCCAGCCTCTGACCTGCTCTTGTAGCCACAGTATTTATGTGGCTGGTCCAGTTAAGTTTCTGGTCAATGGTGACCCCAGGATGTTGATGGTGGGGTTTTGACGATGTTAATGCCATTGAATGTCAAGTGGCGGTGGTTATACTCTCTCCTGTTGGAGATAGTCATTGCCTGGCACTTATGTGGTGCAAATGTTACTTCCCACTTATAAGCCCAAGCCTGAATGTTGTCCAGATCTTGTTGCATGCGGGCATGGACTGCTTCATTATCTGAGGAGTTGCAAATGGCACTGAACACTGTGCAATCATCAGCGAATATCCCCACTTCTGACCTTATGATGGAGAAAAGGTCATTGACGAAGCATCTGAAGATGGTTGGGCTTAGGACACTGCCCTGAGGAACTCCTGCAGTGATATCTTGGCGCTGAGATGATTGTCCTCCAACAATCACAACCATCTTTCTTTGTGCTAGGTATCTGTCCAGCTAATGGAGAGTTTTCCCCCGATTCGCATTGACTTCAATTTTACTAGGGCTCCTTGATGTCACACTCGGTCAAATACTGCTTTGATGTCAAAGGCAGTCACTCTCACCTCACCTCTAGAATTCAGCTCTTCTGTCCATGTTTGGACCAAGGCTGTAATGAGGCCTAGAGCTGAGTGGTTCTGGCGGAACCCACACTGAGCATCGTTGAGCAGGTTATTGGTGAGTAATTGCCACTTGACCGCACTGTCGCCGAAACCTTCCATCACTTTGCTGATGGTTGAGAATAAGCTGATGGGGCAGTAATTGGCTGAATTGGATTTTTCCTGCTTTTTGTGGACAGGACATACCTGGGCAATTTTCCACTTTGTAGCTTTTCAGCTGTACTGCAATAGTTTGGCTAAAGACATAGCTAGGTCTGGAGCACACGTCTTCAGCACTGCAGCCGGGATGTTCTTGGGGCCCCTAGCTGTATCCAGTGTACCCAGCCAGTTCGAGATATCATGTGGAGTGAATTGAATTGGCTGAAGATTGGCATCTGTGATGGTGAGGACATCAGGAGAAGGCCAAGATGGTACATCCACTCGGCACATCTAGCTAAAGCTGATTGCAAATGCTTCAGCTTTGTCTTTTGCACTCACATGCTGGGGCTTGCCATCATTGAGGATGTTGATATCCATGGAGCCTCCTCCTCGCATTAGTTGTTTAATTGTCCAACACTATTCATGACTGGATTGGCTAGGACTGCAGAGCTTTGATCATATCCGTTGATTGTGGGATCGCTTAGCTCTATGTATAGCATGCTGCTTCCACTGATTAGCATGCATGTTGGCTGAGTATTGGTGAGACCATACATAGAATACTGCGTGCAGTTTTGGTTTCCATATTTACGAAAGGATATACTTGCTTTGGAGGCAGTTCAGAGAAGGTTCACTAGGTTGATTCCGGAGATGAGGGGGTTGACTTATGAGGAAAGGTTGAGTAGGTTGGGCTTCTACTCATTGGAATTCAGAAGAATGAGAGGTGATCTTTTCAAAACATATAAGATTATGAGGGTGCTTGACAAGGTGGATGCAGAGAGGATGTTTCCATTGATAAGGGAGATTAGAACTAGAGGGCATAATCTTAAAATAAGGAGCTGCTCATTTAAAACTGAGATGAGGAGGAGTTTCTTCTCTCAGAGGGTTGTGAATCTGTGGAATTCGCTGCCTCAGAGAGCTGTGGAAGCTGGGTCATTGAATACATTTAAGACAGAGATAGACAGTTTCTTAACCAATAAGGGAATAAGGGGTTATGGGGAGCAGGCAGGGAAGTGGACCTAAGCCAGTGATCAAATCAGCCATGATCGTATTAAATGGCGGAGCAGGCTCGAGGGGCCGCATGGTCTACTCCTGCTCCTATTTCTTATGTTCTTCTGTTCTTATGTTGCCACTTGTTGTAGCTTCCCCAGGGTTGGTACCTCATTTTTAGGTACGCCGGGTGCTGCTCCTGGATGTTCTACTATACTCCTCATTGAACCAGAGTTGGTCCCCTGGCTTGATAGTAATGGTAGATTGAGGAATATGCCAGGCCATGAAGTTACAGATTGTGGTGGAATATAATTCTGCTGCTGCTAATGGCCCACAGTGTCTCATGGATGCCCAATTTGACCTGGCCAATTTGTTCTGAATCCATCCCATTTAGCACAGTGGTAGTGCCACACAACACGATCGAGATTGTCCGCAGTGTGAAGATGAGACTTTGTCTCCACAAGGACTGTGTGATTATCACTCCCACCAGAAGCATGGACAGAAGCATCTGCGACAGTTGGAATAATGAGGACGAGATCAAGTAGGTTTTTCCCTCGTGCTGATTCTCTCACCACCTACTGCAGGCTCAGACTGGCAGCTATGTCCTTCAGGACTCAGCCAGCTCGGTCAGCAGTGGTGCTACAAAGCCACTCTTGGTGATGGACATTGAAGTCCCCAACACAGAGTAAATTCTGTGCCATTGCTACCCTCAGCACTTCTTCCAAGTGGGGTTTTCAACATGTCGCAGATGCTTCTGTCCATTAGCTGAGGGATGGGGCTAGGTGGTAATCATCAGGAGGTTTCCTTGCCCATGTTTGATCTGAAGCCATGAAACTTCATGTGATCAGGATTCAATGTTGAGGACTCCCAGAGCCACTCCCTCATGACTGTGTACCACGTGCCGTCACCTCTGGTGGATCTGTCCTGCCGGTGGGACAGGACATACCCAGGCATGGTGAGGGAGGAGTCTGGGACATTATCAGAAAGATATGATTCTGAGAGTATGACTATGTCAGGCTGTTGCTTGACTAGTTTGTGGGACTGCTCTCCCAATCTTGGCCCAGATGTTAGTAAGGAAGACTTTGCAGGGTTGACTGGGCTGGGTGTGCCTTTGTCAAGATCAATGCCGGGTGGTCCATCTGGTTTTATACTTATTATAGTTTTTCATAGTGGTTTTGATATAACTTGCTGGGCCATTTCAGAGGGCATTTTTAAGTCAACCACCTTGCTGTGGGCCCGGAGTCACATATAAGCCAGACCGCGTAAGGATGGCAGATTTCCTTCCCTAAAGGGTTTTTACGACATTCTGGTAATTCCATGGTCACCTTTCCTGATACTAGTGTTTTACTTTAGATTTCTTTAATTCATTAACTTAATTTAAATTCCCCAGCTTCCGAAGTGGTCGAATTTGAAACTCATGTCTCCTGGATTGTTAGTTCTGGCCTCTAGATTACTAGTCAAGTAACATAACCAGTATGCTACCGTACCATCTGACCCCCGACCACCATTGGACCAACATCACCACGATCAGGAACCCCGCGACCACCATGGGACTGGTCCCCTCCTTCCCGCCCGCACGCGACCCTCCCCCCCAAGCAATCTCGGCCACTCCCCCTCCCCCACTACACCTACATAATCTACTTGGCTGTGGCCTTATGTGGCAGGCTTCCTCGCACAGCAGACCTCCAGCCTTTCAATCAGGCCACCTGTGGGCAGGAACCTGACAGAAAAAAATTTAAAGGTGACCTGCAGGTAAAAACTGCAGGAAATTCAGAAAACCCATTCTTCCGGGTTTCCCCAACCTCGATACAGCAGACCCATTCCCCCGCATAGAACTCACCTCCGGGCTAAAACCCAGGCCACAGAGCCTCAGTCAGATCACATATGGTGTACGCAGTTCAGTCTTGGGCACCACATCTCAGAAAGGATATATTGGCCTTGGAGAAGGTGCAGTGCAGGTTCACCAGAATGTTACTGAAGCTTAGGGGACTAAATTATGAAGACAGGTTGCATAAACTTGGTTTGCCTTCCCTTGAGTATAGAAGATTGAGGGGTGATCTGATCGCAGTGTTTAGATCAGTGGATTGATCGAGTAGATATGGAGAAACTGGTGGGGGAATCAAAAAGAAGTGGACATAACATTGTGCTCACAATTTTTAAGTTTACCCTCTGTCTGTTATTTCTTGTGGTAACTAAAAGTCCTTTATACAGATCATGAAAACAAGTACATTTCCACCTGCTAAAACTTGCACTGCTCACGATCCCAAGTGATTAGAGCTTACACGGCATCAACTAAACAATTGTGTCAATAATGACATTTAGTACAAACAGCTATCATTTTTTCCCATTTCTTGTAGACCCTGTAGACAATTGCAAACATAAAAGTTATCGATGATCAATAATGAGTTTTATAATATTATTTTAGACAAACCATACTGAAAATTCTCGTTTGCTGAATCTCTATTTTATGATTTATTTTAATATTGTAAAAACCATATCATGTTAACTATGACATGGATAATTTCCCATAATGAAGTTGCCTTGGAGACATATTACAGGCATATATACCACAATTCAGTTTTTAAAAATTCTATTTACTTAATTTATAAATTGATATAGATTAATCTATCTAATTTAAACAGGTCTCCTGAAGCACTTCTCAGTTTAAATCAAACTGCAATCAGTATCACTATTATTGGCCTGAATGGGTTGTAGCTGTATACGTAGCAGTTTTTTAAACTATCAAGTAAAGAATTCATTTTTATTATGATCTCTGCTTTATTTTAAAGGAAAAATGTTACTTTCTGCTCAGAAAGATTATTTTCTGTTTGTCTTTAATGGAAAATAAAATTAAGTGTGGTGTAATCTGCATTTAGGTTCAAATATAAAAAGAACAACTTACAGTTCTCTGGCACATTTAACATAGAAAAACATCACAAGGCCCTGCACAGCAACTTAATCAGACATAAAGTGATACAAAGCCGAAGAACGAGACATTAGGTGGGGAGGTGGGCTTTGAAGGAACGTTTTGAAGGGAGGGAGGTACAGAAGTTTGAGGAGGGAATTCCAGTGTGTAGGGCCTAGATGGCAGCCAACGGTGGGGCAAAAGGAAAAGGGGATGGACAAGAAACCAGAGTTGGAGAAACGCTGAGACCTGGGGCTGGAGGAGGTTACAGAAATAGGGAGGGGAGGGGCCTTGAAGAGATTTAAACAGAGGGTGAAAATTTTAAATTGGTGACATAGAGGGACTTTTGCCCTGTGGCTTCGGTGTGGTTTGCCTCCATCTCCCATTGATGCGATTCTTCCTCTCAGGTCATCGTTTCTTCTCGCCTGACTTGCCACTTTTTCCTAACTCTCATTTCTTCTGTATAAATCCGCCTTCTCTTCTTGGGCCTGAGTTTCAAATACTGATTATTTTCCACTGCAGCCAAAAACCTTCTACCCTCCCATGGCCTGTAAGTTAACTATATGTAATGGCTGACTATGTGTTTTTATCATTCATAAAGTTTCCTTATTTAAAACAAAGAATTTTGGATTAAAAGCAGAAAATACTCAGTGGGTCAGGCAGCATCTGTGGAGAGGGAAACAGAGTTAATGTCTCAGGTCGATGACCCTCTGAAGAATTTGGATGCCCCTTCTGCCTGTAAGCTCAGCAAGAGGGATTGTGGCAGAGAACATGGAGAGCTCATCATTAAAAATCTAAGTGTGAACATACTTTAACTGAAGCTACAAAATAATATTATTGTGTTTATGTCCAGCTGTGATTGAAATCTTTGTGCAAAGTAAAGGAAATAAGCATTCATGGAAGTTTGGCCCAGCATTGGGGAGACAATGGACAACACTGTGATTGATATGCAAATGTAAGGAAAGAAAACATTGGTTGATAAATCGGGGACAGTGCCTGCTTTAAATTCATTAGTTAGGACTCAACATCATTTACAGATGAAGAATAACCTCCGCATGCAAAAACATTATTGGCAGCAATTTAGAATGTCATAAATGGCATTATATAATTATATATATATGAGGTGTCAAATCACAAGACTAAATCATCCGACATCTTTCAAAGTCTAGGGTATGTGCTATCAAGGTCTGATGACATCCACCTTAAATTTGGCTTTTTCTACAGTTAGCTCTTATCAGTTATTTCATATCCTCCTCTAGCACATCTACACTCATACTTCTACCATATATTTATTTATTATCTCCACTGTACCGTCAACCTCCAAAAATAGAATATTTCCTTCCCTACGAGATCTTTCCTTCTCCTTAAGAACATAAGATCATATATAAGAAATAGGAGCAGGAGTAGGCTATAAGGCCCCTTGAGCCTGCGCTGCCATTCAATAAGATCATGGCTGATCTGATCATGGACTCAGCTCCACTTCCCTGCCCACTCCCCATAACCCCTTATTCCCTTATCATTTAAGAAACTGTCCATTTCTATCTTAAATTTATTTAATGTCCCAGCTTCCACAGCTCTCTGAGGCAGTGAATTCCACAGATTCACAACCCATCTGAGAGAAGAAATTTCTCCTCCTCTCAGTTCTAAATGGGCGGCCCCTTATTCTAAGATCATGCACTCTAGTTCTAGTCTCCCTCACCAGTGGAAACATCCTCTCTGCATCCACCTTGTCAAACCCCCTCCTAATCTTATACGTTTCTATAAGATCACCTCTCATTCTTCTGAATTCCAATGAGTAGAGGCCCAAACTACTCAACCTTTCCTCATAAGTCAAGCCTCTCATCCCCGGGATCAACCTAGTGAACATTCTCTGAACTGCCTCCAAAGCAAGTATATCCTTTCGTAAATATGGAAACCAAAACTGCACGCAGTATTCCAGGTGTGGCCTTACCAATACCCTGTATAGCTGTAAAAGACTTCCCTGCTTTGATACCCCATCCCCTTTGCAATATAGGCCATGATTCCATTGGCCTTCCTGATCATTTGCTGTACCTGCATACTATCCTTTTGTGTTTCATGCACAAGTACCCCAGGTCCCGCTGTACTGCGGCACTTTGCAATCTTTCTCCATTTAAATAACAACTTGCTCTTGGATTTTTTCTGCCAAAGTGCATGACCTCACACTTTCCAACATTATACTCCATCTGCCAAATTCTTGCCCACTCAGTTAGCCTGTGGATGTCCTCCTGCAACCTCTTTATGTCCTCTTCACACATTACCCTTCCTCCTATCTTTGTATTGACAACAAACTTGGCTACGTTACATTCAGTCCCCTCTTCTAAGTCGTTAAAGTCGTTAATATAGATTGTAAATAGTTGGGGTCCCAGCACTGATCTCTGCGGCACCCCATTCGTTACTGATTGCCAACCAGAGAATGAACCATTCTTAACTGTTATTTTATTTTGTATATGCTTATGAAAAGCCATACTATTTCCTTTCATGTTGTCAGCTAATCAGTTTTCTTATTCCCCTTTCACCCTTCTAATCTCTCTTTTCATCTCCCTACTGCACTTTCTATATTCCACATGATTATTTATCATATGTTTCCCTTTCAAGTTCCAGTGCAGATCCCATAAAAGCCAGTGTGGGTGATTTGCTACCCCTCTTAATAGTTATACTGCTGAAGACTCCTTGTAATTATAGCTTATTTAGTTGTCAGCCTTGGCTGACTCTTGCCTGAGTCAGAAGGTTATGGATTCAAGCCCCCACTTCAAAGACATGGGAACATAATCTAGGCTAACACAGTAATGCACCATTGAAGGAGTGCTGCACTGTCGGAGGTAGTATCTTTTAGAGGACATGTTAAACCAAGGTCCTGGCTATACTCTCAGGTGGATGCAACAGCTTCTATGGTGCTATTTGAAGAAAAGCAGGGGAGTTGACCTGACCAACATGTATCCCTTAATGAGCATCACTAAAAAGATTGTGTGGGAATTTTTCTTATTGCTATTTGTGGGACCTAGCTATGTGCAAATTAGCCACTGGATTTCCCTACATTACACAGAGCGACTATACTTCAAAAGTACTTAATTGGTGTGAAGTGCTTTGGGACATCCTGAGATCATGAAAGGCACTATATAAATGCAAGATCTTTCATTTTAAACTATTCTACTGCGAGTTTTGTTAAGTTTTTTACAAGGATAATCAGAAGTGAGATTGACTACTCATGAAATTATTTTTTTTTCATTCTTATTATTTTCATCAATGCTGTGACAATGTTATTTACCTTCAATACCCTAAAAGGGTTGAAAACTTTGAATTAAAAATTTAAACTGCGAAGGGATTTGTCTTCAACTTTCGCTTTCTGGATTGTTCTGGTAAATGTATTGCATTTTATCCTTCAGATCTTCATCTCTTCAATGTGTGCATTTGAAAGAAAGTTTATGTGAGGCAATACATTAACTAATTGGATATAATGCTTTAATCAGCTCATGGTAACCTATAGTAGGACCTGGATAACATTCAGGCTTGGGCTGATAAATGACCGGTAACATCTGCAGCACTGCCAAGCAATGACCATCTACAACAAGAAAAAAGCCCAACCATTTCTTCTGATCACCACCATCACTGAGTGACACACTATCAACAACTTGAAGGTTATTATTAACTATAAGCTTAACCAGACAGTTATATCAACACGGTGGAGAGAGAAACAGAGTTAATGCTTCAGGTTGATGACGAAAGTTCATCCACCTGAAACATTAACCCTGTTTCTCTCTTTCCACCGATGCTGCCCGACTGGAGTATTTCCAGCATTTCCTGTTTTTATTGCAGACTTCCAGCACCCACAGTATTTGGCTTTTGTATTTATTGTAGTTATATCAACACTGTGGCTACATGAAAAGGAGGTGGGGTAGCATTGCTGGTTAAGGAGGAGATTAATGCATTAGTTAGGAAGGACATTAGCTTGGATGATGTAGAATCTATATGGGTAGAGCTGCAGAACACCAAAGGGCAAAAAACGTTAGTGGGAGTTGTGTACAGACCTCCAAACAGTAGTCGTGATGTTGGGGAGGGCATCAAACAGGAAATTAGGGATGCATGCAATAAAGGTGCAGCAGTTATAATGGGTGACTTTAATATGCAAATAGATTGGGCTAACCAAACTGGAAGCAATACGGTGGAGGAGGATTTCCTGGAGTGCATAAGGGATGGTTTTCTAGACCAATATGTCGAGGAACCAACTAGGGGGGAGGCCATCTTAGACTGGGTGTTGTGTAATGAGAGAGGATTAATTAGCAATCTCGTTGTGCGAGGCCCCTTGGGGAAGAGTGACCATAATATGGTGGAATTTTGCATTAGGATGGAGAATGAAACAGTTAATTCAGAGACCATGGTTCAGAACTTAAAGAAGGCTAACTTTGAAGGTTTGAGGCGTGAATTGGCGAATGATACTTAAGGGGTTGACTGTGGATGGGCAATGGCAGACATTTAGAGACCGCATGGATGAACTACAACAATTGTACATCCCTGTCTGGCGTAAAAATAAAAAAGGGAAGGTGGCTCAACCGTGGCTATCAAGGGAAATCAGGGATAGTATTAAAGCCAAGGAAGTGGCATACAAATTGGCCAGAAATAGCAGCGAACCCAGGGACTGGGAGAAATTTAGAACTCAGCAGAGGAGGACAAAGGGTTTGATTAGGACAGGGAAAATGGAGTACGAGAAGAAGCTTGCAGGGAACATTAGGACGGATTGCAAAAGCTTCTATAGATATGTAAAGAGAAAAAGGTTAGTAAAGACAAACGTAGGTCCCCTGCAGTCAGAATCAGGGGAAGTCATAACGGGGAACAAAGAAATGGCGGACCAATTGAACAAGTACTTTGGTTCGGTATTCACTAAGAAGGACACAAACAACCTTCCGGATATAAAAGGAAGAGGAACTGAGGGAAATCCTTATTAGTCGGGAAATTGTGTTGGGGAAATTGATGGGATTGAAGGCCAATAAATCCCCAGGGCCTGATGGACTGCATCCCAGAGTACTTAAGGAGGTGGCCTTGGAAATAGCGGATGCATTGACAGTCATTTTCCAACATTCCATTGACTCTGGATCAGTTCCTATGGAGTGGAGGGTAGCCAATGTAACCCCACTTTTTAAAAAAGGAGGGAGAGAGAAAACAGGGAATTATAGACCGGTCAGCCTGACATCGGTAGTGGGTAAAATGATGGAATCAATTATTAAGGATGTCATAGCAGTGCATTTGGAAAGAGGTGACATGATAGGTCCAAGTCAGCATGGATTTGTGAAAGGGAAATCATGCTTGACAAATCTTCTGGAATTTTTTGAGGATGTTTCCAGTAGAGTGACAAGGGAGAACCAGTTGATGTGGTATATTTGGACTTTCAGAAGGCTTTCGACAAGGTCCCACACAAGAGATTAATGTGCAAAGTTAAAGCACATGGGATTGCGGGTAGTGTGCTGACATGGATTGAGAACTGGTTGTCAGACAGGAAGCAAAGAGTAGGAGTAAATGGGGACTTTTCAGAATGGCAGGCAGTGACTAGTGGGGTACCGCAAGGTTCTGTGCTGGGGCCCCAGCTGTTTAAACTGTATATTAATGATTTAGACAAGGGGATTAAATGTAGTATCTCCAAATTTGCGGATTATACTAAGTTGGGTGGCAGTGTGAGCTGCGAGGAGGATGCTATGAGGCTGCAGAGCGACTGAGGTTAGGTGAGTGGGCAAATGCATGGCAGATGAATTATAATGTGGATAAATGTGAGGTTATCCACTTTGATGGTAAAAACAGAGAGACAGACTATTATCTGAATGGTGACAGATTAGGAAAAGGGGAGATGCAACGAGACCTGGGTGTCATGGTACATCAGTCATTGAAGGTTGGCATGCAGGTACAGCAGGCGGTTAAGAAAGCAAATGGCATGCTGGCCTTCATAGCGAGGGGATTTGAGTACAGGGGCAGGGAGGTGTTGCTACAGTTTACAGGGCCTTGGTGAGGCCACACCTGGAGTATTGTGTACAGTTTTGGTCTCTTAACCTGAGGAAGGACATTCTTGCTATTGAGGGAGTGCAGCGAAGGTTCAGCAGACTGATTCTCGGGATGGCGGGACTGAGCTATCAAGAAAGACTGGATCAACTGGGCTTGTATTCACTGGAGTTCAGAAGAATGAGAGGGGACCTCATAGAAACGTTTAAAATTCTGATGGGTTGAGACAGGTTCGATGCAGGAAGAATGTTCCCAATGTTGGGGAAGTCCAGAACCAGGGGACACAGTCTAAGGATAAGGGGTAAGCCATTTAGGACCAAGATGAGGAGAAACTTCTTCACCCAGAGAGTGGTGAACCTGTGGAATTCTCTACCACAGAAAGTTGTTGAGGCCAATTCACTAAATATATTAAAAAAGGAGTTAAATGAAGTCCTTACTACTAGGGGAATCAAGGGGTATGGCGAGAAAGCAGGAATGGGGTACTGAAGTTGCATGTTCAGCCATGAACTCATTGAATGGCGGTGCAGGCTCGAAGGGCCGAATGGCCTACTCCTGCACCTATTTTCTATGTTTCTATTTTTCTATAGGAGCAAGAAAGAGGCTGGGTACTCTGGACCAAGTGATGCACCTCCTAACCCCCTCAAAGACTCTTCACAATCTACAAGGCATAAACCAGGAGTGTGATATAAATTCACAACTCAATTGGATGGATGCGACCACAACAACACTCCAGAAGATCAACAGCATTGAGAACAGAGCATTCCTCTCGATCCATGTCCCTGCTACTAGACTTGCAATCCACCCTCTTCACCGTGGTGTACATTGTGGATGCAGTAAGTGCTCTCTACTAGATGCACTGCAGCAACTCACCAAGTTCACTTCAAAAGCCCCTCCCCTGCGATCTCTACCATTGAGAAGGACACGAGCAGGCAGTTATGGAAACACCAGCACCTCCAAGTTCCTCTCCATGTCACACAGCGTCCTGACATCCTTCTGCTTCATTGGTCACCAACCTAAGATTTCCCAACTAATACTATCCTGGGAGCACCTTCAATAAAAGTGGTGCAAGGAGAAGGCCAAACACCATCTCAGAACAACCGGGTGTGCACAATAAATATGGCCTTTCCAGTATCACCCTCATCCTAAGAACAATTTTTAAAATAATTATATTTAAGGAACATTTGGTATTATGCCATCAACTATAGATCATAATATGTTCTAAATACTTTATAAACTTTAGTGATTGCCCACAAGTCTTAGCACTGAGGGCATCATAGTCAATGTTGAGATATTTTGAACAGATCAAATGACTTCCTCCTGCTCCTATTCCTTATGTTTTTATGTTATCAACAAATAATTGTAGTTTCGGACATTGCAGAGTATAGCAGAGCTGTAATTGAGTATTTATCCTATGAAAGGAGGTATTAAAATCATAATTTGAACACACCTTAATTACACTTTTTGTGCTCAAAAAATCATTGGTAAGCTCATTTTGGTCAAACCTATCCCTTAATAATTAATTTAAAAGTGATGTGTTAATGGATTACAGACATGAGTACTATTTTGTAACAGCTTATTGAAAATAACAGCAAATGTAATTTATTGCCAGCTAACTATTTTATATTGACTGCCAAATTTGCTGAAAGCAATGCTAATAAGATGTAATGCAATGACCTTCTCAACAGCATAGCTTACAGTGTGAGTCAGGTGAGATAGACAAAAGCACAGGTATCAGACAGAGCTAGAATTAGCAAACCAAAACATACTTTATTAATACAGGATGAATACATCCCACGTTAAGTATTCCCATCACAACCAGGAAATACATAAGAATATAAGATCATAAGAAATAAGTGCAGGAGTAGGCCATACAACCCCTCGAGCCTGCTCCGCCATTTAACATGATCAAGGCTGATCTGATCATGGACTCTGGTCCACTTCCCTGCCCGATCCCCATCAGCCCATATTCCCTTTTCTGTTAAAAAACTGTCTATCTCTGTCTTAAATTTATTCAATGACCCAGCTTCCACAGCTCTCTGAGGCAGCAAATTGCACAGATTTCCAGCAAATTTGTCAAACATGACTTCCCCTTCATAAATCCATGCTGACTCTGCCTGATTGAATTTTGCTTTTCCAAATGTCCTGCTACTGCTTCTTTAATAATGGACTCCAACATTTTCCCAACCACAGATGTCAGGTTAACTGGTCTATAGTTTCTTGCTTTTTGTCTGCCTCCTTTTTGTAAATAGGACGATTACATTTGCAGTTTTCCAATCTGCTGGGACCTCCCAAGAATCCAGGGAATTTTGGTAAATTACAACCAATGCATCCACTATCCCTGCCGTTACTTCTCTTAAGACCTTAGGATGCAAGCTATCAGGTCCAGGGGATTTGTCCAATCAATATGGAGGTTAAAATCATCCATGATTATTGCTGTTCCCTTTTTACAAGCCCCCACTATTTCTTGGCTACTGTTAGGGAGCCTATAGACTACCCCCACCAGTGACTTTATTATTCCTTATTATTCCTTATTCCTTATCTCCACCCAAACTCTTTCAACATCCTGATCATTTGAGCCAATATCATTTCTCACTATTGCAGTAATTCCATCCTTTATCAACAGAGCTACCCCACCTCCTTTTCCTTTCTGTCTGTCCTTCCTAATCGTCAAATACCCCTGAATATTTAATTCCCAGCCTTGGTCACCTTGCAACCACGTCTCTGTTATGGCTATCAGATTATACCCATTTATAACTATTTGTGCCAACAACTCATCTAATTTGTTACGAATGCTGTGTGCATTCAGATAAATGTGTTTTCTTACCATTTCCTCCTGCTATGACCCAGTTTCTGATACGCTCTTATGTTTATAGATTCTGTCCCTTCCTGTCACGCTCTGGTTTTCTTTTACCCCAATGCTACCCCACTCTATTGCCTTCACCTTGTTCTTTGAGCTTTTAGGTTTCTGCTCACCTGAACCCTCCCCCCCCCCACTAATTAGCTTAAAGCTCTCTCTGCAGCCCTAGTTATTCGGTTCACCAGGATCCCAGTCCCAGCACATTCCAAGTGGAGTCCGTTCCGACAGAACAACTCCTTCTTAGCCAGTACTGGTGCCAGTGTCCCAAGAACCAAAACCCATTTTTCCCACACCAGTCTTTGAGCCACGAGTTTAGCTCTCTGATCTTATTTAACCTATATAAATTTGCTCGTGGCTCGGGTAGTAATCCAGAGATTATTACCTTTGTGGTTCTGCTTTTTAATTTGGCCCCTAGCTGCTCATAATCCCTTAGCAGAACCTTCTTGTCTGTTCTATCTATGTCGTTGGTACACACGTTTACCACAACAAGTGGATCTACCCCCTCCCACTCCAAGTTCCTCTCCAACCCTGAGGAGATGTCCTTAACCCTGACACTGGGCAGGCAACACAGCCTTCGGGACTCACGCTCTCAGCTGCAGAGAACTGTATCAATCCACCTAATGATACTGTCCCCTACTACTACAATGTTTCTTGTTATTCCCCCCGCTTGACTGGCCGCCTGTACCACGGTGCTGTGGTCAGTTTGCTCATCCTCCCTGCAGTCCCTGCTCCCATTCACACAGGGAGTAAGAGCCTCAAACCTGTTGGACAAGAGCAAGGGCTGAGGCTCCTCCATCACTACCTCCTGGATCCCCATAACTTCCTCACTCGTAGTCACACATTCCTGTCTTTGACCGCGAGCCAAATCTGGGTTCGTTAACCTAAGGGGTGTGACTAACCCCTGGAACAGTGTCCAGGTAACTCTCCCCCTCCCTGATCTGTCGCCAGTGTCTGCAGCTCGGACTCCAGCTCATCAATGCAGAGCCGAAGTTCCTTGAGCTGCAGACACTTACCGCAGACGTGGCCACCATGGACCTCAATAGGGTCCACCAGCTCCCACATGTTGCAGTACTGACACATCACCCGTCCTGCCAGCTTAACGTATTTAATTAATTATTTTTATTTTTAGTCCCACCACTGCCACAGAATTCTAACCATTAGTAAAACGCACACTACTATTTAGAAAACAGTTGATTAAATAATTAAGCAAGAAAAGCAAGAAAGGAGAGAGGACTCACCAACCAATCACTTCCCTGCTTTCCTGTGACGTTTAATGTAGTCGCCCAGTTCCACTTTGTCGCGGTCACCAATCTGCTCACGCTGCTCCCTGGAGTATCTAGCCGGCGCCGCTGTCTTTAAACTGCCTGTGGGGGGGAGGTGCTTACCTGAGGTTGTGGTGGCAATACATACTCCCAGCTGTACTCTAGCTTAGCTGCACTTATATGAGACTCTAATCAGGTTTGTTGCACATTCTATCGCTAACATTCCGACCTGCCTTTACTGCCAACAGCTCCTCCTTTGCCTGGGGCTTAACCAAATACTGAAGTCCGAGATCCTGGCCCATCGGTGAAATAAAGAGAGAGAGATTTTAAAAAATGGATGCTTGTGAAATTGATGAACCTTATAGCCAATATCGTGAAATCTGATTTTTGTTGCGTGTTTTTACTGTAGAATGGTTACCAATTAGTATTAATACAAGGTACTGCAGGAAGCGAGGTTAACTTTTGTACTAAACAGTGCTTCATTGCTGCCATCTTTTGGCTAAAGAATGCCAATACACCTCACGACAGATCACACTTTCACCATGTAGGAAGCGTTTCACCACCACAAAACATAGCCCAGAATTTTGCTGGCGCTCAGAGGACGAGATCAGTGGCGGGTACGCTATTAAATTTTAAATGATTGACAAGCTGGCCGGGACCCCGCTGTCAACCCACCTCCACACTACTTTCCCAGATGTTGGACCTGTAAACACTGAACAGACATGACACGCATTGGCGGGGGAGGCAACTTAGGTCATTATGACCTTGTTTAGAGTATATTAAAAAGATTTTGAGCTGAACTTGCAATTTTACCAGATTGTCCGTGAGGTTCACGCTGCTCGGGGATCACGTCAGGCAAGGACGTTGGGAGTTGTGTGAGCATGAATTCATTTCTTTACCTGACAGCTGCAAATGCAGTATAAAAGCTCCTACCTCACAGATGTTCACTTTCCAAGATCAATAGCTCTTGCTTACTGCACTTGGAAGGTACATTGAGCTTTATACAGGTTGCAAATGTTTGGAGCAA
This sequence comes from Pristiophorus japonicus, assembly GCF_044704955.1. NCBI lineage: Eukaryota > Metazoa > Chordata > Chondrichthyes > Pristiophoridae > Pristiophorus > Pristiophorus japonicus. The sequence continues at coordinate 140,986,429 of NC_091988.1, forward strand.
TCTCTCTATCCAGTGTCACGTCAATGGAACAACCTCTCTCACCATTGACAGATCGCTTTTCTCAACTCCCATTTCATCTGCCATCTATTACATCAGCATTGGTGCCCTTAAAACGATCTCACCTTGATCCTCAGAATGCCATCATGTTCAGCCCCAACACTAGTAGCACCAACACACCAGCAGCACCAACAACAACACCAACCTTCTCCACAATTAACTGATGCTGCACAGGACACAGGGCATCAGAACCCAAACGCACTTATGCCCGGGATGCCAGGGATGGGCTCACCATGGCCAGATTTACTTCACTTGATGCTGTACATCCTGGCTGCCACATGATGCTCCAGGTTGGCACCACCCTATACCAACACTATAAAGCATCTTTACAATGCCCAAGCCATTCCTTTCACACTCATCACCATTGCGGGGGTTACTGTTATGTCTCAACATTCCCTGCAACTCACTCAGCCACTTCCAAAGATGCACAGAAATCTGTCCAAGAACACAAATAAAAGTTTCAATGTTTGACAGCACATTAACAAAAACGTTACATGAACATTGGCTAAAACACCCAAGTTGCCTAACTTTGTGTGTTGTTAGTTGGTATAATTGGACTAGGATGAAGCTGAGATTGAGTGGTGGCGAGTGATATGGGGAAGGGATAATGTAGATAGAGAGGGAGGGGTGGAGGTGCAAGGTCAGTTGGTGTGAGTAAGGATGTGCAGCAGTAGGTAGGGAAGGCAGAGTGATTGGGATGTGATGAGTGGCACAGCAGGATGAGGTTGAGTGCGGCTTTGCAGCAACGTTTTAAGAACATAAGAACATAAGAAATAGGAACAGGAGTAGGCTATTTGACCCGTCGAGCCTGCTCCGCCATTCAATAAGATCATGGCTGATCTGATCATGGATTCAGCTCCACTTCCCTGCCCACTCCCCATAACCCTTTATTCCCTTATCGCTCAAAAGTCTGTTTATTTCCGCCTTAAATATATTGACTGACCCAGTCTTCACAGCTCTCTGGGCAGAGAATTCCACAGATTTACAACCCTCTGAGAGAAGAAATTCCTCCTCTTAGTTTTAAATGGGTGGTGCCTTATTCTGAGACTATGCCCCCTAGCTTTAACTTCCCATGTGAGTGGAAATATCCTCTCTGCATCCACCTTGTCGAGCCCCCTCATTATTTTATGTTTCATATCTCATTCTTCTGAACTCCAAAGAAGAACTCCCAAACTACTTAACCTTTCCTCATAAATCAACCCACTCATCTCCGGAATCAACCTAGTGAACCTTCTCTGAACAGCCTCCAATGCAAGTATATCCTTCCTTAAATACGGAGACCAAAACTGTATGCAGTACCCCAGGTGTGGCCTCACCAATACCCTGTCCAGTTGTAGCAGGACTGCTCTGCTTTTATACTCTATCCCTCTTGCAATAAAAGCCAACATTCCTTTTGCCTTCCTGATCACTAGCTGTACCTGCATACTCACTTTTTGTGTTTCATGCACAAGAACCCCCAGGTCCCGCTGTACTGCAGCATTTTGCAATTTTTCTCCATTTAAATTATAATTTGCTTTTTTATTTTTCCTGCCAAAGTGGATAATCTCACCTTTTCCCACATTATACTCCATCTGCCAAATTTTTGCCCACTCACTTAGCCTGTCTATATCCCTTTGTAGACTTTTTGTGTCTTCCTCACAATTTGCTTTCCCACCCATCTTTGTATCATCAGCAAACTTGGCTACATTACACTCGGTCCCTTCATCCAAGTCATGAATATAGATTGTAAATAGTTGAGGCTACAGCACTAATCCCTGCTGCACCTCACTAGTTACTGTTTGCCAACCAGAAAATGACTCGTTTATCCCAACTCTCTGTTTTCTGTTAGTTAGCCAATGCTCTATCTAGGCTAATATATTACCCCCAACCATGGGAACTTTTCTCTTATGCAGTAACCTTTTATGTGGCACCTTATTGAATGCCTTCTGGAAATTCACAGATTTCTAGCAAATTTGTCAAACATGACTTCCCCTTCATAAAACCATGCTGACTCTGATTGAATTATGCTTTTACAAATGTCCTGCTATTGCTTCCTTAAAATTGGACTCCAGCAGTTTCCCAATGACAGAGTTAGGCTAACCGGTCTATAATTTCCTGCTTTCTGTCTGCCTCCTTTTTTAAATTGCGGCGTTACATTTGCAATTTTCCAATCAGTTGGGACCTCCCCGGAATCCAGGGAATTTTGGTAGATTACAACCAATGCATCCACTATCTCTGCAGCCATTTCTTTTACGACCCTAGGATGCAAGCCATCAGGTCCAGGGGACTTGTCCGCCTTTAGTTCCATTATTTTACCAAGTACTACTTCTTTAGTGATAGTGATTGTATTTAGTTCCTCCCTACCTATAGCTCCTTGATTATCCACTGTTGGGATGTTTTCCGTGTTTTCTACTGTGAAGACCGATACAAAATATTTGTTCAAAGTCTGTGCCATTTCCCTGTTCTCCATTATTAATTCCCCAGTCTCATCCTCCAGGGGACCAACATTTACTTTAGCCACTCTTCTTTTTTATGTTCCTGTAGAAACTCTTGCTATTTGCTTTTATATTCCGTTCTAGTTTACTTTCATAATCTATCTTCCCTCTCTTTATTTTTTTTTAGTCATTCCTGGTTGGCTTTTAAAAATTTCCCTATCCTCTGGCCTCCCACTAGTCTTGGTCACATTGTATGCCCTTGTTTTCAATTTGAAACCATCCCTTATTTCCTTAGTTTTGTGATCCACTGAGATCATTGAAAGAACATAAGAATTAGGAGCAGGAGTAGGATATTCGACCCCTCAAGCCTGCTCCGCCATTCAATAAGATCCTGGCTGATCTTCTATCTCATCTCCACTTTCCTCCACTATCCCCATATCCCTTGATTCTCTTAATATTCAAAAATCTATTAATCTTTGTCTTGAATATACTCAATGACTGAGCATCCACAGCCCTCTGGGGTAGAGAATTCTAAAGATTTACCACCCTTCGAATGAAGATATTTCTCCTCATCTCAGTCCTAAATGGCTGACACCTTATTTTGAGACTGTGACCCCTGCTTCTAGATTTCCTAGCTGGGGGAAACACCCTCCCTGCATCAAGACCTGTAAGAAGTTTTTATGTTTCAATGAGATCACCTCTCATCCTTCTAAACTTGAGAGAATATAGGCCTAGTCTATTCAATCTCTTCTCATAGGACAATCCTCCCCAACCCAGGAATCAGTCTGGTGAACCTTCGTTGCACTCCCTCTATGGGAAGTATGTCCTTCCTTAGGTACAGGCGACCAAAACTGTACACAATACTCCGAGAGTGGTCTCACCAGGGCTCTATATAATTGACTAAAACATCTTGGGGTACAAATTGTGCCCTGCCTGAAATGGCCGCTCCCACCCCGTTTTGATGTTTTTTACCGCAGCTGCAGTTCAGGTCGACTCTTCGGGAAATTGCGCTCTTTGTTTCTTTATTTTGTTTTCATTCAGAAGTTGGTCATCATGAGGGCGGCGACTATACCTGAGGGGCAAAAACGGGGTAGTAACAGCCACTGAGGGGCGGTGTGTATTCATCGCCGCGATGAAACTTCGGCCCACTAGGGAGGGTTTTGGCCGGGCCAGCGGCCTGGCACCCAAGAGGTGGTACCGGGCTGCCTGTTGGCGGCCCGACCGAACCTGGGGGCATGATTGTTGGGCTGACCCAGCAGTCGGCTGACAGAAAAAAAACATGGCGGCAGCGGCAGTGAGCCCTCCCATTAAAGGGAAGCCGTACCGCCACTGCAGAAGGCCACAGCCTCACTGGACCACCGGGGAAAAAGGTTATTTTGGCACTGCGCTGCAGACCGAAGATTTTCCGAGGGGAATGTTGCTGTTGGGGGGTTAGATCGGCGGTGCGTACGATGATGACAGCGGAGGAACGGTAAAGGGGAGGCGGCGATCAGGGCACCGGCGGGAAAACTCGAGAGGACAATTTTGCTAAAAGCGACCATTCTACCAAAAGTCAGTGGCCACTCCACTCCGCAGGCTGGCCGCCGATTTGCGGCGGTAACAGGCCTGAATGATAGGGGCAATTTCGGCCCCCTTTATTCTTATATTCAAATCCTCTTGTAATAAAGGCCAACATGCCATTTGCTTTCTTAACAGCTTGCTGTACCGGCATGTTAACTTTCAGTGATTTGTGCACAAGGGTACCCAGGAGCCTCTGAACAACAACATTTTCCAATCTCTCACTGCTTTTCTATTTTTCCTGCCATAGTGGATAACTTCACATTTCTCCACATTATATTCTATTTGCCATGTTCATGCCCACACACTTAGCCTGTCTGTATGTCCTTGAAGCCTCTTTGCATCCTCCTCACAACCTACATTCCCACCTAGCTTTGTATCATCAGCAAACTTGGCTGACTTACATTTGGATTCCTCATCCAAATCATTGATATAGATTGTGAATAGCTGAGGCCCAAGCACTGAAAGGTTTGCACCACTGCCCCCAGGTCCTCCTAACACATACCTGCTTGTGTTCTCCTGTGCAATGTGCAACCAGGCTGCGTTAGTTTCCTGAGAAGGTCTCTTCCACTCATTGGAAGGGAAGAGAACCTCCCTGCATGGGATCGCCTGTGTGCAGCCGTGCACCTTTATGCAGTGCTTGTCGGTGTTTGCAGCACCTCAATGCTGTAGAACACTGACAGCACAACTATCAATCTGGACATGGTCCCTTTAAGGAAACCAGCTGATGATGCGTCATCAAATGATGTCGTCAGGCTCGTTTCCTTCAATTTGCCCGGGAAATGCGCTGGACGGGCGTAACAAGCCCAATCAACAGAAAATCATTTCTGCAGAGCGGGTTGGAGCCAGCAGCAAGGTTGGGACCCGCCCCCAACCCCGGCCGCACTGGACCCGCCGAGGTCGGTGGAATCGTGGCCACAGTTTGAACATGGGCTGGGAGTGGGACCAAAGTAATGTGTATGGTTGAAGCGCTGACTTGCCGCTTGGTTTCTGCCCAATCGAATTCTCATCCAGACCTCGAGCTAGGCAGGATCCTCACTGATAAATATAGATTGGGGTCAGATGATGTAGTTACAACCCCCAGTGCTATCTTCATCTCTGCCTGCATTGTTACCATCAGTACCTACTTCTGTCCACAAGCTATGGGTGGTGCAAATGGGGAGGAGGCCTTTTTCAGGGATATTTAAAGGAATCCTCAGCTGTTCTCAGGTAAAACCATAGAAAATTTGGAGAAGCATTTTGGTTGCATTCATTAATGGCTTTTTGTTACTTAGATGGTAGCATAGTTGTTACGTTACTGGACTAATGATTCACAGACGAGATCAAATCCCACCATGGCATCAGGGGAATTTAAATTCAGATAATGAAATAAATCTGGAATTAAAAAGCTAGTATCAGCAATGTTGACCATGAAACTACCGGATTGTCGTAAAAACCCTTCCAAGGTTCTTTAGGGAACAAAATCAGCCTGACATTGGTAGTGGGTAAAATGATGGAATCAATTATTAAGGATGTCATAGCAGAGCATTTGGAAAGAGGTGACATGATAGGTCCAAGTCAGCATGGATTTTTGAAAGGGAAATCATGCTTGACAAATCTTCTGGAATTTTTTGAGGATGTTTCCAGTAGAGTGACAAGGGAGAACCAGTTGATGTGGTGTATTTGGACTTCCAGAAGGCTTTCGACAAAGCCCCACACAAGAGATTAATGTGCAAAGTTAAAGCACATGGGATTGGGGGTAGTGTGCTGACGTGGATTGAGAACTGGTTGGCAGACAGGAAGCAAAGAGTAAGAGTAAATGGGGACTTTTCAGAATGGCAGGCAGTGACTAGTGGGGTACCGCAAGGTTCTGTGCTGGGGCCCCAGCTGTTTACATTGTATATTAATGATTTAGACGAGGGGATTAAATGTAGTATCTCCAAATTTGCGGATGACACTATGTTGGGTGGCAGTGTGAGCTGCGAGGAGGATGCTATGAGGCTGCAGAGTGACTTGGATAGGTTAGGTGAGTGGGCAAATGCATGGCAGATGAAGTATAATGTGGATAAATGTGAGGTTATCCACTTTGGTGGTAAAAACAGAGAGACAGACTATTATCTGAATGGTGACAGATTAGGAAAAGGGGAGGTGCAACGAGACCTGGGTATCATGGTACATCAGTCATTGAAGGTTGGCATGCAGGTACAGCAGGCGGTTAAGAAAGCTGTCATGTATCTTACAGTATTATATATAACTGTATCCCAACATGCTATACATGACTGTAATAAGATATGACCTGTAACCACCAGCATACCTTACTACCGGCGGTGCACTTGCAAGAGACAGGTATATAAGCACAGGTCTCAGGCAAGTGCAGCATTCCAGAGCTGTGAAATAAAAGGTGCAGGTCCAGAGTGACCTTGACTTTACTACATGCCTCGTGTGAATCTGTACTGAGGGGACAGGACTTTACAGTGGCGACGGGTTATGGGATTACAGAATCCACAGAATGGCGAACAACGGATCAGATGAAAAGTACAATGCGGGAGACAATTGGGAGGACTTTATAGAAAGGCTCCAGCAAAGCTTTGTAACCAAAGACTGGTTAGGCGACGATACGGCAGACAAGAGAAGAGCCCATCTCTTGACCAGCTGTGGCTCGAAAACATACGCTTGAATGAAGGATCTGTTGGCACCTGAGAAACCAGCAAGCAAGTCGTTTGAAGAATTGAGCACACTGGTAAGAAACCACCTGACGCCAGCGAGCAGCCTACACATGGCCAGACACAGGTTCTACAACTACAGACACTGTATGGGCCAGAGCATACCCGACTTTGTGGCGGAACTTCGGAGGTTGGCTATTTTATGTGAGTTCTTCGATGAACTGAGGAGAGAAATGCTGAGAGACTTTTTCATCGAAGGAATAGGCCACGCAGGAATATTCCAAAAGCTCATAGAGACCAAGAACCTGACCTTAGAGGCAGCAGCACTGGTTGCACAGACATTCTTGGTAGGGGAAGAAGAAACGAGGTTGATTTACAATGCAGGTATGACAACTAACGAAATAATGGAACAAAGAGTTCACAGCATTAGAAAAGCTGCTACCCCCACACAGAGACAAAACCGGCAGAACAGGCTTTCGACAGCAAGCAGTGGCAGCAGAAGCCATCAAGGGCCACAGGAACTGCCGTTCACACCTCATCAACCCACAATGCGAGCAATCAACTACAAACTGAGAGAAGCTCAAGAGAGATCAGACAGGCGCAGCTCATTCTTTGCAAGCAGTCTGTGCTGGAGGTGTGGGGGTGGGCACTCATCAAGGGAATGTCGATTTCAGCAGGCTATTTACAGGAACTGTGAATATACAGGGCATTTGGCCCGCATGTGCAAAAAAACGGCAGCTCGGCTGGTATACGAATTGGATGGGTCGGAAAGCGGACCAGAAGACGGTGGGGACAGTATCCGGGATACCGATGTACAGCGGGTCAACACGATCAATGGCCGCTGCTCCTATGACAGGACGCCTCCTATAATGATGAGGGTCCTACTCAACGGGATATCTGTCAACATGGAGCTGGATACGGGAGCGAGTCAATCTCTCATGGGTGCTCAACAATTTGAACAACTGTGGCCGCATAAAAGAGACAGACCAAAACTCACAAGGGTCGACACCAAACTAAGGACCTATACCAAAGAAATCGTACCAGTCCTCGGCAGCGCCATGCTCTCTGCCACACACAAAGGGACAGTGAACCGACTTCCCCTGTGGATTGTCCCCGGAGACCCCCCAGCACTGCTGGGGAGAAGCTGGCTGGCAAAACTAAACTGGAAATGGGATGAAGTCCATGCCATGTCATTAGAGGAACGGACCTCCTGCTCAACAGTTATAAAACGATTTGAACATCTCTTTCAGCCAGGTATGGGCACTTTCAAAGGGGCCAAAGTCAAAATCTACATCACACAGGATGCTAGACCGGTCCATCACAAGGCCAGAGCTGTACCCTATGTGATGAGGGAAAAGATTGAACACGAACTAGACAGGCTTCTGCTGGAAGGCATTATATCAGCTGTGGAATTTAGTGACTGGGCAAGTCCCATCGTCCCAGTCATGAAGCCTGATGGATCCGTACGAATCTGTGGGAACTACAAATCTACCATAAACAGAGTCTCCCTACAGGACCAGTACCCGCTGCCCAGAGCGGAGGACTTATTTGCCACATTGGCTGGAGGTAAACTTTTCTCAAAACGAGACCTCACATCTGCGTATATGACGCAAGAATTGACCGAGGAATCCAAGCTACTCACCACCATCAACACACATCGAGGCCTTTTCATGTACAATCGATGCCCATTCGGCATCAGGTTGGCAGCTGCCATATTCCAGCGCAACATGGAGAATCTGCTCAAGTCCATCCCGGGTGAGGGTTGTATTTCAAGACGACATACTTATACGGGCAGGGACACCGACTCCCATCTCCGTAATATGGAGGAAGTACTAAAGTGGTTGGATCGGGTAGGCCTACGAGTCAAGAAATCCAAGTGCCTGTTTCTCGCACCTGAGGTTGAATTTTTGGGCAGAAGGATTGCCGCTGATGGAATCCGCCCAACAGAGTCCAAAACAGAAGCAATTCGCCTGGCACCCAGGCCCCGGAATGTCTCAGAACTGCGCGTCTTTCTCAGGCTACTCAATTACTTTGGGAACTTTATGCAGAACTTAAGCATACTGCTGGAGCCTCTCCACATGCTACTCAGGAAGGGGTGCAATTGGTTTTGGGGGGACACCCAGGGACGCGCCTTCAATAAGGCACGCAACCTTCTGTGTTCCAACAGTGTTTTGACTTTCTTTGACCCAGGTAAAAAGCTAGCTCTCACATGCGATGCGTCAGCGTATGGAGTCGGGTGCGTTTTGCAACATGTCAATAATGCGGGCAAATTACAACCCATAGCTTATGCCTCCAGGTCACTTTCGCGGGCGGAGCGTGGGTACGGAATGGTAGAGAAGGAGGCGCTCGCGTGCGTGTACGGTGTCAAAAAGATGCACCAATACCTTTTCGGGGCCAAGTTCGCGTTAGAAACCGACCACAAGCCCCTCACGTCCCTACTGTCCGAGAGCAAGGCAATAAACGCCAACGCCTCGGCGCGAATTCAATGATGGCCACTCATGCTGGCGTCCTACGACTATACCATAAGGCACTGACCAGGCACAGGCAACTGTGCCGACGCGCTCAGCAGGCTACCCCTGGCGACCACGGAAGGATCTGACGAACAGGACTGTGAGATAGTCATGGCAATCAATGCCTTTGAATCCACAGGTTCGCCCATGGCGGATCGCCAAATCAGAGCCTGGACGGCCAGCGACCACACGTTATCCTTAGTAAAAAGATGTGTCCTAACCGGTGACTGGGAGAGGCTCGCGATGCCTGCCCTGAGGAATTAAAACCATTTCACAGGCGCATGCATGAGCTATCACTACAAGCAGATTGCCTGATGTGGGGCAGCGAGGCAGAGAGTCATTTGTCCAGGAGCTCCACCGAGAGCACCCGGGGATCGTTCTCATGAAGGCCATAGCCAGATCCCACGTCTGGTGGCATGGTATTGACGCAGACTTGGAGCTCTGCGTCCGAAGGTGCACCATTTGTGCCCAACTCAGCAAATCCCCCAGGGTGGCTCCACTGAGCCCCTGGCCCTGGCCTACCAAACCGTGGTCGCGGGTGCACGTAGACTATGCGGGCCCATTCATGGGCAAAATGTTCCTCGTAGTTGTAGATGCATTTTCAGAGTGGATCGAATGCACCATTTTAAACTCGAACACAACCTCCACCACTGTGGAGAGCCTCGCAACCATGTTTGCAACACACGGAATCCCTGACATATTAGTCAGTGACAATGGTCCGTGCTTCACCAGAGCAGAATTCCAAGACTTTATAATTGGCCACGGCATAAATCACGCCAAGACGACACCGTTCAAGCCGGCCTCCAACAGCCAGGTGGAGAGAGCAGTGCAAATCATTAAACAAGGCATGCTTAAAATCCAAGGTCCCACGCTGCAGGGTCGCCTGTCGCAACTGCTGTTGGCATACAGATCTCGTCCGCACTCACTGATTGGGATCCCCTCCGCGCAACTGTTGATGAAAAGGACTTTAAAAACAAGGCTCTCATTAATCCTCCCAGACATGTACAAAATCGTTGAGGCAAAGCGCCGTAAGCTGACTGAGTACCATGACAGAAATTCGAGGGGGAGATGGAATGAGATAGGGGACCAAGTGTTTGTACTAAACTATGGCAGGGGTCCCAAATGACTTGCAGGGACAGTAACGGCAAGGAAGGAAACAGGCTACTGGTAGTACAAATGGACAATGGCAAAACCTGCCGGAGGCATGCAGACCAAGTCAAAAGCAGATTTACCAACAGCACTGCGGAACCAGAGGCAGACTACAATGTGGAACTCGCACCACACCTGGTGGACAGACAGAGGGAACAACCTGAGGAAAGGGCAATCCCAACAGACAGCCCAGGTGAGTCAACAACAATCACACCAATCGAAACAGACAGCCCAGGTGAGATACCAGCAACCACACCCAAAGAGAAACAGACACCAAGGCAAACAACTGAACCACAACTCAGACGCTCCACGCGAGAGTGTAGACCACCTGAGAGACTGAACTTATAAAGACAAGAAGACCTTGGGGGAGGGTGATGTCATGTATCTTACATTATTATATATAACTGTATCCCAACATGCTATACATGACTGTAATAAGATATGACCTGTACGGGTGCACTTGCAAGAGACAGCTATATAAGCACAGGTCTCAGGCAAGTGCAGCATTCCAGAGCTGTGAAATAAAAGGTGCCGGTCCAGAGTGTCCTTGACTTCATTATATGCCTCGCGGTGAATCTGTACTGAGGGGACAGGACTTTACAAAAGCAAATGGCATGTTGGCCTTCATAGCGAGGGGATTTGAGTACAGGGGCAGGGAGGTGTTACTACAGTTGTACAGGGCCTTGGTGAGGCCACACCTGGAGTATTGTGTACAGTTTTGTTCTCCTAAATTGAGGAAGGACATTCTTGCTATTGAGGGAATGCAGCGAAGGTTCACCAGATTGATTCCCGGGATGGCGGGACTGACATATCAAGAAAGACTGGATCAACTGGGCTTGTATTCACTGGAATTCAGAAGAATGAGAGGGGATCTCATAGAAACGTTTAAAATTCTGACGGGTTTAGACAGGTTAGATGCAGGAAGAATGTTCCCAATGTTGGGGAAGTCCAGAACCAGGGGTCACAGTCTAAGGATAAGGGGTAAGCCATTTAGGACCGAGATGAGAAGAAACTTCTTCACCCAGAGAGTGGTGAACCTGTGGAATTCTCTACCACAGAAAGTTGTTGAGGCCAATTCACTAAATATATTCAAAGAGGAGTTAGATGTAGTCCTTACTACTCGGGGGATCAAGGGGTATGGCGAGAAAGCAGGAATGGGGTGCTGAAGTTGCATGTTCAGCCATGAACTCATTGAATGGCGGTGCAGGCTCGAAGGGCCGAATGGCCTACTCCTGCACCTATTTTCTATATTTCTATGTTTCTATGTCCTTACCCGGTCTACCCTACATGTGACTTCAGGTCGACAGCAATATGTTTGATTCTTAATTGCACTCTGAAATGGCCTAGAAAGTCACTCAGTTGTCACAAACTGCTACGAAAAGCAATAATAAGAATAAAACCAGACGGACTACTCGACATTGACCTGGGCTTCAGACACGACAATGGCAAACCCGACCCAATCAACCCCACAAAGTCCTCCTCACTAACATCTGGGGACTTATGCCAAAATTGGGAGAGCTGTCCCATAGACTAGTCAAGCAACAGCCTGACATAATCATACTCACAGAATCATACCTTTCAGCCAATGTCCCAGACTCCTCCATCACCATCCCTGGGTATGTCCTGTCCCACCGGTAGGACAGACCCACCAGAGGTGGCGGAACAGTGATATACAATCGGGAGGGAGTGGCTCTGGGAGTCCTCAACATTGACTCCAGACCCCGTGAAGTCTCACGGCATTAGGTCAAACATGGGCAAGGAATCCTCCTGCTGATTAACACCCACCGCCCTCCCTCAGCTGATCAATCAGTACTCCTTCATGTTGAAAACCACTTGGAAGAAGCACTGAGGGTAGCAAGGCCACAGAATGCACTCTGGGTGGGGGACTTCAATGTCCATCACCAAGAATGGATCGGCAGCACCACTACTGACTGAGCTGGCCAAGTCCTGAAGAAAATAGCTGCCAGACTGGGCCTGTGGCAGGTGGTGAGAGATACACCACGAGGGAAAAACTTATTTGATCTTGCCCTCACCAATCTACCTGTCACAGATGCATTTGTCTATGACAGCGCTGGTAGCCGTGAATCGCTGATGATTGCAGTGTTCATTTCCATTTGCAACTCATCGAATAATGAAGCAGTCCATACCCGATGCAGCACGACGTGTACGACATTATTGGGATGATAAGTGGCAAGTAACTTTCGCGCGACAAAAGTGTCAGGTAATGACTATCTCCAACGAGTGAGAGTCTAACCACCACCACTTGACATTCAATGGCATTACCATCGCCAAATCCCCCACCATCAATATCCTGGTGGTTACCATTGACCAGAAACTTAACTGGACCAGTCAGAGCAGGGCAACAAGAGTGGGTCACAGGCTCTGCAGCAAGTGTCTCACCTCCTGACTCCCCAAAGCCTTTCCACCATTTACAAGCACAAGTTAGTAGTGTGATGGAATACTCTCCATTTGCCTGGATGAGTGCAGCTCCAACAACACTCAAGAAGCTCAACACCATCTGGGACAAAACAGCCCACTTGATTGGCAGCCTATCCATAACTCCCTCCATCACTGGTGCAACGTGCTGCAGTGTGTACCATCTACAAAAAGCAATGCAGCAACCCACCAATGCTTCTTTGGCAGCACCTCCCAAACACACGACCTCTACCAGCTAGAAGGACAAGGGCAGCAGGGGCATAGGAATGCCATCATCTGCAAGTTCCCCTCCAAGTCACACACCATCCTGACGTGGAAATATATCACCATTCCTTCATCGTCGCTGAGTCAAAATCCTGGAACTCCCGCCCTAATGGCACTGTCGGAGTACCTTCAACATTCGGACTGCAGCGATTCAAGAAGTCAGCTCACTATCACCTTTTCAAGGGCAATTAAGGATGGCCAATAAATGCTGGCCTTGCCAGTGATGGCCGCACTCCAAAAACAGATCATAAAAATAAGACAGTTTTAAAGTGCCTGTAGTTTCTGTCGAATGTTCTAAACTCTTAACCGGCTTCTGGCATCTGACTTCCTTTGTCATGAGGTCCATCTCGGAGTTCCATTGTGATGTGGGGGAGCAGGGCCAGTGCCAGACTGAAGGAGCAAACAGAGCTGCACCTGGAGGGAGACCAAATGGAAGGAAGCAAGCTCGCAGGAACCTTTTTCTTCCCATTGAGTTTGAGGGACTAGGACAACATAACTGCAATACTCTGAGGAGCAGTGCGTAAGGACATTTTGCTTCACGAGGGAGACTGTGAGAGTGTGGTGACACTTGCAGTAAAAATAATACAGCTAGCACAGGATTGTCTGTTGCAGTCAAAGTTACTGCAGCCCTCAATCTTCTTTGCCTCCGGTTCCTTCAGTCTGTCATTGTGGAATTAGTAATGTCAGTCAGTCTGCAGTTCATGATTGCATTATTCTTTTTAGTTCTGGGATGTGGGCGTCGCTGGCAAGGCCAGCATTTATTGCCCATCCCTAATTACCCTCGAGAAGGTGGTGGGGAGCCGTATTCTTGAACTGCTGCAGTCCGCATGGTGAAGGTACTCCCACAGTGCTGTTCAGGAGGGAGGTTCAGGATTTTGACCCAGCGACGATGAAAGAACGGCGATATATTTCCAAGTCAGGATGGAGTGTAACTTGTGGGGAATTTGCAGGTGATGATGTTCACATGCACCTGCTGCCCTTGTCATTCTAGGTGGTAGTGGTCATGGGTTTGGGAGGTGCTGCCGAAGAAGCCTTGGCGAGTTGCTGTAGTGCATCTTGTAGATGGTACACACTGTAGCCACGGTGCGCCGGTGGTGGAGGGAATGAATATCTAAGGTGGTGGATGGGGTGCCAATCAAGCGGCTGCTTTGTCGAGTTTCTTGAAGGTTATTGGAGCTGCATTCATCCAGGCAAGTGGAAAGTATTCCATCACACTCCTGACTTGTGCCTTGTAGATGGTGGAAAGGGTTTGGGGAGTCAGGAGATGAGACACTCGCCGCAGAATACCCAGTCTCTGACCCGCTCTTGTTGCCACAGTATTTATGTGGCTGTTGCAGTTTCTGGTCAATGGTGACCCCCAGGATGTTGATGGTGGGGGATTCGGTGATGATAATTGTTATGTCTCAAATAAAACAATGTGACTGAGTACTGTAGACTTGAGTAAGTGTGACCTTCGTCTCTTTATTCTGACTCCAGAGTGCTGGCACAGCATGGGAGGCCTGCTTATATGCAGTGTTCCCAAGGAATGCTGGGGTCCTTGGGACTCCAACAGATGTGGCCTCTGGTGGCGGTAGAATGCTGGTTACAAGGTGTTACATACATAACATCACTCCCCCACGCCCCCCCCAAAGTCAATAGTGCTGGGGCTTTCCGCTCCCTAGTCGATCATCTCGGTACAAACACAGGTGCAGGTGAGTTCTTGCCTTCGCCTGGCTGCTTCACAGCTGGCCTTGCTGGGCTGCTGGGGATGATGAGTTCAGCTTCATGGTTAACCGTGATGTGGGTTGCCACTTGTGTGTGCATCGGAGGGTCGAAGTTGGTGGTGTCCTCTTCAGGTTGCTCGTGGCTGTCTGTGAATCGCAGTTTGGTTTGGTCCAAATGTTTTCTGCAAGTTAGTCCATTTGCGAGTTTGACCTCAAACACCCTACTCCCTTCTTTGGCTATGACAGTGCCAGCAAGCCATTTGGAACCATGTCCATACTTGAGTACAAATACAGGGTCATTGACTTCAATATCGCATGACAAATTTGCGCAATCGTGGTATATGCTTTGTTGATGCCGCCTGCCCTCAACATGATCATGGAGATCAGGGTGGACTAGAGAGAGCCTTGTTTTGAGTGCCCTTTTCATGAGCAGTTCGGCATGGGGAACCCCGGTGAGCGAGTGGGGTATTGTGCGGTAGCTGAGCAGGACTCGGGACAGGCGGGTCTGCAGAGAGCCTTCCGACACACGTTTCAAGCTTTGCTTGATGGTTTGGACTGCCCGTTCTGCCTGGCAATTAGAAGTGGGCTTGAACGGAGCAGATGTGACGTGCTTGATCCCATTGCAGGTCATGAATTCCTTGAATTCAGCGCTGGTGAAGCTCGGCCCATTGTGCGTGGCTTTTGATGGTGGCAGTGGATGTGCTTACAGACATTATTGCACACTCAATCCATTTTGAATAAGCATCCACAACAACCAAAAACATTTTGCCTAGAAACGGGCCAGCGACGTCAACGTGGACCCTAGACCACGGTTTGGAGGGCCATGACCAAAAACTTAGCGGTGCCTCCCTGGGTGCATTGCTCAGTTGAGACCAAGTGTTGCATTGGTACACGCAAGACTCCAAATCTGCGTCGATGCCAGGCCACCACACATGGGATCGGGCTATAGCTTTCATCATTACCATGCCTGGGTGGGTACTGTGTAGGTCGCGTATGAACGTTTCCCTGCCTTTCTTAGGCAAAACCACGCAATTACCCCACAAAAGACAGTCCGGCTGTATGGACATTTCATCTTTGCACCGCTGGAATGGCTTGATCTCTTCATGTATCTCTGCTGGGACGCTGGACCAACTCCCATGGAGGACACAGGACAGTAAAGGACAGTAAAGGATCCTGGCTGGTCCAGGTCCTGATCTGGCGGGCCGTAACGTGTGACTTTTCGTTTTCAAATGCACCCATCACCAAGAGCAAGTCTGCAGGCTGTGCCATTTCCACCCCGGTGGTGGGCAATGGTAGCCGACTGAGAGCATCAGCACAGTTCTCTGTGCCCAGCCTGTGGCGAATTACATAGTTCTCTACAGAAAGTTGTTGAGGCCAGTTCATTAGATATATTCAAAAGGGAGTTAGATGTGGCCCTTATGGCTAAAGGGATCAAAGGGTATGGAGAGAAAGCAGGAATGGGGTACTGAAGTTGCATGATCAGCCATGATCATATTGAATGGTGGTGCAGGCTCGAAGGGCCGAATGGCCTATTCCTGCACCTATTTTCTATGTTTCTATGCAGACAGGATTGGCACCCATCTTTGGATGCGAGCAGAGGCATTGGTATTAATACCTTTACTCTCTGAGAGTAGCGATATGAGTGGCTTATGGTCAGTTTCTAACTCGAACTTAAGCTCAAACAGATACTGGTGCATTTTTTTCACCCCGTAAATGCTTGCCAGAGCTTCTTTTTCAATTATACTATAGGCCCTTTCAGCCTTGAACAAACTCCTGGACGCATAAGCGACCGGTTGCAATGTTCCCGATTCGTTTGCTTGTTTTAACATGCACCCGACCCCATACGAAGACGCATCGTAAGCTAGCACTAAACGTTTACATGAGTCATACAGAACAAGCAGTTTGTTGGAACATAACAGATTTCTGGCTTTCTCAAAAGCAGTCTCTTGTGATTTTCCCCATACCCAGTCATCTCCCTTGCGTAGCAACACATGTAGAGGTTCTAGCAAGGTGCTTAACCTGGGTAGGAAATTACCAAAATAATTGAGGAGTCCCAGAAAAGACCGCAGCTCCGTCACGTTCTGTGGTCTCAGCGCGTACTTGATGGCCTCCGTCTTGGCGTTGTTGCGTCTGATGCCATCTGCCGCGATTCTTCTCCCATAGAACTCAACTTCTGGTGCTAAGAAAACACACTTCGAGCGTTTCAACCTGAGTCCTACATGATCTAGCCGACGTGGAACCTCTTCCAGGTTCTGCAAGTGTTTGATGGTGTCCCAACCTGTGATCAGTATGTCGTCCTGGAAAATCACGGTGCGTGGAACCGACTTAGCAGGTTTTGCCATGTTCCTTTGAAAAATAGCCACGGCCGATCGAATCCCAAACGGGCATTTATTGTAGATGAACAGATCTTTCTGTGTGTTGATGCAGGTGAGGCCTTTTGAAGATTCCGCCAGCTCCTGTGTCATGTAGACCGAGGTCAGGTCCAACTTGGCGAATGTCTTTCCTCCTGCCAGCGTTGCAAATAGCTCGTCTGCCTTGGGTAGCGGATACTGGTCCTGCAGCGAAAAACAGTTAATCGTTATTTTATAGTCCCCACAAATTCTGACCGTGCCATCGCCCTTGCGGACCAGAACAATCAGACTGGCCCACTCGTTGAACTCAACCGGCACGATGATTCCCTCTCGTTGCAGCCTGTCCAGCTCGATCTCCACTTTCTCTCGCATCATGTATGTGCCTTGTGGTGGATGGGTCATGTACCGGGAACCAAGTGGATCTGCACCTTCACCCCAGAGAAATTTCAGATGCATGGCACAAACAATGACGGGAATTTGCTCAAAACCTGGGCACCTGAGACATCGTTGACAGACGAAAGCGCTCAGATGTCGTCCCAATTCCAGCGGATTTTTCCCAGCCAGCTTCTGCCGAACAGTATGGGGCCATCTCCTGGCACAATCCATAGTGGTAGTTCGTGCACCGCTCCAGCATAGGAAACTTTTACTGCTACACTGCCAAATACAGGGATCAGCTCTTCAGTGTAAGTTCTCAGCTTGGTATGAATAGGGCTCAGCTTGGGCCTTTGTGCCTTGTTGCACCACAGACTCTCGAAGGTCTTTTTGCTCATGATAGACTGACTTGCACCCGTGTCCAATTCCATGGATACTGGAATTCCGTTCAGTTCAACTTTTAACATGATCGGTGGACATTTCGTGGTAGAGGTGTGTACCCCATACACTTCTGCCTTCTTGGTTTGAGTCTCTAGTTCAATTTGATCCACCATGGATCGGTCTTCCTCTGCAGGGTTTGCAGCTCGTCTGCATATTCGTTGGATGTGTCCCATTGTTCCACAGCCTTTGCAGGCATAGTGTTTGAAGTGGCATTGTTGGGCTTGTTGATCACCTCCGCAGCGCCAACAAGGTGTTAATTGCCTCGAATTCACACTTGATGGTGGACTCTGAGTCACCTGTGTTCGTGCAGCTGCAGGTGTGTATGTTCTGCCATATGCATTCCTGCCTGAAAATGACGTTACTTTGTGTACAGTACTTGCTGATGCATCTTTATGCTGTGAGATTTGTTTGGTGTTATCGCTGGTGGACATAAATGCCTGGGCTATCGTTATGGCTTTGCTCAGGTTCGGTGTTTCAACAGTCAATAATTTGCGATAACCTCATGGCCAATGCCAAGCACAAAAAGTCTCTTAGCATTTGCTCCAGGAATCCACTGAATTCGCAATGTCCTGCAAGGCGCCTTTGTTCAGCGACATAGCTCGCCACTTCCTGGCCTTCAGACCGTTGACATGTATAAAATCGATACCTTGTCATCAGAATGCTCTGCTGTGGATTTAGGTGCTCCAGGATCAGCATACACAGTTCTTCATATGATTTGATTGTTGGTTTCACCGGAGCAAGAAGATTCCTCATGAGGCCATAGGTTGTTGCCCCGCAGACGGTGAGGAGGATCGCCCTTCGTTTGGTAGCGTTCTCATTCCCTTCCAGCTCGTTGGCCATGAAGTATTAGTCGAGTCGCTCCACGAAGGCTTCCCAATTGGCACCTTCTGAGAATTTCTCCAGGATACCAACAGTTCTCTGCATTTTCACGTTATGGTTCGTTATCTATTACTTGTCGCCAGTTGTTATGTCTCAAATAAAACAATGTGACTGAGTACTATAGACTTAAGTAAGTGTGACCTTAGTCTCTTTGTTCTGACTCCAGAGTGCTGGCTAGGCATGGGAGGCCTGCTTATATGCAGTGCTCCCAAGGGATCTCTTGGGACTCCAATAAATACGCCCTCTGGTGGCGGTAGAATGCTGATTACAAGGTGTTGCATACATAACAGTAATGCTATTGAATATCAAGGGGAGGTGGTTAGACTCTCGCTTGTTGGAGATGGTCATTGCCTGGCACTTGTGTGACATGAATGTTATTTGCCACTTATCAGCTCAAGCCTGAACATCGTCCAGGTCTTGTTGCATGCAGCAGGGACTGCTCCATTATCTGAGGAGTTGCGAATGGAAATGATTGATACAATTTTGTTAGAGTAAACACTTTCATCATTTTCCCCATGGTCATCTGGAAGCAACAGGACCGGGCTCTGGAATTTACACAAATTGCAGAATTCCCGCAAGTCCAGGCTTCATTGACTGCACTCATGTAGCCCTGGTGGCTCCTTCACATGGCCCCATTGCCTTCATGAATCGCAGGAAATTCTACTCCATTAATGTGCAGTTGGTCTGTAATCACCAGGAGCGCAGCAGGCAGGTCTGTGCCCTAAGGCTTTTATATTGACCAATCCTCCATCCCCAACTCTTTGCCCTTGTAGACCAAGTGAGAGACTAGCTGCTTGAGGTAAGGGCTATCGCCTGCACACTTGGCTCATAATTCCTACACTGGGTGGTCAAACTGCACTACAATCAAATCCTGGAGCTAATGCTGATGGCGTGGATATGCTCTGCTACCTCTCTGCACGCCTACTGACTTACTTGTCTCAGCACTCGTTGTCCATCAAAGGGACAGAGAACTTCCTTCCTGATGCTCACTTGGTCAAGGAGCACCTCTACTGCTGCATCTGGAAATGTGGGGCCCTGGTCGAACTCACCCTGTATGCTGCTGCACAATATCTCTGTCCGCTACGTATCACCAATAAAAGCTCCATCCCTTTAAGGTGCTGTCGGCTGCCTTTAAGCAGCAGCTGCCCTCCTAGTTATCAGGGCAGGCAGCTCGTTAATTTACTTCAAATGAGTCCCGACCACAAAATGTCACAGACTCCACATTAATTCCTTCAAACAGCACAGTACACGCCCCACCCACCACCTGGAACCAAGCATTGCCCTGTAGTGCCCTGAGAATGGAGTCTGTTCAGCATTTCCACTGACATTTATGAAGTATCCGTTTGTGAGATACCAAATAAGTAGAATGGGCATTCTTTTCCAAGACATTCAAGTCACTATTCAAGTGCAGTAATCTAACTGATTAAGTCTTGAGTAGTTTAGGAAGGTTACTTTTACAACTGTTATACCAGAGAATAATTTATGGGTGATCATCCAATGATCCTGAAGGCTGAAACATCGCTCAGGCTGGAACATCGCCCAGTTTTTGGACCCTAGCGATCTAAGTGGAAAGTCCAGCCCATTGTATATGTTGCCAAATCGCCATTTTGAGTAAATTAGTACAGGCGACAGCTTGTGTGACATTACCGCATCCAACTTACAGAGGAACTTCTACCTGCTCTCATGAGTGTTAGTTTGACTCAGTTGATGGAACTCTTACCTCAGTCAGAAAATTGTGACTTCAAGCCACAATCCAATATTTAAACACATCCCCTAGATTGACAATCATGCTACAACGTCAGACTCCTGGATGAGATATCAAACCCAGGCCTTGTCGCCTGCTGTGATGGATGTTAAATAGGACTATTTGAAGAAGAACAATCTGTTCTGTTATCCTGCCAATATTCTTGCCTCAACTGACACCAGTAAAGTCTTATGAGTTGGTCTTTCATCGTGTTGTTGTTCCTGCGATCTCGTTGTGTGCAAAATGACTACTGTGTTTGAACTTTCAAGTAATTGTACGGGAAACATTTTGAGTTGCTTCTGGGAGATACCATAACGTACTATATGTATGTAAATCTTTATTTCTTTACCAGGGGAGGGAAAAAAGGTTTGGAAACTCACAGAAACTGAGAAAATTCAGACACAGATTGAACTGAACAACTCAGTTTTATGAACCTGAAGACTGAAACATCACTCAGGCTGGAACATCGCCCATTTTTTGAGCACTAGCGATCTATAAGAGAAGAGAATTTGTGAATGTGTTAATCCTATACCTTGATTGGCCCCAATTGAAATATTTTCCAATTTTCCATTTGTACACTCTAAACAAATAACATACCTGGAATGCTGTTTTTGTATTGGGTCACATAGCATTGGACAAAAACCCAAACACGTAGGGGCTCACCGCCAGAAACACGTGCCCTACCCTGTTTCAGTTGTTTTTACTGGTGACACTTATGGTGGACTCTTGAGTGAAATTCCGCTCTTTGGCTTTTTTTCCAGCGGACTGGAAGTCGGTCATAATGGGGTGGAAGGGCGTTGGTGAGCGGAGGGTCGTGGTCCAGAGGGACGGGCGCTGATGATGTCATCACGGTGCCACGTCACCACGGATCTCCCCTTCACTTAAAGGGGGGAGCGACTGCGATTCTTTAAATTAGGTCCACTGGGCCACCAGGGAGGGTTTCAGCCGAGCCAGCGACCTGGCATCCAAGAGGGGGTGCCAGGCTGCCTGTTGGTGGCCCGGCTGAACCCGGGGGCATAATTGTCGGCCCGACAAGGCAATCGAACGACAAAAATAAAAGATGGACGCCGCGGCAGTAGAACCTCCCCTTTAATGGCAGCCGCACCACCATTTTGCAAGTACTCCAAGCACAGTGCACCGGCAGAGAAAGCTGTCAGTAACACCAAGCGGTGGGAGCAAGATTTTCTCAGTGGAATTTCACGATGGGAGGGGGGGGTGTGGGGAGGCGGGAACATCCACGGTGCACGCTCTGATGACACACTTATGACGGATTGGCAGCAGCGGAGCAGTAGTAGGGGGAGCGGGTCACCGCCGGGATACCACAGAAGCGGAATTTTCAAAATGGCGGCCATTCCATAAAAAATCAGCGGCCATTGCACTCCGCAGCGTGGCCACTGATTTCCGGCGGTAACAGGCCTTAAGGGAAGGAGCAATTTCGGCCTCCAGACACTCTGGGACAGAGCTGGTACCTTGGAAATGTTGTGGACGGGAGCTTCCGCTGCTCTTTGGATACATGAAAGGCTCCAAAAGCTGAGTTTTTCAGTAAAATCTGCATCTGAATTACCTTGCAATTTTTTTTAAGTTTCCAAACCTCAAAAAATCCTGACAGCCGGATTTTACTGAAAACAAAGCAGTCTGCATAATAAATCTGACAAGTTGACATTTCTGGCAAGAAAACTGCCTTCTTACTATTCCTTTAACAAACAGGCAATGGATGAAAACCATTCGACTTTAGACATATCTGCAGATTGCACTGCTTCACGTTTTCTAGGCTTGGTGCCAGTAAATGGAGTAAAGAGAGAGGGAGCTTTGGGAATACAAAGTTTTAGAATTCTCCGTTTACACCAGAAGATTTCATGAATATATCCGGCATGCTATCCCTATGCCACATTTACTGGACATGATTTTTTTTTTAAATCAGTCACCATAGTGACACTGAGATAAACCCATCCAACATAATGATGTTAAGACCAATTAGGGACTTGTGAATTCCTCAATTAATTATTGTTGGCTGTTCAGCTCCATATTGTTCACTAATTATGTTTCCAGACCATTATATAAGATATTGTGTTGTGCACATTATCTCAGAGATCCCTTTCTTCAAAGAATTAACTGTTAACACCTCAAAATCCTAAAATGTTATTTATAAATGTTGTAGGAAGCTGCAATTAGCAATAAGGATTAAATATGAATACTTTGCAAACCCTAATCCTTTAAAATATAAAATTTATGTTATGTAGCTAACATAAAAGAATCCAAATCCAAAGGTCTTCTATAGGCATATTAACAAGTAAAAGGGTTAAATGGTGGGGCCAATTAGGAAACAACAAGGAGATCTATTGGTGAAGACAGAAGGCATGGATGAGGTACTAAATGAGTACTTTGCATCGGTGTTTATCAAGGAAGAGGACTTTGCCAAAGCTACAGTAAACAAGATGGCTGCTGGGATATTGGATGAGATTTTTTTTTAATAATCTTTCCGGAATGTGGGCATCGCTGGTATGACCAGCGTTTATTGCCCATCCCTAACGTCCCTTGAGAAGGTGTTGGTGAGCTGCCTTCTTGAACCGCTGTAGCCCGTGTGGTGAAGGTACTCCCAGTGCTGTTAGGGAGGGAGTTCCAGGATTTTGACCCAGCGACGATGAAGGAACGGAGGTATATTTCCAAGTCAGGATGTTGTGTAGCTTGGGAGGGGAACTTGCAGGTGATGACGTTCCCATGCGCCTGCTGCCTTTGTCCTTCTAGGTGGTAGAGGTAGCGGTTTGGGAGGTGCTGCTGAAAAAACCATGGCGAGTTGCTGTAGTGCATCTTGTAGATGGTACACACTGCAGCCACGGTGCGCGGTGGTGGAGGGAGTGAATGTTGAAGGTGGTAAATGGGATAAATGGGGTGCCAATCAAGTGGGCTGCTTTGTCCTGGATGGTGTCGAGCTTCTTGAGTGTTGTTGGAGTGCACTCATCCAGGCAAGTGGAGAATATTACATCACACTCCTGACTTGTGCCTTGTAGATGGTGGAAAGGCTTTGGGGAGTCAGGGGGGGTGAGACACTCGATGCAGAATACCCAGCCTCTGACCCGCTCTTATTGCCACTATTTATGTGGCTGATCCAGTTAAGTTTCTGGTCAATGGTGACCCCCAGAATGTTGATGGTGGAAGATTTGGCGATGAATTCGGTAAAGCAGTTGAATATCAAGGGGAGTTGGTTAGACTCTCGCTTGTTGGAGATGGTCATTGCCTGGCAGTTGTGTGGTATGAATGTTACTTTCCATTTATCAGCCCAAGCTTGAATGTCGTCTGAAATTAAAATAGATAAAGAAGAGATACTAGAAAGATTGGCAGTACTTAAAGTGGATAAGTGTCCCGGTCTTGATGGGATGCATCCCAGGTTGCGGACGGAAGTAAGAATAGAAATTGCGGAGGTGATGACAATCTTGCAATACTCCTTCGATACAGGGATGGTGCCAGAGGACTGGAGGATTTCAAATTTTATATTCTTGTTCAAAAAACTTTGGATGAGTTTACAGTGAATTATTTAACCAAAGCAGTGTTAAATGTGAAAGTAGGAGAATACCTGGTTGATATAATTGCATCCACACCCTTTAATGAGGTTTACTGTTACAGGTGAAGATCACAGAGAAGACCCTTCCTTTAATTTAACAGACTTTTGCATCTTTTCTATTCCGTAATGCTAATTAGGATGCGACAATCACAACGCAGTCTGGTGCTGCGAAGGAGGCAAGGATCAGATGAGCAAGGCCATTGTGGTTTTCACGAATAAATTGACAGAATCATAGATGATCACTAAACACTAGTAAACATCCCATAAAATCCTATAATTCCATGTAATTGAAATACAGTTTGATTTGTTCAGTCACCACAAACTCATGTTCCTGTAGATGAATGCTTTTCCAGTGCTTTCCTGCTCTACAACGCTTCGTCTCCTTGGTGATTGTTGTGCTTTGATTGTAATTCGGTTAATGATGATGATCATGTGCTCATGGGTAGCTCATACAATCTTAGTTCTAACACAATTACCACACAATGATGGTGCTGGCATTGGAAGGAAAATGAAGTGGAGCCTGTCTAATCAGGTGCCTTTTTTTCTGGAGGCAGCATGAAGATAAATGCTTCCAGTACACTGATTTTTATTGGTTTGCTGTGGCTGGGCTCCATGGACAGCCCTGTTCATGTGACGAATGTGGCTTGATTAACTGAGCTACACCAAAGTACTTATCTGAGTGCAATCATCACTACCTGGCCAATGCAGACTGTAACTGGGAATGCTTGGAAGAACAGCAGTTCTTACCTGCAGTATGCAATGGTCAGTATCCCTTCCACTACTAGCAGCAGCACAAAGTTAGGGGCAGAGCTGAGGGAAACAAGAGAGGGAAGTGGGGAAATGGATGGCACGGAAGGTGGGATGGGTGCCAATGAAGGAGAGAGGGAAGAAGGAAATAAAGGGGAGAGTGAAGAGAGCAGAAGCACATGTTTGCTGCTGCTGTGTCTGTCAGTCCAGATTACTGTCTCTGTCTGGATGTCTAGAGTGCTGTCTCTGTGTGTCCAGGCAGCAGTGTCTGCTACCTCACAAAGATTGGAATACTTATTGTTCTGATTCACAATGGTTACCAGGGTGGGGGGCAGTGGGGGTAGTACTTGAAGTAAAAGAACAAAAAAGATACTGCGAGAACTTTAATTGGATGGAAAGCACAGGTAACTGGATCCAAATTCTTTTTTTAAGAAGTGAAGTCTGGAGTAAGTTAAATTAATTAAGCTTTGAAGGATTGTCCCATTTGAGGGAAATTATGCAAATTTAATGGAATTGACATTGTAAGGTAAGAGGTGCATTATTTTTATTTCTTAGCAATTCTCATTGTTTGGCAAATAACTTTATTATTAAGTATTTGATGCAGGAATTTCTTGTCACACTGGTCAACAACAGATCAGACCCAGACCAGCAGGACTAAATATGTTACTTTCTCGTAAATAAAAAATAAAATAACTCATTCTTCATCGGAGTCTCTGTTAAATTTATAGCCAACTTCACCCCGTGATACTAAATCGTCCTAAATTGCTTCTTTCTCTGGGACCCTGTGCATTGAGAATAATCTCTTCCTATATTGCTTAGAGGAGACATTATTTATGTTTGTTTTTCTTACCACTCTTGGTTATTTTGATCTTTTATTTCAATTTTCCTCTCCTTTTCTTAATATACTGCTGCTTTTTATCTTCAATCTCCTACTTTTTCTTTCACATTCCCGGTCAGTGTTAGCTTGGTTCAGTCAGCAGCATTTTTACCTCTGAGTCAAAATGTTGTGGGTTCAAGCCCCATTAAAACGCAAGAAAAAAAGGTAGGTGTTCACCTTAATGTAATACAAGGGGGAGTGCTACATTGTCAGAAGTGCCATCTTTCAGGTGAGAAATCAAAGCCAGATGCCATTTACCTGCTCAGGTAGATGTAAAAGCTCCCATAGCACTATTTAAAGAGCAAGTAGTTCTCCCAGTGACTTGGCCAATATTTCATCCTTAAACAACACCACCAAAAACAAGTTATCTGTGCATTCATTCATTTAATGTTTGTAGGACCTTGCTGTGCACAAATTGGTTTGCCTACATAACAACAGTGACTGCACTCCAAAAGTTATAAATTGATTTGAAATTACTTAGCAATGTCCTGAGCACATAAGGCACTGCATAAATGCAAATTCTTTCTTTACTGTAATGTATTCACTTTTAGCTGCTTGTTTTAGGCTGAAATTGGTCAGGCCCGAACTACATTGAGACACCCAATTGGCACCCAAAGCTTGCTGGTATTATGCTGATGAGGCCTGATGACCAATTTAGGACTGTCCTCGAGACTTTGCATTCTGACATGCTTTGCGAGGATTGTGCCCAGTTTCGGCTGCATTATTTCGACTTAAGTTTCTCATATGCTCCAATGTGAATATTGGATAAAGTAATCATTCAGAATATTAACTATTTAATGCTGATTTTTAGTTTCAGCCCTATTTGCATCCTTTATGCTCATGCGCGTTTCTACATTCATGCCAGTGAACCTCCTTTCTCCCTGCATGATTTATAAAGGTCATTTTTCCATTTTATTTTCCTTCTGATTAATTTGTTAATCCATTTGGAGGCAAACATGTTTTGCCAATACTTGTTGATCCTAGGGATGTACTTATCCTGTACACTCAGCACTATGTCTTTAAAGGTTGTCCACTCATCCTCTATTTAAAATGTCAATTCTCAGCATTTATTTTCTATTGTTGTAAGGGGTCACTGTGCCTAATTTACATTAACTACTTGGATTCAAAAGCTCAGTGCAAACTGGTCAAATTTGCAGGCGATACCAAACTGAGGAAAAAGAGAGATCAGCTGAATTTGAACAGGTAAATAAGTGGGAAGACCAGTGTCAGATAAAATTAATTATGTAGAAGCATAGAGTATTGCACATTGGATGATAAAAAATGGGTAACATACATGCTCCATGAATGGTGTTGAAATAGCTTAGGGTGAAAAACAACAACAACTTTTATTCATATAGCGCCGTGTATTTATATAGTAACACATCCCAAGGCACTTCACAGGAATACTATAAGACAAAAAAATTGACCGAGCTACATAAGCAGAAATTAGTGCAGGTGACCAAAAGCTTGGTCAAAGACGTAGGTTTTAAGGAGCATCTTAAAGGAGGAGAGAGAGGTAGAGAGACAGAGAGGTTTCGGCAGGGAATTCCAGAGCTTAGGGTCGAGGCAACAGAAGATACAGCCATCAATACTGGAGCGATTATAATCAGGGATGCTCAAGAGGGCAGAATTAGAGGAGCACAGATATCTCGGGGGGGTGGGGGGGTTGTTGTGGGGTTGGAGGAGATTACAGAGATAGGGAGGAGTGAGGCCATGGAGGGATTTGAAAATAAGAATGAGAATTTTGAAATCGCGGCGTTACTTAACCGGGAGCCAATGTATGTCAGGGAGCACAGGAGTAATGGGTGAACAGGACTTGGTGTGAGTTAGGACACAGGCAGCTGAGTTTTGGATCAACTCAAGTTTACGCAGGGTAGAATGTGGAAGGCCAGCCAGGAGTGCATTGGAATAGTCATGTCTAGACGTAACAAAGGCATGGATGAGCTGAGTCAAGGGCGAAGTTGGGCGATGTTACGGAGGTGGAAATTGGCGTTCTTAGTTACGCCGCGGATATGTGGTCGGAAACTCATTTAAGGTCAAATATGACACCATGGTTGCGAACAGTGTGATTCAGTCTCAGACAGAGGTTGGGAAGAGGGATGGAGTCAGTGGCTAGGGAACAGAGTTTGTGGCAGGGACATAGAAACATAGAAACATAGACAATAGGTTAGGAGTAGGCCATTCGGCCTTTCGAGCCTGCACCGCCATTCAATAAGATCATGGCTGATCATTCCCTCAGTACCCCTTTCCTGCTTTCTCTCCATACCCCTTAATTCCCTTAGCCGTAAAGGCCATATCTAACTCCCTCTTGAATAAATCCAATGAACTGGCATCGACAACTCTCTGCGGCAGGGAATTCCACAGGTTAATAACTCTCTGAGTGAAGAAGTTTCTCCTCATCTCAGTCCTAAATGGCCAACCCCTTATCCTAAGACTATGTCCCCTGGTTCTAGACCTCCCCAACATCGGGAACGTTCTTCCCGCATCTAAGCTGTCCAGTCCCGTCAGAATCTTATACATTTCTATGAGTTCCCCTCTCATCCTTCTAAACTCCAGTGAATAAAGGCCCAGTTGATCCAGTCTCTCCTCGTATGACAGTCCAGCCATCCCTGGAATTAGTCTGGTGAACCTTCGCTGCACTCCCTCAATAGCAAGAACGCCCTTCCTCAGATTAGGAGACCAAAACTGAACACAATATTCCAGGTGAGGCCTCACTAAGGCCCTGTACAACTGCAGTAAGACCTCCCTGCTCCTATACTCAAATCTCCTATGAAGGCCAACATACCATTTGCCTTCTTCACTGCCTGTTGTATCTGCATGCCAACTTTCAATGACTGATGAACCATGACACCCACGTCTCGTTGCACCTCCCCTTTTCCTAATCTACCGCCATTCAGATAATATTCTGCCTCTGTGTTTTTGCCCCCAAAATGGATAACCTCACATTTATCCACATTATACTGCATCTGCCATGCATTTGCCCTCTCACCCAACCTGTCCAAGTCACCCTGCAGCCTCTTAGCGTTCCCCTCACAGCTCATCCAGTTTAGTGTCAAGAACAAACTTGGAGATATTGCACTCAATTCCTTCATCCAAATCATTAATATATATTGTAAAGAGCTGGGGTCCCAGCACTGAGCCTTGCGGCACTCCACTAGTCACTGCCTGCCATTCTGAAAAGGATTCGTTTATCCCGACTCTCTGCTTCCTGTCTGCCAACCAGTTCTCTATCCACGTCAGTACATTACCCCCAGTACCATGCGCTTTGACTTTGTACACCAATCTCTTGTGCGGGACCTTGTCAAAAGCCTTTTGAAAGACCAAATACACCACATCCACTGGTTCTCCCTTGTCCACTCTACTAGTTACATCCTCAGAAAATTCCAGAAGATTCGTCAAGCATGATTTCCCTTTCATAAATCCATGCTGACTTGGACCAATCCTGTCACTGCTTTCCAAATGCACTGCTATTTCATCCTTATTGATTGATTCCAACATTTTCCCCACTACTGATGTCAGGCTAACCGGTCTATAATTACCTGTTTTCTCTCTCCCTCCTTTTTAAAAAAAGTGGTGTTATATTAGCTACCCTCCAGTCCATAGGAACTGATCCAGAGTCGATAGACTGTTGGAAAATGATCACCAATGCACCCACTATTTCTAGGGCCACTTCCTTAAGTACTCTGGGATGCAGACTATCAGGCCATGGGGATTTATCAGCCTTCAATCCCATCAATTTCCCTAACACAATTTCACGCCTAATAAGGATATCCCTCAGTTTCCCCTTTTCACGAGACCAACTGTCCCCTCGATCATTCGGAAGGTTATTCGTGTCTTCATTCATGAAGACAGAACCGAAGTATTTGTTCAATTGGTCTGCCATTTCTTTGTTCCCCATTATAAATTCACCTGAATCTGACTGCAAGGGACCTACATTTGTCTTCGCTAATCTTTTTCTCTTCACATATTTATAGAAGCTTTTGCAGTCAGTTTTTATGTTCCCTGCAAGCTTCCTCTCGTACTCTATTTTCCCTCTCTTAATTAAACCCTTAATCCTCCTCTGTTCAATTCTAAATTTCTCCCAGTCCTCAGGTTTGTTACTTTTTCTAGCCAATTTATATGCCTCTTCCTTGGTTTTAACACTATCCTTAATTTCTCTTGTTAGCCACGGTTGAGCCACCTTCCCCATTTTATTTTTACTCCAGACGGGGATGTACAATTGCTGAAGTTCATCCATGTGATCTTTAAATGTTTGCCATTGCTTATCCTCTGTCCACCCTTTAAGTATCCTTTGCCAGTCTATTCTAGCCAATTCACGCCTCATACCGTCGGAGTTACCTTTCCTTAAGTTCAGGACCCTAGTTTCTGAATTAACTGTGTCACTCTCCATCTTAGTAAAGAATTCTACCATATTATGGGCACTCTTCTCCAAGGGGCCTCGCACATGATTGCTAATTAGTCCCTTCTCATTACACATCACCCAGTCTTGGATGGCCAGCTCTCTAGTTGGATCCTTGACATATTGGTCAAGAAAACCATCCCTAATACACTCCAGGAAATCCTCCTTCACCACATTACTACCAGTTTGGTTAGCCCAATCAATATGTAGATTAAAGTCGCCCATGTTAACTGCTGTACCTTTATTGCACACATCCCTTATTTCTTTTTTGATGCTGTCCCCAACCTCACTACTACTGTTTGGTGGTCTGTACACAACTCCCACTAGCGTTTTCTGCCCTTTGGTATTTCGCAGCTCCACCCATACCGATTCCACATCATCCAGGCTAATGTCCCTCCTTACTGTTGCATTAATTTCCTCTTTAACCAACAACGCCAGCCCGCCTCCTTTTCCTCTCTGCCTATCCTTCCTAAATGTTGAATACTCCTGGATGTTGAGTTCCCAGCCTTGATCACCCTGGAGCCATGTCTCCGTGATGCCAATTACATCCTATCTGTTAACTGCTGTCTGCGCAGTTAAATCGTCCACCTTGTTCCGAATACTCCTTGCATTGAGGCACAGAGCCTTCAGGCTTGTCTTTTTAACACACTTTGCACCTTTAGAATTTTGGTGTAATGTGGCCCTTTGTGTTTTTTGCCTTGGGTTTCTCTGCTCTCCACTTTTACTAATCTCCTTTCTATCTTTTGCTTCTGCCTCCATTTTATTTCCCTCTGTCTCCCTGCATAGGTTCCCATCCCCCTGCCATATTAGTTTAACTCCTCCCCAACAGCACTGGCAAACACTCCCCCTAGGACATTGGTCCCGGTCCTGCCCAGGTGCAGACCGTCCGGTTTGTACTTGGTCCGGTTTTGGACCAAAAACAATGGCTTTGGTCTCCCAATATTTAATTGGAGAAAATTTCTGCTCATGTCGAACAAGCAGTCTGACAATTTAGAGGCCGTTGAGGGGTTGAGAGAAGGGGTGGTGACTTGGAGCTGGGTGGCATCAGTGCACATGTGGAAACTGATGCTGTGTTTTCAGATGATGTCGCTGAGGGGTAGCTTGTAGATGAGAAATTTGGAGGGTGCTAAAGATAGATTCTTGGGAGACACCAGAGGTAATGATACGAGAGTGGGAAAAGAAGCCGTTGCAGGTGATTCTCTGTGTACCATTAGATAGATAAGAATGGAACAGGCGAGTGCAGTCCCACCCAGCTAGACGATGGTGGAGAGATGTTGCAGAAGGATAAAGTGGTCAACCATGTCAAAGGCTGCAGACATGTCAAGAAGGACGAGGGGGGATAGTTTACCTTCGTTACAGTCAAAAAGGATGTAATTTGTGACTTTGATGAGAGCCTTTTTGGCACTGTGGCAGGGGCAGAAACCTGATTGAAGGGAAAGATTTGGGAGGAAACAACACGTTCAAGGACTTTAGAGAGGAAAGGGAGGTTGTTGATGGGGCGGTAGCTTGCAAGGACGGAGGGGTCATGGGGATGTTTTTTTGAGGAGAGGAGTGATGACGGCAGATTTGAGGGAGAGGGGGACAGTAGACGAGGAGCGAGAACCGCTAACGATGTCAGCTAACGTGGGAGCCAGAAAAGGAAGTTGAAAGAGATCCATGTGTGCTGGTAGATTCTACATTTAACACATGCAGTCATAATTGCAGAACAGCATTAATAAAACAAAGAAATTGGCAAATGATATAGGGCCTGAAATTGCGGCCCCTACGGGCACATACGAAGTGCGCACGCACCTGTAGGGCAAGTTCCGGGTTTAGGTATGCGAAGCGCATGAGCCGAAACCCGGAACTTGCGATCAGTCAAGAATTTTCCTGACAGATCCACGGCATCTGAAGGGAAAGGGACTCCACAGGCAGAGAGTTAGCCTGTTTGCCCAACTCCTGCCCAGCGAATGTCCTTCAAAGAGTCCAATATAAGAGTTTTAAAAAATAGAAAAATAACATTTATATATTAAAAACCCTGTCCATTAAGATAAGTTTATTTTTAGCCTTGTTAAAACATATTTAAAAAAATTCAAAACAGTTTTTTTACATAAAATATTTGATTAAAATGCATTTTAATTAATTTTAAATATGTAATGCGTTTTTAAAATTTACTTAATGTATGTGTGTGTTTTTGGGGTATTCCTATTCATACTTAGGCAGCGCCGTAGAAACGGAACTCACCAAAAGTATGAATGGGAATACCCTCATTTCGATAGGTTGGGCCCACGTGATCCCAGCGACTGCTCAAGTCCCTGGTATATGTGGGCCCCTACGCAGGACTGTTGTAATGTGGGAAACACAGCAGCCAATTTGTGTACGGCAAACTCCCACAAACAGTAATGTGATAATGACCAGATAATCTGTTTTTGTTATGTTGATTGATGGATAAATATTGGCCAGGACACAAAATTACAAAATTACATTACAAAATCGCAGAGCAGTTCCCCCCTTTACCTCTTCGATTAATTCTTTGTTTCGTTGCTGCATCCTCGAGAGGGAGCGCGAGGCAATTACTGAATCTTTATCTAATCATCTTTATAATATGATTAAAGTGACAAGAAAGAGCATATTTAGCCACTCGTAAGTTGTTCCTAGCAATCTTCCATATCCCCCCTCGAACCTCGATTTAACTTTATTAACAAACATTTCATTGCAATCTTATTTAATTCAATTTTTAAAATCAGCAAATCAATTTTTAATTTAACTATTATGTGGTCTTTTTTCAAAATAACACATCATACAATTAGCTTACTCAGCACTGGCCTTCGTGTAACTTATTTTCAGGTTAATAAAACACGAGCAAATGATAGGACGGCACATATACATTTCAAAGCTAGGCTCAGTCTTCATACCACAGGATAACGCTGCTCCAATATTCTCGCAACTGACATGCATGAAACTGAGCACGAAATATTTAACATCGTGGGCATCATCACCAAGTTCAGTAAAGACATGTTGCAACATATAATGTACCTACCTACACCATCCTCAAACTCACTGTAACAAGCGAGCTATGAGGTCATCATAAAACATAGAAACATAGAAACATAGAAACATAGAAAATAGGTGCAGGAGTAGGCCATTCGGCCCTTCGAGCCTGCACCACCATTTAATAAGATCATGGCTGATCATTCACCTCAGTACCTCTTTCCTGCTTTCTCTCCATACCCCTTGATCCCTTTAGCTGTAAGAGCCATATCTAACTCCCTCTTGAATATATCCAATGAACTGGCATCAACAACTCTCTGCGGTAGGGAATTCCACAGGTTAACAACTCTCTGAGTGAAGAAGTTTTTCCTCATCTCAGTCCTAATGGCTTACCCCTTATCCTTGGACTATGTCCCCTGGTTCTGGACTTCCCCAACATCGGGAACATTCTTCCTGCATCTAACCTGTCCAGTGCCGTCAGAATTTTACATGTTTCTATGAGATCCCCTCTCATCCTTCTAAACTCCAGTGAATACAGGCCCAGTCGTTCCAGTCTCTCCTCATACGTCAGTTCTGCCATCCTGGGAATCAGTCTGGTGAACCTTCGCTGCACTCCCTCAATAGCAAGAATGTCCTTCCTCAGATTAGGAGACCAAAACTGAACACAATATTCCAGGTGAGGCCTCACCAAGGCAGATCACGGGCTACAACTGGTCACCTGCACAGGCGATATCATTGACTAATCGATTTTCAATGCACCCTCACCCCGGAGATTGGTGCAATCACATTACAGGTTACAAATGATGATCAACACTAATGATAATATTTGCCGTATCAATGAGCTACATGGGGCATAGGTCTCACTATCCTCCCTGATGAGTGGAGCTGGGAAGCTGGAATACTTCATTCTAAAGCTGACGTCCCCTCAAAATACAATGCTATAACTGATACACAATTTTATTTGCACTGATTGAAGGTGCAGCAGACCAATTTAAACCTTCATCGGGCAGGACATCTGTTGCATCAACAACAACAACAACAACTTGTATTTATATAGTGCCTTCAACGTAATTAAACATCCCACATTGCAACACATTGATGTGTGTGTTAAAATTGATAACCGACAACTTAACTGGATTCAAACTCAACAAAACAATGTAAACAAATGCGAGGTCATCCACTTTGGACCTAAAAAGGATAGAACCGGGTACTTTCTAAATAGTGAAAAGCTAAAAACAGTGGAGCTCCAACAAGACCTGAGGTTCCAGGTACATAGATCATTAAAATGTCATGAACAGGTACAAAACACAATTAAAAAGGCGAAAGAAGTGCTGGCCTTTATATCTAGAGGACTAGAATACAAAGGGGTAGAAGTTATGCTGCAGCTATACAAAGCCCTGGTTAGACCACACCTGGAGTACTGTGAGCATTCTGGGCACCACACCTTAGGAGGGATAGCAGAGTAGGTTTACCAGAATGATACCTGGACTTCAAGGGCTGAGTTACAAGGAGTGATTATACAAATTAGGTTTGTGTTCCTTAGAGTTTAGAAGGCTAAGGTGTGAACTGATCGAAGTTTTTCAAGATACTAAGGGGAACTGATAGGGTAGATAGAGTGAAACTATTTCTGCTGGTTGGGGATTCTAGGACTAGGAAGCATAGTCTAAAAATTAAAGCCAGATCTTTCAGGAGTGAAATTAGGATACGCTTCTACACACAATGGGTGATAGAAGTTTGGAACTCTTTTCCGCAAACATCAATTGATGCTAGATCAATTGTTAAATTTAAATCAGAGATTCTTAGCTTTTTGTTGACTAAAGGTATTAAAGAATATGGGCTAAAGTCAGGTATATGGAGTTAGATCGCAGATCAGCCACGATCTAATTGAATGGCAGAACAGGTTCGAGGAGCACAACGGCCTACTCCTGTTTCTATGGGCTCAATTTTCCTCAGTGATTTGCACCGTTTTTTTGGAGCAGGCTGGTCATTTTGGCCTAAGTTGAAAAACCACAGTTTCCCCAATCAATTTGCACCAGTGTATGTCAGTTAGTTATGATTTTTTTAGGTCAGTTTTTTTTTCAGCCAAAGGGGGCGTAACCAGCCACATACGTCAATTCTGGCCATTTAGGGAAGTTTGGCCAGCTCTGCTATCTCCAGTTGCGCTTAGGCCAGTGTATGTGGCCTCTCCAGAAAAACCTTCCGGAGAGTTAAGGAAATCAGCACACGTAAGGAAATCGGCGCAGCAGATACCCGGACACACTAAAAGAATTGAAAAATACATAGCAGCAACTTACCTCCAACCCCGCCCGAAGCTATACTGATGCTATTCATAATATAATAAATAGCAACAGTCACAGTACATATCATCACCTGAAGGCTGTCCGGTCCCCGGTTCACTCACACACACACATACACGAGAGAGAGAGAGAGAGACAGTTCGAGTTCTGGGGACCGAGAACGGGACCGGACTGGGAGAATGGGGACCGAGAATGGGACTGGACCGGCAAGACCTTTGGGCGGGATTGGAGGTAAGTTACTGCTATGTGTTTTTCAATTCTTTTAATGTGTTGGGAGCTGGCTGTACGCTTCACTTTGCAGCCTCAGCTCACATTGTGTCCCTGGTTACCATGACAGCCTGATCTTTTTGGCGCAGATCAAGGCTCCAACCCCAAAACTAAAGGTTGGGTTATGCCACGCCAAAATGAAGAAATCCAACAGGGAAACATAGAGTTTTTTTTTGCAGTACTTAGGCCCCCAAAAATTGGGTGTAACTCTTCAAATACACCAAAAAAATGCTTTGGGGAAAATTGAGTTTTCAATGTGGGGCAATCCAGACGTTCATGAGATAGCT
This sequence comes from Pristiophorus japonicus, assembly GCF_044704955.1. Taxonomy (NCBI): domain Eukaryota; kingdom Metazoa; phylum Chordata; class Chondrichthyes; family Pristiophoridae; genus Pristiophorus; species Pristiophorus japonicus. The sequence continues at coordinate 141,022,351 of NC_091988.1, forward strand.
GATTTCTGCATTTCTCTGTACATTTTTACTTGCCAGGACTTTTTTCTGTTTTTTTATGACCCAGCACAGACATGATGAGCTGAACAATCCCTTTCTGTGATTCGATTGAGGTTACAGAGAAGCAATGTACCTTGTGTCTCCGATAGTTCATAAAATAAATATCACAATAAGGGCCATTCAGCCCATATTGCTCTTCAACTGGAATTGTCTATTCTAATCTCCATTTCCTGGCCTTTACCTTTTATATTATTCTTTCTCACACCTACTCCTGTTCCTATTTCTTATGTCCTTATCATAGCATATCATCCATAATAAAGAGTGAATGTTACAGTTTATAACATAACCAGGGTAAAACTCCCTATGTTATGTTATCAATCTTTTACTAGATGCTTTCCAGTGGTGTTGCTCAGCAACATAAAAGATGTCTCAGTCTCTGACTTTCAGTTTACCCTCCTTGCTGTTCATGATGATATGTACCGTGATTGTTGCTATTTATTGTATTATGAATAGCATCAATATTAGTTGCAGATAACACATTCAGATTGTATTATAAATACTGTCAGAGTAATTGAATGTGAGGTTCAATTACATGATGTGAAAAGGAATGGGCAGATTTTCCTCTTCCCTGCTCCAGGTACAGTGAAGATGCAAAAGGGGCTGAGACTTATTACATAGAATGTACAGCACAGAAACAGGCTATTAGGCTCAACTGATTCCCGTCAGTAGTATTTATGCTCCACGCGAGCCTCTTCCCATCCCTCATTGCCTCACTCTATCAACATATCATAACAACATAAGAACATAAGAAATAGGAGCAGGTGTAGGCCATATGACCCCTCGAGCCTGCTCCGCCAATTAATACGATCATGGCTGATCTGATCATGAACTCAGGTCCACTTCCCTGCCCGCTCCCCATAACCCCCTATTCCCTTATCATTTAAGAAACTGTCTATTTCTGTCTTAAATTTATTCAATGTCCCAGCTTCCACAGCTCTCTGAGGTAACGAGTTCCACAGACGTAAACCATCTGAGAGAAGAAATTTCTCCTCATCTCTGTTTTAAATGGGTGGCCCCTTATTCTAAGATTATGCCCTGTAGTTCTAGTCTCCCCTATCAGTGGAAACATCCTCTCTGCATCCACCTTGTCAAGCCCCCTCATAATCTTATACGTTTCGATAAGATCACCTCTCATTCTTCTGAATTCCAATGAGTAGAGGCCCAACCTACTCAACCTTCCCTCATTGGAACAGAGGAGGTTAAGAGGAGACCTCATCGAGGTGTACAAAATATTGAGAGTCCTGGACATAGTGGAAATTAACAGTCTATTTCCATTGGTGGAAATAGCAGGTGGTGAAGAAGGCAAATGACATGTTGGCAAGAGAATTTGAGTATAGGAGCAGGGAGGTCTTACTGCAGTTGTACAGGGCCTTGGTGAGGCCACAACTTGAATATTGTGTACAGTTTTGGTCTCCTAATTGAGGAAGACATTCTTGCTATTGAGAGAGTGCAGCAAAGGTTCACCAGACTGATTCCCGGGATGACATATGAAGAAAGACTGGATCGGCTAGGCTTATATTCATGGAAATTTAGAAGAATGAGGGGGGGATCTCATAGAAATATATAAAATTCTGATGGGATTGGACAGGTTAGATGCAGGAAGAATGTTCCCGATGTTGGGGAAGTCCAAAACCTTAGGTCACCGTCTCAGGATAAGGGTTAAGACATTTAGGATCGAGATGAGGTGAAATTCCTTCACTCAGAGAATTGTGAACCTGTGGAATTCTCTACCACAGAAAGTTGTTGAGGCCAGTTCGTTAGATATATTCAAAAGGGAGTTAGATGTGGCCCTTATGGCGAAAGGGATCGAAAGGGAGAGAAAGCAGGAATGGGGTACTAAAGTTGCATGATCAGCCATGATCATATTGAATGGTGGTGCAGGCTTGAAGGGCCGAATGGCCTACTCCTGCACCTACTTTCTATGTTTCTATAAGTCAACCCCCTCATCTCCGGAATCAACCTAGTGAATCTTCTCTGAACTGCCTCCAAAGCAAGTATATCCTTTCGTAAATATCAAAACCAAAACTGCACGCAGTATTCCAGGTGTGGCCTCATCAATACCCTGTACAACTGTAGCAAGACTTTTATACTCCATCCCCTTTGCAATAAAGGCCATGATTCCATTGGCCTTCCTGATTACTTGCTATGCCTTCATACTATCCTTTTGTGTTTCATGCACAAGTACCCCCAGGTCCCGCTGTACTGCGGCACTTTGCAATCTTTCTCTATTTAAATAATAACTTGCTCTTTAATTTTTTCTGCCAAAGTGCATAAGCTCACACTTTCCAACATTATACTCCACCTGCCAAATTTTTGCCCACTCACTTCGCCTGTCTATGTCCTTTTGCAGATTTTTTGTGTCCTCCTCACACATTGCTTTTCCTCCCATCTTTGTATCATCAGCAAACTTGGCTACGTTACACTCGGTCCCTCCTTCCAAGTCATTAATATAGATTGTAAATAGTTGGGGTCCCAGCACTGATCCCTGCGGCACCCTACTAGTTACTGATTGTCAACCTGAGAATGAACCATTTATCCCGACTCTCTGTTTTCTGTCAGTTAGCCAGTCCTCTTTCCATGCTAATATGTTACACCAACCCCGTGAACTTTATCTTGTGCAGTAACCTTTTATGTGGCACCTTGTCAAATGCCTTCTCCTTCTATTCCTTTTTTTCTCATGTGCTTATCCAGATTCCCATTAAAGGCATCTATGCTATTTGCCTCAACTACTCCATGAGGCAGTGAGGTCCACATTCTAACCACTCTCTGGTTAAAGATGTTTCTTCTGAATTCACTATTGGATTTATCAATGACTATCTCATGTTTATGACCCTTAGTTTTGAAAGTCAGGTTTCCGCTCATGCTAATGCTGATTCCAGAGTCTTAGGGGCCGATTTTCAGCAAGGCCTCTGCCCGCCCAAGTGCCGCCCAAAGTGCTGCCGATGGCCGCAGAGGTACCGGACGGTACTTTGGGTGGGATATTCATGAAGAAGTTCCCTCGAAGGTCGGCGGGTGGCAAGTGAAAGACGTACGCCGCCAATCTGGGCGACAGCAGGTGGGAGGTCTCATTCTCGGTGGCAGAGGCGCTTACCGCCCAAGTGCCACCGAGGATGGAGTCGGGCCCACGGAGGGTTGAAGATCTGAAAATAAAAATCACAAATAAAAAATGCAAAAACTATCCAAAGACCTTCAGGGGACCCCCATGCAGGTAAGTCGCTGTTAAAATTCAAGAAAAAAATGTTTACTTACCTTTTTTTCAGGTTCTTCATACTCACCGTGGGGGACAGGCCATCCTCCACACAGCGGTCCACCCCCGTTCTGCCGCCGACTCCCACCCGCAGAAATCTGGGAGCTCGGCGGGCGGGAGCTCAGTTGTGCCACTCGGCCGTCTGCTGATGTCAGCGGGCAGTTACCGGCGGCTCTCCCCTCCTGCCCGCTCCAGGCCACCCCGAAAGTGGCACTGGCCGTGTCATATCTTCAGAGAGCACAGCACACACAGCTCCTAACATGGCAGACAGCTCTTTCGGAAGCCCCCGGAAATCTGCCTGGTTCTGTTTATTATTAACCCTGCACTTGCAGTACACAATATGTCCAATCCACAGCGTGGAGCTACAAATATTACAAGCTTACAGACATTACACTTCTCCCTCCTGAATGAAGAAGCCATCATAACAAACATCATACATAACTTTCATGTTTATACATAACACAGAATATACATTTTTTTTTCCATATTTACAATATTAACTTTACCACTTGTTTTCTGTTTCGAAGAGGATACCTTCGCTCTCGAACAGAACATTCCAAACATGGTCTCGAATCTAAACTAATTCGAGGCTCATCCTGAGGAATGTTTTCCTCCACGGAATTTCCTTGATTTTCATTTCATATCACTCTAACTTCAGGCTCTTTGTTTTCCTGACTCAGACTCAGACTTTCATTCTGATTCTCTCCTGGATTTGTTTCCAGTACATTGGATTTAGGATTTGCTATTGGTGTATCAAAACTATCTGATGAGTCAGAAATAATTGAATCATTCCCACCTTCAACTCCTTCCATGTCTGTAGGTAAAATATGATCAATATGAAGAAACCTAACCTGTCTATTATCAAACATCTTTACCAAATATGTGCGAGGACCATATATCTTCACCACTCTTCCTGGTAACCACTTTAACCATTTATGGTGATGATTCTTCACTCTCACCTTTTGGTTTAATTTCACACTTCTCTCTTTTACTCTGCCTCTATAATGATTCTCTTTCTGTCTTAATTGTGTCTCTTCTACGGATTGTGCCAAATTTGGCTTTAACAACGAGCATCTGGTTCGTGGCTGTCGTTTGAGAAACAACTCTGCTGGTGTTCTACCAGTAGTTGTATGAGGAGTATTTCGATATGTAATCAAAAAATTAGCCAATTTGTGATCCAATGACAACTGCCGTTTCCTTGGATTTGGATCTATCGTTTGTTTTATGAAGGCACATTTTACAATTTGTACAGTGCGCTCTGCTGCACCATTCGAAGCAGGATGGTATGGTGGAACCTTGGTGTGTTTTATACCATTTTTGCTCGTGCAAATTCTTCTGAACAAAATTGTGGTCCATTATCTGAAACAATCTCTTCAGCGAGTCCAAATGAAGAAAATAATTTTCGTAAAATGTCCAATGTTTTACTTGTTGTTATTTTCCACATTGGAAACACCTCAACCCACTTTGAATGTCTATCAATCACAATGAACAATTGTTGTCCTTCTAACTCAGCAAAATCATTATGTAGCCTTTGCCACATCCTGGGAGGCCATTTCCATGGCTGTAATGGTACTGGTGGTGGTTGCTTGTTTACCGATTGACATGTCGTACACTGACTCACGATGTACTCTATATCTTTATCAAGACCTGGTCACCATAAATAACTGCATGCAAAACTCTTAGTCAAGCACATTCCCAGGTGCTGGTTATGGAGGTCTCCTAATAATTTGGACCTGAATTTATATGGTATAACCACTCTAGCACCCCCACATGATACAATCTTTATCGACTGATAATTCATTCCTATGATTGAAAAATGGATGTGTATCTTTGTCTGTTACCTGGTTTAGCCATCCATTTGCAATATACTCATACACCTTTGACATCACTGGGTCACGTTTGGTTGCTCTACCAATCTCTTCAGCTGTGACTGGCAGTTCATCAATGTATGAAAAATAAAACACTTCTTCCCTATCAGATGTAACTCGTGATGGGGAAGGCAATCTAGACATTGCATCAGCATTACTGTGATCAGCTGATCATCTGTATTCAATATCATATGTATATGCTAACAAAATCAAAGCCCATCTCTGCATTCGGGCTGCAGCTAATGTTGGAACCGGGGACCTTGGATGGAGGATTGTTGTCAGGGGCTTATGATCCGTAACGATGGTAAACTTACGACCATACAAGTATTTGTGAAATTTCTTGACCCCAAAAATTAATGCCAAAGCTTCCCTTTCAATTTGCGCATAATTACTCTCACTGGCACTGAGAGTGCGTGAAGCAAAAGCAATTGGTCTCTCCTCCCCACTAATTAATATGTTAATTCCTGGATTCTTTTACTTCAATCTGGTTCAGTAAAATTACTGAGTCGAATACCTCTTGTGCTTTGAACAAAGCAGTCTTTATTACCGGCCAGTAAGACCTATCAGACAGAAGATATACTCTCTGGATAGAGCGTACACACTCCCTACGGATAGGTGAAGTTACATCGTAAAGCGTTAACAGTTATACAGTTTTGAAATCAGATAACAAAATATAAATGGATTGACAGTCTAACTCAGTCACTCATTAGTCAATCTATATGAGATGTTCTTCTTGAAAGCTCAAGTATTGCCTCCAAATGTTTCAATCTAATGGTGTGACTATTTACTGAGACCTTGCAATTCTGCAGATGTATTTCATGTTACAATTATATATTATTGGCAGGATTAGTGACTTGAAACCTTGAGACAGACTGTTAGCTATGCTGATGTTGCACTATTTGCAATCTGACATTCTCCCAGCTATTCTTCCATGGCTTATACATTTTCATATATCCCGTTTACTTTACTGTCCTTAATTCCATATATTCCGTTCAGATATCCACATCCCCCCTTTTATCATTCTATGATAACATTTAGGATCATTCTATGAGTATTGCATTGTTGAGTAGTTCTCTAGTTTGTTGGATCATAACCCGGGAACCCTTGACCACAAGAGGGTCTGCTAACCTTGTCATTGCTTTACAGCAGAGGTTAAGGCAACCAACAATCAAACAGCAGGTAATTATTATGATGAGAACAATTGCCCCATGTATTAGATAGGATCTCCAAGATCCACCCAGAAACCAATCAAACCTGCTAAGTTCTTTTGCTGGTGTGGATAACTTTTTCACCTCCTTCCTTATGTGATCGGCAAGGTGGGTTATGTTTTCTGAACTATCAGGAATGTAAGTGCAACATTCAGATCCTATCAGGGCACACGTTCCCCCTTTCTCAGCTAACAGGTAATCGAGGGCCATTCAATTTTCTAATGCTACGGTCCTTATCGCTACCATTTCAGCTGTGATGCCCTCCAGAGCCTCAGCAGTGCGGTTAGCTACCTGTTCCAATATCGTTTCTTTGAATCCATCTAACAGTCTCAGTTAGGGTCAGGGGAACGGTGCGCAAAGGAATTCCCCCTTTAGAATGTATAGGGATATGTGAACACACCCAGCATCTAGTGAAGTGCCCTTTTTCCGCATAAACGTAAGACATATACAAAAAGGTGTTTACATGGAGCTCTCGCCTTTGTCTTCCTTCCCGTGCACCAAAACTGTCATATATCAACACTATTATGCAGACAGTAGCATACAGACACAGTCTCATCTTATAAATAGTCCAATTATTTAGCTGATAAAAAGAGTTCTGTTTTCACGTTTCCCTTCAGGTCTCCGTCAGTGTATTTGGTCAAACTGATCCTCCTTCAACTGCCTTGTTCAGCTATAGGGAGGAGGAGATCTGGAACAGAAACAGGAATTAGACTAACCAGCAAAATTTGTTTAAATGGTGATGAGCTTGCAGTGGTGCAGGTGAACCCAGGCATTTTTCCCCTCAACCTTGGCTGCAGTGGGGGTAGTGAGTGACACCTAAAAAGGCCCCTCCCATTGTGGCTCTAATCCCTTCCGAATCCATACTTCCCTGGTGCCACGAGGGACAATTCGGGTAAAACTGGGAGGTCGAGGTGAGCATCTTGAACCTGGTTGTGAACTAGTCGCAGAGCCTGAGTCAGAGAAAGAACATAGGTGGTCATCAGTCTAGCTGAGATCTCATATCTAGGAACAATTTCCCTCATTAACACCTTAACAACAGTCTGAGTCTTATTGTCCAGGTTAGGGTAGGCTTCAATCCATCTGCTAAACACATCTACTATTACTAACACATATCTGTAACACTGAACTTTTTGCAACTCAATGTAGTTCAACTAAAATGTCTCAAAGGGACCTTCGGGTAGGGGCGTTTTACCCCAATCACAGGGGACTCCCTTCCCTGGATTATGTTGCTGGCCAACCAGGCAACGACTACTGATGTTCTGGGTGAGCGCCTGGAGTTTAGGGTGCCACCAAGTAGCCAAAAGTGTATCACTTGTTGCCCTTGCTCCACAATGAGTAGCAAAATGCAGACATTCTATAACCCATGAGGCCAACTCGTCAGACATGCAAGTCTGTTCCGCGGGAGTGGTCCAGAGTTTAGAAACATTGTCATAAGTACATGCATAATATTTCCACAACAGTTTATCTTTTTCAGGAGCGTCCCCCTGTGCTTTTATAACATCTTGGATGGTTGGCATTGGTATTTCCGAGGCTAACTTATCCTTCGCAGGATTTTTAGTCTGACTCATAATTTTGGGCACTACCATCTGTTGGTCACGAGAGGCCTGTTTGGCCTCTTGGTACAATGGCAATGCGTTTGGGGAACATGAGGGCTTGCAACAAATCAGATACTAACTGTTTATGAGATATCTCATTCCCCTGTGAGGTTAGGAATCCCCTATTTTTCCATAATTGTCCGAAATCATGCGCCACCCCAAAGGCATACCTAGAGTCGGTATAGATATTGACTTTGAGATCTTTGGCCAAGATACAGGCTTGGGTGAGGGCGAATTGTTGAGCTTGTTGAGCAGAATAGGCGGTTTCAAAGTGGCAGATTCCAAGACCTGATTCTCCTGGTTTACTATGGCGTATCCTGAGATTCGTGTATCTTCTGGATTAATAGAAGTACTTCCGTCAACATACATAAACAATCATGACTGGGTTCTTCCTCATCTTTGGTTGGCTCAGTAAGAATACAGTCTGGATCTTCCATTGGTACATCAACTAAATCTTCCCTGACTGATGTGGCCTCTTAAATTAAAGATAAGCAATCATGACTGGGTTCTTCCTCATCTTGGGGTGGCTCAGTAAGAAAACAGGCCGGATTAATTGCAGTACAGTGCCGAAAAGTCAGTTTAGGATTGCCTGTGATTTCAGTGGGTTCTGTCGGATAGAGGGCCAGTCCACATTGCCCTGCACTGGGATCTCAATTAATGGGAGTATAACCCACTTGGGAGGGGTTCTCTGCCCACACATAGTCAGGTATGCCGGAGCCAGTATGATGCTGTAGAGTCGTTAAGACCTTCTCGGGGTCCCCATGAAATTTGCACATCCCGGCTGGTAGGGTCAGCCTCATCTATGGCCTTGCGTACCATAACTCCCAAATCTTTAGCATGGTGAGGGGCTAATACTTCACAAGCAATATGCGGTGCCATTGTTAGGGGCTGTTTCCACAGATTCTTATCCACTTCCACAAAATCTGCCTCTCTTTCCAGTCCAGTCACTCTAGCCCTTAATAGAATTCCCTTCATTTCCCCTTCGTGATCCTGATAAAAGTTCTGCAGGTCCTGATTCTTTCCACTGGGATCGTATGCTAGGGTCACGTGATAGGGTGCCTGCGGCAGGTCCAGAGACCACCACTGAGGGGTTCTAGTGGTATAATACTGCCGCTTAAGGGTTTCCTGTTTTACAATAATCCCATTATCTCCACACTCCAAATGCAACTGGAATTTGCAAAGGAGGTCTCTAGCCATCAAGTTACAGTCCAGATTGGTTGTGATAACAACTCGATGTTCCACCGATTCTTCCTGGTAACCCATTTTAACCGGTTCTGACACTGGGAATGTCGAGATTTGTCCCAGGAATCCTGAAAGTTCCTGTGTTTCAGTAGAAGCAGGGAGTTTAAGCTTTGATTGTACAGAAGACATGAAGGCTCCCGTATCTATCAAAAAGGGTTGCCACTCATTCAGAATGGGTTCGTCGTCCGGGGAGGATCCCTGCACAATCAAGCTGCGTAGTCAATCGGGGGACAATTGACCAAAGGGGTTGTTCTGGGAGAAGTTAGTGTAAGATCTTCCTCTCCCCCCTTGCCCCCCTCCTCTTCCTCCTCTTCCTTTTCCATGCTGACGGTAGGGGCAATTTTTATTCCAATGTCCTTCCTGCCCACAATTAAAACAGTCAATTCCTCTTACCCAGTCCTGGCCTCTTCCCATACCATGCCGGGGACAATAGGGAGGTTTATTAGCAGGGCTCGGGCCGTTTGGTTGTTTAGTATAACCGTATCCTTGCTTATCCATCCAATCCTGTATGCAACACTGCGGTTCTATTGATCCTTCCTCCCGAGATGGCTCTTCCTTTCTAGTCACGTATTCAGTCTTGACCCGGGTTGGGGGCGCACCTCCCCCCTCCCCTTTCTTTTTCTGCCAATAATATCTAACTGCCCTTTCCATCTGTCCGGATAGCGTGAGCAATCAAATAGTTGTTTGAAGATCACAGACATCTATAGAGAGGTGGTCTGCAGCTTGTTGTGCATCAGAGTTTGGCATTGGTCTGACAGGGAATTGGTGTCGGGACTTTGGGATCTTGGAAATCATTTCTAGGCCGGAGGATGTTTCAGAGCTGTCTGACTGCTTGACAGTTCTGTGTCTCGATCGGCGGGGGTGTTTGCTATGTCTTTCACAACTTGGACTGGTAGGTTGACTAGAAGATTTACGGGACTGTTTGTGATGTTGAGATATAGTTCTGCCCTTTCGAGTGTGAGATCTGGTCCTTTCGGCTGTATTGCTTGTAAACTGGGGATCCGAATCGCTATCAGAGGATGAGGAGTCAGTTTGGGTTTGTTGCTTTGGTGATATGTGGTTGTTCCTAACTCTTTTTTACTGGAGTGTTAGGTGGAGGGTGTTGGGAAGAGGACTGGAGCAAGAGGCCAGGGGGTGCGGGAGGCGCCGTTGGGCGCTGAGTCAGTGGCCACTCATCAATTTCATCATCAGCCTCGGTTAACACAAAGCCAGCCATTTTAACTTGTAGTTGATCAATACCTTTCTCAGAGGTCCCAGAGGATCTCTTAGCAAGTTTCTCGTGCGCACATTCATTCTTTTTTTTTTAAAGACGTCTACAGTTTTAACATGTGTTCCCTCTGTCAATGCAAGTCCTAATTTAATAGCATTTGTTTGCCAACTCGATAGAAGTGATGCATCTTTTAATTTCTGACAATAATGTCGCCAGGTTGCAATTACATTTTTTTTTTATCCCCTTTTCCTCGTCCCCTTCTCCAAATTAATCCCTGTGCTTTTTTTTTACCTCTACGCTTCTAGTGTCACTTAGAGGCCACTGGTCATCCCCTAATAATTTGTTCAGGGCTCCTGATAATTTTCTAAAGTCTTCAGCTCTTTCAGGGAATTCCTCACATAACTTTTGTAGCGGACTATCCGCATCCGTGGTTTTATCTAACTGATTACCCATTTTCACACTGCCCCTCGTATTACTGTGTCGCTACGCGTTCGTGTCGTCGTGCAATTTAAACAAACTTACAAATAGACACAGACTTTACAGAACTAACACGGACTTTAACTAACTCCAAATCTAACACTTACCCGCATCACCGCACGGTCCGCGTCGCCGCACGATCTTAATACTAAACTACCACGTCGCCTCGCAGTTCACGTCGCCTCGCAATCCGCGTTGCCTCGCAGTTCACGTCGCCGCGCAATCCGCGTCGACCCGTGGCTCGCGTCGCCGCGCGAGTTAAGATACTTTAACTTTACTTCAAACACTTACCCGCATCGCCGCACGGTCCGCATAGCCGCGCGATCTACAAAATAGACAAAGACTTCTAACACTTACCCGCATCACCGCACGGTCCGCATAGCCGCACGATCTACAAAATTACCCGCATCACCGCACGGTCCGCATAGCCGCGCGATCTACAAAATTACCCGCATCACCGCACGGTCCGCATAGCCGCACGATCTACAAAATTACCCGCATCACCGCACGGTCCGCATAGCCGCACGATCTACAAAATTACCCGCATCACCGCACGGTCCGCATAGCCGCGCGATCTTAATACTAAACTTAAAACTCTAAACACTTTAAGACTTACAGACTTACTGCCATTAGCACTGACTTTCGCGATTCGCGTTGCTGCGCCTCTGCGTCACTACGCGTCGGCGTCACTGCGCGTTTACGTCACCGCGCGTCTACGTCACTGCGCGTTTACGTCGCTGCGCGTTCGCTTCGGCCCTACTTTCCGAGTTGCTGCGGGGGTTTTTTTTTAAATTCAATCAGAGCCTAGACGGGCCAAGTGATATACAAGGTCGACGTCGTACCTGAGTTGAACACCTATCCTCTATTTAAATCCCCATTTTATTCCCTGTGAGCCTAATTTTCTAATTTTGATTTCTTATGAGCCTCAATTAATTTCTTTTAGTCTCCAAATTTCCCTATCCTTTCGCGTTACTGCGCAGTTTAAATTCAATCAGTCAATGAAAGCCCTAATTTAATGGAGTTTTTCTGCCAACTGGACAGGAGTGATTTTATATTTTTCATAATTTAAAATCTCAGAACATTTTTTTTTTTCTTTCAGCACCTATTTAGTACGTTACTTTTTTTTTATAACTAGAGAGAAGTCTGGCACGTAGGCTGTGGACTGCTTTTCGTTATCTCAATTGTTCCAGCCTCAAGGTCGTGTTATTTAATATAATTTTTTTTTAAATCCTTTTAAATCCATCTCAGTTGTTTTGCTGTGCCTTCTCTGAATGTTTTCTTTCAACAAGTTTTTCTTTTTTTTAACCACCGGGACCATGTAATTTTTTCTCTTTTTAACAAATCTATCCTTTGGGCATTTCCTGGCTCCGCAACTTATCATCCGAATATACGTAATTCAATAAGGTTCACACTCTTAAACTTCCCACATACAGGACAACACTACGAAGGGTTAAAACAAACTTTCATTCTGTTTGAGATAAAACAAACCACAACTCCCCGGCTTTTTTTTTTACAGTAAAAGTCACAGAAGCATTTCTCATTTAAACAGACATTCACAAGAGTCTCTTTTCTTTCCTATTAATTTTTTTTGGATCCATGATTGATCATCTATCCCTATCTAGCTCTAACTATCTTTCCCTTTCCAAGTCGCCGCTTGGTTTGCGTCATCGCACAATTTCCCTATCTCTATCCCTATTCTAAGTTTGAAAGGTATTCACCAGATTGTCCTGGATCTCGTTCAGACACTACCTGAGAACCAGCGAGTGGCTAAACTTTCCTCAGACTTTTGAAACCGGGGGAAACTGGAGCAGTATTGAAATCATACTCACTCCAGTGGCCATTTTCCCCTCGTCTCGTCCAAGGCTAGTCTGGCTCTTAATTCGCAAGTTTTCGGCAGTCGTCCGTTGAGATCCCACTTCTGACACCAAATGTTAATTCCTGGATTCTTTTACTTCAATCTGGTTCAGTAAAATTACTGAGTCGAATACCTCTTGTGCTTTGAACAAAGCAGTCTTTATTACCGGCCAGTAAGACCTATCAGACAGAAGATATACTCTCTGGATAGAGCGTACACACTCCCTACGGATAGGTGAAGTTACATCGTAAAGCGTTAACAGTTATACAGTTTTGAAATCAGATAACAAAATATAAATGGATTGACAGTCTAACTCAGTCACTCATTAGTCAATCTATATGAGATGTTCTTCTTGAAAGCTCAAGTATTGCCTCCAAATGTTTCAATCTAATGGTGTGACTATTTACTGAGACCTTGCAATTCTGCAGATGTATTTCATGTTACAATTATATATTATTGGCAGGATTAGTGACTTGAAACCTTGAGACAGACTGTTAGCTATGCTGATGTTGCACTATTTGCAATCTGACATTCTCCCAGCTATTCTTCCATGGCTTATACATTTTCATATATCCCGTTTACTTTACTGTCCTTAATTCCATATATTCCGTTCAGATATCCACATATACATGAGTGATTACCGCCCCAACTCCATGCAGAGAGGCATCACATGCTAGCTTAATCTCCTTAGATATGTCATAGTGAACTAACATGGTGCTCTCTACCAATTTGCTTTTATACTCCTTGAATGCTGTATTGCATTCTTTTGACCACTTCCACTGGACCAATTTTTTCAAAAGTTCATTCAGTGGATGTAATACTGTAGCCAAATTTGATTTGAACTACTATGGGAAGTTCCTAAGACCCAAGAATGAACGAAGTTCAGTGACATTCCTGGGAGTGGGTGCATTTCTAATTGCATCCAATTTTTCCATGGTTGGATGTAAACCAGCTTTGTCTACTCTGTACCCTAAGTACTCCACTGAGTTTTTAAATAACTCACACTTACAAGCAGGCACTTATACTCTGTGCTTCTCTAGCCGTTTGAGGACTTAGTTCAATATGTTATTATGAATTTGACTATTTGGTGCTGAAATTAGTATGTCATCCAAATAACATACTACCCCTTCAATACCTTGCAAAATCTGGTTCATCACCCCTTGGAATATGGCAAGGGCGGAAGACACTCCAAACGGTAGCCTATTAAATTGGTATAGGCCTAGATAAGCATTTATAGTCAAACATGACTTGGACTCCTCATCTAGTTCAAGATGTAAGTAGGCATTCGTAAGATCCAGTTTTGAGAAGATCTGACCACCTGTCAGTGTTGTGAACAAATCTTCTATATTCGGCAATGTATTGGGGACATTACCCTCTAGAACTTGGTTTACGGTTACTTTATAATCACCACACAATCGTACCTTACCATCAGACTTAGGTACAACAACAATGGGTGTAGCCCAATTACATCAATCTATTTTACAAATAATGTTCTCAGTCTCTAGTCTTTTGAGTTCTTGCTCAACTTTCTCCTTGAGTGCATAGGTACAGAATGTGGCTTATAGTAAACCGATCTAGCGTCCTTCTGTACCCTGACACTCGCCTTGAAGCCTTGGATCGGACTGCCCGTTTCGCAGAACACCTTCGGATACTTCTTGATAACCTCATCCATTGATGAAAATCTCGCTTCCACACAGAAAATCTTACTCCAATCCAGCTTCAGTGAGCTCAACCAATTTCTTCCTAGTAAGGCAGACTTGTCTCCTTTCACTACTATTAGAGGCAAGTTCTGAAATTAATCTTTATATTTCACCGGTACGGTGCTATGACCTACCACAGAAATGTTCTCTCCCGAGTAGCCTCAGAGCTCTATCTTGGATTTCTCCAGTTGGAAATCACGCAATTTGTCGAGGTGCAGTGACTCCGGTACTACACTCACGGATGCACCCGTGTCAATTTCCATTGGTATCTTGAATCGCGCAACATCTATGTGGATTTTGATGCTTTCCGAATCGCTGTCCATTAACCTTGTGCTCTTGATGATGTGTAACTCTAACATCTCCTCGTCCTGTTGTTGTTCTTCCATGCTATGTAGTCTTTTAGGATTTCTACCCATAGCTTTGAACGCTGGACTCATAGCTTTGAAAGCTGGTTTACCCTTCAGTCGGCATGCCTCCGCAAGATGCCTGGTCTTTCTGCAGAAGAAACACTCTGCCTTTACGTATGGACAATTTTGAGCAATGTGTTGTCCCAGGCACCTATAGCATGACTTCAATGCTATATTAGAATTTCCAGTTTCTGAGACTTTGGGCCATACCCGTCTTTTACTTTGAACCTGCAGGTGATTTACCTCGGTTGACTGACGACCGTAATTATTATTTAATTCTCGGGAATATTGTTCAGACTTGTCCATCAACCTCGCTGTCCGACATGCAATCTCAAAAGTCAAGTCATCCGTCATCAATAACTTCCTTCTGATCGCATCATTTTTCACCCCACAAACAAAATGATCCTGTAATGCTCGGTTTTGAAAGTTTCCAAAATTACAGTGCATCGATTGCTTTTTTAATGCTATGATGTAATCACTGATACTTCCATCAGCTTTTTGATTCCGAATCCCGAAACGATAGCTTTCAGCAATTTTTAATGGTTTGGGGTTATAGTGCTGCTCCAGCTTCGTTAAAATCTCTTTAAGCGTTGTGTCCTTTGGCTCATCAGGCACAAGCAGATTTACAAGGGTTTCATATAATGCCGGACCCGCCTCCGATAAGAAGATCGCTTTCTTACGTTGCAACACAGCCAGGTTCTGGACTGCATTATCTGGAACTTCGAATATGTTATTTGCAGTGAAATACATTTCTAGCCGATCCACATACGCTTTAAAACATTCCCGATCATGTCTATATTACCCCAAATGTCCGATTACACCTGCCATTTTAATCTCTAGCTGTTCACACCGTGTGCTGTATTTTACTTCGGATTTTTTTCCAAAGACAGAAACTTCCAAAATCTCTCTGTCGGCTGGCTGAATCCTTCACCAACAAAATTTAAGCTTTAAATCATCTGAAAAATCCCATCTCAATCGCCAAATGTGATATATTCACAGAGCACAGCACACACAGCTCCTAACATGGCAGGCAGCTCTCTCGGAAGCCTCTGGAAATCTGCCTGGTTCTGTTTATTATTAACCCTGCACTTGCAGTGCACAATACGTCCACATCAACAGTGTGGAGCTACAAACATGACAAGCTTACAGACATTACAGGGCGGATCTGCAGGAGGAATGTCAGCGGGTGTGGTTGGCAGTCGGTGCCAGCGGGCGGTGGGCTGCTGAAAATCGGCCCCTTATATTGTACAGAGGGAGAATCACAGATATTTTTTGAAGTCAGTAACAAATTTCTGGCTTTAGATATTGTTTATAATTCACTTTTTCACTGTTCATAAATCAAACTGTTTTGTCATATCACCCTATGCACAATGCACATCTAGCTATTTGCAGCACAATCCTGCCAATCCCTGTAGATTGAATAAAGATGGAAATTTGTTTTAGCTTGTTTGAGTGTAGTTCAGATTTTAAAATCTATTTTATTTTTCTCCAGTCAGTCAGAGATGCAGAACCACATGATGGACCCATAATGCATCGCTTCCTGTGACAATGAACAGGACTCACCTGTGAAAAAACATTGTGATCCTTATCTTCATATACCGCCATTTTTGAAATCTAACTTTGACCCAATATATTAGAATTAGTTCCTTATTGATAAAGTTGATTTTCACTAAAAGATAATTAAATAAACTACTTTAAATAATGCAATTATAGATGGTACATATACTGCTGTGCCTCTACTAAATCAATTATTTGATTTCAATAATAGAATACGCTGAAGACCAAATGATACATTTTTTTCCTTCCTCTTCTGTAGACACTGTCCCTCGCTGCAGTACCGCTCCATGCGGACCACCAGCCCTTCGGTACCTTGCTCAAGTAGCCACTTTTTACTTATGAGCCTACACAATGAATGCTGGCAGGCTATGTGAACACGAAGGCATCATAACCAATGAAGCAGGCAGACAATGGAAGATGAAATTTAATACAGATATATGCAAGAAAAAATAGGGAACATAATAAATTGTTTTAGACTAGCTAGGGGGCGAGGCTGAAAGCGATCTGGGAATGATGGTAACTACAACACCGACCATGTCGAGTTGTTGCAAACCAACAATTAACAAAGCAAACAGAATACTGAGTTATATTCTCAAACTAGTAGAGTATAAGCCTTAGACCATCATGCTGAAGTTGTATAGTGCTCAGATAAGGCTGTACTTTGAATAGCAAGCAGTGCACAAGCCTTTGAAGCGGTGCAGAGAGGGACCAAGAACCCGATCGCCAGTGTTACAGAATAGAACTCTGAAGGAAGATTTAGAAAAATTTGGACACTTCGGGCTGGATTTTTGGCTTTGTTCATTTTGGGGTGGTAAAGGTGGTAGGGCGGTCCTGATAGCGCTCAGTCAGTAAAATTGGGCAGCTGGTCTGCGGTGGAGCGCTAAGCGAGCCATTCCACACCTCTCTTAGGGCACTAGGCCAGCTGAGCTTGCAAAAACCCAAGCTAAACAGCTGGCCTAGGAGCTGAAACCTGAAAGAAAAACACAAAAAACATTCCCAATAAGTAACTCTTGCCACCACAACATAAATCGCAAAAAAAAAACCAATCACGTTTACCTGAAGTGGACATTATTTACCTCACTGCTGCCGCTACAGCTCGGACTGCCCGCTGTCACAGGTGGTCCCAGCACGGCGCTCTACGGAGCGCTATGGATCGGGTGAGAGCTGAAGGTCCAGCCGGTGTGGCAACCAGGGGAGTGCACACCGGCTCACCTAGTCCCGGTGATAATGCTCCACGCCCCGCCGAAACCAACACTGAAAACCCTGACGGGCGCTGGGAGCTGGCCGCCTGCACGGAAGTGCTTACTGCCGCCATTTCCGCCCCTCCAGGGTGAAAACAGAAGCGGCAACTGGTGGAAAATCCAGCTTTGATTGGAGGCAAGGGAGTAGGCAATGAGAGAAAAAAAAATGGTCAATGGAATACAGACGGTTAATCTTGGCCACTGTTTCAAGTTAAATCATAACTTTAGGACAAGAGGACATGGTACAAACTGGTAAAAGACATATTCAGGAATTATCACAGATAGAATCACAGATGGTTACAGCACGGAAGGCGGCCAAGAGCACTTCAGCTAGTCCCACTCCCCCACCCATTCCCTGTAACCCTGCAAATTTCTTTCCTTCAGGAACTTATCCAACTCCCTTTTGAAAGCCATGATTGAATCTGCCTCCACCTGCCTTTCAGGCAGTGCATTCCAGATCCTAACCTCTCGCTGCATAAAAAAGTTTTTCTTCGTGTCGCCTTTGGTTCTTTTGCCAAACATCTTAAATCTGTGTCCAGACCCCTTATGATTCTGACTACCTTTATTAATTCTCCTCTCACTCTTCTCTGCTCTAAGGAGAAAAACCCCAGCTTCTCCAGTCTATCCATGTATCTGAAGTCCCTCATCTCTGGAATCATTCTCGTAAATCTTTTCTGCACCCTCTCTAATGCCTTTAAATCCTTCCTAAAGTGCGGTGCCCAGAATTGGACACAGTACTCCAGTTGAGGCCAAGCCAGTGTTTTATAGAGGTTCATCATAATTTCCACACTTTTGTACTCTATACCTCTATTCATAAAGCCTAGGATCCCGTAAGCTTTTTTAACCGCTTTCTCAACCTGCCCTGCCACCTTCAACAATTTGTGCACATATACCCAGAGGTCTCTCTGTTCATGCACCCCCTTTAGGATTGTACCCTTTAGTTTATATTGCCTCTCCTCATTCTTTCTACCAAAATGTATCACCTCGCACTTTTCTGCGTTAAATTACATCTGCAACGTGTCTGCCCATTCCACCAGCCTGTCTATGTCTTTTTGAAGTCTATCACTATACACCTCACTATTCACTATACTTCCACGTTTTGTGTCATCCACAAATTTTGAAATTGTGCCCTGTATACTCACATCCAACAGGAAGCATGCTTCACACAAAGTGATTAATTCTGGGTAGGGTAGTGGAGGCAAAAACTCTGGAATCATTTAAGAAACTGTTAGATACTGTAACTGAGGATTGTAGGTGGAAGAGTGATGTAGATGTACTAATCTTTGCGATCTTTAGGAGGGGAGTGAAACTGGGAGGTATAGGCCTACATACAGACACCATTGCTGACTGGGATAATGAAGACAATCAATACTAATTAGAACGGATATTTTATTAAAATAACCATGATCCTGTTTGTAATGTTTTGGGTACTTATATTGCTGATATTTTGCCTTACTATTCAGTAATGTAGAAGAAAAGGATGATGGCTTTACACAGCGATCAACCCACACCGAAGAAAGAGACTGTACGAGTTAATGAATGTGGGATCCTTGGTGATGCCTGGAGGAAATACGTAGACAGAAAAAATATTGTTCTGCAGTTTCTTGGAAACAATTTAAACACAGACATCTTGAAGCACTATGAAACGAGACTGGAACTTTTGAAAAAATGCTCTTATTACATAGATGTATTACCAAAGCACTTGGCATCAGGAGACCAACACTTATTTCAGCCCAATGTACTCTACCAGCTGATTGATCCATGCAAATTTCTCAGGATGAAAAAAATAGGAACTACTCAGGTCAAAATCCAGCTTCTGCTGCTAAAGGAATACCTCGGTGAACTGAAATATGGACGCGAAGAGTTGAAGGTCATTGCTAAGATATCAGATGTAACACTGTTTCTTTTACATTGGAACACTACCTGTTCTAGACTTGGACAGCTCTTCAATACATTAAAAAATTTCATATCAGTTCTTGTGCCTGGCAAACTTTATGTGAAGCATCATTTAATGAGTGATGCAAAGTCGAACAAAATACCTCAACTCAGAGTGGTTCTGAGAACCAAGATGCCTGTACTGTTTGATCGCAAAGAATCAACTGCTTATCACAATTCAGTGGAGTTGAAATGGTTGGACCTTGGAGACGAGGCTCATCACGAACTATACGAACTCAAATACAAACTCCTGGAGCCTCGCTATTGCTCTGAGAAGAACCAGTTTGGAGTGATTTCTGTAGAATCAAGCAGTATTGAGATTGTAAATTTGCTCGCTGATAGTTCATATGAATTTACAATTAGCCGAGCAGAGAATTACACATTTGTTTACTCAGCGTGGTGTGACATCATGACCCTGAAAACAAAAGCATCAAAACACCTGCAGTATGTGAGCAACAAAACATGCAGCTTCACATAGATTTCCACATTATTGCAAAAGGAATTCTCAGTCAATAGATGTTGAAATATTTTAGCAACTTCAGCTCTGCCTGAACTTCCATTCACGAATATAGTATACAATATTAGATGAAGATACACAAGTTTAGAAATAAAACAAATAGCAAAGGACAATAGCAACTACAAAAGCAAGAGATTCAGCCCATTATCAGTATATTTAGCTTTGTGTTGCGTAAATTTTCCTTGTGTTCATCATCTACATAAACACTTAAAACACACTGACATCACAAATATCTATTAACGCACTCATTCCTGGGGCCTATCACTTTGAAAATACCAACCATTCCTCAAATTTCACACGAGGACATTGATGGCTATCTTCATTTTAGCTATAAATAAACTCTTCTATTGATAAAGAAGCAATTTAAAAAGCTGGATTGTGTTAAAAGTACGGCACAGGTTTCCATATTAAACTTACTTTGTATGTAAGTTTTTAAAAAGGGGAATGTGCTTCTAAAGCGATACAGTATCATCCTAATTGATTTATATATTTTGCATTTATTTATTTTCTTCCCTTAACTAGATTTCTCTATTTACAGCTTATTCCCAGACCAAGTGTATTATTCCCAGTCTGTTCCGAGGCATTCGGCAATTCTGCCCTCCAAAGGCTTCTCAGGAAGTGCACAAGAGAATCCCGATATAACTCACTTGGTTTCTTTCCCTCCCTACTGTGGAGATCCATTTCAATCCAACTCATCACCTCCTCTGTAGGGTGTGTCGAAAAGCGAGTGCAGGATATGTAAGGATTATGGGTGCAAACCTACATCCCACCACCCTGTGGAACAGTACACTAGAGGACCTCTGCACCTCAGTCTACATTTAAACTGGTTAATGGCTCAGTGTTAGTCAAGTTTTGTCACTACAGGCCTTTGAGAACTGAAAGAGTAATGTTTATTAGGGCTTAATCTCAAAGTTGGACCTCTTGTCAGCAACAGTGGTGCTTTCACAAGAATAAACAAAGAAGTGCATCACAACAAGTGACTTGTAATAATGGAATGATGCTTAATAAATCAAATACATTTCTGTACAATTAATTTTCAAAAGGTTTTTATTGCATAAATTGCTGTGCAACTTTCTGTAGATTATAAAGTAACTTCATCCAGACTGTAATACCATCCTCCACGTTACATTCCTCCTTCTACAAAGGCAGCCAACTCTTTCTGGGATACAGCTTGAAGAAGACCAGCAGCCCTCTGATATTATGTCTCACCCACGTGGACATTCTTCACGAGTAACCTGTGCTGCGAATGTCAACGTGCCAATTGAAGGTGTGAATGTGGCTCTCCCATGTTTAAATGCCACTGCGAGGGAGTGTGTGTGTGGGGGGTGGGGGGGTCATCACAGTTCAGGCCAATTTTGTCTTCACCAAATGTGCACCAGGGAGTCACTGAATATTGATTGGCTAATTTCTCTTCTCCCCTGGGGACACTTGTAGCATCCTTACTACAGCCTCAGTGAGAGAGGCAGGAAAGGAGGGAAGGAGTGAAGGAGTGAAAGATGGAAGGAGGGAAGGAAGATATTTTATTTATAGAACGCCACTTTTCCTCACAATAGGATAATAGGAATTGCTAGACAAAAAAAGACCAAGACCCATCTAGTACCTTCTACAATTCTGGTAGTCGCATGATACAATGATAATGGAGTTGTTAACTAATCATGGCAATCAATATCTATCAATTAGTCTACAAATGACACAAGAAAAACCCTAGTGGTGGAACCATCGGTCCAAAGTCACCCAAGCATGTCACATTTGCATGTCTCAAATTACTCTCATACTCTATCCTGAAATGTTATTTTCTGAAATAAATGTATCTAGTATTCATTTGAATACATCAATATTAACTGCTTCCATCATCTCCCTAGAGAGTCCATTCCACATTGTGACCACTTGCTCACTGAAATATTGGGCCTGAAATTCCGATCGAGATCGTCCCGCGGGCAATCGACTGAAAAAGTTAAAAATGATGCGCACCTACTTGTTCCTGCTGCGCCCGTTCGAACTTCCGAACCTGAAGCCTTCACTCCTGCGCATCGGAGCACATGCACGTCAGGACATGCGCAGGGTTGGAGCTGTAGTCACGTGGC
The DNA here is from genome assembly GCF_044704955.1 of Pristiophorus japonicus. Classification (NCBI taxonomy): domain Eukaryota; kingdom Metazoa; phylum Chordata; class Chondrichthyes; family Pristiophoridae; genus Pristiophorus; species Pristiophorus japonicus. Next base: position 141,044,551 of record NC_091988.1, read on the forward strand.
TCTGGGCAGCCAATCAAGGTACAGTATTTTCTCATTCATAATAATGGGAAGTTGGAGTTCCCATTGTTATGAATGAGAAACTCCCCCAAACACACAAAACACTAATAAAAAATAGAAAAATACACAACATATTTAAGAATCATTTAAATTAAAAATCTTATAAAAATAATATTTTCATGACTTTTTTTAAAGATGCCTTAAAATAAACTTACTGTAGTGGGGAGGGCTTTTTAACAATAAAATGTGTTTTTATAACTTTATTTTAAAATGTTGTGTGTATTTTTAAATACTTGCGCCTGTAAAAGTAGGCTATACGCCTGCTTTTTCAGGTGCAAGATTTTTGAGGACATTTGCAGGACAGGATATGCGTAAATATCGGAAATCTTGCCCTACAAGTGTTCTCGCTCCCGATACGCGTGAGTCAGTCAAGTCAGAAACCTAACAGATCGGAAAAGCCGGTTTTCAGTGCATGCTTTGTATGGACCCGGGATATCGGAATTTCAGGGCCATTATTTCCTTAGATTACGTCTGAATTTACCTATCTTCAAGAATCAGCCACATCCTCTGGTTCTATGACGTTCCAAAGCACTTCACCAATGAATTACTTTTGCAGTGAAGTCACTGTTGTTTTATAGGCAAACACGACAGCCAATTTGCACATAGCAAAGTCCCACAAACAGCAATAAAACAAATAACAAGGGTTGGTCGTGTTGGCTGAGGAAGGAATGTTGGCCACGATGCCAGATTAACTTCCTGCTCTTCTTTGAAAAGTAACAGGATCTTTTACACCCATCCAAACAGGCAGAAGGGGAGAATTAACTTCTAATCTGAAAGACTGCAGCTCGGACAATACCTCTCTCCCTCAGCATGGAATTGAAGCATCAACCCAGATTATGCCAGTGTCACATTTCAGGATTTTTTTTTTTTTATATCAAAAGATTTTGGGAAAACAAAAATGTCATTTAAAGTTTATTAAAAAAATCAACTGTATTTGTGCAAGTTTTTAAAAAATATATAAAGAGACAAAAAGCAGCTAAAATGCTAATAAGTTCTGATCTTGCCTTTCCAAAAGGCTCGCCAGCGCCTCTGGGAGGTGGTAACTGGGCGATAAGGGCTTTTCGCCCAGGGACAGGTGGCGGAAGCGACCCTCCCGGAATTGCCCGTGGGATAGTGGTGGCGGAAACAGCTTTGTGTCACGCCCCATAGTTTTCACCCCGGGCGGCAACGCACACGGCGATGACGTCATCGCTGTGCGTATCGACCCCTTTACGCCCCGCGGGGGAAATTGCCCCGCCAGAGAGAGGTTGGCACGGGGTGATGCAAGTCGCAAAGCTGTGGCAGCTGAGGCGCCCTTAAAGGGGAGGGTCTAGCGCCGTGGCAGGCAGCTTTTATTTTTGTCGGCCGACTTTGAAGTCGGCACAACAATGGTGGCTGTTGATTCAGCGCGCCAACAGGCAGTCCCACACCGCCTCTTGGTGGCCTAATGGGCGCCATGGAAGCGGCTGCAGAGTTCGCAGCAGCCCACCCCTTTAAGAAATGGAGAGGGACATTGTGTTGAAAAACAAATACTCAAGTAAATTAAAAGCCCCTCGAGCACACGCACAAAGACACCAATTCCAGGTTATTTAGGTTCTGCTTTGGCTGGGCAATAAATTTTCATATAATTTGATTGTGTGCTTCAAACGGGACTGAGAGTAATTTTCCCCCTATAAATGGTAAGCAATTCATTAGCCTGACTCAATAACGGGCAAACATTGAGACTCATTGTGTTGGGAAATACCTGGTGCAGGGCACTGGGTGGGTGTGGTCTGGCAGGCCTTCTCTGGTCGCTGTAATCACAGCAGGATAAAAACACAAACAGAGATACAGGAAGTCAGTGAAGTTTTTATAAACAGAAAGCAGTGAATGCAAGCACTAACTATGGTTAGGAAAAGTCAGGAGGATAGTTTGGAGGTATTTTGCTTAAGTCAGGCAAGGTGACATGGGAAACTGTAGGTTGTTCAATATTTTTGTATTTTTACACAAAGACAAATTGTACGGATTGAGTCTAGTCGTAACTGTTGCTCTGTACCTGCTGTGAAATAAAGCAACTTAACAATTCATATCTGACCTTCTTTGCTCACCAGGTAATAATTCTGTAGTGTATGAATAAAGAGTCTGACCAGATACTGTGAGCTCAAAGTAAAGTGTGACCTTAGTCTTTTATTGCAGATCTCCAGAGTGCCTCTCCAGCTTGTGAGGCCTCCTTAAGTACAGGTGTTCCCAAGGGATTGTGGGATCTCTTGGGACTCCAGGGGATGAGCCCTCTGGTGGTTAAGCAAGCTATATACAAGTTTACATAATATAACAAAGTCAATCTGCCCTCTGATTACAGAGACAAGTGCAAAGACACAAATATCCAGTTCAGATGATGAGGGGACAGTACTGTTATATGGATTATGCTATCACTAAGCAAGTCTCGGGGAATATGGGCACAACCTTAAATGCAAGATGTTCAGACCACAGGAATCAGCACCACTGTATCCGAGAGAATATCTAAAGCAAGAAGTGCTCAAGTCCTGGAGTGGAGCTTGAACCATCTGTAATCATCCTTCTGATTGAAAGGTGAGTACCGACACAGGGAGGGAGCAGCGGGGTGGCCACTCCAGGGAGCAGTGCGAGCTGGTGCAGGAAGGCGACGGCAGCCAGGAGTGATGTCATCAAGGTCCAGTTCGGTGATTGGAGCGTGGCTAGGTCGGGGCGAAGGAGCGGAGAGAGATGGTAGAGGGACGTGATCGGGGCCCAGAAGAGGCGAGGGCCCAGGGGCAGCACGTGCCAGCCCACACTGTGTGCGCACTGGGTCCGTGCAGCAGAGCTGGTCTCCAGTCGTCTTGGATAACCCTGGCCACTGGACCAAGACCTAGCTCTGTCAAGCCCGTGTGGTGGCTGGCGTGCAACGGCCATCACGTTAAAAAAATCCACACACAGGCATCTTCCACCTTTCAAGACTTAGTTCAGGACTGGGACATTTGGTCCTTCATTGAAATACCTGTGAACTCATTCTTTTTTGGCATGGAAGCAAGTCATCCTCGTTTCGAGGGACCCCTATGATGTTGATGAGTGTGCTATCACTGAACCTATACTTGGGGATACGGAGATTAACTAACTCCCAGCAAGAGTGATTGCCAAGGCAGGAGAGGGGGAAATAAAGGATGTTTGTGTCTTTTATGGGTCAGTACAATCAGACATACATTTATCCACTTAAGCTACATTATTCAAAATTTTCTTCTGCCTCTGAATCTTGTTCATTTATAACAACTTTTCTCTCCCACTCCAATGGCTGCTACTCAGCATTGGCGAGTGAGTTTAGGTTTCTGACCCTGTAAATCCTAAATCCATGCTAAACTTTGGTTTCTCAAACAACATTCATTTGTCCAGCCATCTGATGTGTACAACATACATTTCAAATTTAAAAAAAGAAAATGCTGGCAACACTCAGGCCAGGCAGCATCCATGGTGGGAGAAACAGTTAACGCTTCAGGTCAGAGACCCTTGGAAGTATTTTGCTATTATACATTTCTAAATACCTACCTAAATATTCAGAGAGTAAAAAAATTGGCACTCCTTTCTTTAAACATCTGACTTTCTCTGCTTCTGCACGTGTACTGTCCGTTAGAAGAGAATACATCAGTTGTGACAAAAGGTCATTGACCGGATACATTAAACTTTGGCCTTCTAATCCCGGCCTTTCCCAGGTCCGTATGGAGTTTCTACGGACCCGGGAAGGCATCGGAAAAGCCAGGTTTCAACACACATTGCGCATGTGCTGAAAACCGGCTTTTCCGATCGGTCAAGTTTCTGGCTTGACAAATCTTGCGCATACCGGGAGCGAGGACATTTGCAAAGGCAAGATTGCGGGATTTACGCATATCTTGCCCAGTAAATGTCCTCAAAACTCTTGTGCCTGATAAAAAGCAATTGTAAAATAAAATTTTAAAAACATGTTATTGTTAAAAACCCTCTCCGCTACAGTAAGTTTATTTTAAACCATAATTAAAAACACTAAAAATTGGAAAAATATATATTTTTAAAAATACATAAATAACTAATTTAAATTAATATAAATATGTTGTGCTTTTTTTTCTATCTTTTATTATTGGTTATTACGGTTCGGGGGCATGGGGGGGTGGGAGGTTCTCATTCATAATAATGGGAACGCCAGAGTTCCCATTATTATGAATGAGAATATACTATACCCGATTGGCTACCCAGAGCCATATGACTCCAGCTCCAGGCCTGCGCACGCCCTGACGTGCACGTGCTGCGATGCGCAGTCAGGAGAGGCCTCCGGGCCGGGATCTTGCGTGGCCGCAGCAGCTTCAGATAGGTGGGCATCTTTTTTTCTAAAATCCATTCGAACACCTGTGGGAAGGAGAAACCGGGATTTCTGGGCCAATATTTCTCTCTCCACAGATGCTGCCTGACCTGCTGAGCAATGTCCCCCGTAAGCTGCACGGTCTCCTGCGCAGCCGACCTCCTCCAATGCACGGCCCATTCAAATTTCTGCTCGTGTGCGATCTCTACAATGTAAAAGCCGATGAGTGGTTTGCGCAGGACCTTGCAGGTGACTGCGAGGTAGCAGGAACATTGGTGCTGAGTATTTCCAGCATTTTATGTTTTTATTATAGGAGAGAATATATGGTCATCTTCAGTATTACAATTGCCAGTCAGCTCATATTTGCTTTGTATTAGCATACACATGAAAATCAAAGACCACACATCATTTCAATCATTTATTTTCTATTTTTTTAGATTTAACAAATAACCCAACCTCTTTAAAAAAAATCAACCTATTAGTGCAATTACAACCTTAAATCAAGTAACAAGTTGAATTTGCTTCCACTATAATTCTTGAAAAAAACTGAATCTAGCTTAATCATGTGATTCTCCTAAAGTTGATTATTCACCAGCGAAAGACACCACCTGGTTTATTATAAAACGGAGGGAGTGAAGGATTTGTTGTATGCCGTGCATGGGACTGGGAGACCTCGGTTCAAATTAGTTTTATGCTGCAATAGTCTCGGCAAAGTCATATACCTCAGCACTGAGTTGAAGGAATGGGATCAGCCAATAAAAAAAAAGGATAAAACGACTGAACCGAGGTCAAATAACAAAACAAGCACAATACATTGTTTGGACTTGGGAGTGAATACCATGCCAACCCAATTCTCTAAGGATTGCCAGAATTGTGATTTTGAGGATTGTGCTAATCACCAGTGTTCACAGGGAGTGCCTCTTGGAAAACAGTGGGTGCCCAGCTCATGATTTTCCATTAATTCATTTTAATGAATAGTAAATCGCTGGCTAGGTGCCAGTGATGTTCCAAGATATGCTCTCTGGGAGTGTCGCATAATGGAATCATCCAAATGTTACTGATACAAACTGCACTGACAGCACTGGTATGTTGTGCAGAAGATACGGAGCATACAGCAAGTTTCTTTGTGAGCATGATACAGAAATTTTACTATAAACCTCCACTGAAACTATCCCTCTTAATTGCCCTAATTTGTTTTATCACATACAAACCAAATCAATATTTTAAAATATGTACAAATAAAACCGATCATCACCTTCCAGACAGAGAATGAAAAATCCAATTCAAAAGCACGCTTTGATTTTGGAAGTTTTGAAAAAAAAAGATACTGAAAAGGGGATTTAAAAAAAAAATCTTAATTTGGTTTACAGGACCACACGCACAAATGATCCAATTTCATCTGCTATTCCCATCAGCACGTTTGAGGTCATCAAGATCAGGCTGACAAATAGAAATGAAACCAATTAGCTATAGCTCAAAGCTGGCCCCATTACCGCATGCTGTTAGTAACTGCAGCCCCAACCAAGATGTTTAAAAAAAAATCCACAATTTCAGAAAACAGAAACCTATAGGAAAATTATATTTTACATTTTATGCAAAGAAAATAAAATGCAATAGCTACAGTCATGGACATGAAATTGCCCTTCAGAAGAGTTCAATGCATTTCCCAAACAGCAGGAAGGTTCGGTATTGAATTTAATTTGACATGATCAATGGTTTTGTGGAAAGCAGCAAATTAAATTCCAACTATACTCACTGCACCAGAAACTGTCACTTTGGGAGTGAAATACTTCTTCCACTTTTCTTTGGTGTTCAGACACCTTTCCCCACAGTTCTTTGTACACTGCACATCATTCCCCAGCCAAGGCGGCAGCAGATGTCTTACTCTGCTCTTTGACCACATAATAAGGTATGTGTGACATGAAATAGCCTTGATCACTTGTCCGCCAATTATTTCTCCCTCACCTCACTGCCAATCAAGTCTCTGCGGGTCACCTGCCCAGAAGACCCAGGCGAGATCAGAAGCTCATAACATGGAGAATTATTCTATCGCAGAGAGTTCTTGCACCAATACATTAAACAAATGGTTGCTGAAACGTTTCCTATTGGGGATAATACCAGTACATAGTTTACCCCACTATACGGAACTTATTAAAATCATGGTGACAGGAATTCCTCACTAGAGTAGTAATTCCATACGTGAAATAAAGGCCCAATGTGATGTGGGCCAGTCAATTAAACATGGTGCTACGAGAGTAAATTTTTTACAAGAATGTTTTTTGGGCAGAGGTGCTCTTAATTTTTTTACAGTAATTTGAACAATCTTTAGGAGGCCTCTGGGTGGATTTTTTCCCCAGTACATAGGGAAGAAACTATGTGAAATATTGTGCAGACTCTGCTCATGAATCTTTAAAGGTTTCCCACAACGAATACAACTGGAAGGACACAGTTTTCCTCAGTTACTATAAAGCCTACATTTTTGGAGCAAGGCTTTTAAGATTAGGTAATTGCTTAAGCAGAGCATGGTGATCTATCCCAATAGTTGCTACAAGTCCGTCATTATTGGAAGGAGAGTCACTGTAATTGATGGCATCTCCTTTAATTGTTGTCATCTGACCTCCCAAAGCAGTCAGTATGGCATCACCAGCACAAATGTCCCATTTCTTGATGAAGGTCACGTGGATATACAAATCTGCAAGGTCAGGTTGCTTATCTTCTCCAGTATCCAAGAGTGAAAGAACTTTGTACCCTGTTATGTTTTGAAGCAAAATATATACATGGTCAAAATAAGGTTCCCGATGGAATTTCACCCAAAGAATAAAAAGGTCTGCTTAGCTTACAAATGCTTCAATTATTCAAGCCTATATCATGTGATATCAAAAAACACATTGTTTACCTCGTGCCAATATAGTAAGCAAATATCAGATTAGAATTAGGGAGCACTGGAATCCAAAAGCACCAGTGAAACCTGATGTGAGGTCAGAAGAGACAGAGGTAAGTGAAATGTATTAATTATTGGAAGGATTCCTTGGTGGCCAGGAGAAGCACAAGTAGACCTCTCTCGCCCTGACCGGTAACAGCTCTGCAACTGTCTCTCAGCACTAACTTTGTACTGGGTCACTGGCAGCGCCCAGTTCCCACCCCAATTCCCGCTCTCAACCGCCGGCCTGGTCATCATTCTCGTCAGCTCCAGGCGGGAAACAGATCTACTGTATTAAAATGTGGACCTGGAGTTAAAATGGCCCAGGCCTCACGCCGACAAATCATGCCCACCCTGCAACGAACCTGCTGCAGGTTAAAATGGAGATTGCAAGTCCTGGCCCAAGCAAATTGCTTAGCTGCGCATGGGTGGCTAACTAATAACTACAAGGTAGTTATTTCCATTTGAATATACAGGTGTGACGTCCGAAATCCAGAAACCTCAGGACCGAGGCCGTTCCGGATTGCGGGTAATTCCGGATTTTGGAACGTCTTTGCCTGGGCCGAGGTAGGAAGGCTGGGGTGGCGGAGGAGGGGGGAGGTCAGGCTGCCGAGGTCAGGTCGCTGAGGTGGCGTGGGTGGGGGGGGAGGGAGGGAGGGAAGGTCAGGTCGCCGAAGTAAGCGGGGGGGGGGGGGGGGGGGGAAATGAGGTCGGGCCAAGGCGGAGTCATCCAGATTTTGGAACATTTTCCGGGTTCCGGCGACCCCACCAATGATCGGCCCGGTGTCTGGATTCCAGAACATTCTGAATTTCGGAACTACGGATTTCGGACACTCAATCTGTACTCCATTGCAAATTCCTGATAATATTTTTTATCCATTCATGGGATGTGGGTGTCGCTGGAATGGCTGTTATTTATTGCCCATCCCTAATTGCCTTTGAGAAAATGGTGGTTAGCCGCCACCTTAAACCGCTGCAGTCTATGTGGTGAAGGTACTCCCACTGTGCTGTTAGGTAGGGAATTCCAGGATTTTGCCCCAGCGACGATGAAGGAACGGCAATATATCTCCAAGTCTGGATGGTGTGCGACTTGGAGAGGAACTTGGAGGCGATAGTGTTCCCATGTGGCTGCTGCCCATGTCTTTCTAGGTGGCAGAGTTCGCAGGTTCAGAACGTATGGTCGAAGCAGCTTTGGCGAGTTGCTGCAGTGCATCTTGTAGATGGTGCACACCTCAGGCACGGTGCTAATTTGAACAAAAAACACATGATGCTTCAAAAGCAAATGACTTAGAGGTGAATGATACATCTGTGCAGCGAGCTGGTGCAGCACAGGTGTGGGCCTTTAATTGCACACAGGAGTGTTCAATGCCACATGGGACGTACCAAACATAGGCAAAATTAAGCTTCCCCATAGGGAAAGCGCCAAACTGGACTGTGAATCAGCTCAATATTGCACAGCTCCCAACAGTCAGGTACTCTGGTGGAGATCTTGGAAAGAAAAATCTGCTGGACCTCTCCTTTGAAGAAGAAACAGTGCTGAAGGGAATTAATTAAATATTTTCAATTACATTTGTGTTATTTCCTAATTAGCTGCTGCCATGGTATTCATGATTAATAAAAATGGCAGCTTACGTTTCTAATATCTTTGCTGCGGTCTATCATAATACACAACAGAAGAGTTTCCATAGTGCACAGCAGGCCATATTTTCCTCTCACTTCAAATTTTAGCAAAGAAGCAGCCAACCATCGTCAGTGTTATCTGTTAATAGATAGCACGAAAGGAATATTGGCCCATGCTGACTGCTGCTGGTTAAAAGCCAATCAGAAAAACCTGAGCAGAACAACACACGGTGGGAGACAATCAAAAAGGTATCATTTAACTCTGTATCAGACAGAAGTAAACAGTGCAGGAGGTTTCTGGCCCAGGCCACAGGTGCAGCAGTTATTGGCAGGCAGGTCAAAGTCGAACAGCAGGAGGAGAGGCAGTCTGGGATCACAAAGGGCACAGTCACAGCAGCAGGCACTAACTATGTAACGCTTGGAAATACAGCACTTTAAACAGTAGTTCCTGGGATGTAAACATAAAGCTTTGACTCGGGGGCAATCAAGCATGCAACAGTTCTTTGAAGGAAAAGCAAATGGCTGTATCCTGTGAGAAATCGGCTATGGGGCAACCACAGCCAATGATGCTCAGCACAGTTCCATACCCCAATAGTTATAATGAGGCACTAGGATGAACCACAATCCTTACTGCGCAACGATTGGGGCTGCTAAAGTAATGCTTAGTGCTTGGATTGGTCAGGATGGGGTTACACTATCCCACAGAGGTGGTGTACAAAATGAGAAACTTTACTGTTGTCTTGCTTGATCAATAGCTACAAGCCATTATTTTGAACGATAAAGGAGTGAAGGGTTATGGGGAGCGGGCAGTGAAGTGGAGCTGAGCCCAAGATCAGATCCGCCATGATCTTATTGAATGGCGGAGCAGGCTCAAGGGGCCAAATGGCCTACTCCTGCTCCTATTTCATATGTTCTTCAGGGAAATGGTGCACAGCAGAAAACCAGTTATTGCAGGTGGACAGAGTGGTGTGTAACGAGTAAGCTCTGCAATTGGATGTTGGGTGGTCTGAACCGTTTTCACACTCGGGCCTCCTTTGAATGCAGCCGGCAAGCTGTGGGCACCAAACGGATACTGCGCTGGAGCTCAGTTGGGTGGGTGGGAAAGTGGTCAGCTCCTACACCGAGCTGGCTGGCAGGTTGGACTTGCTGGGGGCTGAGGAGTGGGGGTGAGGAGGGGTTCATGCACTGCAGTAGGTCGTAGACAGTTTTTGCAGAGCCAGGAGGGGCACAAGGAAGAGAGAATTGGGGCCTTTTTGTGGCGTGGCCATAATTGGTCCCTTTAAGGACTGCTGATTGAAATACGCAGCACCCAGTTGTGCCCAGTGACATGGGTTTCCAATTTGCATATTTAAACAGCTTCCACCCCAAAGCAGACAGGCATGCTTTGCGCCATTTACAGGCCCGCCTGAAAATTACACTGGGATGGCAGAGGGTCCTATTCAGCCTGATTTTCCTCTGTCCTCCGCCCATTTTTTCAGGCGATAAATGCGCTGATGGCAGTTAAAAATTGCCCCCTATTTCTTTCCATTGAACATATTTAGAATCATGGAATGATGTGTTTTACTTGCAGATTTGTTGCAGAGAACTGTGTGGGTTCTTTACTTGTAGACTTTTTAATTTGTGCACAAAGAGCAAGACTGCCAAATATAATAAAAGTGAATAAAAGCTGTTGGGTGCCTGTGATACAAGGTTTATTTCTGCATCTCTCCTTGTGCGCCATTAACTTTTGTTGGTTGTCGATTTTCACGGCCACTACGTGCTCCTCCTCACTGATGGAGTATGACTGGTGGCTTCAAGCACAAGAATACAGCAGATTCGGCAGACTTGTCTTCACTGCGCTTTGCAATGTTCTGCCATTGATCAACAGAGTACGATGGGCGAGATGGCCCATGGAAGCCTTTCCTGCAATACCTTTCCACTACCTTCAGAAGTCATTAAACGTCATTTGCATTACCCTCCTATTTTAACTTGCATTACCGTACTTGCTACATTCGTGCAAACATTTCCCAATTGAATAAATTTTCTGCACGGATATCCTTCACAACTGCGACGTTCCATCATCTCCATAAAAGTCTTGTGCTACGACTTTACATTAATGTTCTTGTCCGAGCGTTAAATTGTGCATCTTTCTCCACATCTCCTACCAGATGTGCACAAAGTTCTCATTATCTGTGATATATCCATAACCCAAAGGGATACAGCCCCACCACCAAAAAAAGACCCTGCTGTTAAAGAACATTTCTGCATAAAATGTCCCGTGCACCCACTTTCTATGAACACTCCACTCCACCACTGGCTTACCAAATTGCTCATCATTTGTACCAATTCAGCAGATAATCAGCTGCTTGGGAAGTGTGAAAGGATCATTGTTACAAGTGTGTTGCGATTGGCTTCCCCCACACCCTAAATTTCACAAATTAAATCGCACTTTCCTAAACTGCACCTTCTCATTATTTTGTTTGCAAGTTGGAAATAACAGGAAAAAAAAAAAGTATTTAGCCCATTCTCTGACAAAAGGGGCAAATGTGCAGCATGCTGTAGCAAGATTTGATTACAATTGCACAACTACTAAATAATATGAGCACCCATTATATGCAGTTGCATCACTGTTTACAAAGACAACGTCAGGTTTCAATGCTTGTAGTGACAGGGTTTGCAAGCTATGCTATCGTGGAAATATGAAGGGCTAGATTTTCGTCTACGATCCCACTACAAAATGGGAAGGATAGTGGGGAAGAATTGGGTGTCAAGGTCCACTGATGCATCCTTCGCCCTGATCTCGATTCCTCCCCAGCCCTATCCAGGAAGGTCACTAGCTGTCCTTTGCCACTCGATGCATATAAATGCTGGCAGAGAGGCAGGCCCCTGCAAGCTGCCCAATTTCCCTACTTACCCACTGCCATCTTGGTCTAACCTAAAAACCACCAGAAGGATGGCAGCAGTCCCTGGGATTGTGGTGTCAAGCTCCTGAAGTAGCCTAGTAATGGCTTTCTCTGCTTCTGTATTGGCCCACACACTTACCTGCTGAAGGCACCAGTCCAGCCTGAAGTCCTCAGTCAAAGTGGTACTGCAGTCACTGGAGTTTTACTGCACCCTCCCCTTCTGCTGTTGTAGTGGTTGTCCTGCTGCAGCACTGCCTCACTTTGCTCCTCCCCTGCAGCATGCTTCTTTTTGAAGGCAGCGATCTCACTAGGAGCCCCGAGATAAAATTGGCTTGGGGTCACATGGGTAGATAGACTACACAAACCCTACTTGGGTGGATTTTGGAAAATCCAGCCTCAACTGTAATGCAACATGACAAATTGTTTTGTTTTCCACCTAGAATAAGTTGTTAGTTTTTTTTTAAAGTCACATTTTGTATTCATCAGCACGAGTGATATTAACATTGTGATCAATGTTAATGAACTGATTCAATTAATCTAGATTTACTAATTGGGATGACCCACCTGCACCCCCTGCGGCGATAATGGTAGTGTCATTTCCAAAAACCCCTTTGCTGTAAGACATCACTGCTCCTGAGTGGGATCTGGAGACAATTACTGTAGGTGTCTTCTCATTGTAGGATTTCCGTGGATGAATGTTCGATGCACCGTCAACCATAGCCCAAGCTACAAGATTAAAAAGTATAGAAAACACATTGTTTTGGATGCCAGGCAAGGAATGCTAAAAGATAGCAACTCTTAATGCTTTCTTATTAAAGCAGATATATTAAGGTGAAGAAAGACTTGCATTTATATAGCATCTTTCACGTCCATCTGGACGTCTCAAAGCACTTTACAGCCAATGAAATACTTCTGGAGTGTCATCACTTTTGTAATGTGGGAAACACAGCAGTCAACTTGCGCACAGCAAGCTCCCACAAACAGCAATGTGATAATGACCAGATAATCTGTTTTTGTTATGTTGATTGAGGGATAAATATTGGCCAGGACACCGGGGATAACCTCCCTGCTCTTCTTCGAAATAGTGCCATGGGATCTTTTACGTCCACCCAAGAGGGCCTCGGTTTAATGCCTCATCTGAAAGATAACGCCTCCGACAGTGCAGACTACCTCAGGACTGCACTGGAGTGTCAGCCTACATTTTTTGTGCTCAAGTTCCTGGAGTGACTCTAAGGCGAGAGTGCTACCCACTGAGCCACAGCTGACACTTATTAGACAACAATCCTCTTTCAATACCAATTCCCAGTAGCTACAATGCTTGAGGAAATCATTGGAATTCAAATCTACACCTTGAACCTCACATTTTTACAACAATAACAACTTTATTTATATAGCACCATTAACGTAGTAAAATGTCCCAAGGCGCTTCACAGCAGCATTATAAATAAACTTCGACACCAAGCTACATAACGAGATATTAGCGCAGATGACCAAACGCTTGGTCCAAGAGGTAGGTTTTAAGGAGTGTCTTAAAGGAGGAAAGACAGGTAGAGAGACAGAGAGGTTTAGGGAGGGAATTCCAGAACTTAGGGCCTTGGCAGCTGAAGGCATGGCCACCAATGGTTAAGTGATTATAATCAGGGATGCTCAAGAGACCAGCATTAGTGGACCGCAGATATTTCGGGGGGTTGTGGGGCTGGAGGAGATTACAGAGATTGGGAGGGGCGAGGCCATGGAGGGATTTGAAAATAAGGAAGAGAATTTTAAAATCAAGGTGTTGCTTAACTGGGAGCAAATGTAGGTCAGTGAGCACAGGGGTGATGAGTGAACGGGACTTGGTACGACTTAGGACACGAGTTTTGGATGACCTGAAGATTTATAAAGGGTAGAACATGGGAGGCCGGCTAGGAGTGTGATGGAACAGCCAAGTCTAGAGGTATCAAAGGTATGGATGAGGGTTTCAGCAGCAGATGAGCTGAGGCAGGGGCGGAGTCAGGTGATGGTATGGAGGTGGAAATAGGCAGTCTTAGTTATGGCGCGGATGTGTGGTCGGAAGCCCATTTCAGGGTCAAATATGACACCAAGGTTGCAAACAATGTATCTGACTACATTGTTTAGACCCAGAGGCAGTTATCAACTGGTAAAAATACCATATTATTAGTGTGAAAATATGACAGATGCTGCAAATTTTGGCATTTTGTGCACTAATCTTGCCATTGCTAACTTACTCCAAAATATTCTGCATTTCTAATTGGAATAGGCCACAGCAAGCATAGCGCCAAATCAGAAGCCAAAGACCAGTGTACTTTGTCACGCCATAGACAATTCCTGATACATTACAGTAAATCATTTTAGCTCAGTTGATTTTTCAACCATCGTATATATATATATATATTTACATACATATAAAATATTAAAATATTTTGGGTTGAGTTGTGTATTTTCTACATTTAAAAAAAAAGCTTAAGGAAATAACTAAAAACCACTAGAATTACTTTTAGAAGATTTTTTTTCACTTTATCCCAGTGATTCGAAATGAAATTGAAAATGTGCTCTCTTCCCTAATTCTTCAGGATTTGAAACTCTGTAGTTGAATTCCATTATTTTGTAGTCACCCACTGTGATTCTTTGATAAACAGGAGAGTTTTATTATGTTAAAGTACTTTCATTTTACACAAAAGAAAAAAATTCAACTATTGTTTCGATTAGAGATCTATCAAATTTAATATTAAATGGAAGAAACCATGAATTGCTTATCATTGCCCAGCATAAATGACAGTTTGAAACAAGGATTGAGGATCTCAATCCTTTCCTAATCCCAGAGAGTTAACCCATGTTTATCAGCTTTTAGTATTTGCAAGTAATAATTATCAAATTGAATTGTAACTAAGCTGATCTAAATTAGTCTCTTTGGGCTCAATTTCCCTCTTGGCCGATTTTTGGCACCCAGAACGATTAGCAAACGTTTTTTTTGTGCCCGATTGCAGAGAGAAAAAAAGTTGCAACTTTCCCCAAAGTAAAATTTCATTTTGGTGCTGCGGTACCCGAAGTTAAGTCTGGGAGGGGAGCTTCAAGTCTGCAGCAAAAAGTCTCTGACCATGTGTCGGAAAAAAAAAATCACAGTCAACTGCCTGGTCTGGATCAAAAGCTTGTGAACCTGGTCTGCGCATGCACAACACTAGGCTCTGTCTCTATGGAGACGCACGCACTGTGATTTATGGCACTTTGGTGATAACTTTGGGCGAAATGTGTATGTTTTCTGCTGTGCACAAAACTGTAGTGCCGTCTCTGATGCTCACCGGGCTCGAGGCACAAGTCGGAGTGCCGGCCGGCAGGATTGCTCCCTCAGCCGGACAGGAATACAGGAGATCGGCACTCGGCTTGGAAAGAAGCCGGGGGCGGGGGGGCGGTGGGGGCGCGGTGGATTCCAAGCGCCGAGCCCCTGCGCTTGTGTACAGCCGAGGAAGCGATCCTGCCGCAGGCCGGCACTCCTCTGACCCGTGCCCAGAGCTCCGTGAGCAGGGATTCTGCAATGGGATGGAGTCACAATTTGCCTTCTCACATAACATTCTCACATGCTAAACATTATGTGGAAAAAATTACATTTCTAATAGTGAAAAATTTAATTTCTAACATTCTGTGGGAAAAATTAACTGAGTTATTTTCTGAGTTCCCTCTGCCAAAACCATCATGAATGTGTGTTTTAAATTGTATTCTTCCCTCGCTCCAAAAACTCAAACATATTCAGTGACGATTTTCTTAAGTTAACGTAGGATTTTTCTGACCGGTACTTAAGGCCACTCACTCTGTGCTGTCCTTAAAAAAGCGATTTTGGTGAAAATCACTTAAATGGCCAAAGAGGCCCCAAAACGGCACAGAAATCAGTTTTCACCCGGACCCAAAATATTTAATGCTGACTGTCGCCGCCAGCCTACAAACTTTGAGGAAAGTTACAAATTCACAATTGCTCCAAAAAAAAAAATCAGCCAACGCCAAAAAAACGGTGCCCAATGGTGGGAAAATTGAGCCCTTTGTCCTTTCAGTTTGCAAAACACAAGTGAAGTATCCGACAGTTTTCAGATCCTCACATTCATTTGTTGAGTCCATTTTTAATTACATTTAAATAAAATGTCCGACATCAATCTATTAACACTCGCAATTTAAAGCAGAAATTAAAAAGTGGTAGTGTTAGTTCTATGGTTACTCCTTCACCCCTCCACTTTAGAGATAATTGCTGAGTTCGTTAAAATGTGAATCTCCTTATCAACTTATCAAACTAACAACCTACTACCTGTATTTCTTTGAAATTAGACTATGTGCAGCCATCGCTGCCCCTGTCATTGATTCAAAGTATTCCATCTTTATTAGGGGGCGCGGGGGTTTCGATGAGAGAAATAGCGACAAGAACCTGCCAGATCAATGATTGAGGAAAAATAACTTTGGACTGATTCAGGTTGGGACATCAATTAATTGCAGTCTTTTATAATGTTGAGCAAAAATGAAACAAATGCTATTACATTAGTAATCCACAAAATTGGCCTTTCATACAGATACAGAATATTTTCTGTGAAATAGGAGGGAAAAGCTGGTGCCTACATCATCTAAAAGGCCTTCAACTTCATGACTTTAGGGACAGATATTAGTTGCAACAGTTTATTGCTGCATCCTCCAGTTTATTTGTGCAAGTCTATTTCTGCTACTGCATCAGGATTCAGCCATGGCTCAGCACCTCAGTGGGTAGCACTCTCGCATTCGCGTCAGGAGGTTGTGGGTTCAAGTCCCACTTGAGTGCAAAAATTTCATGGAATCATACAGCATAGAAGGAGGCCGTTCAGCCCACTGTGTCTGTACCGGCTCTTTGAAAGAGCTATCCAATTAGTCCCACTCCCCTGTTCTTTCCTCTTAGCCCTGCAAATTTATCTTCCAGATGGACGTAAACGATCCCATGGTACTATTTCAAAGAAAGTAAGTGAGTTATCCCCAATGTGCTGGTCAATATTTATCTCTCAATCAACTTCACTAAAAAAAACCAGATTATCTGGTAATTATCACATTGCTGTTTATGGGAGCTTACTGGCTGCTGGGTTTCCTACATTACAACAGTAGCTACACTTCAAAAGCATTTCATTGGCTGTAATGCGCTTTGGGGTGGCCCGAGGTCATGAAAGCCACTATATAAATGCAAATCTTTTATAACAATCGTACTCTTGACAGAATTTCTGTTTAGCAACTGATTATCATGATGACTAGTGGTTGAAGACAAAGTTACAAGAGAAATTACAGCACTAGAGCAGACACATAAAATGAAACCAACCACTTTAATGGGGCTTATTTACAAAGAGAATCAGCAGCTTTGAGCCGATTCACAGAGTGAATGGCAATTTCAGTCACTGTGGAACATAGTAGTTCAGTAAGATTGAGGTTTACTTTTTGATAACCTGTTCGAGGGAAATATATGATTCAAGGTTCAGCTCACCTATTATTCATTTCCACTAAAGCAAATTTAAGTACGGTGGGTATTGGAAATCAACAATTGCACTTGTTTCCATAGAGACAGGCTTCAGCCTTTCATCCTCACTTCAAGGACCATAACATTCCTCTCTGTAATTATCCAGCAAACAGGGCTCCTGACATCTGTCAGTAATATAGACAGCTCAATCACCTGTTACACATGCACGCACACTATAGTACACCAATATTTTGCATTTTGTGCCTGTCAGGAGTATTGAGATGTTACATTTCCTCCCATCCATCACCCGTCTTCTCTGTCCTGGCAATTCATGGTTTTGCAGGCCATGGAGTGAACATCATTTGTACACATATCAATATGCAATTGCTGATTTGCCATTTTTAGCATTTATTTATTACTGAGGGACCTTTTAGCTAAACAAGCTTGAGAAGTAGCATATCAACAGCAACCAATGCTTACAAAAATATAAAAGAATCCTTAATAATTGGCTGGATTTTGCTGTGAGCAATGAACCAACGGCATGAGCCATAGACTGTCTATGGTCTCTTACACAGCAAGTTGCTGTTAGCCGAACATCCAAACAGTGCAGTGCCCTCTAATGGGGATCTCGGACATGTGCGAATAGGGCAAGCAACTCTGTCTCAACCAATCAGATTG
The DNA here is from genome assembly GCF_044704955.1 of Pristiophorus japonicus. Taxonomy (NCBI): domain Eukaryota; kingdom Metazoa; phylum Chordata; class Chondrichthyes; family Pristiophoridae; genus Pristiophorus; species Pristiophorus japonicus. The sequence continues at coordinate 141,062,454 of NC_091988.1, forward strand.
AAGAATCCTTAATGAGGCACGCAGAGTCTGACCCAAGAAATACAAGTCCAAATATTTAATTCAATGGCAAATAAGGTACAGAAAACAAAATAAAGAGATGGACAGAATGATTAGATTAAGAGAAAGTGATAAAAGAGAGAAAGTAAAAAAAACTAATTAAAAGCTGAAGGAATGAGATTCCACACTTGTAAAAATTAACTTTCAGTGCCAGAAAGGTTGTTTGGCAGTAATTAACACGCATTATTCCATTAAAGTACTGGGATCCATTGTTAAGGAAATGGTATCAGGGAATGTAGAAAATCATAACATTATTAGGCATTAAGCATGAAAGGGAAACTGTGTTTGACAAATTTATGAGAGTTTTTTGAGGATGTAACTAGCAGGGTAGATAAATCATCATAGGCAGTCCCTCGGAATCGAGGAAGACTTGCTTCCACTCTTAAAGTGAGTTCTCAGGTGGCTGAACAGTCCAATACGAGAGCCACAGTCCCTGTCACAGGTGGTCAATGAGGGAAAGGGGGGGTTGGGACAGGTTTGCCGCACGCTCTTTCCGCTGCCTGCGCTTGATAAAAGGGAACCAGTGGATGTAGTATATTTGGATATCCAAAAGGTATTCGATAAGTTGCCACATAAAAGATTACACAAGATAAGAGTTCATGGGGGGTGGGGGGTGGGGTGCGGGGGTAATATAGTAGCATAGATAGAGGACTGGTTTAACATACAGAAAACAGAAGGTAGGGATAAACGGGTCTTATTTAGGTTAGCAGGCTGTAACTAGAGGGGTGCTGCAAGGATCAGTGCTGGGGCCTCAGCTATTTACAATCATATTAATGACCTAGATGAAGGAACCGAGTGTAATATATCCAAGCTTGCTGATAATACAAAGCAAGGTGGGACAGTAAGCTGTGAGGAGAAAACAGTCTGCAAAGGGATATAAAAAGACTAAGCGAGTGAACAGTAAGATGGCAGATGGAGTATAAAACAGGGTAATGTGAGGTTATTCACTTTGGTAGGAAGAATAGAAAAATAGAATATTTTTTAAATGGTGAGAAACGTTTAAATGTTGGTGCTCAGAGAGATTTGCGTGTTCTTGGACAAGTAACACAGAATACTAGCATGCAGGTACAGCAAGCAATGAGGAAGGCAAGTGGCATGTTGGCCTTTACTGCAAGGAGGTTGGAGTATAAGAGTAAGGAAGTCTTGCACCAATTGTACAGGGTCTCGGTGAGACCACATCTGGAGTACTGTGCACAGTTTTAGAATCATAAAATGGTTACAGCATGGAAAGCAATTCAGCCCATCGAGCCCATGCTGGCTCTCTGCAAGAGCATTTCAGCTAGTCCCACTCTCCTGCCCTTTCCCCGTAGCCCTGCAAATGTTTTTTCCTTCAGCTATTTATTTTGATCTCCTTATCCATGAAGGATATACTTGCCTTGGAGGTGGTGCAATGAAGGTTCACTAGATTGATTCCTAGGATGAGAGAGCAGTCCTATTGAGAGAGATTGTATAGAATGGGCCTATACGCTCTGGAGTTTAGAAGAATGGAAATGCCCCTTTAAATGTTCTCAACGTGTGTCCCCAACACTAGCGCAAGTAGCTTATCCAATATGGAAGGCAGTGCACGTCTGGCCGTAAATATGCACCCACATCCTGCCCACTATATAGAGGCTTAGAAAGCTATTTAGCACCTGAGAAAATGAGCGCAGCAACTATTTTTAGCTGCATCAGTAATCAAGTGCCTCCCTGATTAAGGTGGGGGGGGGTGGGGGGGAGGGGGGCACACTCCAAAAACATTTCAAGTGTCCCCTTGTTTTTTTTTTTAGGGGCACTAAAAACACAAATTATACAAGTGCCTCTGGCTAAAAAGGGAGGGGGGCACTCAAACCGACAAACTTAAATTAAACTTTGGACATGGTTCAAATTAAAATTTGGTTGCTGGGAGTGATGATGCACTCCAGTCCCTCCGGCTCCCACCTCTCGCGGAAGGCCACGAGTGTACCAGTGGACACCGCGTGCTCCATCTCCAGGGACACCCTGGCCCGGATGTAACGGAAACGGGAGCTGCATGGTTGAGTGGCGAGAAAACAGGTGTTAATTCAATTTGCAATCACCATTGATTTAATGGTGGCAAGACTATGATAATTAAATTCTCATTCTTTCTACAAGGGTTTGGGCGGAACAGTGCAAAAGCCCCAAGAAATTATGGTGTGGTGTAGGTAATTTCCTGCAAATTTTGCACTAGAATAATGGCATATGCTGTAGCTGTACCATAACTATCACGCATATTTCAGGAGATTCAAGGTGGGATTAATAGGAGGGCACGGACATCCTAATTGACATTTTCCAATACTTTGAGCATGCAGGACATTAATTCTTCATCATGCCTATGTAAACTAGACATCCAAGGTTGCTAGGCATTACTTGCATACTGAAGTTGAATAAAAGAACACAGTAATGTTAAATGGCAGCGTTGCGGATCAGTCACCCTTATTAAAAATTGCCTGATTTTCATCTCCATTGAAAACCATGGAAATGAAAAGCGGGCAGTTGCTAGAATGGGAATCCAATCCATAACAGCAGCTTTAAGCACAGCCCTCAAATTGAAAATCTACCCTTTCACCTTATAGAACTCTGAAAATGCAGACAGGTGTACCTCAATAACTGCGTTCAAGCACTACACAAGATGGCTGCTTGTGGAAGGTAATGCGTCTTATTCAACAAGTTTGATTTTTTTGAAATTAACTTAAATACTTTTAAATGATCACAAATACATTTCTGTGACACACTTGTGGGCTATTCCTTTGAACGTAATCTGTGGAGTATTCCTGGGAACATAATCCACACCAAGTCCCACTCACCTATCACCCACCACTGTCCTTGCTGACCTTCATTGGCTCCTGGTCCCGTAACATCGGCAATTTAAAATTCTCATCCGTGTGTTTAAAAAGTGCTTCATGGCCTTGTTCTTCCCTATCTCTAACTTCCTCAGGCCCTACATCCACCCCCCCGCAACCCCCACAAAAATCCTCTGACTCTGTGCATCCCCACTTCCTTTGTCTCACCACCTAACCCTTTACTGCAAACAGGGAACATACCATGCACTTTGTAAGTCTACAAGTCTCTTCATCAACCATGGTTTAAACATAGGCTCTTGGTTCTCACAAGGCTGCTATTGATTTGTTACTTTTATGACTGTCTTCTCTGTCCCTACATCAGATAAAAGCATTTTTCTGCAACTCTGTCATTCAAGGATAAGTAATGCAAAAAGCAAATGCAAGGCCCAATGAAACATTCCAATACAAAACTTACTGTCGGCAGGCAATTAAACCACAAACTAACTTCTTGCACACAACACTGGCAAAAACCTCACAGAAAAGTGATCATGCCGCTAATTAAGCTAAGACTCATTTAAAAGGGGAACAAACTTTGGTCTAAAGTCATTCCTTTTGTTATTGTATTTAATTTTTTTTAATTCTTCAGTTAGGAATGTTCTATGTTGATTTATTTAAATAATTGATTTATTAAAAAAAGGGTTATATCATGAAAAGAGTGACTTCTCCAAATGAAAGTGGTTCCTATTTAAGCAGTTTATGTCTAAATCTTCTATACAACACAACACTGCTGGTAATAAAACAGCCTGGGGCCTCTTGAGGGTCATCGATCTCTCCTCTATGGCTCTCAGTTGACCTGCCACTCATTGTATTTATGGGCTTTCACACCCTGCGCACCAGCTCTGGGACTTGAAATTGAGGAACGGGAAGAAGAATGTACATGAGAGAGTGAAAGATCAAAAAAAAAATCTAGAGGTCTTCTTATGGTGTGTCTGTGACACTGGCCCTCAAGTAAATCACTGCTCGATATTATGGCCCCAGGACAAAAAATAAATAAATGTGTATTCCTTTAATAGGACTTTAGTGCTGTCAACATTACAACAGTGACTTTCATTCCAGAAGTGTTCCATTGGCTGTAAAGTGCTTTGAGACATCTGGTGGTCGTGAATGCCGCTATATATTGTCCAATACACAACCAGTCAGGAAGGGGTAGAGGAATAAAAGGGGGAGATGTGCCTCTATTAATTTATTACCAATTTTACTGTCACTGCTCCAAATTCCAGAATTGCCCCCGAGGTCCACCTCTCTCAACTTGTTGTGCTTCCAGTCATTTTGAAATGTAACTGCCACAAATCTAGCATCCATTTTTATGTAAATAATAGAAAGCCTCAGTTTTTGAATTGACATGGTATGAGTCTCAGCCTTTGATTAACGAATTGGACCAAATTAGAATTATGAGGAGAAAAATAGGGATGGCCGCTGAACTGTAACGTCAGCAATAAGCAGAATGAGTCCATAATTATTCAAATGACGTTTCCCTTAGCAACTTTCTTTTGATCAGAGATACTAAATTACTGTTATATCAACTTACCTGTGTATTTTGAAAAAGGTTTATGAATGACTCCAATAACTGGCTTTCCATCTACAGCCACACACACCATAGTGGTTACAAAGTGTCTTAGATTCTCTATAAAAAGAGAAGAGAAAAAAAGTTACAAGTTTGAAAACTGGAAACATCAACAGTAACAAAATAGTGAACAGTGAAAGCATTTTTCTTTCATATGGTTTTCATTTCAACGTAACAAAAAATACAATTATTGATGGATAATAAAATGCACAATTTCTGAATCAATGACAATTTGTTTAAAAATAACATTGCTGGAGTTTATCAAGGTATCTTGTCTAATCAATTCCTACACGTGTCAAAATTATGATTCCTTGTGACATTGTCCTGAAATAAAACACAATTGTCAATAAAAAGCGTGACTATAAAATTCCAGCATGTTCAGCAAGTTGATGCTGGGAATTTTATATTGTGTGTTTTGTTGAATAAATTAAAGAATATTTTTGTAAAACAGCATTTGGGGAGCACCTGCACCACAGATTCTGAAGAAGGGGTTCCACCACCTTATCAAGGAAAACTAGAGATAGGCAATGAATGCCTGCCAGCCTTGTCAGCGACGCTCACATCCCGAGAATGAATTAAAGAAAAATTGTGCTCCTATAAAACAAGAGGACATTTTTGCTAGATGCAACTGAATAGTACAAACAATAATGAAACTATTGACTTTTTAAAAAAATGTTCTTTTTTCAGCTTGGAGCAATAAATTGGTCAATTCCAATTTAACTTCATAAAGGCAGACATTCAAGATTTGTTAATAGGCTTTTTTAAAACTCACGCTATGTTAGAAAGAATATACATTCGTGACTTTCACATGTTGTATTTGTCACGTGCAAAGTTGCAGAGATCCCGAGTGTTTACAAAAACAGACCACATTCTCCATGGACTTCATATTGTGGCTCCAAGTTTCCACACGCGGCGAAAAAGGCACACCTCAGAGCTGGGCGCCTGAAAAAAAAACGCGGTATTCTCGAGCTCCTTGGAGCTCGATGTCTGCTTGGCGCGGCGCACAGTGGGCGGAGCCTACCACTCGCGCCGATTTTGTAAGTAGGAGGGGGCGGGTACAATTTAAATGAGGCTTCTTGGTGCCGGCAACCCTGCGAGTGCGCGTTGGAGCGTTCGTGCACGCGCAGTCTGAAGTAAACATTGGCACTCGGCCATTTTTAAAAGTGAAGATTTGTTTCTTGGACCCCTGCAAAGGCTTGTATTTTAATTTTCTTGATATTTCTGTGTGTGAGGGAGTGCTTTTAGCAGCACTGCTGAATAAATCACCTGCTGAAATCAGTGAGTTCAGCTTTTCACTACTAAACTTGCAGAACCGGTGCCTGCAAATTAAGGACTGTGTGTTTGGAGAAATAAAAGTGCCAATTCAACTTTGCAATGGATCAACTTCCACCAAGAACAAAGAATTTCTTGCATGAGGAAGCAAATCATTGCATAATATGTGGTACACCGACTCAGCAAATTTAAATATAAAGATGTCGATGTGGCTGCCTCTCTCTGTCCAAATGGCCTCAGTCAGTCCCCCTCACAGCTCGAAGGCTGCTGCTGCTCCCGACCAGCCACTGACGCCGCTGCAATCCCATGGCCGAATGGACTCAAGTCCGTCCAGGTGCTGCATCTTCACGGGGAATGAAGGCCTGCCTCAAGCACCGCAGCTCGAAGGCTGCTTGCTGCCCCTGCCGTCGAGAGACACTGACGCCACACCGCTGCCTGAAAGGCCTGCCTGAAGCACTTTCACACAGGTAGGAACATGGTTTATTTAATCTTTTCTTTGCTTATAAATTTTTATTCAGGTTGGATTTATTTGTATAATATTTGTATAAGTATATCTAAGGATTAATTGTAGAATTTAATGACTTCCCTTCCCCCCCTCGTTCCCTGCGCCTGATTTTTTAACGTGTAGACAAGGTTTTTTCAAGCGTACAAAAATCTTCACTTGCTCCATTCTAAGTTAGTTTGGAGTACGTTTTCACTGTGGAAACTTTCAAATCAGGCGTCAGTGGCCAGACACGCCCCCGTTTGAAAAAAAAATTCAGTTCCAAAGTGAAACTGTTCTACCTGACTAGAACTGCAGAAAACTAAATGTGGAGAATTCCGATTTCTAAGATACTCCGTTCTACACCAGTTGCTCTTAAAAATCAGGAGCAAATCATGTGGAAACTTGGGGCCACTGTGGGGGAAGAAGGTTCTTACACTATTAAACCATGGCCCTAACACAGACCTTTATTCATAAAAGACTATTACTGATTCAGTACCATTATGAATGCCCGTTCTGTGCTATGTCACATCGTAAGAATGTTTATACAAATAACAGTATGTAGCGATCACATTAAATGTTTAAATCTTTCCGTTTTAAAGGAACCAAAGGGTTAAAGAAGATGCAGCTCAAATAACTGAGGTAGAGTTTAAGGAAATAATCTCACTACTGATTACATCCACTTAAAAAGGAATAAAATGCCAATAGTGAAATCATTCTGTTCATTATTTCAGGCACTCGTCTCTCCGTTTGACCATTTCTCAGCAGTTTTAACCTGCTGATGCGAGTAATCTGAGCTTGGCCTCTCTCAAACTAAGACTGTGGTTTAAACCATAAATATTATTGGTTAACTAAAAGTGAAAAATATATCTGCAACAACAATATTAATAAGTTTATCTTACATATACACAAAGGGAAGTTCTTGGAAATGAAATACTGCAGGGAGAAGCACTATTCCTTTTCAGCTATACCATTTACAGATTTCAATCTCCCAACTATCAGGTAGCAGCATTGAGCCAGACCTCTGAGGAGGGAACATCTGGATAGCTGTATCCCCCAATTCCCATTTGCTGATATCTGTGAGGAGCTTAGCCAGTGAAATTCTGCACTAAATAGAAATTAGCATCCTTTCAATGTATATTTGTGCCAATTTTCTCCTCTCACCTCTTTAAGGCTCTTGTAGTCCTTTGGGTTTAAATCCACAGGCATGTCATCCTTCAGTACTTCGTCCAGCTGTTATACTGTTGACGTGAGTGAGTATCAGCAAACTATTCAACTGCCAGCAGCCTCACAGCTAAACCCAACCTTGCTCTCATCCAATGTGCAGATAGACTTTATTGGATATCGACCAAGGCCATAAATCCTGGCCAGTTTTCCCCTCTCTAACTCAGCAGCTAATTGTAGGACCCCCTACTACTCTTAAGGAAAGGTAACTTCGATGGTATGAGATGTAAATTGGCTAGAATAGACTGGTGAGTGATACTTAAAGGGTGGATGGTGGATATGCAATGGCAAACATTTATAGATCACATGGATGAATTTCAACAATTGTATATCCCTGTCTGGAGTAAAAATAAAATGGGGAAGGTGTCTCAATGGTGGCTAAAAAGGGAAATTAAAGATAGTGTTAAAACCAAGGAAGAGGCATATAAACTGGCCAGAATAAGCAGAAAACCTGAGGACTGGGAGAATTTTATAATTAAGCAGAGAAGGACAAATGGTTTAATTAGGAGGGGGAAAATAGAGTATGAGAGTAAGCTTGCAGGGAACATAAAAACTGACTGCAAAAGCTTCTATAGATATGTGAAGAGAAAAAGATTAGTGAAGACAAATGTAGATCCCTTGCAGTCAGATTCAGGTGAATTTATAATGGAGAACAAAGAAATGGCAGACCAGTTGAAAAAACTTCACGAAGGAAGACACAAATAACCTTCCGGAAATTATAGGGGACCGAGGGTCCAGTGAGAAGGAGGAACTGAAGGAAATCCTTATTAGGTGGGAAATTGATGGGACTGAAGGCCGAGAAATCCCCAGGGCCTGTTAGTCTGCATCCCAGAGAACTTAAAGAAGTGCCCTCGAAATAGTGGATGCATTGGTGATCATTTTCCAACAGTCTATCGACTCTGGATCAGTTCCTATGGACTGGAGGGTAGCTAATGTCACACCACTTTAAGAAAGGAGGGAGAGAGAAAACAAGTAATTATAGACTGGTTAGCCTGACATCAGTAGTGAGGAAAATGTTGGATTTAATTACTAAAGATGAAATAGCAGCGCATTTGGAAAGCAGTGACAGGATCGATCCAAGTCAACATGGATTTATGAAATCTTCCAGAATTTTTTGAGGATGTAACTAGTAGAGTGGATAAGGGAGAACCAGTGGATGTGGTGTATTTGGACTTTCAAAAGGCTTTTAACAAGGTCCCATACAAGAGATTGGTGTGCAAAATTAAAGCACATGGTTTTGGGGGTATTGTACTGACGTCGATAGAGAACTGGTTGGCAGACAGGAAGCAGAGAGTCGGGATAAACGGGTCCTTTTCAGATTGGCAGGCAGTGACTAGGGGGGTGCCACAGGGCTCAGTGCTGGGACCCCAGCTATTTACAATATACATTAATGATTTAGATGAAGGACTTGAGTGCAATATCTCCAAGTTTGCAGATGACACTAAGCTTGGTGGTGGTGTGAGCTGTGAGGAGGACGCCAAGAGGCTGCAGGGTGACTTGGACAGGTTAGGTGAGTGGGCAAACACATGGCAGATGCAGTACAATGTGATAAATGTGAGGTTATCCACTTTGGTGGCAAAAACACGAAGGCAGATTAGGAAAAGGGGTGATGCAACGAGACCTGGATGTCATGGTACATCAGTCATTGAAAGTTGGCATGCAGGTACAGCAGGCAGTGAAGGCAAACGGTATGTTGGCCTTCATAGCTAGGGGATTTGAGTATAGGTGCAGGGAGGTCTTACTGCAGTTGTACAGGGCCTTAGTGAGGTCTCACCTGGAATATTGTGTTCAGTTTTGGTCTCCTAATCTGAGGAAGGACGTTCTTGCTATTGAGGGAGTGCAGCGAAGGTTCACCAGACTGATTCTCGGGATGGCAGGACTGACATATGAGGAGAGACTGGATCGACTGGGCCTGTATTCACTGGAGTTTAGAAGGATGAGAGGGGATCTCATAGAAACATATAAAATTCTGACGGGACTGGACAGGTTAGATGCAGGAAGAATGTTCCCGATGTTGGGGAAGTCCAGAACCAGGGGACATAGTCTGAGGATAAGGGGTAAGCCATTTAGGACTGAGATGAGGAGAAACTTCTTCACTCAGAGAGTTGTTAACCTGTGGAATTCCCTACCGCAGAGAGTTGTTGATGCCAGTTCATTGGATATATTCAAGAGGGAGTTAGATATGGCCCTTACAGCTAAACATAGAAACATAGAAACATAGAAAATAGGTGCAGGAGCAGGCCATTCAGTCCTTCTAGCCTGCACCGTCATTCAATGAGTTCATGGCTGAACATGAAACTTCAGTACCCCCTTCCTGCTTTCTCGCCATACCCCTTGATCCCCCGAGTAGTAAGGACTTCATGGTGGAATTCTGCATTAGGATGGAGAATGAAACAGTTAATTCAGAGACCATGGTCCAGAACTTAAAGAAGGGTAACTTTGAAGGTATGAGGCGTGAATTGGCTAAGATAGATTGGCGAATGATACTTCAGGGGTTGACTGTGGATGGGCAATGGCAGACATTTAGAGACCGCATGGATGAATTACAACAACTGTACATTCCTGTCTGGCGTAAATATAAAAAAGGGAAGGTGGCTCAACCGTGGTTATCTAGGGAAATCAGGGATAGTATTAAAGCCAAGGAAGTGGCATACAAATTGGCCAGAAATAGCAGCGAACCTGGGTACTGGGAGACATTTAGAACTCAGCAGAGGAGGACAAAGGGTTTGATTAGGGCAGGGAAAATGGAGTACGAGAAGAAGCTTGCAGGGAACATTAAGGCGGATTGCAAAGGTTTCTATAGGTATGTAAAGAGAAAAAGGTTAGTAAAGACAAACGTAGGTCCCCTGCAGTCAGAATCAGGGGAAGTCATAACGGGAAACAAAGAAATGGCAGACCAATTGAACAAGTACTTTGGTTCAGTATTCACTAAGGAGGACACAAACAACCTTCCGGATATAAAAGGGGTCAGAGGGTCTAGTAAGGAGGAGGAACTGAGGGAAATCTTTATTAGTCGGGAAATTGTGTTGGGGAAATTGATGGGATTGAAGGCCGATAAATCCCCAGGGCCTGATGGACTGCATACCAGAGTACTTAAGGAGGTGGCCTTGGAAATAGCGGATGCATTGACAGTCATTTTCCAACATTCCATTGACTCTGGATCAGTCCCTATCGAGTGGAGGATAGCCAATGTAACCCCACTTTTTAAAAAAGGAGGGAGAGAGAGAAAGAAGGGAATTATAGACCGGTCAGCCTGACCTCAGTAGTGGGTAAAATGATGGAATCAATTATTAAGGATGTCATAGCAGCACATTTGGAAAATGGTGACATGATAGGTCCAAGTCAGCATGGATGTGTGAAAGGGAAATCATGCTTGACAAATCTTCTGGAATTTTTTGAGGATGTTTCCAGTAAAGTGGACAAAGGAGAACCAGTTGATGTGGTATATTTGGACTTTCATTAGGCTTTCGACAAGGTCCCACACAGGAGATTAATGTGCAAAGTTAGAGCATATGGGATTGGGGGTAGTGTGCTGACGTGGATTGAGAACTGGTTGTCAGACAGGAAGCAAAGAGTAGGAGTAAATGGGTACTTTTCAGAATGGCAGGCAGTGACTAGTGGGGTACCGCAGGGTTCTGTGCTGGGGCCCCAGCTGTTTACATTGTACATTAATTATTTAGACGAGGGGATTAAATGTAGTATCTCCAAATTTGCGGATGACACTAAGTTGGGTGGCAGTGTGAGCTGCGAGGAGGATGCTATGAGGTTGCAGAGTGACTTGGATAGGTTAGGTGAGTGGGCAAATGCGTGGCAGATGAAGTATAATGTGGATAAATGTGAGGTTATCCACTTTGGTGGTAAAAACAGAGAGACAGTCTATTATCTGAATGGTGACAGATTAGGAAAAGGGGAGGTGCAACGAGACCTGGGCATCATGGTACATCAGTCACTGAAGGTTGGCATGCAGGTACAGCAGGCGGTTAAGAAAGCAAATGGCATGTTGGCCTTCATAGCGAGGGGATTTGAGTACAGGGGCAGGGAGGTGTTGCTACAGTTGTACAGGACCTTGGTGAGGCCACACCTGGAGTATTGTGTACAGTTTTGGTCTCCTAACTTGAGGAAGGACATTCTTGCTATTGAGGGAGTGCAGCGAAGATTCACCAGACTGATTCCCGGGATGGTGGGACTGACTTATCAAGAAAGAGATCAAGGGGTATAGAGAGAAAGCAGGAAAGGGGTACTGAGGTGAATGATCAGCCATGATCTTATTGAATGGTGGTGCAGGCTCGAACGGCCGAATGGCCTACTCCTGCACCTATTTTCTATGTTTCTATGTTTCCTGGCTGATATTAATGAACTCAGAACAGAGCTGGGATGAAATCATGGACCTTTCTGGTGTTTATGGCTCAGCTGCACACTGAATGAGCCCACAGAGCTGTTGGGCAGAGTACCTTCCTTGCATGGTTGCAAATTGAAGCAGACATTAATCCGTATCCCCCACATAGCCATAATAGACAGCTAAGTAAGCTTGTCCTTTATTAAAAACACTTCAGTTGAAGCAATATTATAACTTACCTTATAACTCATGCTGATTTGTTAGTGACTTCCACATACGGCATTTTAACACAGAGTAAAAGTGACGATGCCTTTAATGTTCAGATTAAGATGCAAACAGTATCCTATATAAGGACTCCACAGGCTTGTTATTATGTTAAAGAACGATGGGATTAATTTTCTTCTGCATTAGCCCCGTGAGCATATGACAGACATTGCACCCTTAGAAAGGCTACAGCATGTTTTTGTCTTCCCTTGGACCATTTCCATTGGAAATCCAGGTGCAGGCCTCTCTCCTGCATTTGTGTGTCAGACCTTAGAGGTTGTGGCCTTTTGACTGTTCATAGAATAGTACAGCATTGGAGGCCATTTGGCCCATCGAGTCTGCGCCGGCTCTTTAGAAGAGCAATCCAATTAGCCCCACCCCACCCCCCACTCTTTCCCCCTAATCCCTGCAATATTTTTTCCCTCAAGTATTTATTCAATTCCCTTTAAGAAAGCTACTATTGAATCGATTTCCACCACATTATTAGGCAGTCCATTACAAATCCTAACCACTTGTTGTGTATAAATGCTTTTCCTCATGTCACCCATGGTTCTGTTAAAGCAGATCAGCAGCCAGAAGGCCCTGGTAGTATCCAACATCTTGGGGAAGGCTAAAAAGTGAACCTGCCCATCTTCAGCCTGATGCCTGTATCCTCGCAGATCCTCAAGTTAGTAGGAGGTAATGCAGCAGGGGTGGAGACCAAGCACAACATATCCCTGGGCCTTGTTCTTCTGCCGTGTATCTGGAGAATACCGATTCCACAGGTGCAAGGCACTATTTCTTAAATTTTAATTTCTATGTGACACGAGAGACTAGAATAATTGTGATTTTCATTTTAACGATTCTCAAAACATGACACTAAACCTGCAAACTGAACAGCTATCTGTAACTGGTTGTTAAATGTGCAAAATGACATGGTAATACCAGTGCTATCACTGCACACGTCACGGAATGGTGAATAGTGCCCACCTGTGTATTCCTGGGTTGCATCCAATGGATCGATCCAGATCGTTACACTTTCTGTTGGTACCATCCTAGCATCACCAATGCTTTCCTGGATTAACCTGGGAATTTCATAATTCCACACGAGGCTCTTGTCTACTTTGGAATCATCATGCTCCTCTGAAATCACCTAGCAACAAAACAACATTAATAAAACAGAATTAAAACTCAGCTCTAGGAACATTTTCGTTACACTACTGGAGTTTAGTATGTTAGAAAGCATCTTTTCACAATTCATCGTTGGGCCAAAACAGCAGAATTAGTCCCACAAAGTAGGACTAAACTTTCAGAGTTACATTTTCCCATGGTAAAGTCCAATATTTCTGGTTTCTATTGCTTCAAGCCTAAAGGCAACAGCAGCAAGTGATGGACATGAATAAATTCCTTGTAGTAAAATGCTGCAATGCAAGTACGGCGAAAGGTGTCTTGGACATTACTACATCAGATCTCTAGATAAAAGATAGGGAACTGTATACTCTATGATGCCACCTTCTTTCATGATTTAGTTCACAATTTCTAACTGAAAAAAAGAAGCTACATTCAGATGTGTTCCAAGAAAAAAAAAGTTAAAATTAAATTAGAAGTAAACTTTTCAAAGTTAAAGCCATATAACTTTCCTTTGGAAAATAAAATAGCTCAACAAAAAGGACTATTTCAGCAGTATGTCATTTTTCAAATAGGTCTCAAAATGACCAGTGAGCTTCCATAGCAACATAGGCAGCCAAAAGGGGGCCAGTTAAGTGATCTGAATATTTATGAACGTTCCTGTGTAAAGGTTTGACTTGCACTTCTTCTGATAAATTGAAGTTTGAGCTAAATCAAATACAAAGATGCCACTGGGAACTAGTCACTTGGGGAGACTAGACTGTGCCACCACACCTGCAATTCAAACAAATGGGAATCATATTTACAACCCCAATATTAATAAACTGCAAGCTGCAGACACCAGCTGGACATCCACAGGAGGCTTGCCGTCAAAGGATTGCAATTTCTGGCCCGTGGTGCCGGAAGCGACCCTCGGAGAGTGGGAGAGCATCGAAGAGAAGGAAGGGGACGTTTGGGAGGGGCTGAGTGGAAGTTGCCAACTGTCTTCGGATCACTCCGCCTCCTCCCGACATCACATTCAGGTAAGTACATTTTACAGCACTCGTTTGTTTGGTGGTGGCCTGCAGCAGGACCTTTAAGGACCACTGGTTAGCCCATATGTGCACCACATTTTACTGGACATACCCGACACCATCAAACAGGCATTAGGCTCCTTATTTGCATATGCAAAGGTGATAATGCCTTAATGCCTATTTCAGGTGCTGGCACTGGACACCTCTTTGATGCCTATACTAATATGGCGGTGACATGCTTCTGGCTCAGAATGTACATGTGCCCACCATCCACCATGTTGGATGCTTTTGCACCCATTTTATGCTTGTAAAATAGGCCTAGCATCATCAAATTTCTAGGCCAATGTATCCACCAAGAAAAACCTCCGAACTGCAATAGCTATTCCTGTTCTCCTAACAACAACAGAGGGTCTAGGCTATGTGCAAAAATACTTCCAAGTAACAGTGGGGGGGGTGCGCGGGGGCAGGAAAACAGGACTCCAATGTCCAATGAATAATAATCCATCATTACCCTATTAAGGAAAGGATGGTTTACTGTAAGTCTATTGATTACGTAAACTCCTTTCCATTATACAATAGTGAAATGCAATTTTTAAACCCTTCCATTTCTGCAATATATTGGATTAACTTTCTTTCTTCTCATAAAGAAACCACCTTGAGGAAAAGGTGGCTTGAGAACATCCCATTGATTAAAGTTGCCAGCGGCAGTTTATTACAGCTAAATGAACAGATGTGAAATTGACCATGCCTCCACAGTGACTGATTGGATGACACATCCACAGTGTACAAAATGTGAGGCTTTTAAGTTAACTGACTACAAAGCAGACAACATCGTGCCACTGGCAAGTTGAAGCAACAAGCCTCCTTTTATTGCCTTTGTTTTACTCAGGATAGGTTTGCAGCTGGAACTTATTGGCAGCAGCTTGCTTCGATGTTAGCAGCCAATTAAATTGGTGAATTCACTGCGGCCCACAGTGTCGGTTCAGATGAAATTGGTTTTGAAATTTCTTGCACTCTGGGGATGTGTGGTGATTGACTAATCCTGCTTCCAGCAAGGAAAAGGCAATTATCTCAAACTGCGGGTGCAATATTAATATTGGAGGATCAGATCACAAGGCAGATATCGATCAGGAAGGCCACTTAGCCAATCCTAGCTCATCTGCCCACAACGTGCTAAAGAGAACCCATCAAAACAACCAATGATTCCTTAAATACAAGCTTTTTGCCTTCAATACCCTATCCAGAAGGCCATTCCCTATATTTTTGTATATATATGATCAATCTTTGTGAACAGCCTCTTGACATCAGTATTAAATATTGCTTCCACTAGGTTGAACCTTTGTCTCCTCATCCTACAGTCATTGTTGAACTAGTTATAGTGTTCAGAATTTATGTTTACTGTTCATTATCTGAAATACCTTTAAGTAGTTATATGTCTGGTTTCCTTTCAAGACTAAAAAGTCTTCAGTCTTTCCTCCTAACTCAGTCATAGTATTAGGAATCAGCCTTCAGACTCTTCTCTGAACCGCTTTTCAGACAAGGATGTTTCCCTTACGGCTCAGTGACCCAGGTGCACTCTGATCAGAGTGTTGGGCAGTTCAAGCATGACATCCTTTGCTCTGTACTCTAATGATTTGGCTACAGTGTTGAGTACTCAATTTGCCTTATTAATTGTTGCTCTGCAGGTGACTGGATAGGTTAAGCATTGAATCCAACACCCCCAGATCTTTCAACTCCCCCAAGTTGCCCCGCGTCAGCAACACTGCAAAAGAGGATTAAAATCAAAATGGGAGAAATTGCACCTAGTACTGCAAAGACAGAGCAAGAAAAATGGCAGCATTTTTAGTGCCCCAGAGAAAATGAATTTCAAAAAGCCAGGAGTAGGCTGAATAGTAAAGAGAAAGTACATTTAGATAGCGCTGTACATCAAAGAGTTTATTTACACAATAGCAACATTGGTAGAAAGTTGTTTCAATTCTAAAGTCGTAAGTGGAGTGAGAATTCCAAAGAAATGAGACAAAGAGTGGGAGAGAGAGCTCTATAAGCCGTATCTGATTAAAGTTACACATACAATACCAAGTTCATGTCAATGTGTAGTGAAAGTGGCAGTATAATCCTGGAGTCGGGAGGCAGTGATTATAAACCACTCTCGGGGAGGGATCTCACACCACTGAGCAGTACAACTACACTGCAGTGTTACACTCATTTTTAAGCATGCTAGGAGGCACTTTATAAACATATATTGAGCTCTTTATTAATGTTTCAAGAAAGCAGTCTGTCCCATTTGGGCTCCTAAAACATTAAAGTGTCACTGTCAGAGAGCTCACACACACAAAGCACTCTCTTTGGAGTCAGTGTGATCAACAGCCAAGCAAAAAAATGGCATCTTGTTAGTTGCTAATTAGACATGGCATCCCCCTGGGAGTATAATGTAACCACAGTGTAAAAAAAAAAGCCCACACCAGGAGCAGTGTCTACATCTATTTAAGACAAGGAGTGACAAAGCAACTTCCCAAATCAAAGGAAAGCCAAAGGGACTTTGGGGAAAGCGTATCCACCCCTTGTAGTTATAGCCTTGAAAACCTCTTCCTTACTGTTGCCCTCCCCCCAGTTGCCACAGTACTTGTTCACAGCTCAAGCTGCAATTCTGCACTTTAAAATGCACCATTTTGAAGAGCAAGGGCGGCACTGACGAAATATTAAAATTAGGTTTACAATGTGTCTACTTCTGATTGGTTAAAACAATTGATGACTGATGTAATCACCAATTAGGAGATAGCAAGTGCCCCCTTCTCAAAGGGAAACAACCAATCAAAAATTGAGAAGCTCCTTTAAATATTCGACGGGGCTCACTCTCTATATACACACGGAAAACGGACCGCTCCAGGCCAAGTGGCATGGGACTGCTCTGTGCAACTCTCCACACCAAATCCCCAATAGAGAAGGGGAGGACCCCCACATAGAGCACCCTCCACTGGGATCCCCGCCACCACTGGACTGGCAGATGATGCACCAAGGGATGTCCGGACGGCAGACCAGGATCAAGAAGTGGAGAGTGCACAGAATTACAATGTGTCTAGGATTTAGGAGGGACGCCTGTACATCTTTTTAAAGAGGGGGGCCCCTCCCTCCCCTCGCAACCCCCAATCCCCAAACCCCCACCAAATCCCACACCCTGCCAATATTGTTATAACTAATATAATCAAAGAAAATGGAAAAAAGCACAATTCTTTTTTTCATGCCCTTATGATCTTTCTCCAGGTTTTGCTCAGATTGTTCATTCCTGCAGACTCCAGGACAATCCTGGAAGGCTAACAATCTTAAAGACTTGCATTTATATAGCACCTTTCACGAGCTCAGAAAATCCCAAAGCACTTTACAGCCAACAAAGTACTTTTGGAGTGTAGTCACTGATGTAATGTAGGAAACACAGCAGCCAATTTGTGCACAGCAAGCTCCCACAAACAACAATGTGATAATGACCAGATAATTTTTTTTCAGTGATATTGATTGAGAGATCAATATTGGCCAGGACACCAGGGAGAACTCCCCTGCCCTTCTTTGTAATAGTGCCATGGGATCTTTTACATCCATCTGAGAGCAGGTGGGCTCGGTTTAACCCCCATCCAATAGACAGTACCTCCGACAGCACCGCACTCCCTCAGCACTGCACTGGAGTGTCAGCCTAGATATTTTTGGTGCTCAAGTCTGTGGAGTGGGACTTGAACCCACAACCTTCTGACTCAGAGGAGTGCTACCCACCGAGCCATTGCAGTGATGGGGAAAGCCTGTGCAGTCAGCTCACGCCCGCCCTACCTGCAGGCTTACCTTGATGTGTGGGAAAGTGTTGCTGAACAAACTGGTCATCTTCCCGTGCGACAGCAAGTCGCCCTCCGTCACCATCTCGTCGGCACCTTCCTTGCTCTTCCCTTTCGAGCGCTGGCCGAGGAAGCCGGACTCCTTGACCTCAAACACCGCCCTGCCGCCTTCCTCCGCCGCTTTGATGGACAGAGACAGGAGCTGGCGGAGATCGACGCTAACAGCGCCGCCGCTCGCCGCCGAGCGGCCGAAGGTGCAATACAGATAATAGACCACGCTGGTGGCTAGCACAACGAGGAAGAGCACCCTCCCCCGGGCCACGCTCACCCCCATCGGAGCCATGTCTCCCCCTCCCCCCGCGATCCCCTAAAGCTGCCGGCAGAGCCCCCGCTTCATTCCAGCACTCACACCGACAGGGCACGGGGGAGTTTCCTTGCAAAACGGATGCGGAAGTAAAGCAGGCGCCAGAGTGCTGCAGACTTTAACGCTGCAAGCTGCACATTGCAAACAAAATTGCACAATAATCAAACGCTCCCGTGCCGGTAACATGCCCCCGTGGGGTGTCATTATCCTGCATAGGTGTGGGCGTCAACTTATAATTTATAAAGCACCTTTAAGGTAGAATAAAACCCCACCCCAACTCGCTTCACTGAGGCCAAGCCAAGAAAGACTTGCAACTCTTTTAGAGGAGACAAAATAAAACATTTAAATCAAGTACCCCCCGAACCACTCCAAACATTTTCCAATGTCCTTTTTTTTTGTATTTTTGCGGTTTTTTGGGGGCATTAAAATCGTATATTTTACAAGTGCCCCCTAGAAAAGGGGAGGGGGACACTAAAACCCGGCAATTAAAACAAATTAAACTTTAAAACATATAAATTCAAATTAAAATTCGGTTGCCGAGGATGATGATGCACTCCAGTCCCTCCGGCGCCCACCTCTTGCGGAAGGCCGCGAGCGTACCGGTGGACACCGCGTGCTCCATCTCCAGGGTCACCCTGGCCCGGATGTACGCGCGGAAAAGAAAGACTTACATTTATATAGCACCTTTCACAACCACCGGACCTCTCAAAGCGCCTCGCGGCCATTGAAGTCGTCACTGTTGTAATGTCGGAAACCTGGCAGCCAATTTGCACACAGCAAACTCCCACAAACAGCATCATCATCATAGGCAGGCTCTCGAAATCGAGGAAGACTTGCTTCCACTCTAAACGTGAGTTCTCAGTGACTGTACAGTCCAATACAGGAATTACAGACTCTAACAGTGGGGCAGACAGTGCTTGGAGGAACAGGTGGGCGTGGAGTCTGGTTTGCCGCATGCTCCTTCCACTGTCTGCACTTGTTTTCTGCATGCCGCCCCCACAAACAGCAATGTTATAATGACCAGATAATCTGTTTTTGTTATGTTGATTGAGGGATAAATATTGGCCAGGACACCAGGGATAACTCCACTGTTCATCTTCGAAGTAGTGCCATGGGATCTTTTACATCCACTTGAGAGAGCAGACGGGGCCTCGGTTTAATGTCTTATCCGAAAGACGGCACCTCTGACAGTGCCGCACTCCCTCAGCATTGTAGTGGAGTGGCAGCCGAGATTTTTTTGTGCTCAAGTCCCTGGAGTGGGACTTAAACCCACAACCTTTTGACTCAGAGGTGAGAGTGCTGCCCACTGGGCCACAGCTGACACTGAAGGTTGATATTTGGAAGGGGTGACTAAAAGCTTGGTGAATGAAGTGGGTTTTAAGCATGCTCTTAAACGAGGAGTCAGAGGTGGTATGCAAGTCGGAGGACTTCCACGTGGATCTGTTCCTGGGCCTGGCCATTGTGGCCATCCACAGATCCAGGTTGGACACGGCCAGTGGGGGTGTTCGCACTGGATGCCTGCCTCTCTCCCGCGGCTATGTCCGTGTTCGGGTGGCCCTGAAGAAGACACACACTATCCGCCGTTACACTTGAGGCCTCCCGCGACCGGTGGGCACCGCACGGACTGGAGTGTGGAGTCCACGCAGGAAACAATATTATGATTCCATTTATTACGTTTCCTTTCTTTTGTATGATTTTGGTGTTTATTGTTGGTGCCCTTCTAAAAAGGGGCCACTTTTAGATTTTGTTTAAAAATTTGGTTTGATTACACTGGGGGCAACTGAATGTCTCTTTCTTGGTCCAATCAGAAAGAGGAGAGCGCAGGTAGGGTTTAGGGAGGGAATTCCGGAGAGTTGGACCTGCGCAGCTGAAGGCACAGCCACCAATGACAGAGCTGAGGGAGAATGGGGTTGTACAAAATAGCAGAGCCAGAGGAACAGCAAGTTTGAGGGGTGTGGTAGGTTTGCAGGCGATTACTGAGGTAGAGAGGGGTGAAGTCAGAGGGATTTAAAAACAAGGATAATCATTTTAAATTTGAGGCATTGTAGGTCAGGACCCAGTATAGGTCATCAAGAATAGTAGTGATGGGTAAGAGAGACCTGCTCTGGAAAAGATTATGGATAGTAGAATATTGGATGAGCTAAAGTTTATGGGAGGTAGAGGATAAAAAGTCACCCAGGAAAGGATTGAATCAATTGACTGTGGATGTGACAAAAGCATTTAATAAAATCATAGATTGATACAGCACAGAAGGAAGCCATTCAGTGCATCATGACTGTGCTAGTTCTTGGTAGAGCTCTCCAATTAGTCCCACTCCCCTGCTCTTTCCCCACAGCCCTGTAAAAAAATTCCCTTCAAGTATTTATGCAATTCCCTTTTAAAAGTTACTATTGAATCTGTTTTCACCACCCTTTCATGCATCATCATAAGCAGTCCCTCGGAATCTAGGAAGACTTGCTTCCACTCTTAAAATGAGTCCTTAGGTGGCTGAACAGTCTAATACAAGAACCACAGTCCCTGTCACAGGTGGGACAGATAGTCGATAATAGAAAGGGTGGGTGGGACTGGTGTGCCGCATGCTCTTTCCGCTGCCTGCACTTGATTTCTGCATGCTCTCGGCGATGAGACTCGAGGTGCTCAGTGCTCTACCGGATGCACTTCCTCCACTTAGGGCGATCTTTGGCCAGGGACTCCCAGGTGTCAGTGGGGATGTTGCACTTTATCAGGGAGGTTTGAGGGTGTCCTTGTAACGTTTCCTCTGCCCACCTTTGGCTCGCTTGCCGTGAAGGAGTTCTGAGTAGAGCACTTGCTTTGGGAGTCTCGTGTCTGGCATGCGGACAATGTGGCCTGCCCAGCGGAACTGATCAAGTGTGGTCAGTGCTTCAATGCTGGAGATGTTGGTCTGCTCGATGACGCTAATATTGGTGCATCTGTCCTCCCAGGGGATTTGTAGGATCTTGCGGGGGCATTGTTGGTGGTATTTCTCCAGCGACTTGAGGTGTCTATTGTACATGGTCCATGTCTCTGAGCCATACAGGAGGGCGGGTATTACTACAGCCCTGTAGACCATGAGCTTGGTGGCAGTTTTGAGGGCCTGGTCTTCAAACACTCTTTTCCTCAGGCGGCCGAAGGCTGCACTGGAGGCGGTGTTGGATCTCATCGTCAATGTCTGCTATTGTTGATAAGAGGCTCCCCAGGTATGGGAAATAGTCCACCTTGTCCATTGCCGTGCTGTGGATCTTGATGACTGTGGGGTAGTGCTATGTGGCGAAGACAGGCTGGTGGAGGACCTTTGTCTTATGGATGTTTAATGTAAGGCCTATGCTTTTGTATGCCTCAGTAAATACGTTGACTATGTTCTGGAGTTCAGCCTCTGTATGTGCGCAGACGCAGGCATCGTCCGTGTACTGTAGCTCGACGACAGAGGTTGGGTGGTCTCCTCAATCGAGAGTCTGCCTTTGACTCGAGTGTTCTCGACTCCATCCCACAGCATGCTACCCGCCACCACCTCAGTAAAACCCCAATACTGCACGAGGTAGAAAAAGCCATAAGACAGCTTAAGAACAACAAGGCTACGGGAGCAGATGGAATCCCTGCTGAGGCACTGAAGTATGGTGGAGAGGCACTGTTGGCGCGAATATATGACCTCATCTTTCTCATCTGGAGGGAGGAGAGCATGCCGGGAGATCTCAGAGATGCGGTGATCGTAGCCATCTTTAAAAAAGGGGACAAGTTCGACTGCGGCAACTACAGAGGAATCTCCCGGATCAGCCAATGGGAAAGTCGTTGCTAGAGTCCTCCTCAACCATCTTCTCCCTGTGGCTGAGAAGCTCCTCCTGGAGTCACAGTGTGGATTTCATCCTCTACAGGTTACAACGGACATGATTTTTGCAGCACGACATCTGCAGGAAAAATACAGGGAACAGCACCGCCCTTATACATGGCCTTCTTTGACCTTACAAAGGTCTTTGACACTGTCAACCGTGAGGGTCTATAGAGCGTCCTCCTCCATTTCGGATGCTCCCATAAGTTCATCACCATCCTTCGCCTGCTGCACGACGACACGTAGGCCGTGATCTTTACCAACGGATCCATTACAGACCCAATCCGCGTCCGGACCGGGGTCAAACAGGGCTGCGTCATCGCCCCAATCCTCTTCTCAATCTTCCTCGTTGCCATGCTCCACCACACAGTCAACAAGCTCACCGCTGGAGTGGAATTAAACTACAGAACCAGTGGGAACCTGTTCAACCTTTGTTGTGTCCAGGCCAGGTCCAAGACCACCCGAACCTTTCATGCAGTGCATTCCAGATCACAACACCTTGCTGTGTAAAAAAAAAATGTTTTCTCATGTCGCCTTTGAGCCTTTTGCCAGTCACTTTAAATCTGTGTCTTCTGGTTACTGACTCCCCTGCCACTGGAACCAGTTTCTCCTTCGGCTGCCTGGAACCCAGGCTCTGGAACTCCCTGCATAAACCTCTCCTCCTCCTTCAAGATGCTCCTTAAAACATAGACTGTCAGCTTTGGCTCAGTGGGTAGCACCCTCACCTCAGAGTCACAAGTTTGTGGGTTCAAGTCCCACTCCAGGGACTTGAGCACATAAATCTAGGCTGACACTCCAATGTAGTACTGAGGAAGTGCTGCACGCTTGGAGGTGCCGTCTTTCAGATAAGGCGTTAAACCAAGTCTTCTCTCTCAGGTGGACGTAAAAGATCCCATGGCATTATTTCGAAGAAGAACAGAGGAGTTATCTCCAGTGTATGGACAATATTTATCCCTCAATCAACATAACAAAAACAGTTTATCTGGTCATTGTCACATTGCTGTTTGTGGGAGCTTGCTGTGCGCAAGTTGGCTGCCGTGTTTCCCACAATACAACAGTGATTACATACCAAAAGTACTTCATTGGTTGTAAAGCGTTTTGAGATGTCCGGTGGTCGTGAAAGGCGCTATATAAATGCAAGTCTTTCTTTCTTTACTCTAACAAAACCGTTCATGATTTTGAAAACTTCTATCAAATCTCCTCTTAACCTTCTCTGCTTTAAGGAGAACAACCCCAGCTTCTCCAGTCTCTCCAGATAGAAGTCCCTCATTCCTGGTACCATTCTAGTAAATCTTTTCTGCTCCCTTTCTAAGGCCTTGAAATCCTTCGTAAAGTGTGCTGCTCAGAATTGAACACAATACTCTAGCTGAGATCTAAGCAGTGTTTTATAAAGGTTTAGCAAAGCTTCCTTGTTTTTCGATTCTATTCTTCTATTAATAAAGCTAAGGATCTATTATGCTTCTTTAACAGCCTTTTTATTCTTCCTACAAAAATCTATTACTTCACATTACTCTGTTAAATTTCATCTACCCTGTGTATGTCCATTCCACCAGTCTGTCTATGTCCTCCCACAGTCTGTTACTATCCTCATTGCTTTCTATATATCCATGTTCTGTGGCATCTGCAAACTTTGAAATTATGCCCTGTATACCCAAGTCCAGGTCATTAATATATATCAAAAAGAGCCATGGGTTTAATGCCGACCGTGGGGAACACCATTGTATACCTCCCTTCAGTGTGAAGAATAATTGTTTCCACTACTGTCTGCTTTCTACCCCTAACCCCTTGGGGTTTAATTTTGTTAACAAGTCTATTCTGTGGTACTTGTGAAACACCTTATGAAAGTCTATATACACATCAACCACACTCACCTCATCAACCCCCTCTGTTATTTCAACAAAGAACTCGATCAAGCTATTCAAACACAATTTGCCTTTAAAAAATCCATGCTGACATTCATTTGTTAGCCCATACTTTTCCAAATGGCAATTAATTTTGTCCCAATTATTGTCTCTAAAAGATCCCCCCTCACACTTTACCAATGTTAGGCTGACTGGCATGTAGTTGCCGGATTTTTCACACTTCCTTATTTTAAACAAGGTGTAACATTTGAAATCCTCCTGTCCTCTGGCGCCATCTCCATATCCAAGGATGATTGGAAGATTGTGGCCAGAGCCTCTGCAATTTCCATCCTTACTTCCCTCAGTAACCTAGGAGGCACCCCATCTAGAACGCGTGTCTTTTCTACTTTGAGGACTACCAACTTTTAAAGTACCTCTTTATCTATTTTTCTTCTATCCAATATTGCTACTGCCTCCTCCTTTACAGCTTTATTGGCATTATCCTTTTCTCTAGTGAAGACAGATGCAAAGTACTCACTTTGTACCTCAGCCATGCCCTCCGCCTCCACAATTAGATCTCTTTTTTGGTCCCTAATCAGCCTCACTCTTCCTTTGACTACTCTTTTACTATTTACGTGTTTATAAAAGACTTTTAGCTTCCCCTTTATGTTAGCTGCTATTCTCATACTCTCTCTTTGCCGCTCTTATTCCCTTTTTGAAATCTCCCCTGTAATTTCTATGTTCAGCTTGGTTCTCTACTGTATTATGAACCTTACATTTGTTCTGAGCCTTCTATTTCTGTCTCATTTTAACCTTTATATCTTTAGTCATCCAGGGAGCTTGAGCTTTGGATGCTCTTCCTATCCTCTTCATGGGAATGTGTTTACACTGTACTGAACCATCTCCTCTTTGAAGGCGCCCCACTGTCCAATGACTGTTTTGCCTACCAATTTTTGATTCCAATCCACCTGGGCCAGATCCCTTTTCAATTCACTGAGTTTAGCCCTCCACCAGTTAAGTATTTTTATGCTTAATGGTTCCTTGTCCTTTTCCATAACTATTCTAAACTGCATGATATTATGATCACTGTTTCCCAAATGCTCCCCCACTGAAACATGTTCCTCTAGCCCCACTTCTTTCTCCAGAACTAGACACAGCACTGCTTCCTTCAGCATTGGACTGGGAACACACTTATCAGGAAAGTTCTCTTGTACATAAGAACATAAGAAATAGGAGCAGGAGTGGGCCATTTGGCCCCTCAAGCCTGCTCCGCCATTCAGTAAGCTCATGGCTGATCTGATCCTGGCACTTACCTGCCCACTCCCCATAACCCTTGACTCCCTTATCATTTAAAATTCTGTCTATCTCCACCTTAACTATATTCAAAGACCAGCCTCCACGACTCTCTGGGGTAGAGAATTCCAATGGTTCACAACCCTCTGAGAGAAAAAATCCCTCCTCATTTCTGTTTTAAATGGGCGACCCCTTATTCTGAAACTATGCCCCTTAGTTCTAGATTACCCCACGAGGGGAAACATCCTCTCTGCATCTGCCCTGTCAAGCCCCCTCAGAATCTGATATGTTTCAATAAAATCACCTCTCATTCTTCTAAACTCCAATGAGGATAGGCCAAACCTGCTCAACCTTTCTTCATATGGCAACCCCATCATCTCAGGAATCAATCTCATGAACCTTCTCTGAGCTGCCTCCAATGCAAGTATATTCTTCTTAAATAAGGGAACCAAAACTGTACGCAGGTGTGGTCTTACCAACACCCTTTACAGTTGGAGCAGGACTTCCCTACTTTTATAGTCCATCCCCTTTGCAATAAAGGCAAATATTCCATTTGCCTTTCTGATTACTTGCTGTACCTGCATGCCAACTTTTTGCATTTCATGTACAAGAACCCGCAGATCCCTCTGTACTGCAGCATCTGGTAAAGGCTCCCCATTTAAATAATAATTTGCTTTTTTATTTTTCCTATCAAAGATAACCTCACATTTTCCCAAATTATAATCAATCTGCCAAATTCTTGCCCATTCACTGAGCCTATCTATATCCCTTTCTAGATTCTTTAAAGGACTAGATATTAGGTTTTCAGCAAAAACGGTATTTTTACGCCAAAATTACTGTCATTGCTTTGCTACCGTTTTCAGGCCCGATATTCGGCCATTAATTTGCGCAGCAGTAGAAATCAGCGTTGCACAATGATTCGTGGAGCAAACCGTGAATTTCGGTTACTTTAGTCCGAGGCCGATAGGGCTGCGAGAGAGACTTTGGGAGGGGGAAAAACAACAATAAAGACATTTTTTTTTAAATTCACAAAACATTCATAAAACCCTTAGCTACTAAATCTCTGAAAAATAATAAAAAAATAAAAAATTTTACTTACTTTTTTTGCAGGTCTTCATACTTACCGTTTCTGGCAGGGCAACAATGCAGGTTTGACCTGTTGGTATTTTGGGCGCGGGTGCAGAGAGAGCCAAGTATCGACCGCAAATGCAATTTTGCATGTTGCACGATGGCGCTCCTCTCCCCGGCGGTACAAAGTTATCCCGAAGATCCCGCCGACCAGGTTTTCACGACAAAAACCCGGTCACAAAGTCAACAAATTTCTAGCCATTTGCATCCTCCTCACAACTTGTTTTCCCATCTATCTTTGGATCATCAGCAAATTTGGCTATGTTACACTCGGTCCCTTCATCCAGGTCATTAACATAAATTGTAAATAGTTGAGGCCTCAGCACTGATCCCTGTGGCACCCCACTAGTTACAGTTTGCCAACCTGAAAATGATCCATTTATCCCGACTCTCTGTTTTCTGTTAGTTAGCCAATCCTTTATCCACACTAATATATTACCTCCAACCCCGTGAGCTCTTATCTTGTGCAGTAACCTTTTATGTGGCACCTTATCGAATGCTTTCTGGAAATCCAAATACACAATATCCACTGGTTCCCCTTTATCCACCCTGCTCGTTACATCCTCAAAGAACTCCAGCAAATTTGTCAAACATGATTTCCCTTTCATAAAACCATGCTGACTCTGATTGACTGCATTATGATTTTCTAAACGTCCTGCTTCCATTTCCTTAATGATAGACTCCAGCATTTTCCCAATGAGAAATGTTAGGCTAACTGGTCTATAGTTTCTTGTTTATGTCTCCCTCCTTTCTTAAATAGGGGTGTTATATTTGCAGTTTTCCAGTCTGCTGGGACCTCTCCAGAATTCAGGGAGAATTGTACACATTTCAGGAATTTCTTGCCCTTTTTGCCTTTTACACTATATCTATTCCAGTCCGTATTCAGATAGTTGTACTTCCCCATTATCACTACTCTGTAGTTCTTGCATCTTTCTATCATTTTCCTGCAAATTTGCACCTCTATCTCCTTTCCACTATTTGATGGCTTATAGTATACACCCAGTAGCAAAATAGCTCCTCTATTGTTTCTTAATTCTAACCAAATAGATTCTGTCTTTGACCCCCTCAACTACATCATCTCTCTCCAGTGCTGTAATAGTTTCTTTGATCCACACTGCCAAACTCCCCAGCTCAACTTTGTTTTCTTCCCTCTTTCCTGAATAACGTAACCAGCAATATTAAGATCCCAATCCTTCCCTTCTTTGAGCCAGGTCTCTGTTATTGCCACTACATCATAGTCCCATGTGGCAACTTGTGCCTGCAGCTCACTAACCTTATTTATTGCCCTCCGTCCATTTATGCACATACACAGCAAACCTATCTTAGCCTAGCTTGCATTTGTCCATTGTCTAATCATAGAATCATAGAAAAATTACAACACAGAAGGAGGCCATTCGGCCCACCGTGTCCGTGCTGGTCGAAAAAACTACCCAGCCTAATCCCACCTTCCAGCACTAGGTCTGTAGCCCTGTAGATTGTGGCTTTTTAACTGCACATCTAAGTACTTTTTAAATGTGGTGGGGGTTTCTGCCTCCACCACCCTTTCAGGCAGTGAGTTCCAGACTCCCACCACCATCTGGGTGAAAAATTTCCCCTCAAAATCTCCTACCAATTACTTTAAATCTATGCCCCCTGGTTATTGACCCCTGTGCCAAGGGATATAGGTCCTTCCTATCCACTCTATCTCGGCCCCTCATAATGTTATACACCTCAATAAGGTCTCCCCTCAGCCTCCTCTGTTCCAAGGAAAACAAACCCCAGCCTATCCAATCTTTCCTCATAGCTAAAGTTATCCAGTCCTGTCAATATCCTCGTAAATCTCCTCTGTCCCCCTTTCTCATGCAATCACATCCTTCCTGGAATGTGGTGATCAAAAATGTATGCAGTATCAAGCTGTGGCCTAACTACTTTGTACACAGTTCCAGCATAACTTCCCTGCTCTTGTATTCTATGCCTCGACTAATAAAGGAAAGCATTCCGTATGCCTTTTTAACTACCTTATAGACCTGGCCTGCTACCTTTAAGGATCTGTGGACATATATTCCAAGATCCCTCTGTTCCTCCACACCTCTCAGTATCCTCCCATTTATTGTGTATTCCCTTGCCTTGTTGTCCCATCCCAAATGCATTACCTCACACTTTTCTGTGGTCTAGGGTACACGTCGACTATGCAGGCCCGTTTTTGGGTAAAATGTTCCTTGTGGTTGTAGACTTGTACTCCAAGTGGATTGAATGTGAGACAGTGTCAGCTAGCACGTCCGCTGCCACTACTGTAAGCCTGCGGGCCATGTTTGCCACACACGGCCTACCCGATGTCCTGGTGAGCGACAATGGGCCTAGTTTTACCAGTGCTGAGTTCAAAGAATTCATGACCCGTAATGGGATCAAACATGCCACATCTGCCCCGTTTAAACCAGTGTCCAATGGTCAGGCAGAGAGAGCAGTGCAAACCATCAAGCAAGGCTTGAAGAGGGTAACTGAAGGCTCATTGCAGACTCGCCTATCCCGAGTCCTGCTTAGCTACTGCATGAGACTCCACTCACTCACTGGGATCCCACCTGCTGAACTGCTCATGAAAAGAGCACTTAAGACAAGGCTCTCGTTAGTTCACCCTGATCTACATGAACAGGAAGAGAGCAGGCAGCTTCAACAAAGTGCATACCATGATAGCGCAAACGTGTCACGCGAGATTGAAATCAATGATCCTGTATTTGTATTAAATTATGGACAAGGTTCCAAGTGGCTTCCCGGCACTGTCATCGCCAAGGAGGGGAGCAAGGTGTTTCGGGTCAAACTTTCAAATGGACTCATTCACCGGAAACACTTGGACCAAATCAAACTCAGATTCACGGACTATCCTGAGCAACCCATCTTGGACCCTACCCTTTTTGATCCCCCAACGTACACACCAGTGGCAACCGGCACCACGGTTGACCACAAAGCAGAACCCATCATCCACAGCAGCCCTGCAAGGCCCAACACAGCAGGCAGCCTAGCAAGGCCAGCTGCACAGCAGCCCAGCGAGGGCCCAACAAAGGATTCAACAACACCAGCTTTCACACCGAGATGATCAACCAGGGCAAGAAGGGCCCCAGATCGACTCACATTGTAAATAGTTACACTATTGACTTGGGGGGAGGGGGGAGGGGGGAGTGTTGTTTCTATGTGGACTTGTATTTACTCTGTACAGCCACCAGAGAGCTCATCCACTGGAGTCCCAAGGGATCCCATAATCCCTTGATAGCACAGGTATTTAAGGAAGCTTCACAGGTTGGAGAGGCAATCTGGAGATCTGCAATAAAAGACTAAGGTCACACTTTACTTTGTGCTCACAGTGTTCAGTCTGACTTTCTCCATACACAACAGAAAGGCTACAGTTTGAAGAGACAAAATGGATACCTCCCCCAAGACCATGTCTTATCTGGCTGGGCAGAGCTTAAGGGACAAAGGAAGCATGCTTTGAAACCCATTGAAACCAAAAGGTGTCAAGGAATGGCCTGTTCCCCCCAGATGGAAACCAATAAGGAACTGCCCTGGAACCAAGACCCAATCCTGCGGCTTTCTGAGAGACAATGGATCATATATGAGGATAAAAAGTCAGGCCAAAAGCTTGCGAGCTTCTTTTCTCTTCTTCTGACTAAAGGGCAAATCAGGAAACCTCCCTCCACTAGACCAGACCAAGAAGCAGGCCAGAGGGAATTGCTGTATATGTCTTTATAAATCTGCAACTCATTATTTGTTGTGTATGCAATAACTCAAGAGGCTTAGTACCTGTACATGTTGATGCAGGTGAGGCACTTCGAAGATTCCTCCAGTTCCTGCGTCATGTAGGCCAAAGTCAGGTCGAGCTTGGTGAACATCTTGCCTCCTGTCATCTATTCAACTGTCATTGTAACCCATGTATAAACTGACCTAAGTTGTACACTGTGAGAACACTGACCACTAGGTGGTGAACTTGTGGGAGACACTCCTAACCTGGACTTTCAGGTATAAAAGGGGAAGCTCCACCCACCTTCTTCACTTCAGTGCTGGCTAATAAAGGTTACTGGTCACAGAGTGACCTTCTCTCAAGTATGGGCCTCGTGTGCATTTGTACTGTATAGTAAGGACATATTATTGGTGACAAGAAACTGAGATTTAAACTACGCGAGCATGGCCACGAGCAGCACAGACGAGAGGTACTGTGTTGGTGATGATTGGGCCGATTTTATTGAGAGACTACAGCAAAGTTTCGTCACTAAGGAATGGCTGGGACAGGATTCGGCCGACAAGCACAGGGCTCATCTCCTGATGGTTTGTGGATCCAGGACGTACTCCCTGATGAAGGACCTTCTAGCGCCAGAGAAGCCGGCGGACAAGACTTTTGAAGAGCTCGGTAAGTTGATCGGGGAACACTTTAAACCGGCGAGCAGCATGCACATGGCGAGACATCGGTTTTACACGCACCAGCGGTGAGAAGGGCAAAGCGTTCCAGACTTCATGGCAGTACTCAGGCGACTGGCGAGCCTATATAAGTTCCCAGATGCATGCAGAGCGGAGATGCTGCGAGACTTTTTTATTGAGGGCATCGGGCACGCTGGGGTTTTCAGGAAACTGATCGAGACGAAAAACTTGACACTGGAAACAGCGGCTTTGATGGCCCAGACATTTATCTCGGGGGAGGAAGAGACCAGAATGATGTTTGACAAAAATCTTGGTTTAAATGCAGCAAATGGACAGGGAGTCAACATTGTTAACGTGGCACACAGTTCTCCAGGCAGACAGGGGCAATCGGACATACCCAAGCATGTAGTCGAACCCAAAGGGGTAATTCAACAGAGACAATGGCTAGCTGAACGGCGATTCATGCCATCGCAAGGGACAATGCGGCCAGTAATAGGGCCATCAA
This sequence comes from Pristiophorus japonicus, assembly GCF_044704955.1. NCBI lineage: Eukaryota > Metazoa > Chordata > Chondrichthyes > Pristiophoridae > Pristiophorus > Pristiophorus japonicus. The sequence goes on from NC_091988.1 coordinate 141,093,764, forward strand.
CACCTGTCAATAGTGCGCTTAAGGGCAGTTACAGAGATAGTCAGAGACAATCGACTGGTAATGGACCTTTTGTTTCCAACAACGGCTCATGTTGGAGGTGTGGAGGCAAACACACAGCCAGAGCTTGCAGGTATCAGCAATGTACCTACCAGAAACCGCAATGTCAGCGGTCACTTGGCACGTATGTGCAGGAAGACTGCAGCCAGGTTGAAGTACGAGGAGGACGGGCCCAATGTAAGCCCTACGAGGCCAAATGGACACTGGGGGAAATCGCTGGAAGTTGAAGTTCAGCGAGTTCATGTGGAGCACATATACAGTTCATACAACAGGATGCCACCGATAATGATGAAAGTGCTCCTCAATGGCATCCCAGTATCAATGGAGCTAGACACGAGAGCCAGCCAGTCTCTGATGAGTATCAAACAGTTCAACAAGTTGTGGGCGTCCAAGGCCAGGAGGCCAAAATTATTGCCGATTGACGCATAGCTACGAACATATACAAAGGAGATCATTCCGCTGCTAGGCAGCGCCACGGTAGTCGTGACCCACAAAGATTTGGAGAACAGGTTGCCACTCTGGATTGTCCCGGGGGACAGTCCCGCACTACTGGGGAGGAGTTGGCTTGCTGTCATGAACTGGAAATGGGGCGATGTCAATGCAATTTCACCTGTGCTCACAGGTCCTGGGCAAATTTGACTCACTATTTCAACCCGGCATTGGCACTTTCATGGGGACCAAGGTAGTGATTCACATAAACTCGGACGCCAGGCCAGTGCACCACAAGGCCAGAGCGGTGCCGTACGTGATGCGGGAAAAGATAGAAGGCGAATTGGACCGCCTGCTGAGGGAAGGCATCATCTCATCAGTCGAATTCAGTGACTGGGCGAGCCCGATTGTGCCGGTGCTCAAGGCGGATGGGTCGGTCAAGATATGTGGTGATTACAAGATATGTGGTGATCAGTTGGGTGTCACTCCAAGGCCAGTATCCACTACCGAGAGCAAAGGACCTCTTTGCGATGCTATCCGGTGGCAAACTTTTTTCAAAATTGGACCTGACCTCAGCTTACATGACCCAGGAGCTGGCGAGTGAATCAAAGATGCTGACCACCATCACGACACACAAGGGGTTGTTTGAGTACAACAGATGTCCATTCAGGATTTCCTCGGCCGCTGAGATCTTTCAACGAAATATGGAAAGCTTCCTCAAGTCGATTCCAAGGACAGTGGTTTTTCAAGACGACATCCTCATCACGGATTGCGATACTGAAGAACACCTCCACAACCTGGAAGAGGTGCTACGGAGACGGGACCGGGTAGGTCTGCGACTGAAAAAGGTGAAGTGTGTGTCTTCCTAGCTCTAGAGGTAGAATTCCTGGGGATGAGGGTAGCAGCAGATGAGATCAGATCTACTGCGTCCAAAACGGAAGCGATCCATAGAGCACCCAGACCCTGTAACACGATGGAGCTGCGTTCGTTCCTGGGGCTCCTGAACTATTTTGATAACTTTCATCTCAAATTCGGTACACTGTTAGAGCCGCTACACATGCTCCTACTCAAAGGTCGCGAATGGGTCTGGGGGTCAGCCAGGAAAGGGCTTTTGATAGAGCACGCAATTTGTTATGCTCCAACAATCTGTTAACGCTATATGACCCATGTAAGAAACTTGTTTTAACGTGCGATGCGTCGTCCTATGGGGTCGGGTGTGTTGTGCAGCATGTTAATGCCAAGTGTCAGTTACAGCCGGTAGCTTACGCCTCCAGAGGTCTGTCCCAGGCAGAAAGGGGCTACGGGATGGTAGAAAAGAAAGCGCTTGCATGTGTATATGCAGTAAAAAAAATGCACCAATACCTGTTTGGCAGGAAATTTGAGCTGGAGACAGATCGCAAACCCCTTGGACGACAACAAGGCCATAAATGCAAATGCGTCGGCCCACATATAGAGGTGGGCTCTCATGCTACCCGCCTATGACTATACAATTCGGCACAGATCGGGGACTGAAAGCTGCGCCGATGCACTCAGTAGGCTCCCACTAGCCACCACCGAGGGGGCAACCGAGCATGCTGCTGAGATGGTCATGGCTGTTGAACCTTTCGAAAGCGAAGGCTCACCCGTGACAGCCCATCAGATCAAAGTCTAGACAAATAGAGACCCGCTACTGTCTTTAGTCAAGAAATGTGTCCTGAATGGGGACTGGGCAGCCACGTACGGGGCATGCCCTGAGCAATTTAAACCATTTCACAGGCACATTGCCGATTGCCTACTATGGGGAAACTGAGTAGTCATGCCCTAGATGGGCAGAGAGGTGTTCATCCAAAAACTCCACAATGAGCACCCGGGCATTGTCATGATGAAGGCAATTGCCAGATCACACGTTTGGTGGCCAGGGATAGATGCAGACCTGGAACTTTGTGTTCGCAGGTGCAACACGTGTGCCCAGCTGGGCAATGCGCCCAGGGAAGCCCCCCTTAGCCCCTGGTCCTGGTCCGCCAAGCCATGGTCACGCATCCATGTGGACTACGCAGGTCCTTTCATGGGAAAAATGTTTTTGGTTGCAGTAGATGCCTACTCCAAATGGATCGAGTGTGACATTCTCAATTCAAGCACATCCTCTGTCTACATCAAAGTCTATGGGCAATGTTCACCGCCCATGGTCTACCGGACGTCTTGGTCAGTGACAATGACCCATGCTTTACAAGCATCGAATTCCAGGACTTCATGGCAGGAAATGGTATCAACCATGTCAGAACGGCACCGTTCAAGCCAGCCCCAAACGGCCAGGCAGAACGAGCAGTGCAGATAATCAAACAGGGAATGCTCAGAATCCAAGGGGGTTCCCTACAAAGCCACTTATCATGCCTCCTATTGCCCAACAGATCCCGACCACACTCACTCACAGGGGTTCCACCCACAGAGCTGCTAATGAAAAGGACGCTCAAAACCAGGTTATCCCTTATACACCCCACCATGAAAGAAATTGTTGAGAGCAGGCGCCGGTCACAATGTAAATGCGAGGGCGCGATGTATTGATGTCAATGACCTTGTCTTTGTCCTCAACTACACTGCAAGGCCCAAATGGCTCACAGGCACTGTGATTGCTAAAAAGGGGAATAGGATTCTGGTAGTTAAACTTATCAATGGACAAATCTGCCGCATACACGTGGATCAAACAAAAAGGAGGTTCAGCAACTCAATAGAAGAAGCAGAGGAAGAACACGATGTAGAGTTCACTCCACCACAGGTGACCGAACAGCGCAACCCAGTGGAGAAGAGCCCAGTCACTGTGGGCAGTCTGGACAGGCCTGAGGCACCGCAAACAGGAGACACTCAGGCCAGCGCCCAACAACCGGAGCCCCAACTCAGGCGCTCTACAAGGGTGCGTAAACCACCAGAGAGACTGAACCTGTGAACCCAATAAGACTTTGGCGGGGAGGTGATATCATGTATTCAACTGTCATTGTAACCCATGTATAAACTGACCTAAGTTGTACACCGTGAGAACACTGACCACTAGGTGGTGAACTTGTGGGAGACATTCCTAACCTGGACTTTCAGGTATAAAAGGGAAGCTCCACTCACCTTCTTCACTTCAGTGCTGGCTAATAAAGGTTACTGGTCACAGAGTGACCTTCTCTCAAGTATGGGCCTCGTGTGCATTTATACTGTATAGTAAGGACATATTACCTCCTGCCAGCGTCACAAACAGGTCGTCTGCCTTAGGGAGCGGGTATTGGTCCTGTAGCGAGAAACGATTAATAGTTACTTTATAATCGCCGCAAATCCTGACCGTGCCATCACTTTTGAGTACTGGAACAATCGGGCTGACCCAGTCACTAAATTTCACTGGGGAGATGATCCCTCGCGTTGCAGCCTGTCCAGCTCGATTTCCACTCTCTCATTCATCATGTGAGGTACCGCTCGCGCCTTGTGGTGAATGGGTCATGCCTCTGGGACCAAGTGGATCTGCACCTTCACCCCAGAAAAGTTTCCAATGCCTGGCTCAAAAAGGAAAGGAAATTTGTTAAGAACCTGGGTACATGAGGCCTCATCGACATGTGATCGCACTCAGATGTCGTCCCAGTTCCAACGTATTTTGCCCAGCCAGCTCCTTCCATGCAGTGTGGGGACATCGCCCAGGACAATCCAGAGTGGCAGTTTGTGCACCATGCCCTCGTAGGTGACCTTGACCATGGCGCTGCCCAGGACAGTGATAAGCTCTTTGGTGGACGTTCTCAGTTTTGTGTGGATGGGGCTCAGGGCTGGTCTGAGTGCCTTGTTGCACCACAGTCTCTCAAACATCTTTTTACTCATGATGGATTGGCTAGCGCTAGTGTCCAGTTCCATGGCTACTGGTAAGCCATTTAATTTTACATTTAGCATTATAGGTGGGCATTTCGTCGAAAATGTGTGCACCACGTGTACTTCAGCATCTGCCTCCTCTCTCTGAGGCTCGAAATTGCTTTGATCCACCATGGACCGATCTTCCTCTGCCACGTGATGGTTAGCAGGTTTTGCAGAGCTTGCAGCTCGTCAGCAAGCTTGTTGGAGGTGCCCCATTGTTCCACAGCTCTTGCAAACATACCCTTTGAAGCGGCATGAATAGGCTGAATGGAAGCCTCCACCACACCAACAAGGTGTGAATTGCCTTGCATTCATCCTTTGTTGTGGACTCTGAGTCATCTGGGTCACCGGAGGCCTGCTGGCAGTTGCAGACTCATGGTTTCTGCCCTGTACACAGTTCCAGTTAATTTATGAATATTGCTAGCACTTGTGTGCTGAGAGATTTGTTTGGTGTTATCACTGGTGGACATAAACGCCTGTGCTATCGCAATGGCCTTACTGAGGGTTGGTGTCTCTACAGTCAAAAGTTTTCGTAGGATAGTCTCGTGGCCAATGCCCACTACAAAAAAGTCTCTGAGCATTTGCTCGAGGTAGACATCAAACTCACATTGTCCCGCAAGTCGCCTTAGCTCGGCGATGTAGCTCGCCACTTCCTGACCTTCAAATCGCTGGCATGTGTAGAACTGATACCTTGCCATCAGCACGCTCTCCCTCGGGTTAAGATGCTCCCGAACCAGTGTACACAGCTCCTCATACGACTTATCTGTGGGTTTCACCGGAGCCAGAAGATTCTTCATGAGGAGAGCGGACGGTGAGGAGGACCGCTCTCCTTTTTGCAGCGCTTCCTTCTCCGTCCAGCTCATTGGCTACAAAGTACTGGTCTAGCTGTTCGACATAGGCTTCCCAGACCTCACCCTCCAAGAACTTCTCCAGGATGCCCACAGTTTGCTGCATCTTTGCGTTGGATTCGAATACTCAGCGCCAGTTATTGTGTTCCTAACACAGATGAGACTGCACACAGGGAGGTTAAAGTAACAGTGACCTCACTCTATACTAAGACACTCCAGAGTGAGGAACAGTCTTTAGGGGCTGGCTTATATACAGTGCTCCCAAGGGATGCTGGGATCCTTTGGGACTTCAGGTGATGCACTCCCTGGTGGCGGAACATGGGAGTGCATGCTTTACAGATACACAACAATTGTAACATCATTGTATCTGTTGTAACTAAGTAGATCCATAGAATAGTCGTTGACTGCTGTTTGTCTAGACTACTTGAATGTGTGTGTGTTTAATAAACTTATTCCAAATTGTTTTAAAAGAATTAGTCTTGCTGTCAATTTAATGCCAAAGATTTAGAAATTTTACAGATTTAAGGTTGGAGACTCATCTCCGGGTCAAACAGGATTACATACAGGCTGGTTCGGTCTAAGACAGCGGCCGAAAGGAGAATGGAGTTGGTGGTGAATGTACGAAACTGGTGGTGGAGAAGCCAAAGACAATGACTTCACTCTTTCCAATGTTTATGAAAGAAAGAACTTGCTTTTATAATGCACCTTTCATATCTTCATATCACCCCGAAGTGCTTTACAGCACTGTTGAAGTGTAATCACTGCTGTTATGCAGGCAAATGTGGCAGCAAGATCGATGGAAGAAATGCCCTGAGAATGTTTTGGAGCTGGCTCGTTAAGGGGGAGATAAATATGTGCTGCCTTATCCGAACCTGCATGCAATCCCTTTGTTAGCATGACCTGAGAAGTTAGGAAGTAAATGAGCATAATTCTAACACTGATAATAACTGTCACAGGTATATTTGTGTACAGGTACTGTCATGTTTGAAGTGGGCACCCCTTTTCTCTCCCTCTTTCTAACATACAAATGCTCTCTGTTTTAAAACAAACATTCAGTATAAACTTTATATGAATAAACCTTTAAAATTTGTTCTCCTACTTTTCTTCAAATAATTTTGAAAAAAAGCTACCAACTGGATACTGTTAGATTCTGCAAAGAACCATTTTCCCCTTGGTCTGGCAAAATGCTCTTGGCTGCATCGTATGGAGTTATGCTTACTGCATATGCTCAGATTGCAGGCCCTGCATTCAGCTAACTGAGTCACAGCTGTAGGCAGGCCAAATCTTTCTGAGAGGTTAGGACCTTCAAGTAAAGATATTACTGAAAATACTCAGACACAAAAATCAACTTTCTAGTTAAGTTTAATCATGTAATTGTTATAAGCGTTATTTCGTACTCTAGAGTTTTCAATTATTGAGAAAAAATGACACATTTAAAAAAATATTTTGAATGATTCAATCGTTTCATCTTCTTTATTGGTAAGTTCTACTGATTGGCAATTTCAGGATTAATTGTTTTCATAAGTCTTTATTGTTTTTGAGACATTTTCCTCACTTCCTGCATTCCAAGCTCCAGTTCTGAATTGGTGCTGTTTTACTCAATCAACAATGTGAGACAGACACAATGTGACGTGGCAGGAAGTAAGGGTTACACAACAGGTAGTGCATGCAGACACAAGACTTTTTAAAGTTGGATAATATGTGTTGCATGTACCACCGCAATTCTTCTCTTTCACTTAGATGCAAGTCCGTGAGGAATTTTGCCAACGAAGTTTCTAAAATTATTCAGGAGCTAGTCTATTTGACTCCAAGATAAATCTGAGATTCAGGCTATCCTCCTTGTATCCCCACGAGAGAGCAGCAGCAGCTTGAAAAAGTGATTTCATACTGTCAGCCCGACTCCAACTGCCAGCTCATTAGAGAGCATGCCGAGCCAGCCGGAGAGAAGGTTGGCGCAGGTGGGGGAGGCTGCAGGTGTACTGCAATTTTGTTTGGAACAAGGAGCTGTGGACCACATTGTTTAAGACCATCGCAGGCAGGATGAAATGGCAAAGTGGACTGAATCCAACTCACGGTTTGGAGACCCATGATATAAAACAAAAGTGCTGCGTGTGCAATTGTCGAAGTCATGTTTATTCCATGACTGATAAATGTGCAACTGAATTATACCAGTTTCCTCTACATGTATAAACAAGGTTTTCAATAATTTCATAGGGAGTGTTTTATTTGCATAACTTTATCCCATTTCTGCCAAAAATCAAAAAGAAACATTATGAATGGAGGTTGGTCCAGTATGTTTTATTTGGCTGTTGTGCATATAACAGAACAGTAAAACTCAGAAATGTTAAAGGACAGAGTCGTCATTATAGTGTTTGTGGCATCATTACTTACTGGCATTCGAAGAGGTTGCAGAGAAAGAGAGAGTGCCTGTGCACGCATGCACTCGTTATTAAAATGCAGCCCTGGGAGGTGGAGGGAATGGCAGAATTATGTTTGATTCTTTTTCATCTAGGTTGAGGTGCAGTTTGTGTAAGTTTTTTTTTAAAGTAATGGTTGTGCAACATCAGTCAGCTATTGTTTTGTACGGCTTGTGTTTCTGAATGCTTCAGGGCAGTGGCGAGGAGGAAGTTGCTATGGTTACAGCTGGCTCTCATTGATAGCAAGAGCAAACACAAAGCTGTTTTGCTAAACTTTCATAATGCCAGCAGCTCACAGGAAAGTCGTTTTGCTCGGTTTGTTATCTCACATATGCATGGAAGCAATTGCATTTCTGATATACTACATGCTGCTTTATATCCTTTCTGTAATGCAAACCCACATTTTAATATTATCTCTTCATGATTCCATATATGACACAACATTACTTAGCCAGTGCTGCTTGTCCAGGTCCAGGCACTTCCTCATAAATATGTAGGCTAGTACTAGATGCTAATTATCTGCTGTCATTATGAAACCACTCCTCGACATGCACATAAATGAAGTCAGTGGACCAGCTTCCTGCTGAAAGGGGACACTATGGATAGCTCTTGTCTATTTGAGGTGGGTGGAGGGGGGTAAATCAAGTATAAGAGTATTATTTCAGATAGTTCTAAGCGAAATTTCGATGATTTTAAGTGTGTCATGTGTATTATGAAGAAGATCTGAGTTTACCTTCTGAAGTATGGGGTTCTGAAGTTGGCAAAATTGGCTGATAAGATTTTGAAATTGTACCCAACTTCTTTCTGAATTACTTTCAGGGACAGCGCATGTAAAGGTTAAAATATATCAGGGCTATCTACATCTATAGGTGGAACTCCAACTCGGCTTAGTGTATAGCATTCTGCCTCAGGAACCAAATAGCACAATTCTGTGTGAGTGCTACATTGTCAGCAATGCCGTCCTTAAACTTTAAACTGAGGTGCTTTTTGCTGGTTCATGCGGATGCTAAAAATCCCAGTATACTTTTCAAAGAACAGCAGGGAGTTCTCTTGGTGCCCTGACCAAATATTCCTCTTTCAATCATTAACACTGAAAGGAACAGATAAATTGGTCCATAAGTCATTAATTTGCTCTAACAGTTAATATTCTGTCAGTGCCTGCTGATAAAACTGGACCTTTCTTCCCTCAGCAATAGTCCCAGCAGAGTCCTGTCGCTAATGGAAATGATGTCAGTTCAGTTGCTGCATAACATAGGTGGAAATTCTCTCAACAAGAGGAATTACCGCCTGCAACATGCAGCAACTGAATCACTTTCATTTATAGCAGCACTCAGATAGGAGTAGAAGCTGAGGGAAGTAAGGGACGCCAGTGACACTGAAGGAGAGCTTGAAAGTGGAAATGGAATAAAAGAAAGACAGACTTGATTTTATACAGTGCCTTTCATGACCACCGGACGCCTCAAAGAGCTTTACAGCCAATGAAGTACTTTTGGAGTATAGTCATTGTTGTAATGAAATGGATGCAAATGAAGAGAAAAGGAAGGGAGAAAAATAGATGACAATCAAGGAGAATGGAAAAAGAAGGAAAGCAATGGCAATGAAGAGGAGAGGGAAGGTGGGAAATCAATGGCAGAGGGAAGTGGGGTAGGAGGGGGTATTGTCATGTATGTACATGCTGTTTGTAGCCACCAGATGGTGTCATTGTTGGAGACCACTGAGCAGCACGCACATGGTGCTGCTCTGGTATAAAAGGCCAGCCATTTTGTGAGTCAGACACTTTGGGTCATAATAAAGCAGAGCCAAGGGCATACCTTGTTCAGTTAAACATTACTCAGTTTGTACCTTTATTGCAAACATAACATTTGGTGACGAAAATACAAGAAACTTTGTTTGCAAAATGAGCACAATTGGATTTTTAGAGCGATTTGTGGAGGGAGAAGATTGGTCAGACTTTGTGAGCCGTTTGAACCAGTACTTCATGGCCAGCAAACTGAAGGAGGTCGGCGATGCAGATCGGCGCCGGGCCGTGTTCCTCACTGTGTGCGGTTCAAAGATCTACGGTCTGATAAAGAATCTACTCATGCCTAGTGATCCAACAGAGAAAACGTACGAGGAGTTATGTACGTTGGTACGGGGGCACCTCAAACCAGACGACGGCATCATCATCTCCAGATACAGGTTTTATACACACATTCGATCGGAGGGCCAGAGTGCGGCAGAATTTGTTGCCGACCTGAGACGTCTAGTGGGACTGTGCAAGTTCGGGACAGTGTTGGCAGACATGCTGCGGGACTTCTTTGTTATCGATATCAACCACGAGGTGATCCTGCGCAAACTTCTGGCGGTGGAGGAGTTGAATTTAACAAGGGCCATCCATATCGCTCAATCATGTATAATGACGGACAGGAGTTTAAAGCAAATATCGGTGAAGAACCGAACCTCGGCAAGTACTGTAAATGCGATTGATTCGGCAGAGCGGCACATGGCAAGGCCTATCAGGTTGCGTTCACGAATAATTCAGCGTTCGGCAAAGCGGCACAGGGCAAGGCCTATCCGGCTGCGTTCACGAAACCTGTAGCTGCCCAAAGTCTGCCAGTGGGAATGTATCCGATTTCTCCATGTTGGCGTTGTGGGGGAAATCATCGGCACCAGCAGTGCCGATTTAAGCAATATAGTTGCAAAGGCTGTCTGAGAGTGGGGCATCTCCAGCACAAGTTTCCGCAGATGAACAAGCGAGCTGCGATACATCACGTGGAGGATGAGAGTCAGACTAGCGCAGATCCGGATACGCAACCTGAGATGCCAGAGGGGGAAGTGTATGGACTGTATTCTTTCATAACCAAGAGTAAACCAATTTTGATTAATGTGAAGTTTAATGGGATACCGGTATTGATGGAACTGGACACAGGGACGAGTCAATCGATCATGAACGAGAGGGCATTTAATAAGCTGTGGGATACATAGAAACATAGAAACATAGAAAATAGGTGCAGGAGTAGGCCATTCAGCCCTTCTAGCCTGCACCGCCATTCAATGAGTTCATGGCTGAACATTCAACTTCAGTACCCCATTCCTGCTTTCTCGCCATACCCCTTGATCCCCCTAGTAGTAAGGACCTCATCTAACTCCTTTTTGAATATATTTAGTGAATTGGCCTCAACAACTTTCTGTGGTAGAGAATTCCACAGGTTCACCACTCTCTGGGTGAAGAAGTTCCTCCGCATCTCGGTCCTAAATGGCTTACCCCTTATCCTTAGACTGTGACCTCTGGTTCTGGACTTCCCCAACATTGGGAACATTCTTCCTGCATCTAACCTGTCTAACCCCGTCAGAATTTTAAATGTTTCTATGAGGTCCCCTCTCATTCTTCAGAACTCCAGTGAATACAAGCCCAGTTGATCCAGTCTTTCTTGATAGGTCAGTCCCGCCATCCCGGGAATCAGTCTGGTGAACCTTTGCTGCACTCCCTCAATAGCAAGAATGTCCTTCCTCAGGTTAGGAGACCAAAACTGTACACAATACTCCAGGTGTGGCCTCACCAATGCCCTGTACAACTGTAGCAACACCTCCCTGCCCCTGTACTCAAATCCCCTTGCTATGAAGGCCAACATGCCATTTGCTTTCTTAACCGCCTGCTGCACCTGCATGCCAACCTTCAATGACTGATGTACCATGACACCCAGGTCTCTTTGCACCTCCCCTTTTCCTAATCTGTCACCATTCAGATAATAGACTGTCTCTCTGTTTTTACCACCAAAGTGGATAACCTCACATTTATCCACATTATACTTCATCTGCCATGTATTTTCCCACTCACCTAACCTATCCAAGTCGCTCTGCAGCCTCACAGCATCCTCCTCGCAGCTCACACTGCCACCCAACTTAGTGTCATCCGCAAATTTGGAGATACTACATTTAATCCCCTCATCTAAATCATTATTGTACAGTGTAAACAGCTGGGGCCCCAGCACAGAACCTTGCGGTACCCCACTAGTCACTGCCTGCCATTCTGAAAAGTACCCATTTACTCCTACTCTTTGCTTCCTGTCTGACAACCAGTTCTCAATCCATGTCAGTACACTACCCCCAATCCCATGTGCTCTAACTTTGCACATCAATCTCTTGTGTGGGACCTTGTCGAACGCCTTCTGAAAGTCCAAATATACCACATCAACTGGTTCTCCCTTATCCACTCTACTGGAAACATCCTCAAAAAATTCCAGAAGATTTCTCAAGCATGATTTCCCTTTCACAAATCCATGCTGACTTGGACCTATCATGTCACCTCTTTCCAAATGCACTGCTATGACATCCTTAATAATTGATTCCATCATTTTACCCACTACCGATGTCAGGCTGACCGGTCTATAATTCCCTGTTTTCTCTCTCCCTCCTAAGACTGCGAGGCCCAGGCTGAGCCCTGTTAACGCCAAGCTGCGCACGTACACCAAAGAACTGACAAAGGTGATTGGCAGTGCACAAATTAACATGTCATATAATGGTGCGGTTCACGAGTTACCGCTGTGGATTGCTCCATGCAATGGCCCAATGTTGCTCGGCAGGAGCTGGTTGGAGAAAATTAGATGCGATTGGAACGACATAAAGGCGTTGTCGTCGGAGGAAGATACATGTGCCCAAATATTGAGCAAGTTCCCCTCGCTGATCAAACGGGGTATCGGCAATTTCACGGGAGCCAAGGTGCAGATCCACATGGACTCGGATGCAAGACCCATCCATCATAAAGCTCAGGCAGTGCCGTATATGATGAGGGAGAAGGTCAAAATTGAACTGGACAGACTCCAGCGTGAAGGGATCATATCACCGGTCAAATTTAATGAATGGGCCAGCCCCATTGTTCCTGTACTGAAAAGTGATGGCACAGTCAGAATCTGTGGAGACTACAAGGCTACGATCAACAGGGTTTCAAAACAAGATCAGTACCTGTTACTGAAGGCTGATGACTTGTTTGCGATGCTAGCCAGAGGGAATTTGTTCACAAAACTGGACTTGACGTCAGCCTATATGACGCAGGAGTTAGTCGAGATGTCAGAGACTTACGTGCATTAACACGCACAAAGGACTATTTATTTACCACAGGTGCCCATTTAGAATTCGCTCGGCTGCAGCAATATTCCAGAGGAATATGGAAAGTCTACTGAAGTCTGTTCCCAGAACCATCATGTTCCAAGATGACATCCTGATTACCAGTCGTGACTCCAAGGAACATATGAACAACCTGGAAGAGGTTCTACTACATTTGGACAGAGTGGGACTCAGACTTAAACGGTCGAAGTGTGTCTTCATGGCACCGGTGGTCAAATTCCTCGGGAGGAAAATCGCCACTGATGGCATCAGACCTACTGATGTGAAAACCAAAGCCATCAAAAATGTACCCAAGCTGCAGAACGTGATGGAGCTGCGTTCGTTCCTGGGTCTACTCAACTACTTTGGTAACTTCCTACCTAAATTGAGCACCTTACTTGAACCACTGCACATGCTATTGAGAAAAGGCAACAACTGGGTGTGGGGCTCATTGCAAGACAGAGCTTTTGAGAAAGCCACCAATCTGCTTTGCTCGAACAAGCTGCTGGTACATTATGACCCATGTAAACGTTTAGTTTGGACTTGTGACGCATCGTCATATGGAATTGGTTGCGTGTTACAACAAGCCAATGAGTCGAGGAAACTTCAACCTGTCGCATATGCATGCAAAAGTTTGTTTAAAGCAGAAAGAGCCTACAGTATGGTAGAAAAAGAAGCTTTAACATGTGTCTACAATGTTAAAAAGATGCATCAATACCTGTTCGGTCTGAGGTTTGAATTAGAGACCGATCACAAGCTGCTCATTTCATTGTTTTCTGAGAGCAAAGGTATCAATACCAATGCTTCATCCCACATCCAAAAGGTGGTGCTGCCATTATCTGCCTATGATTATGTCATTCGCCACAGACTTGGCACAGAGAATTGTGCCGATGCTTTGAGCCGGTTGCTGTTGCCCGCACCGGAGATGGAAACGCCACAACCGGCAGATTTAAAGTTAATCATAGATGCTTTTGAGAGTGAAGGTGCCCCTGTCACAGCTCAACAAGTTAAGACATGGACCAGCCAGAACATGATATTATCAGTGGTAAAGGGTTGCATCCTCAAAGGGGATTGGTCTACTATACCGAAGCAATTGTGCGTGGAGGCCAAACCGTACATTCGTCGCAAGGACGAACTGTTTATTCAAGCAGATTGTATATTGTGGGGCAATTGTGTTGTAATGCCTAAGAAAGGGAGAGAGAAGTTTGCGCGTGGGTTACATAGCATACATCCTGGTATAGTAATGATGAAGGCCATCACCAGGTCTCACGTATGGTGGCCAGGAAATGATTCTGAGCTGGAAGCATACGTGCATCAGTACAACATCTGCATGCAGCTCAACAAAGCACCAGCGGTCAGGAATTGCAAGTCTATTTTTATTGAACAAGTCCGTGATGGAAATTCCGGGTTCATTGATGACCCTTGAGTCTACTGAAGGCTGCTGGTAGGTTGGTTGGTCATCGACAGTTTCTTCTCAGACTGCTCTGGCTCTTCTGTTTGCCTCAGCTTTGTTTGATCCATGTGTTTCCTGCAAGTTTGCCCATTCTTGAGCTTAATAACAAATACTCTGTTGCCCTACTTGGCCATGACTATACCAGAGATCCATTTGGGACCCTGACCATAATTCAACACATATACAAGATCATTCACAGAAATCTCGCGTGACACTGTTGCACAATTGTGGTACTCTTGTTGACTCTGTCTTCTGTATTCAATATGATTACTTAAATCCAGGTGTACAAGAGATAACTTGGTCTTAAGACCTCTTTTACATAGAAACATTGAAAATAGGTGCAGGAGTAGGCCATTCAGCCCTTCGAGCCTGCAACACCATTCAATATGATCACGGCTGATCATGCAACTTCAGTACCCCATTCTTTGTTTCTCTCCATAACCCCTTGATCCCTTTAGCCGTAAGGGCCATATCTAACTCCCTTTTGAATATATCTAACGAACTGGCCTCAACAACTTTCTGTGGTAGAAAATTCCACAGATTCACAATTCTCTGAGTGAAGACGTTTCTCCTCATCTCGGTCCTAAATGGCCTACCTCTTATCCTTAGAATGTGACCCCTGGTTCTGGACTTCCCCAACATCGGGAACATTCTTCCTGCATCTAATCTGTCCAATCACGTCAGAATTTTATATGTATCGATGAGATGCCTTCTTATTCTTCTAAATTCCAGTGAATATAAGCCTAATTGATCCAGTCTTTCTTCATATGTCAGTCCTGCCATCCCGGGAATCAGTCTGGTGAACCTTTGCTGCACTCCCTCAATAGCAAGAACATCCTTCCTCAGATTAGGAGACCAAAACTGTACACAATATTCAAGGTGTGGCCTCACCAAGGCCCTGTACAACTGCAGTAAGACCTCCCTGCTCCTATACTCAAATCCTCTCGCTATGAAGGCCAACATGCCATTTACCTTCTTTACTGCCTGCTGTACCTGCATGCCAACTTTCAATGACTGATGTATCATGACACCCAGATCTCATTGCACCTCCCCTAATCTGCCACCATTCAGATAATATTCTGCCTTCTTGTGTTTGCCACAAAAATGGATAACCTCACATTTATCTACACTATACTGCAACTGCCATGCATTTGCCCAATTACCTAACCTGTCCAAGTCACCCTGCAGCCTCTGACCATCCTCCTCACAGCTCACACTGCCACCCAGCTTAGTGTCATCTGCAAACTAGGAGATATTACATTCATTTCCTTCATCTAAATCATTAATGTATATTGTAAATAGCTGGGGTCCCAGCACTGAACCTTGCGGTACCCCACTAGTCATTGTCTGCCATTCTGAAAAGGACCCATTTATTCCTACTCTTTGCTTCCTGTCTATCAACCAGTTCTCTATCCATATCAATACATTACCCCCAATACCATGTGCTTTAATTTTGCACACCAATCTCTTGTGTGGGACCTTGTTAAAAGCCTTTTGATAATCCAAATACATCACATCCACTGGTTCTTCCTTGTCCACTCTACTAGTTACATCCTCAAACAATTCTAGAAGATTTGTCAAACATGATTTCATCATGAGTTCAGCAGGCGAGACCCCTATGAGTGTGTGGGGTCTTGTCCTGTAACTCAGCAGTTTGCAAGACAAGCGGGTCTGCAGTGACCCTTGGGTTACTCTCCTCATGCTTTGCTTGATAATTTGTATTGCACATTCTGCTTGCCCATTGGACGCAAGCTTGAATGATGCTGACCTTACATGTTTTATGCCATTGAGTTTTACAAACTCCTGACTAGTGAAGCATTACCCATTGTCGCTCTCCACTATGTCAGGCAGACCATATGTCGCGAAGATGACATTGAGATTCTCTGGTTGCCGTGGACGTACTGGATGACATGATTATGCATTCTATCCACTTCGAATAAGCATTCACCACCACTAAAAACATCTTGCCCAGGAAGGGACCTGCAAAATCATCATAGATCCTGGACCAAGGTTTGGATGGCCATGGCCACTGCCACCCCCAACAAGTCAGCCATCCAGCTACCAGCCACAACAGACTCCGAACATTCACCCAAGGCAGGAATCGAACTGAGACGGCCAACCCAGGAGCGTAAAGCACTGGACCATCTCAACCTGTGAAAGACTGTGATAAGATCTCAGAGGAAGGTATTGTCAGGTATGTACATGCTGTTTGTAGCCACCAGATGGTGTCATTGTTGGAGGCCACTGAGCAGAACGCACATGGTGCTGCTCTGGTGTAAAAGGCCAGCCATTTTGTGAGTCAGGCACGTTGGGCCGTAATAAAGCAGAGCCAAGGGTGTACCTTGTTCAGTTAAACAGTACACAGTTTGCACCTTTATTGCATACATAACAGGAACATTATGGCAATCAGGATGAAAGGGAAGAGGTATATTATAGCAACAAAGGGGACAGGCTGAGTCCAGCACTTTGGGATAGGAGAGGAAGGCAAGTATCAGCATTAACAAAGTGATAGTGGAGAATTTTATCATGGGGAGCTGGGAGAAAACAAAGAGAGACTACGGTGCCAAGTTTCGGCCTGAGTTGCTCCTGTTTTTTGGAGCAACTGGTTTAGAATGGAGTATCTTAGAAATTTGAATTGTCGGCATTTAGTTTGCTCCAGTTCTAGTCAGTTAGAACAGTTTCACTTTGGAACAGAATTTTTTATTCAAAAGGGGGCGTGTCTGGCCACTTATGCCTGTTTTCAAAGTTTAGGCAGTGAAAACTTACTCCAAACTAACTTAGAATGGAGTAAGTGAAGATTTTTGTACGTTCGAAAAAAACCTTGTCTACACTTTAGAAAATCAGGCGTAGGGAATGTGGGGGGGGGGGGGGGCGGGGGTTTAAAGGGATGTTTACAAACATTAAACACTTCAGTTTTACAAATAAAGAGCCATCATCAATAATAAATGATAAATACATCAATAAATCAACCAATAAATCAATCAAAAAAAATTAATAAGAAATAATTTATTTTTTAAATCAATAAATAAAACATTTTCTACTTACCGACTGCAGCACCGGGAGTCCTCCAACAGTGTGCTGGGACGGCCGCCCCAGTGTGTCTCTCACTCTCTGTCAGTGTCTGTGTTTCTGACAGCGAGGGGAGGGGGAGAAGAGGGGCTGGGGGGGAGAAGGGGGAGGGGAGGGGGGGAGGAGGGGGAGGGGGAGTGGGGGGGTGGGAGGAGGAGAGGAGGGGTGAAGAGAAGGGGAGAGGGGTAGAAGGGAGAGAGGATGGAGGGAGGGAAGGAGAGAGGATGGAGGGAGGGAAAGGGAGAGAGGATGGAGGGAGGGAAGGAGGAGAGGAGGAGAGGAAGGAGAGAGGAGGGAGGGAGGGAAGGAGAGAGGAGGAGGGAAGGAGAGAGGAGGGAGGAGAGAGGAGGGGGGAGGGAAGGAGAGAGGAGGGAGGGAGGGAAGGAGAGAGGAGGGAGGGAGGGAAGGAGAGAGGAGGGAGGGAGGGAGAGGGAGGGGAGGGAGGGAGGAGGGAGGAGGAGGGGAGGAGGGAAGGCGGGAAGGAGGGAAGAGGGAGGGAAGGCGGGAAGGAGGGAGGGAGGGGGAGAGGGGGGAGGAGAGGGAGGAGGGGGTGGGGAGGAGGAGGAGTGGGGGTGGGGGGGAGGAGGGAGTGAGGGAGGGACGGGAGGGAGGGAGGAGGGGGCAGGGGGTAGGGAGGGGGGAGGGGGGGGAGGAGGGGTGGTGGGGTGGGAGGAGGAGAGGAGGGGCGAGGAGAAGGGGGGAGGAGGAGGAGGAGGAGGGGGGAAGGAGAGAGGGAGGAAGAGAGGGAGGGAAGGAGAGAGGAGGGAGGGAAGGAAGGAATGAGGAAAGGAGAGAGGGTGAGGGAGGGGGGGAAAGGAAGAGAGAGAAGGAGGCTGAACGGCTGGGCCCAAGACTTCAGGCTGGATTTACAGGTAGATGGCGTTGGGTCTCGGGGGCGGGGGGGGGGGTTGCGGAGGGTCCTGGTTGGGGGGGGGGAGAGCGGGGGGGTGGGGGGGAAGAGAGAGTTGCGGAGGTCCGGGGGGGACGCGGAGGTCGGGTCGCCGGGGGGTGTTAGGGGTTGGGTCGCTGGGGTGCGGGGGGAAGCAGAGGTCGAGTCTCCTGTGGGGCGGGCGGTGAGAGTGGGGGTCGGGTCGGGTCCGGTCGGGTGGGAGGAGTCTTATCCACGCAGCCCCAGTGAGGCCATTCGGCCAGGGCTAGGGGCTGTGTGATTCGGGCCCATCCCATAGTTTTGGGCGCCTGGAGCTACTGAACTTGCGCGCCCACTGTAGCGCGCATGTGCAGAGGTCCCGGCACGGTTTTCAGCGCAGGGACCTGGCTCCGCCCCCTACAGCTCGTGCTGCGCCGCACCCAGCTCCAGAGGACTTGCAGGGAGCCAGAGAATAGGTAAGTTTTTTTTAGGTGCACTTTGTGGCGTGAAAAATGGGCGTCCAGGTCCCAAATGGCGCGGCCCGAAACTTGGGCCCTGTATGACCGGCGGTGGAGGTGAAGTACCAGCTTGAACTGAGGAGGGGCTGGAGTGTGTAAAGTCTGTTAAATTAAACTGTGTGGGAGAGGAAGGGGGAGAATAGTGACAGCTTGAATAGAGGGTGGAGGCAGAAGACAAGTACCAGCTTTGAACTGGATTAGGAGGAGAGATGAGCATTTACGGGAGAAGACAGGAGTGCCAGGATGAATTGAGGGTGAAATGGAAGTGGCAGTAATAGAGCAGTATCTTTGAAAGGTGGGGATTTGGGTGGGGTGTAGTGTTTCTGTGAACTGGGGTGAAAAAGTACATTTTGGGTAAGTGGTTGGTCTTTTTAAAAATTCAAATGCTGGGTTGTTTTGCCTTTCTTTTAGATTAAAAAATTGTCAATTGTGAAGTATAACAGAATGCATCATTTAAAATATAAAAATTCAAAAATTTCCCGAGATCTCCCTCGAAATTCACCAGCAATTTTGTGCCCTATTTTACCCTTCAGTCTTTCATGTACTTATGTTTTTTTCCTCTAATACAACTGAAGAACGTTGGGTATACCTACAGCTTAAATTACAAAGCAGGATTGGAGGAGAGACGAGCACAAATCATAAGCTTTTACTCAGGGCTTTTCTTCAGTTGTCAAACCTTTTTGAAGCCATCAGTTTGCTTTTGCTGGATGGCTGCTGGTAAATTCATCTTAAATCTTTGAGACCCTACTGTGAGCAAAATGGTTGCTACATTTATCTGCAACATTGCTTATGGGATGGGATTTTCTCAAGCAGTTGCCCTTTGAATAAGGACCATTTAAAATACATCTTAGATTTCTGAACTGTATTATTTTGTTGTTAAACTATACAATTGTATTTGTCTTGATGGTGTCAATTTCCCACTCCAACCCCTCAGTGCTCTATTTCCCAGAATCTTTAAATGGATGGAGTATAAAGACTGATTTTGTTGCCAGGGATAGCTCTGGTGAATAGAGATATTGTCGTGTTGCTGCTGGCTCCTCACCAGTTCCTGTTACAGATGCTGACATCAGCAGTCTCAGCGATCTACCATTTTGCATTACATAGAAACATAGAAACATAGAAACATAGAAAATAGGTGCAGGAGTAGGCCATTCAGCCCTTCGAGCCTGCACCATCATTCAATAAGATCATGGCTGATCATTCCCTCAATACCGCGTTCCTGCTTTCTCTCCATACCCCTTGATCCCTTTAGCCGTAAGGGCCATATCTAACTCCCTCTTGAATATATCCAATGAACTGGCATCAATAACTCTCTGCGGTAGGGAATTCCACAGGTTAACAACTCTCTGAGTGAAGAAGTTTCTCCTCACCTCAGTCCTAAATGGCCTACCCCTCATCCTAAGACTGTGTCCTCTGGTTCTGGACTTCCCCATCATCGGGAACATTCTTCCCGCATCTAACCTGTCCAGTCCCGTCAGAATCTTATATGTTTCTATGCGATCCCCTCTCATCATTCTAAACTCCAGTGTATAAAGGCCCAGTTGATCCAGTCTCTCCTCATGTCAGTCCCGCCATCCCAGGAATCAGTCTGGTGAACCTTCGCTGCACTCCCCCAATAGCAAGAACGTCCTTCCTCAGATTAGGAGACCAAAACTGAACACAATATTCCAGGTGAGGCCTCACCAAGGCCCTGTACAACTGCAGTAAGCCCTCCCTGCTCCTATACTCAAATCCCCTAGCTATGAAGGCCAACGTACAATTTGCTTCTTTACTGCCTGCTGTACCTGCATGCCAACTTTCAGTGACTGATGAACCATGACATCCAGGTCTCGTTGCACCTCCCGTTTTCCTAATCTGCCGCCATTCAGATAATATTCTGCCTTTGTGTTTTTGTCCCCAAAGTGGATAATCTCACATTTATCCACATTATACTGCATCTGCCTTGCATTGGCCCATTCACCTAACCTGTCCAAGTCACTCTGCAGCCTTTTAGCATCCTCCTCACAGCTCACACCGCCACCCAGTTTAGTGTCATCTGCAAACTTGGAGATATTACACTCAATTCCTTCATCGAAATAATTAATGTATATTTTAAAGAGCTGGGGTCCCAGCACTGAGCCCTGCGGCACTCCTGCCATTCTGAAAAGGACCCGTTTATCCCGAATCTCTGCTTCCTGTCTGCCAACAGTTCTCTATCCATGTCAGTATATTACCCCCAATATCATGTGTTTTGATTTTGCACACCAATCTCTTGTGTGGGACCTTATCAAAAGCTTTCTGCTTTGCTTACCAGTATTTCACCAGTTCTTAGCCGAGAAGGTAGATGAATGCTCATCAATGAAACATTGGATTTTATCTCGAACTACAAAACAACCAATTAGCAGTCTTGGTACGAGAATAATTCTTTATTCAGCAGTGACTGCCACTGTAACTATATTCCAACTATTAATTATCTATGGACAAGTCGGAATTTCTTTTGAAATAGTTGCTATAGATTCATTTTTGGAGTCTAAATGTGTATCCTGGCAGTGAAGGTCTGTGCAGTAAAAACAGTATCACTGCTCATGCTCTTAATGTGTGTTTGGCTCAGTTCTGATGTGCACACAGCTGTTGATACTCTTGAAACCAACCAATTGTGCAAACTGCTGAATTAGATTATTGCACTAATGTTTTAATTACTTTTCCTGATTTGGCCCCAGCTTGATTAATCAATTGAAGAAAACAAATTGCAAACCTTTTGAATTTTACAGACTTCATTTAATATTTCATGTTCTGTTTTAGGAACAAGTTGGCTCCCTTCAGGATGATAGATGTGATATAGTTAACGGTACTGTAATAGGCAGCGCTAAAGGCAGCTAAGATCACTGAGTATTGGCAGATTACATCCAGAAGTAATTAGATGGAGCTGGAAGGAGCCGTAAGACAGACAGTCGATTTAACATAACAATCTGTTAATCACTCAGTTTATAACTACCTTTTACCTAACACATAAATGCAAAATTGCAGTAAATTCCAAACTGCCTATACAACAGTATTTTCAGTCATTTACAAACAGCGACTGCAAAAAAAAACTTCATTTGCACCACAGCAGCAATTTCTGAGGGTGGGAGAGGAAGAGAAGAGGGAGGGGGGGGAGAGGAAGAGAAGAGGGAGGGGGGGGAGAGGAAGAGAAGAGGGAGGGGGGGAGAGGGAGAGGAAGAGAAGAGGGAGGGGGGGAGAGGGAGAGGAAGAGAAGAGGGAGGAGGGAGAGGAAGAGAAGAGGGAGGGAGGGAGGGGAGAGGAAGAGAAAGAGAAGAGGGAGAGGAAGAGAAAGAGAAGAGGGAGTGGGGGAGAGAAAGAGAAGAGGGAGGGGGGAGAGGAAGAGAAGAGGGAGGGGGAGAGGAAGAGAAGAGGGAGGGGGGGGAGAGGAAGAGAAGAGGGAGGGGGGGAGAGGAAGAGGGAGGGGGGGGAGGAAGGGGGAGGGGGAGGAAGAGGAAGAGGGAGGGGAGGGAAGAGGGAGGGGGAGAGGAAGAGGGAGGGGGAGGAAGAGGGAGGGGGAGGAAGAAGGAGGAGGAGGGGGAGGAAGAGGGGAGGGGGGAGAGGAAGGAGAGAGGGAGGGGGGGAGAGGAAGAGGGAGGGGGGGAGAGGAAGAGGGAGGGGGGGGAGAGGAAGAGGGAGGGGGGGGGAGAGGAAGAGGGAGGGGGGGGAGAGGAAGAGGGAGGGGGGGGAGGAGGAAGGGAGGGGGGGAGAGAGGAAGAGGGAGGGGGGGAGAGGAAAGAGGGAGGGGGGGGAGAGGAAGAGGGAGGGTGGGAGGAAGAGGGAGGGGGGAGAGGAAGAGAAGAGGGAGGGGGGGAGAGGAAGAGAAGAGGGAGGGGGGGGAGAGGAAGAGAAGAGGGAGGGGGGGGAGAGGAAGAGGGAGGGGGGGAGAGGAAAGAGGGAGGGGGGGAGAGGAAGAGGGGAGGAGAGGAAGAGGGAGGGGGGGGAGAGGAAGAGGGAGGGGGGGAGAGGAAGAGGGAGGGGGGGGAGAGGAAGAGGGAGGGGGGGGAGAGGAAGAGGGAGGGGGGGGAGAGGAAGAGGGAGGGGGGGAGAGGAAGAGGGAGGGTGAGGAAGAGGGAGGGGGGAGAGGAAGAGAAGAGGGAGGGGGGGAGAGGAAGAGAAGAGGGAGGGGGGGGGAGAGGAAGAGAAGAGGGAGGGGGGGAGAGGAAGAGGGAGGGGGGGAGAGGAAGAGGGAGGGGGGAGAGGAAGAGGGAGGGGGGAGAGGAAGAGGGAGGGGGGGGAGAGGAAGAGGGAGGGGGGGAGAGGAAGAGGGAGGGGGAGGAAGAGGGAGGGGGAGGAAGAGGGAGGGGGAGGAAGAGCGAGGGGGAGGAAGAGGGAGGGGGAGGAAGAGGAAGAGGGAGGGGGAGGAAGAGGGGAGGGAGGGGGAGGAAGAGGGAAGGGAGGGGGAGGAGAGGGAGGGGAGGGGAGGAAGAGGGAGGGGAGGGGAGGGAGAGGGAGGGGAGGGAGAGGGAGGGGGGAGGAAGAGGGAGGGGAGGGAGGGGAGGGAGAGGAAGAGAAGAGGGAGGGGGGGGGAGGAAGAGAAGAGGGAGGGGGGGAGAGGAAGAGAAGAGGGAGGGGTGGAGAGGAAGAGAAGAGGGAGGGGGGGAGAGGAAGAGAAGAGGGAGGGGGGGAGAGGAAGAGAAGAGGGAGGGGGGGAGAGGAAGAGAAGAGGGAGGGAGGGGGGAGAGGAAGAGAAGAGGGAGGGGGGGAGAGGAAGAGAAGAGGGAGGGGGGGAGAGGAAGAGAAGAGGGAGGGGGGAGAGGAAGAGAAGAGGGAGGGGGGGAGAGGAAGAGAAGAAGGAGGGGGGAGAGGGGGGAGAGAAGGAGGAGCGGGGAAGAGGAAGAGAAGAGGGAGGGGGGGAGGACGAGAAGAGGGAGGGGGGGAGGAAGAGAAGAGGGAGGGGAGGAAGAGAAGAGGGAGGGGAGGAAGAGAAGAGGGAGGGGAGGAAGAGAAGAGGGAGGGGGGAAGAGAAGAGGGAGTGGGGGAGAGGAAGAGAGAGGGGAGGAGAGGAAGAGAAGAGGGAGAGGGGGGAGGAAGAGAAGAGGGAGAGGGGGAGAGGAAGAGAAGAGGGAGGGGGAGAGGAAGAGAAGAGGGAGGGGGGAGGAAGAGAAGAGGGAGGGGGGGAGGAAGAGAAGAGGGAGGGGGGAGGAAGAGAAGAGGGAGGGGGGGAGGAAGAAAAGAGGGAGGGGGAGGAAGAGAAGAGGGAGGGGGGGAGGAAGAGAAGAGGGAGGGGGGGAGGAAGAGAAGAGGGAGGGGGGGAGGAAGAGAAGAGGGAGGGGGGGAGAGGAAGAGAAGAGGGAGGGGGGAGAGGAAGAGAAGAGGGAGTGGAGAGAGGAAGAGAAGAGGGATGGGGGAAGAGAAGAAGGAGGGGGAAGAAGAGAAGAGGGAGGGGAGAGAGGAAGAGAAGAGGGAGGGGAGAGAGGAAGAGGAGAGAGAGTGGGGGAGAGGAAGAGAAGAGGGAGGGGGGAGGAAGAGAAGAGGGATGGGGGAGAGGGAAGTGGGAAGGGGAAGAGCAACTGGCAGGCTGCCTTGGAGGCCTTGATCGTTAGCTGGAGCCTCCTGTCCTGATACTAATGAAGCCCGGCCCTCAAAATGGAACGGGCCTGCGACTGAGACTGCAGGGCAGCCAGCACACTGGGACCTATGGATGGGTGAGATAGTAGAAGTAGGGTGTGGCCATGGAAGAATTTGTAAATGAGAATGAAGATCTTAAACGATGAAGGTGCAAGGTGAGCAGGAATCCGTATGAAGTGGAATGTCGGTGTCCGAGTTCTCGATTTGTTGAAAGTGTAGCGGGTGCAGCTGGCTAGGCCTGTGAGGAGCGTGTCAGAGAATCTGACAGATGCCGAGAGATGATGAAGCATGGACAATGTTTCTGCAGTAGAGGTGAGGATGGAAGCAGGCAATGTTATGGGGGAGGATATAAATAGTTTTGGTGATGGATTGGATGTGGGGTTTGAAGCTCAGCTTGGGGGTCAAACAGGACATTAAAATTGTAGTACTGTAATTTGGTTTGAATACTTAAAAGAACTGATTGCAATACATTTTGCAACTCTGAAACAATTCATCCAGTCATATTTGGTGTTTACTGATTGTGAAATGCTTTAAAATAAAACTGTAATTCAAAACCTGCGTATTTATTCAGGCTTTGACTTCAGGTCTTGTGCACGGCAACAGTTCCAGTGTATCATTGTCATCACACACCCAATTGCACAAGACTCTGATTCACCTTCACTTCATGCAATTACATTTTTTTAATTACAGAAGTATAAAGAGTAAAGTTACACATCTTAGACTAGTGAGGAAATATTGCTCACAGTGTTGATCACAGTAATGTATAAATCATACTCCTGGGTTTGCAGGTCATAAAAACCTTCAGAAACATGTGACTTCTATATTCACTGTATTTTCTGATACCATTTGATCTTCGTTTCCCTTACATTTATGCAACTAATTTCCTTTGACCTTTAAGATTAATATTAACTTCATGGTTGGAGAGCAACATTTTGACTGCCATCATAATTATATGGACCAGTGACACTGATTTAGAACGAGTATGAATTGATCAGATAAACTATTTGTTGTCAAAAGATATGCAAGATTCCTGTCAACCTGGCAACCATCCCAGTAACCCTAACGATATCCATTACACAAATCACTTCATTAAAAACAAAAACCTCCAGAGCCCACTTCTCAGTATTATGCAGTTGTTAGTATTTGCCAGCCGGTGGTGAACTTTAACCCAGTTCAGGGTTCCTCGTGATCATTGAAACATCTGCGAACTAATCCCATTTGGTGTGGAAGCAAGTCATCCTCATTCGAGGGCCGCCTATGATGATGATGATGACGATTTCTTGTTGACCTACTAACCCAGAATATTTGTAAATGTCTTACCTTAATTGGGTAGTTCTACTGTAAAGGTTATCCTTTAACAAATACTGTTCCAATAATACAAATTAAACAACTTTTAGGATATATACCATAGGCTCTCTTTTTGGGCTTTACCTGGGAAGTTCCAGTCTTTGATTTTTGTTCCTAATTTTTACGAAGAAAATGACTATCCAGTTCTTGAAGCAATAAATGCTAATTCATCATCATCATAGGCGGTCCCTCAAAACGAGGATGACTTGCTTCCACGCCAAAAAAGGATGAGTTCACAGGTGTTTCAATGAAGGATCTAATATTCCAGGTCCTGAACTACATCCTGAAGGGTGGAAGATGTCTGTGCATGGATTTTTTTAACGTGGGGTGGCCGTTGCTCACCAGCAACCACACACGTTTGACAGAGGCTAGGTCTTGATCCAGTGGCAAGGGTTATCCAAGACGACTGAGACCTGCTCTGCTACACGGACCTAGTGCGCAAAAATATCGCAGTGTGGGCTTTCCCGTGCTGCCCCTGGGCCCTCGCCTCTTCTGGCCCCGAACTCACGCCTCCCCTGGGCCGCGATCTCGCCGCTCCTGCTGTATCTGCCCATGCTCCACTCACCGACCTGGACCTGTTCCTATGTTCCTATTTGGAATGCTAATTACAACACTGGCCAATAACCAAGTGCTGTTTGGACTTCCAGTGTAGGATGAATATCCATTATAAACATTTGCAGCTGTCAAATATCAATTTAGAGTTTATCAAAACTAAATCTGTACTATTGTATCACATCAGTACTCTACAAATTGAACTATGCTGAATCTCTCACTAGACATTCAAGTACTATATTGAAGAAGATATTATTCAAGCAGTCATATTCAAAAGATTTACGACCTTCCAGATGTGGGAAGTGCAAGACTAAAAGTGGTCCTAGCTATAACTATTCAGAGCAATGTTCAGAGAAAGTTCAATTTCCCTGTACTACTGAACATCTGACCTCAGGCATTTTGGTGTGGATAGGCCCAGAGTGTCCTTGCACTACATCACAAGAAACTGCTGCAGATTCATTCCTGAAGCACTTCTGTATGTCATTTAGCAATTAGTTCAGAGCTGCAGCCTGACCACCATCTCAGCCTTCATTGCTTTGTGCCCCAGGAAGGTTAAGGACATTAAATAAAATAGAGGGAGACTTCACTTTTTTCATAAATTGTCAGGAAGCATACAATACAGCAATGGCTTTTGATAGTAGCCTACTTCTAAGTGAGATA
Source organism: Pristiophorus japonicus (assembly GCF_044704955.1). Taxonomy (NCBI): domain Eukaryota; kingdom Metazoa; phylum Chordata; class Chondrichthyes; family Pristiophoridae; genus Pristiophorus; species Pristiophorus japonicus. Next base: position 141,120,505 of record NC_091988.1, read on the forward strand.
TATGAGCTGTATTTTTATAGGTTATTCTGTAGCAGTTGTAGAAGCTGAAGTATCTGTGTTGCCAAGACTTCTGTTTATATTAATGTTGTTGATGGTCTATTTATTGTAAAATTTAGATTAAACATTAATGTTGAAATGTTTACAAGGAATGAAATAAAATATTGATGGAATCCAACTCCTTCATAGATAAATAAGTAAATACCATGAATACTAAATAAACAACATTGTAGATCGGTTGTTCAAAATTAATTTGTATACAAAGTTATTCATAAAACAGAAATTGAGCATAAGACTTTAATATTAATCTATTGTGAACAAGGGACTTTCAGCCCATTGGATGGGAGAAAGTGTAATACTTGAACTGCAAACTTAAAAAGGTTATTCCACAATGTATTATATACATTTTTTGTTCATCTATCTTTGTTGTTATGTTGTTGTCTACATTATATCTGTAAATAAATGAAGTATGTGTAAATCAAGACCAGTCAAAAACCACTTAATGTAACAGTAAATCCTGGGCTGGAGTTATTGGAAACATAGAAAATAGGTGCAGGAGTAGGCCATTCGGCCCTTCGAGACTGCACCACCATTTAATAAGATCATGGCTGATCATTCACCTCAGTACCCCTTTCCTGCTTTCTCTCCATACCCCTTGATCCCTTTAGCCGTAAGGGCCATATCTAACTCGCTCTTGAATATATCCAATGAACTGGCATCAACAACTCTCTGTGGGAGGGAATTCCACAGGTTAACAACTCTCTGAGTGAAGAAGTTTCTCCTCATCTCAGTCCTAAATGGCCTACCCCTTATCCTTAGACTATGTCCCCTGGTTCTGGACTTCTCCCAACATCGGTAACATTCTTCCTGCATCTAACCTGTCCAGTCCCGTCAGAATTTTATATGTTTCTATGAGATCCCCTCTCATCCTTCTAAACTCCAGTGAATACAGGCCTAGTCGATCCAGTCTCTCCTCATATGTCAGTCCTGCCATCCCGGGAATCAGTCTGGTGAACCTTCGCTGCACTCCCTCAATAGCAAGAACGTCCTTCCTCAGATTGGAAGACCAAAACTGAACACAATATTCCAGGTGAGGCCTCACCAAGGCCCTGTATAACTGCAATAAGACCTCCCTGCTCCTATACTCAAATCTCCTAGCTATGAAGGCCAACATACCATTTGCCTTCTTCACCGCCTGCTGTACCTGCATGCCAACTTTCAATGACTGGTGTACCATGACACCCAGGTCTCGTTGCACCTCCCCTTTTCCTAATCTGCCACTAATCAGATAATATTCTGCCTTTGTGTTTTTACCACCAAAGTGCATAACCTCACATTTATCCACATTATACTGTAACTGCCATGCGTTTGCCCATTCACCTAACCTGTCCAAGTCACCCTGCAGCCTCATAGGGCCCAAGTTTCGAGCCACGCCTAGAACGGCGCAGTCCCGACCTGGACCACAAAGTGCGCCTAAAAATAACTTCCAGATTCTCCAGCTCCCTGCAGGTCCTCTGGCCCTCGGCGCAGCGCAGCACGAGCTGTCGGGGGCGGAGCCAGGTCCCTGCGCCGAAAACAGTGCCGGGACCTCTGCACATGCGCGCTACAGTGGGCACGCAAGTGCAGTAGCTCCAGGCGCCCAAAACTGTGTGGGAGGGGCCCGAAGCACGCAGCCCCTAGCCCTGGCCGAATGGCCTCACTGGGGCTGTGTGAATAAGGCTCCTCCCACGGCCAGCTCCTGCTTCCTGCCGACCCGACTCGACTCCCGCTTCCCGCCTCCGGGCCGGACCCGACACCGACCTGACTCCCGCTTCCCCCCTCCTCCCGGACCCGACCCGACCCCCCGGACTGGACCCGACCCGACTCCTGCTCCCCCACCCCCGGACCGGACCCGTCACCGACACCCACTTCCCACCCCCCCGCCCCCGCCTCCGGACTGGACCCGACCCCGACCCGATTCCCGCTCCCCACCCCCGCCGCCCCCAGACTGGATCCGACCTGACCTCCCTCCCCCGACCTGACCTCCCTCTCCCTCCCTCCCCCCGACCTGAACCGAACCGATCTCCCTCCCACCACCCCCCCCGACCCGACCCAATGCCACCTACCTGTAAATCTGGTGCTGGGGACGGGCCCGGCCCGAAGTCTCGGGCCCGGCCCGTTCAGCCTCCCTCCCCCTTCTCCTCCCCACCCCCCCATCTCCTTCACCCCCACCATCTCCTTCCCCCCCCATCTCCTCCCCCCCAATCTCCTTCCCTCCCAATCTCCTTCCCCCCCCAATCTCCTTCCCCCCCCAATCTCGTTCCCCCCTCTCCCCCTCCCCCTTCTCCCTCATCCCTCCCCCTTCTCCACAATTCCTCCCTCTTCCCTCCCTCTGCTCCCCCCCTCTCCCTCTACCCCCCTCCTCTCGCTGTCAGAAACACAGACACTGACAGACAGAGAATGAGAGACACACACAGACAGACAGAGAGATAGAGACACTGACAGAGACACACTGGGTGGGGGGAGGGGCATCCCAGCACGCTGTTGGAGGGCTCCCGGTGCTGCAGTCGGTAAGTAGAAAATGTTTTTCTTATTGATATATTTTTTTTTAATTATTTCTTATTAATTTTTTTTGATTGATTTATTGATGTATTTATCATTTATTATTGATGATGGCTCTTTATTTGTAAAACTGAAGTGTTTAATGTTTGTAAACTTCCCTTTAAACCCCCCCCCCCCGCCCCATTCCCTACGCCTGATTCTCTAAAGCGTAGACAAGGTTTTTTCGAGTGTACAAAAATCTTCACTTACTCCATTCTAAGTTAGTTTGAAGTAAGTTTTCACTGACGAAACTTTGAAAACAGGCGTAAGTGGCCGGACAAGCCCCCTTTTGAAAAAAAAGTTCTGTTCCAAAGTGAAACTGTTCTAACTGACTAGAACTGGAGCAAACTAAATGATGAGAATTCCGATTTCTAAGATACTCCGTTCTACACCAGTTGCTCCTAAAAATCAGGAGCAAATCATGTGGAAACTTGGGGCCTTAGTGTCCTCCTCACAACTCATACCACCACCCAGCCTAGTGTCTCCTTATCATATTCACTGTTAAGTTTATCCAGATGTTCTAAGTTTTCTATCTATATATAGTATCATGTCTTCTTCATATGTACACAACACAGGCCTAGGCATGCATGTAATTGGGCTCAATTTTCCCCAGTGATTTGCACCATTTTTTGGAGCAGGCTGCTCTTTTTGGCCTAAGTTGAAAAATCACAGTTTCCCCAATCAATTTGCACCAGTGTAACTCAGTTACCAATTTTTTAGGTCAGTTTTTTTTTCAGCCAAAAAGGGTGTTACCAGCCACCTATGCCACTTGTACAGTAGACACCTCAAGTCGCTGGAGAAATACCAGCAGCGATGTCTCTGCAAGATCTTACAAATTCCCTGGGAGGACAGGTGCACAAACATTAGCGTCCTCGTCCAGGCCAACATCCCCAGCATTGAAACACTGACCACACTTGATAAGCTCCGCTGTGCAGGCCACATAGTTCACATGTCAGACACGAGACTCCCAAAGCAAATGCTCTACTTGGAACTCGTCCACTGCAAATGAGCCAAAGGCAGGCAGAGGAAACGTTACAAGGACACCCTTAAAGCTCCCTGATAAAGTGCCACCTGAGAGTCCCACTGACACCTGAGAGTCCTTGGCCAAAGACCACCCTAAGTGGAGGAAGTGCATCCGGGAGGGCGCTGAGCACCTAGAGTCTCATCGTCGAGAGCATGCAGAAATCAAGCGCAGGCAGCGGAAAGAGCGTGCGGCAAACCGGGCTCCCTGTGCATCCTTTCCCTCAGCGACCGACTATCTGTCCTATCTGTGAAAGAGACTGTGGTTCTCGTATTGGACTGTTCAGCCACCTAAGAACTCATGCTAAGAGTGGAAGCAAGTCTTCCTCGATTCCGAGGGACTGCCTATGATGACACCACTTGTGGCCATTTAGGGAAGTTTGGCCAGCTGAGAGTTACTCCAGTTCTGCTTAGGCCAGCGTATGCGGCCTTATCAAAAAAATATTTCGGAGAGTTAAGGAAATCGGCACAGGTATGTAAATCGGCGCAGAGAGAGGCGGTGTTGGAGGTAAGTTGCTGCTATGTGCTTTTCAATTCTTTTAATGTGTTGGGAGCTGGCTGTATGCTTCACTTTGCAGCCTCAACTCACATTGTGTCCCTGGTTATGGTGGCAGCCCGAGCTTTTTTGCGCAGATCAAGGCTCCACCTCGAAAACTAAAGCTCGGGTTATGCCACACCAAAATGAAGAAATCCAACGGGGAAACATAGAATATTTTTTTTTGGCGTAATTACGTCCCAAAAAAATCAGGCATAACTCTTCATATACGCCAACAAAAATGCTTTGGGGAAAATTGAGCCTTTAATCTTTTGAAGTAGACAAGTAACCATAGGCAATTAATCCAGGATAAAGCTTTCCTTATTTCCTTAAGATAATAAAAAGTAATAATAATTGATATTCAACCCTGACCAGTAGACTCCAGGTGATGCTCCTAGTCCCAATAGAACTGGAACCACTTTGTTCCATCGAACCTTTGCTCACCTATATCCATGTAACATTCTACCTATCTGTAAACCTGGCTTTTAGGATAGAAAACAAAGACCGGTTTAACACAAAACAGGAGCAGCTAGATGTTTAAAGTAATTGGAGCTCTGTCACAAATTATCTAGTTGCAGGTATACTCTGTCATTATGGGAAAAGAGATTTAACCTTGCAAGTCCTTGAGCAGTTTTAGAAATGTATATCCAGCTGTTTCCATGCAATATCTATAAATCACAAGGCATGCATTGTACAGAAATGCTGGAGTCAGAATTTTCAGTTTGAAAAATGGATTGCTCATACTTTATCTTTTTAGTTATATATAGATTCTTGTTGATATGGTTTCTGCTCAATATAAATTAAAGTTCAAACAGAATACATATTCTCATTCTTCAAATATTCAATATAGGTTTATATACTTAAACAAGCTGACATTTAAAGTTATGGCATACTGGTATGGAGGCTCATATGCACCATCTATTAAAGCTACCTGAGTGTATATTAGGTTCAGACTTAAGTTGGGGACAGTATGAAGATGAATAGGGCAGACCTCAGCAAACATAGGAAACCAATGGGAATCCTCACACTGGTCTTGTTCAAACCTGCCTTGTTTTGTATCTTTCTGTGGTTCTGCTCAAATTCTTGTCGCTCAAGCTTCATTCAGGATGTTGGCAAAATCTTTTCAGTTCCTGCTTTGCAATTGAATAACATCCATCATCATCCTATAAAACGAGAATTAAAAAATATATTTTTATTGGCGTAATCTGGAGCTGTTGTGTTCAAACGCTATTTGTTTACAGGACATAGGCAGGCATTAGGACCCTGCGGAGCTCTTCACACGCTGCTGTAAATAAGCTGGTTCATGCTAGTTTTGGGACAACATTTAGGGAGTTGCTATAAAGGACATAGCTAGTTACACTTCTCCTGTTTCAGTTAGTCTGTTTATTTATGTACACAACATAATTTGGCGACGAGCATGAATCAAATTAACCTCCCTCACCATCATCATAGTCATCATCGAAATCAAGGAAGACATGCTTCCACTCTAAAGTGAGTTCTCAGCTGACTGAACAGTCCAATATGGGAACTACAGTCTCTGTCACAGGTGGGACAGACAGAGGAAGGGGTGGGTTGGGTAGTCTGGTTTGCCGCACGCTCCTTCCGTTGCCTGCACTTGCTTTCTGCATACTCTCAGCGATGAGACTCGAGGTGCTCAGCGCCTTCCCGGAGCTCTTCCTCCACTTAGGACGGTCTTTGACCAGGGACTCTTAGCTGTCGGTGGGGATGTTGCACTTAATCAAGGAGGCTTTGAGGGTGTCCTTGAAACATTTCCTCTGCCCATCTGGGGCTTGCCTACCATGTAGGAGTTCCGAGCAGAGCGCTTGCTTTGGAAGTCTTGTGTCAGGCATGCAAACAATGTGGCCTGCCCAACAGAGCTGGTCGGGTGTGATCAGTGCTTCGATGCTGGGGATGTTGGCCTGATCGAGAACACTGACATTGGTGCGTCTGTCCTCCCAGGGGATTTGCAGCATCTTGCAGAGACATCATTGGTGGTATTCCTCCAGCGATTTGAGGTGTCTACTGTATATGGTCCACGTCTCTGAGCCATACAGGAGGGTGGGAATCACGACAGCCCTGCCGACCATAAGCTTGGTGCCAGATTTGAGGACCTGATCTTTGAATACTCTCTTCCTCAGGTGGCCGAAGGCTGTGCTGGTGCACTGGAGGTGGTGTAGAACCTTGTCATCGATGTCTGCCCTTGCTGATAATAGGCTCCCAATATGGAAAGTGGTCCACGTTGTCCAGGGCCGCGCCGTGGATCATGATGACTGTGGGGCAGTGCTGTGTAGTGGGGTCAGGTTGGTGGAGGACCTTTGTCTTACAGATGTTTAGTGTTAGGACCATGCTTTCGTATGCCTCAGTGAAGATGTAGACGATGACTTGGAGTTCAGCCTCTGAATGCGCGCAGGCGCAAGTGTCGTCCGCGAACTGTAGTTCAACGACAGAGGAGGGATTGGTCTTGGATCTGGCCTGGAGATGACGAAGATTGAACAGGTTCCAGTACTTTAACTGTGGGGACAAATCATATTCAGCAAAGAGTCCTAACTGCCCTGTATGTGGGAAGAAATGCTCTGCATGTGGTAAGTGCCGATAAGTATACATTTGCTGCTGGAGAAATAAACTTTCTGGGCAACAGGGTCACAGCACAAGGTGTTGGCACCATTGAGGCAATCCAGCGAATGCAGGAGGCTTCCAACGTCAAAGAACATTCCTCGGCACTTGCAACTTCTATCTGAAGTTCGTCGCGTACTACATGCACATTGCCGAACCACTCCACAAGTTGCTGTGGAAGGACGTCCCTTGGGAATGGACAGATTCCCAGGCTAAGGCATTCACCACACTTAAGGAAAAAATCACATCCCCTCCTATCCTCATGCACTTTGATCCAAATGCCGCTACGTACGTCACCACGGATGCATCAGGCACCGCCATGGGTGCTGTGCTCTCACAATTGATTGACCGCCTGGAACGCCCAGTAGCCTTCGCCTCTCGCACGTTCTCGTCTGCAGAAGGTAAATACTCTACAGAAGAACGCAAAGCACTCACTTGCATCTACGCATGTGAAAGCTGACACATCTACCTCTACAGCAAGAAATTTACCCTCCATACGGATCACCAAGCGTTAACTACGCTACTGGTTACATCTGGATCTGGGCACAGACCACTACAAATCAGCTGATGGTCAGATCGCTTTCTACAGGTATTTAAAAAGAAAAAGAGTGGCTAAAGTAAATGTTGGTCCCTTAGAGGACAAAACCGGGGAATTAATGATGGGGAACATGGAGATGGCAGAAACTCTGAACAAATATTTTGTATCAGTTTTTACGGTAGAGGACACTAAAAATATCCCAACAGTGGATAGTCAAGGAGCTATAGGGGGGGAGGAACCTAACACAATCACAATCACTAAGGAGTTGGTACTCAGTAAGATAATGGGACTAAAGGTAGATAAATCCCCTGAACCTGATGGCTTGCATCCTAGGGTCTTAAGAGAAATAACGGCAAGGATAGTGGATGCATTGGTTGTAATTTACCAAAATTCCCTGGATTCTGGGGATGTCCCAGCAGATTGGAAAATTGTAAATGTAATACCCCTACTTAAAAAAGGAGGCAGACAAAAAGCAGGAAACTATAGACCAGTTAGCCTAACATCTGTAGTTGGGAAAATGTTGGAGTCCATTATTAAAGAAGCAGTAGTGGGACATTTGGAAAAACATAATTCGGTCAGGCAGAGTCAGCATGGATTGATGAAGGGGAAATCATGTTTGACAAATTTGCTGGAATTCTTTGAGGATGTAACGAACAGGGTGGATAAAGGGGAACCAGTGAATGTGGTGTACTTGGATTTCCAGAAGGCATTTGACAAGGTGCCACATAAAAGGTTACTGCACAAAATAAAAGTTCATGGGGTTGGGGGTAATATATTAGCATGGATAGAGGACTGGCTAACTAATAGAAAACAGAGAGTCAGGATAAATGGTTCATTCTCGGGTTGGCAATCAGTAACTAGTGGGGTGCCACAGGGATCAGTGCTGGAACCCCAACTATTAACAATCTATATTAACGACTTGGAAGAAGGGACCGAGTGTAATGTAGCCAACTTTGTTGATGATACAAAGATGGGAGGAAAAGCAATGTGTGAGGAGGACACAAAAAACCTGCAAAAGTTTATAGACAGGATAAGTGAGTGGGCAAAAATTTGGCAGATGGTATATAATGTTGGAAAGTGTGAGGTTATGCACTTTAGCAGAAAAAAAATGGAACAGCAAGTTATTATTTAAATAGAGAAAAATTGCAAATTGCTGCAGAACAGCAGGACCTGGGGGTCCTGGTGCATGAAACACAAAATGTTAGTATGCAGGTACAGCAAGTGATCAGGAAGGCCAATGGAATGTTGGCCTTTATTGCAAAGGGGATGGGGTATAAAAGCAGGGAAATCTTGCTACAGTTATACATGGTATTGGTGAAGCCACACCTGGAATACTGCGTGCAATTTTGGTTTCCATATTTACGAAAGGATATACTTGCTTTGGAGGCAATTCAGAGAAGGTTCACTAGGTTGATTCTGGTGATGAGGGGGTTGACTTAGGAAGAAAGGTTGAGTAGGTTGGGCCTTTACTCATTGGAATTCAGTAGAATGAGAGGTGATCTTATCGAAATGTCTGATTATGAGGGGGCTTGACAAGGTGGATGCAGAGAGGATGTTTCCACTGATAGGTGAGACTAGAACTAGGGGGCATAATCTTAGAATAATGGGTCACCCATTTAAAACTGAGATGGGGAGGAATTTATTTTCCCAGAGGATTGTAAATCTATGGAATTTGCTGCCTCAGAGAGCTGTAGAAGTCGGGTCATTGAATAAATTTAAGACAGATCTAGACAGCTTCTTAACCGATAAGGGAATAAGGGGTTTTGGGGAGCGGGCAGGGAAATGGAGCTGAGCCCATGATTGGATCAGCCATGATCTTATTAATTGGCGGAGCAGGCTCGAGGGGCCGTATGTCCTACTTCTGCTTCTCTTTCTTATGTTCTTATCAGTATAACTTTGATGTACAATATATCGCTGGCAATCACAACCACATAGCAGACATGCTCAGCCACTCGACACCTGTTTCAGACTCTAGTGCTGAGTTGTTCACAGATGATGACACATCTGTCACGTTGATCATCACTCAGTCCATCAGAAACCTTGTCTCCTGCGACGAACTCAAAATCGAGGGCTCAATTTTGCCCAAGCCCGTTTTCTGGCGTATTGCCAGAGTTATGCCAGATTTTCTGGGCCAGACATGTGCTGGAAATAATTTGCCAAAGTTTCCTCGATGTATAATTCGAATTTGGCGCCGCATAGCGTGTCCAGTCGCCTCGGGGGGTGAGCCTGCTCTCAGCACCGAGAAACGATGCCACACTTTCTGCGCATGCGCGGGAAAAAAAAGTGACGTTTCTGATGTCGTTGCAATGGACGCGCATGCGCAGTACAGCTCCGAGTTGGCAATTGGCCGATTTTAAAGAGCCAGTTGTGTGTGTGAGAAAGAGTGCTGTGTGAGAGCATTGGAAAAATCGCAGGAGCTGCAATACAAGATGCAACGTGGTGCAAGGACCAAGAATTTCTTACAAGAAGAAGTGAAGGCACTAGTTACTGAGATTGAGAACAAATGGCAGGAGCTGGATGCCAGCAGAGGTCACAAAAAAGTTCCACCAAAGAAAGGAAGAAAAGCTGGAACCAAGTTGCAGAAGATTACTGTGCAATGATGACAGAGACCTGGAGGCCAGTGTAAAAAGAAATGGCAGGACCTTGGTCAAGTGTAAGTAAAATTTCATTTATTCAATGAAATTGCAGTTGTAAATGTGACCATCTTTATATCCCACCCAGCAGAAGGACACCCTCTTTAAAAAGTTAGGTTTTCATCTTTGTAGAGTAAAGTGACACATAATAAAAGGGAAAGAACTCGAACAGGAAGAGGAGACCCAGCAAATCTTCACTCACTGACACCCTTGGAAGAATGCCTGCCATCGGGTCATAAATCCCACACCCGGTGAAACGCTCCCCTGCTACCACCGAACTGGATCCGTCGACATATATTTGGCGGCCCGTGGGGTGTAACCCAGCCCAAAATCCTATGTCTACGTCCCATACTCCCTCTACTGAGCACTTATGGGCCGCTCCTGCATAGATCATGTTAGCTACCAGATTGGGCTCCCACAGGCCTTGCACTCTCAGATTCATCAATGAGAGCAATAAAGTCCAGCGAGCAATGCGAACACTGCTCACTGTGCCGTCCTTTATCCTCCCATCTAATAACATCTGAGTGGGGGTATGGTGGGTTCGTAGAATGATCTGGGATGACCCCATGAAGAACTTGGAGCGCTTCACCACCCAATGCGTGGCAAGGAGATGCCTCTCGCAATTGGAGTATCCCCGTTCTACATCTGTGAGGACTTTTGCGGGTAAGTCACGGGTCTCAGCTTGCCGTGCCACTCCTGGAGCAGCACCGCACTCAAACTGTCCCCGCTGGCTGCTACTTCTAAAAAGAACTCCTACCCACCATTAATCGCCCCTAGTGCAGGTGGGGTCAGCAGGTCTCCCTTGAGACGATTGAACGCGGCTGTGCAGTTCCCATCCCACTCCCATCCGACTCCCTTGCGGAGGAGCCGAAGTAGAGGGGCTGCCGTGGCGGCGTAATCCTCAATAAAATCCCTGCAGTACCCCGTGAGCTCCAGGAAGGATCTCACCCCTGTCACGGTTGTGAGGGCTGGTAACTCCTGTATCGCCTTCCATTTGGCCTCTATAGCCCTTTCCCCAGCCCTTACGGTCAGCCCGAGAAATTTGACCTCCCTCTGACCGATCTGAGCTTTCTTGAGATTGATCTTGGACCCGGTGTCCTTCAACAGCTCCAGCAGCTTGGTCAGCAGCGGACCATGCACCGCCCCCTCATCGGAGAACAAAGGCAGGTCATCTACATACTGCACCAACTGCTGAAGCCTGCTGAAACCCTTTAACCTGTTGGCCATACTGTTGTGTGTGCAATAACTCAAAAGACTGAATACTGTAAACTCCGAACAGGTACAAACCTGGCTCTACTTTATTAGAGCCCGAAGTAATCACATTACAAGATGGCTGGCCTTTTATACCTGGGGTGCGCACACATGCACACAGTCCAATGACCTCCGATAGTGGTGCCACCTGGTGGCTTGTAAACCCAAGCATACATACATGACAATATCCCCCTTTAAGATATTAGTAATGGTCTTTTTACAAATTGAGACGTTCCGGGGCTTTCCGTTCCTGAGTTGAACGTCTCAGTTCAACTCCAGCCTTGGGCGAGAGTTCTGAGTCTGTTATGACTGGGGGCTGGGTAGCCGATCTGATGTGAGTGGCAATGACCATGTCAGGGATTGAAAGTCCAGATTCATTGGCCATGTCAGTGATTGAAAGTCCAGATTCATTGATGACAGCGGAATCCTCTGACGACGGAGGGCAGGTTGGTTGGTCACTGATTGTGTCTTCCTCAGACTGTTCCGGTTCATCCGTGTGCCGCAGCTTTATCTGATCAACATGTTTCCTGCGGATCTGCCCATTTTGAGCTTAACGATAAACACTCTGTTACTCTCCTTGGCCGTAACAGTACTGGCGATCCATTTGGGACCTTGACTATAATTCAGTACATACACAGGATCATTGATACACATATGCACAGCCCAATGACCTCCAACAGTGGCGCCACCTGGTGGCTAGTAAACATGACACATACTGTTGTAGAGAGTAGAAATATATATATATAGACTTAGGCATTAGGCACCTGCTGGATATTTAAAACTCACATAAGCTTAAATGGACACACACATAAAATGGCTGCCCAGGCATTATGGGAAATCAGGTAGTCAAACTGTGAACTGTTGAACGTTCACTGACCGAGCAATAACCCTGTGAGGCCCACTGTAGGAATGCCTGGGATGCGGGAAGACAGAGATAAGAAGGAAATCATCTCCTGTGAACAAGGCCATAAACCAATTAATTCCCCAGGAAGAAAGATAAGAGGGAAACCATTTGCTGTAAACAAGGCTATATACCAATTATTTCTCCCAGATGAAAGAACTAGGGAGAGAACCTATAAAGCCATCGATCAGCCCAAGCTGACAATAACCGAACATATGGTTCCCTGGATACTAGGAGAATTCTATTGGGTTAAAAGAACCTATATGTAATCTATAATCGTTGTGATTGGCTTGTGTCCAGCCGTGATGGGCTGTGTAACTGTAGTAAACTGTTTTGTAACTGTTGTGAAACATATAAAGGTACATGTAACTCTTTGTTCTGTGGAGAGAAACCTGGATACGGTCCTGTGTGTTTCCTCCCCGCTGAGCGTTATTAAATGCCGCCAGGCATTGGAACCGACTCTGAGTGTTGAGTGATTCTTCTAAGAAAACACTAACGCTAACAATGGCGTAGTCGACGGGATTTCCCGGAGTCGCTGGACGCCCTTGGAAAAAAAAAACCCGGGTGAGTATAAAAAACAATTTTTAAGTATAAAGGGTGCGGAAGGTGGAAGCTGGTTGATCGACATGAGGAGACGGTCTAATATCTCAAACGCCTAGCCTGAGCCTGAATTAAGAGGACTTTTGTCCCACGTGACGGCCAGGAACCAAGTAGGCGTAGGGAACACACTTAGACCGTGGGATCGTGATACCGAGAGACATCTTCCGGACCCAGTAGTGTAATTTGAAATACCCCGGGGTAGAACCAAGCGGTGTACAGCGGCTAATGGAATCCAAACCTGTGAACAGGGTCGGACCAACGGGCTGAGCGGTGGTAGGTAGTCGTTAAGGATACGTAGAGCACTGCGGGAATTGCTTAAACGCGTTTTTAAGAATTGTATAAGTTTGTGTAACAGCAGAACTTGTGACCTGACAGTAGCCAAGAGACAGTTTACTACAAGTCGCGCTAGAAAGAAAGCGGACCTCTGAGAGTAGATTCCTAACGGTACTAGTCCTACCCAGGAATGGCCATGAAAACAAGTAAACTCGAGTGGGGACCAGAAGGGTCGCTTACCCGCCACCTGGCGGAAAAACAAAAGAAGCTAATTGAAAAAATGATTAAAGCAGGGTGGAATCCTCAGGAACTAGTTATGTGAGGAATTATTTAGATAAAACTACGAATTCCCTGAAAGGTCATGGATCCAAAAATAGAGCCGGCCAAAACAAGAAGAGAGACTGTTGTAAATGTATGATCGTTGAGTGAGAAGTGTCTGTGATTTTTGACTGCAGAATTAATTTTTTATGTTTTCATGTTCCGAAAGCCTGGTTGGAAGAGGAATGCAAGTGTCTGTTTATTTTAGAAACAGAGTGAAAGTCTTTTTTTAACCCTTTGTAATGTTGTCCTGTATGTGGGAAGTTTTAAGAAATTTAAGTTCGAAACGCAGGTGTGGATTTATTCGGATGATAAGTTACGGAGCTAGGAAAATAAACAAATAAAGAATAGGTTTGTTGAGCAAAATATTTATTTGACATGCTCACTTACTTGCCGAAAGAAAACATGCAATGATTGATTGGGTTGAAAGACATAAATTTAGTCTCGGAATGAGATAAAGAATGCTTTAAAAAAAAAAGAGCTTCTAAAAAAAAAAGTTTTAAATAAAGATTGAAATTACAACGTTTGAATTGGGATTTTGAGATATTCAGAGAAGGCACAGGAAATACTGAGGTGGATTTAAAAAAAAAAAGAAAAAGATTAAATTAAATCTGATCAGGTCAAACTCCTGGGCAAGTGGCGAGCTATCTGCGAAGGTGTAAAAGGAACTTTTGGAAAATGTTAAAAACAGCAAGCTTTAGTAACGACTTTGAAACTGGAGCATTTTGAGATAACGAAAGGCAGCACTCAAACTCTCAAAGCCGGACTCCATTCCAGTTATGGAGAAAAAGAAAAAGATAAAGACGCCACTTTGAAAGTAAACAAATTATTTTAAATTAACAACTTTATGGAGTTACGAACCCTCCGTGTAAAATACAAAACCTAACTTGAAGAAAGAAAAAAAAGATGTAACGGACTAAATGGAAAAAGACATAACTTACTAAATACTAGTTGATGTTTGCTGTGAAAAAGATATTGGTTTAATTCGAAGAAAAAAAAATTTTTGGAATAAGTAAAAAACACTCTACATGGATTCGAATTTTAAATTATGAAAAAGTTTCAATGCAGTTTGAAAAGATTTCCAAAATGGACAGTGTTTATCAAAAATGTCCCAAACAGTTTAAACAAGCAGGAGGGTTTTGAAGATAACGAGGAGAAAGAGAGAAATAAAATAAAAACAGAATTGAATTTCAATAAACAAAATTGCTATTGTATGTGTGGTCTTGTTTTAAAACCATTAAAAAAAAAATTCTTTGGCAAGTACTTGAATTAGAAGTTAAGAAAACATTGGAGTTTACTCTAATGATTTATGCTGTTTTTAACGGATTCCTAATTTCGAAGCCAGTTTTGAAGGCACAAAGACTTTTTTTTTTCAGATGATTACGTGAAGTCACGTAATGACATCAGGTCTTCTTACAAACCTGGAAAGGAGTTAACCCTTTCCATTGACAGCCGTTTTATACTGAACATTATTAATTTGGATTTCTTAATAGGAAAAAAAAAGACTCACCTAACAGAGGAAACAAAAATAAAAACAGAACTAGCTTATGTAATAATACTTGCCTGATATAATAAAGAAATAGATACTCAATAAAACAAATTGAAGAGTTAAAAGCTAAGATAAACAGGCTGGAAGAGATAACGGGTCTAGACGGATAGTGCAGTGCGCAGCCATAGCACCATCACCTCTGGCAATAGAGCCAATGTACCCCACGGTGGGTAGGTGTAGTCCACAAACCCAACCTAACGGTAAAGCAGACAGCGATGTTTGGAGGAATAGCTTTGGCCTTGGTCATAATAGGAGTTTGGGTAATATTTAAGTGGGTAAAGACACGGGCGCACGCCCTACAGATTCAGCTCGAAATGGTTCGATTATAACCTTGTCCTTCTGATTTTGCAGGGTGACAGGGACACTCGTAGAGCAAAAAAACTTAACCCCTGGTGACGACCAGGCCGTCTGTTTAAAATTACAGATAATACTTACCGGAATGGGAATACGAAAGGCGCTACTCGTAATATGGATAGCCCTGCGACATGCACGTACCCTGGGCAACACCGACGGACAGCAGAGCACGCTGGAAATAAACAACTATATGAACTATGGAGTCTTGTTTAATTTAACGGACGGAATGTGCATCCCAGCAGCCAAGGACTGGAGCAAGGACAGGACTTATTTTAATGCATGGTTACAAGTGAATCCTAATAAGAATCCTAATAAGAATAAGAGTATGTGTACAGTGCTCCACGGGTATAAGGAGCAGATGCATTAAACGGAGGGATGTCAAAGGGCCTGATGAATGTACTTTCGGCATAATTTGCGCGCCTCCGGGACAATCCCAGCAATCAGTCATCCGCAAGAAGGGAATGGGGCTGTGTGGGTATTACGAGGAGGCGGGGGCGGCTGCAATATAATTGTATGTATGTTTCTCACCCCCTCCGACACCGCGCCCCATAAGAATCACTACATTGCCCGAAGAACTGCCTTGTCCCATAACTACTAAGGGACCAGAAAATGGGATTGCAATGTACAACGAAGGGGAATTATTGTATGATAATGTTAAACATGAAATTGTGCCTGTTCTGATCAATATTTCAGGCATCCAGATGCCGGAATATTGTACCGAACAGTCAAGGAAGATGTACAATGTATTAAGTAAAGTCGTAATGCAGCAGGCTGCCGATGCCATGGGTGCCAGTAAGTTCCGGGGACAGGGGTTAGCACCCAGGGTGAAGAGGGAAATAGTAAATGATGTTGCTACCGTTTTCAATACAGGAACCTCCGTAGTGAACTCGATAGACATACAAGGGCTAAATGAGAGGGTAGAACAGCTTAAAGGGGTGATGAAGGGGTTATTGGAGAGGGTGGAGCAAAACCAGGAAGACCAGGCCAACCTAGGAAAGGAGGGTGCCGAAATCCAGTTGGATGGCATCTCAGTCCTGGAAGCTCACGCTAAAACCATCAATCACCTCATTGATAGAGAACAAGAAGATACAATAAAGCAAAGACAGGGGCAACTCTGTCATGCTTATGGTCTGTGGATGGTGGGACAGATCCGCCACAACCTCGACCAGATCCAACGCGGGGAAGTACCCGATTGGATAGACAGTTCACATTTGGCTCAGTTGGCGAACCAAAGGGGGACACTGGATAATTGTACTCTGAAGGGACTGACCCGAGTATACCCCGCAATTCCAGATTGCCAGATGGGTAGGACTACCGGGATAGGGATAGTCCTGTTGATCCCCATAGCAACGCCGGACTCAGGGCCGTTCCCCTTATACCAACTAGAGAATATCGGAGTAATACGGGGAAATGTCTCCATAAGCTACTACCTAACCACCACCTCTGCCGTTCGTCGAAACAACATACTTACTGGGATTTCCCTAGCAGATTGCAAGCAAAGGGGGGAAATCACAGTATGCCCTCACCCGGTGGGCCGAGGGGAACTAGACGAGTGCGGGTTTAACCGAACCAACGGGTGTGTACTAGAAATAGTGCCCGCACACATGCACTTCGCGAGGGCAGGCTACAGAGGGAGGGGAAGATACTGCGTCTCTACTACTGAGCGTTCATACCAGTATAATGACCTGCAGTGCCCTATACCGCAGCCAAACTTTTGCTTTACACCACTACGACCTGTCGCGATCGGGCAAGCGCATATCACCCAGGTTAGGCGCAGGAAGTCCGAAGTTATTGAAGTAACTGATCAGCTCCATGATCATTTGCAGGATTATGACGAGTCAGAGCAGGTCCCTATCCCACATCTAACCGAAGTATTACGGGAGTTGAGGCTCAGAGTGGGTCAATCTGTAAAACTCTATCACCAGCTACAAACTAAAATCAAAGAACTGGAAGAAGATACCGAGGTAGACTTACAAAGTCAGAGTTGGTGGAGAAAGGTCTGGGACTGGGGAATAAATGTGAACATCCACCCATGGATCCGAATTATTTCACACACACTGGTCGGAATACAATTAATCTTAGCAATAACATGGGGCGTGATGGCCTGCCAGGTATGCAGGCGCCACAAACGGCGGAAACGGACTAATCACCGTTCCCTGGATATTAAACAGGCCTGTTTGATAAGGGGACGGGAGGAGCTAGCCTTTGTTAATTTGATTTAAGCAACCGGAACTCCTGAAACCGCGTGACTGGCCAGCACGTTGAGGCAAGGAGTACCCGGCCGTGCACAAATATCAGATAAAGGCAGTATTTCGGTTAAAAGGGGACTAGGACTAGTCCCTTTACCGAAAGGGGGAATTGTTGTAGAGAGTAGAAATATATATATATAGACTTAGGCATTAGGCACCTGCTGGATATTTAAAACTCACATAAGCTTAAATGGACACACACATAAAATGGCTGCCCAGGCATTATGGGAAATCAGGTAGTCAAACTGTGAACTGTTGAACGTTCACTGACCGAGCAATAACCCTGTGAGGCCCACTGTAGGAATGCCTGGGATGCGGGAAGACAGAGATAAGAAGGAAATCATCTCCTGTGAACAAGGCCATAAACCAATTAATTCCCCAGGAAGAAAGATAAGAGGGAAACCATTTGCTGTAAACAAGGCTATATACCAATTATTTCTCCCAGATGAAAGAACTAGGGAGAGAACCTATAAAGCCATCGATCAGCCCAAGCTGACAATAACCGAACATATGGTTCCCTGGATACTAGGAGAATTCTATTGGGTTAAAAGAACCTATATGTAATCTATAATCGTTGTGATTGGCTTGTGTCCAGCCGTGATGGGCTGTGTAACTGTAGTAAACTGTTTTGTAACTGTTGTGAAACATATAAAGGTACATGTAACTCTTTGTTCTGTGGAGAGAAACCTGGATACGGTCCTGTGTGTTTCCTCCCCGCTGAGCGTTATTAAATGCCGCCAGGCATTGGAACCGACTCTGAGTGTTGAGTGATTCTTCTAAGAAAACACTAACGCTAACACATACATTGGTGAAAAATGGAGGGGCTGTTATGGAAACCCTGGGGAAGGCACATCCAGGCAAACTGTTGCTCTTTAAATGTGAATGCCAACTTGTACTGGTCCTCTCTTTTGAGGGGAATTGACCAGAACCCGTTCGATACATCCAGCACCTTGAATGTGGTCGCAGATGCTGGAATGCTCCCTAACAAGTCGGCTATGGCGCGCAAGCTGGGATGTTCTTGTTGAGCACCCGATAGTCCACGGTGGCCCTCCACGACTGGTCTGATTTCCGAACCGGCCAAAGTGGAGAGTTCATGTGTGTGGCTATGGGCCTCAACACCTCCTGGGCTACCAGGGATCCCAGTGCCGTCTCTAAGTTGGCCTCTGCCTCCCTGGGGAAATTATACTCTTTCTGCGGCTGGGACATAGGGTCTACTTGTACCCTGACTTCTACCCCCGTCACCCTAGCGCAGTCGTGTTTGTGTGTGGCGAACGATGCGAGATTGTCCCGCACGTAAGCCTGGTACTCGGCCGGGGTAGTATTAACCAATTGCTCTAGGTCGTAACTACCCTTTGGCTTCATCGTACACACTGTGCCTTTACCTTCCCCTTTCCCTGGGATCACTACAACTTCTTTCTCCTTATCAGAACCCACTACTCCCCAAGGGCAGCGATTCCTCAAATCCACTATGATTCTGTGGGCTAACATAAAGTCGGCCCCTAGGACTCCTGATCCCGGCTGCTCCCATTTCAGCAGGACGTACTTCCATTTTGCGTGGAGTGATCCTAAATCGATGGCTAGCGGCCTGGAGATCGACCCTGCCTGCTCGTTCCCTGTGAAGCCCACCAGACTGTGTGGAACCTTGCTAGACAAAGGTGAGGTAGTCAAATTATTTGCGTGAATCACCGTGCTGGAAGCCCCGGTGTCCAACAAATACTTTCCCTCTACCTTCTCCACCCCATCTTCACGCATGGTCTACTCCACTCATCGTACATGAGCGAACACAGGTACTCAGGCTGGGTACGTGCTAGTCAGAGTGGTGGGATTACCGGAGTGGTCGAGATTTTCCTGCTCACAGCAACGTCTACCCTTCCCTGCTCTGGCACAAAAGCTGTCCGAAGGGCAGTGACCAGAACATCAAATTGTTCCGCGGCCTCGACAGGTTTTGTCTTCGGCACTAGGGGATCCCCTTTGCCTTGCCCCTTCCTCAGGGCTGGGCAGTCTTTCCTCCAGTGGCCTGGCTTCCCACACCCGAAACATGTCCGAGCCCTCTCTGAACTATCTCCTTCCTGGCGCCATTCCCTTTTACTACCCCCACTGGGCTTCATCTCGTGAACCTTCCCTTTAACTGGTTTGACCTCCTCCTCCATGCCGGCCTTAAATGCCAGCCTCATCTGATGGAGCATATGTTCCGGAGATTCTCAGGGTCAAACCAGTTCTTGGACTTTATCCTAATCCAGGGCAAACTCTTTGATACTAAGATCCTGAGCAAATGGTTCCTTGGCTCCCCCTGCAACTGCACTCAGTCCAGCACTCCATGACAGGCTTTATTATAGACCGGCCAGAGCCAGTCCACAAAAGCCTGAGGTGCTTCCCCAGCCAGTTGCTTTCTGGAGAATGGACTACCTTGTGTGTAACCCATGGATCTTAGGAATTTAAGCCTTCTATGGTTCCCTGCCCCCTTTTGCTTTCAGCAGATAGAGCCTGATACATCTATCTTCCCCTCCAGGGAAAATAATAGCAGCTTGTGAACCTCTGCTTCGTTACACCCATTAATCCCTCCCACCTGTTCCACCTCCGTGAAGTGGACCGAAGGGTCTCCTTCGTTGGCAAGCTTTGGCATCCCTGAAATCATATTTTGCAGCTGTGGGGTTGTGAATGGGACCACAAAATCGCTTTGCAGTGCCCCTGACTTTGGTCATCTACGGGCGCACCGTATTTCTGCTGCCGTATGGGATGCATGGGTCCCGGCGTCTCTGGCGGAGGTCGTGCGTCCCTCTCCAGCTCCCATTCCTCACTGTCTTCTTCCTCTTCCCAGTCCACCCAGGCTCCCCCTGGGGCCATTAGGCAGACCATTCCTCTGACCTTGGATAGAGCATGGGTCAAGCTTTGGATTTTCTCTTGGCAGGGCCCATGATTCCCGCTCTCAAAACCCTTACTGGTCGTTACTCTGTACGCTGGCTTAATATCCTTCAGTTTCCCCTCCAGCCCATTTACTTTACCCGCTAGACAAGCGGTCTTCTCCTGTGCACCTGCTCATTGAGCTTGGCCTCTGTTACCTGACACTGCAGGTACTCCCTTTTTTTACAGGAGATTTCCTCCTGAGTGTGCCTCACCTGCTTTTCTTCACGCAACTCATCCAAAAGCCTCGTTCCTACCACGGTCCTTGCGGCTGAATGCTACTCGCACTCTTTGAGCTCTGCCTAAAGCCTAGCAACCTACTCCATAAGCAGTTAGACTTGCTTCTGCGGACACAGGAGCCAGATGGCCTTTACTTTTGCCTTTCTATACTCCTTACTACCAGTCCACTCAGCAGCTTTGTCCTCTGGACTCTCAGCCCGCAAAAGGTCTAGTACCCACTGTTGTGTTACGTTAACTTTCCCAAAGATATATGAGGAAATCCTAGCCCCCATTGCTGATCTCTTGGCCTTAATATCTTCCATAACTCTCTGTTCAGTACACTCAGGTCCTGCCGCGGTCACCAGATTCTGTAAGTGGTTTCCCTTAGGTGTTTTTGACACACCACCACTTTACAATAGTTCTAGAGCTGGGAGTGATTACTGCACTGAACAGATGAATGAGTCAGGGACGAATACTTTGGTCTTAACCGGCAATGCTTTTATTAAAGTTAAAGCACACACCTGCACCTAGTAAAACCACACACACCCTGGTGTGTAAAACAAACAAATACAGTACAACACATGGTCTGGCCCATCTAAATAGGCCCCTATCGCGAAGTACCCATGTCTAAAACCTCCCCTGAAAACCCCTAAGATTTTGTTGGGAGAACACATAATACCTCATCACACCGTGGCTGTGATCTTAAAATTGTGTGTGCAGAGATGATGCTCACCGATCCGTTGGCTTACTCGCTGCTTCTCCTGATGAAAACGTGTCTCTTCTAGTTTCTTCTCTCCGTCCCACACGGAGGGTTCGGTCCTTGTAGAGGCAAAGCAGCGAGAGCAAGAGAGAGAGCTGTGGCCACACAGCCTTGTTTATATCCCCAGTTCGTTTGCCATTTCAGGCCGAATAAAGTTTAATCTTGTTCCGAAGCATCCTGTTTGTGTGCCTTCTTCTGGCCCAATAACATTTTTTTCCGTTGTTTCGAGGCTACCTGTTTTGCCAGTGATAGGTTTGCGCTTTTGACTGGCCTGGCGTAATGGCTTTCTATTGTTCTGTTATCTCATCCAGGTAATGGCTCAATCACTGATCTGTTCACTGATCTATCTTTGACGAGTTCACATTGCTTAACAATGGATCCTCCATTTGCCCATCACCTGCGATGAATTGCCTTATCTTGGCCATTGTCTTCCCAGACAACACCTGCCCATCATTCCAAGTCCAACATGGAGAAGCACCTGGGCCCCTCTCACAAACAGGCTTCCAGGTTTTCTGCAGTGAGAAAAATATTAAAATGCAATGTCCAGATAAATGTCCAACAAAATCTTTGGGGAGCCGATGCTTACAAATGTTGCAGGTAGTTCAGACAGTTTTGCTCAACTTGAGGGTGGGAATGTTGCAGGTCGTTGAGACACTGTCAGGGCGCATGAGGGACGGCATGTTGGAGTTATCTGCTACAATAAGGGAAGACGCCCAGACCCCGCGCCCATTGACAGAATCAACTGTGATTCTCACTCCAATCCCCACACCAGCCTCTGAAGCACCCAAAGCCGAGCCCTCCAACTTGCTACCTGCCAACACCACGCCCCCCTCCCCCCCAACAGGTGCGCAGTACCTGAGATCTTAGAAAGAATAAGCTTGGTACCAAATCAAAAACACTGCACCACCACCTGCGGGTAGGGTGGTGGACTGTCCGAGACCAAGCATAGCGGGCGGTCTTGGAATAAGGGGGATGAGAGATGGCTGGGTGCAGCCTTTCTTTGCTGCTGTTGTTGTTATTATTATTGTTGTTATTGTTGTAACTTTTCAAATTAAAAGTTTTTTGTAAGTTATATAAATTTGCAAGTTTAAAAGTTTGTAAATTATCTAAAAAGTTTTTACGTGATCTTAAAGAGTGATCTTAAAGTAAAGTTTGATACAAGAATAATTTTATTAAAGTTAAGTTGAGTACAAAGAACTGTTTGTGAACTTTTGAATAACATTTATTTTACGTTAAAACTGAATCATGTTCCACTAACACAACACAACATTGTGGAACAGCTCCAAACAGTAAAAATGTCCATGTGGAATAGTTGTCGCTGAGCCCTCAGGCATCAGTAAAGAGTTCACGGATGAGCTGCTGACACAAGGTTCAAGCAATCGTACTTGAGGGGTTGACTGTGGATGGGCAATGGCAGACATTTAGAGACCGCATGGATGAACTACAACAATTGTACATTCCTGTCTGGCATAGAAATAAAAAAGGGAAGGTGGCTCAACCGTGGCTATCAAAGGAAATCAGGGATAGTATTAAAGCCAAGGAAGTGGCATACAAATTGGCCAGAAATAGCAGCGAACCTGGGGACTGGGAGAAATTTAGAACTCAGCAGAGGAGGACAAAGGGTTTGATTAGGGCAGGGAAAATGGAGTATGAGAAGAAGCTTGCAGGGAACATTAAGACGGATTGCAAAAGTTTCTATAGATATGTAAAGAGAAAAAGGTTAGTAAAGACAAATGTAGGTCCCCTGCAGTCAGAATCAGGGGAAGTCATAACGGGGAACAAAGAAATGGCGGACCAATTGAACAAGTACTTTGGTTCGGTATTCACGAAGGAGGACACGAACAACCTTCCGGTTATAAAAGGGGTCGGGGGGTCTAGTAAGGAGGAGGAACTGAGGGAAATCCTTATTAGCCGGGAAATTGTGTTGGGGAAATTGATGGGATTGAAGGCCGATAAATCTCCAGGGCCTGATGGACTGCATCCCAGAGTACTTAAGGAGGTGGCCTTGGAAATAGTGGATGCGTTGACAGTCATTTTCCAACATTCCATTGACTCTGGATCAGTTCCTATGGAGTGGAGGGTAGCCAATGTAACCCCACTTTTTAAAAAAGGAGGGAGAGAGAAAACAGGGAATTATAGACCGGTCAGCCTGACATCGGTAGTGGGTAAAATGATGGAATCAATTATTAAGGATGTCATAGCAGTGCATTTGGAAAGAGGTGACATGATAGGTCCAAGTCAGCATGGATTTGTGAAAGGGAAATCATGTTTGACAAATCTTCTGGAATTTTTTGAGGATGTTTCCAGTAGAGTGGATAAGGGAGAACCAGTTGATGTGGTATATTTGGACTTTCAGAAGGCTTTCGACAAGGTCCCACACAAGAGATTGATGTGCAAAGTTAGAGCACATGGGATTGGGGGTAGTGTACTGACATGGATTGAGAACTGGTTGTCAGACAGGAAGCAAAGAGTAGGAGTAAATGGGTACTTTTCAGAATGGAAGGCAGTGACTAGTGGGGTACCGCAAGGTTCTGTGCTGGGGCCCCAGCTGTTTACACTGTACATTAATGATTTAGATGAGGGGATTAAATGTAGTATCTCCAAATTTGCGGATGACACTAAGTTGGGTGGCAGTGTGAGCTGCGAGGAGGATGCTGTGAGGCTGCAGAGCGACTTGGATAGGTTAGGTGAGTGGGCAAATGCATGGCAGATGAAGTATAATGTGGATAAATGTGAGGTTATCCACTTTGGTGGTAAAAACAGAGAGACAGACTATTATCTGAATGGTGACAGATTAGGAAAAGGGGAGGTGCAAAGAGACTTGGGTGTCATGGTACATCAGTCATTGAAGGTTGGCATGCAGGTGCAGCAGGCGGTTAAGAAAGCAAATGGCATGTTGGCCTTCATAGCAAGGGGATTTGAGTACAGGGGCAGGGAGGTGTTGCTACAGTTGTACAGGGCATTGGTGAGGCCACACCTGGAGTATTGTGTACAGTTTTGGTCTCCTAACCTGAGGAAGGACATTCTTGCTATTGAGGGAGTGCAGCGAAGGTTCACCAGACTGATTCCCGGGATGGCGGGACTGACCTATCAAGAAAGACTGGATCAACTGGGCTTGTATTCACTGGAGTTCAGAAGAATGAGAGGGGACCTCATAGAAACATATAAAATTCTGACAGGGTTAGACAGGTTAGATGCAGGAAGAATGTTCCCAATGTTGGGGAAGTCCAGAACCAGGGGTCACAGTCTAAGGATAAGGGGTAAGCCATTTAGGACCGAGATGCGGAGGAACTTCTTCACCCAGAGAGTGGTGAACCTGTGGAATTCTCTACCACAGAAAGTTGTTGAGGCCAATTCACTAAATATATTCAAAAAGGAGTTAGATGAGGTCCTTACTGCTAGGGGGATCAAGGGGTATGGCGAGAAAGCAGGAATGGGGTACTGAAGTTGAATGTTCAGCCATGAACTCATTGAATGGCGGTGCAGGCTAGAAGGGCCGAATGGCCTACTCCTGCACCTATTTTCTATGTTTCTATGTTTCTATGTTTCTATTTTCTATGTTTCTATGTTTCTATGTTAAAGGGGCACGATGGCCCGTCCTCCTCCACCGTCGTGCTCCGGCCTCAGGCACTTGCATGGCTTCCTCATCCTCGTCGTCCTCCTCCTGCTTGTCATCTGCATCTTCCGCATCATTATCATCAGCCACTCTCACCGCAGGTGGGTCTTCCACTAGCAGGTGCTGCTGCCTCATGATGGCTAAGTTATGCAGCGTGTAGCACACAACAGTGAACTGACCGACAATCTCAGGGGAGTACAGCATTAGCCTCCAGAAATGTCCATGCATCGGAAACGCTGTTTCAAGATGCCAATGGTCCTCTCTATGATGCTGCGCATCGCAATGTGTGACATGTCTTATTCCCGGTCAGCTTCCATCTGGGTTATGCGTAATGTCGTCATGAGCCAGGTGGCGAGGCCGTACCCTTTGTCTGCCAGTAGCCAGCTCTGCCCTTCTGGCTGCTGCTGAAGGATGAATGCATCATGGGTGCCCCCAAGGTATCTTGTATCGACTGACATGATATGATGCATGTCGTCACACACGAGCTGCACATTAATGGAGTGGAAGCCTTTTCTGTTCCTCGGAATCCTCCAAAGGTGCTCGCAAGGCGATGTGGTTCCAATCAATGCAGCCCTGTACCTTTGGGAAGCCAGAAATCCTGGAGAAGCCCACAGCCCTGTCATGGATTGCATGGGCGGTCATGGGGAACTTTATGAAATCATTCCTCCACACATACAGTGCAGCTGTGACCTGGCGAATGGAGACATGTATTTCATGTTGAGAGATGGTGCACACATCCCCAGTTGTAGCTTGAAACGATCCAGAGGCATAGAATGAAAGTGCAGCGATAACCTTCACTTCAACTGACAAAGCAGTCCTCCTGATGCTTCTAGGTTGCAGGTCTGTTTTGACCAACTTACAGATCTCAGTTACAACTTCTTTGCAGAAATGCAACCTTCTGACACAGTCTGCATCACTCAGGTTGAGGTACGAATGCCTGTCTCGAAATACCTGAGGTGGGTCCGGCCTCCAGCCCTGCACCCTACGGGCTCTGATGTTCCTGACGCGATGACGTCGAATCAATTGTCTCCTACATAGCACCACGATGCGGAAGGCTCGCACAAGGTATGGCAGTGTCAGTATTGTTCCCATACTTAAATTTAACCTTTGCAAGAAGCTCTAAATGGCAGGAAAGCAGGCAGCACAGATTCGCAGCTCCGTATCCCCAAGGTCTGTATGGATGGATCACACTCAAGGTCTTGTGACTTCTCCTCTAGCCCCCTCCTCCTCCCTGCCCTTAATTAATTGCTGTCTTGTGACTTCTCCCCTTCTCACTCTTCTCCGCCCCCTCCCCCCTCCCCCTCACCACCCCACTTATTGCAGTCTTCAGAAGCTTTACGATCGGCACCTTGCTTCCTGGGCTCAAAGCCTTTTGACTGGCACCTCACTCTTTCTGTCTCTCTTCCCAACCCCCGCCCCCACCGGCTTGTTTTGTAGCCGAGCCCTGAGCCGCTGTATACACTGCAGCCAAAGCTATGACCCTCCATCCTTGCTTCAAGACGTTCGGTGGTGATGTGTGAGTGAGTAAAATAATGAGAAAGCTTCTGAAATCCAATAAATTTATATTTACAACGTTGACAGGTAAAAAAGTTGAACTTTATTATTGATTTTGACAGTGTTCTTGACTCCCTCCAAAATCTTCGATTTAAAAACAATGGTGTGTTTCACTGCCGATTTCTTCATGCGCGCTGGTTTGCTTAGGTGCCCAGCAGGTTTTTCGGGAGTGGCCAGATACCGCGACCGAGGAGGAAAAAATGTTGGCCAAACTGCGAAAAATTATAAAAACCGGCGCAGACATGAGGGAATGTGATGTAAAAAAAAACTGTCCTAGATAAATCGTAACTAAGTCAGTTACACCGGTGCAGATCGCAGGGGGAAACTTAGAAAAAAATACGCCAAAAACAACGGCGCAAATGACAGGGAAAATTGAGCCCCGAATCACAGCGTGATGCTACGCTCCAGCACATGTGCCACTTCTTCCAGACTGAGTGGCCTAAGCAAATTCCAAAAGAGCTGCAAACCTTCCACAGATTTCGCAATTAATTTTCTGTTTGGAACGATGGTTGCCGAGCTCGTGGTGCTAGAGCTGTAATTCCCAAGTCGCTTCAACAGCGTGTTCTCTCATTGGCACATGATGGACATTCTGGCATTGTCCGCATGAAGCAGAGATGTCGCGATTCAGTATGGTGGCCTGGGATTGACACTCGCATCGAGGAGTTTGTCTCACACTGCGAAGCATGCAGTCTGAGCGAAAAGGCCACAAACATCCGACCAATGCCAATGAAGCTCATTCCATGGCCACAAATACCATGGCAACAACTTCAGTTGGATATCTTCGGTCCAGTTGAAGCAGCTCCACAGCACCAGCGTTTCCTTGTTGTAATACATGACCTGCACTCCAAATGGCCAGAAATCGCGACAAGTTGTGACCTCATCAACGATCGTCACTATTCTGCAGCGTATGCTCACGAATTGGCGCCTCCCAGAGATCATAATCACTGACAATGGACCACAGTTTGTGTCAGACCAGTTCGCAGATTTCCTCACAGGTCATGCTGCTTGGTACAATCCTCAAAGCAACGGAGGTGTTGAGTGATTTAACCGCGTCATCAAAGAGGGTTTGAAAGCCACCTTCGCAGCAGGCCAAACATTCGATGAAGCAGTTGAAACCATTCTCCGCAGATACCGTTCGACAAAGCACTCGCTAACAGGGAAGACACCCGCTGAGTTATGATTGAGCGGAATTTTCGTTGGCTACTGGACATTCTCAAATCCCCAGCCAAACTTAGCGCCAAGATAACCACACTCGCATCCCAGATTTCGGAACGCCAACGAAAAGCGAAGTCATACACTGACACAAAATGACGTGCTCAAAAGCCCCAACTGAAAAATGGAGATTGCGTCAGAGTTAAGCACCCAAATTGAAAGCTCGCATCTTCACTTTCGTCTCCAAAACAGATCGGGCGAAAGTTCAGCCCTCACATCTACGGGTTCATAGAAACACAGAAACATAGAAAATAGGTGCAGGAGTAGGCCATTCGGCCCTTCGAGCCTGCACCACCATTCAATGAGTTCATGGCTGAACATGCAACTTTAGTACCCCATTCCTGCTTTCTCGCCGTACTCCTTGATCCCCTTGGTAGTAAGGACTGCGTCTAACTCCTTTTTGAATATATTTAGTGAATTGGCCTCAACAACTTCCTGTGGTAGAGAATTCCACAGGTTCACCACTCTCTGGGTGAAGAAGTTTCTCCTCATCTCGGTCCTAAATGGCTTACCCCTTATCCTTAGACTATGACCCCTGGTTCTGGACTTCCCCAACATTGGGAACATTCTTCCTGCATCTAACCTATCTAAACCCATCAGAATTTTAAACGTTTCTATGAGATCCCCTCTCATTCTTCTGAACTCCAGTGAATACAAGCCCAGTTGATCCAGTCTTTCTTTATATGTCAGTCCCACCATCCCGGGAATCAGTCTGGTGAACCTTCACTGCACTCTCTCAATAGCAAGAACATCCTTCCTCAAGTTAGGAGACCAAAACTGTACACAATACTCCAGGTGTGGCCTCACCAAGGCCCTGTACAACTGTAGTAACACCTCCCTGCCCCTGTACTCAAATCCCATCGCTATGAAGGCCAACATGCCATTTGCTTTCTTAATCATCTGCTGTACCTGCATGCCAACCTTCAATGACTGATGTACCATGACACCCAGGTCTCGTTGAACCTCCCCGTTTCCTAATCTGTCACCATTCAGATAATAGTCTGTCTCTCTGTTTTTACCACCAAAGTGGATAACCTCACATTTATCCACATTATACTTCATCTGCCATGCATTTTGCCCACTCACCTAACCTATCCAAGTCACTCTGCAGCCTAATAGCATCCTCCTCGCAGCTCACACTGCCACCCAACTTAGTGTCATCCGCAAATTTGGAGATACTACATTTAATCCCCTCAAACAAATCATTAATGTACAATGTAAACAGCTGGGGCCCCAGCACAGAACCTTGCGGTACCCCACTAGTCACCGTCTGCCTTTCTGAAAAGTACCCATTTACTCCTACTCTTTGCTTCCTGTCTGCCAACCAGCTTTCAATCCACGTCAGCACACTACCCCCAATTCCATGTGCTTTAACTTTGCACACTAATCTCTTGTGTGGGACTTTGTTGAAAGCCTTCTGAAAGTCCAAATACACCACATCAACCGGTTCTCCCTTGTCCACTCTACTGGAAACATCCTCAAAAAATTCCAGAAGATTTGTCAAGCATAATTTCCCTTTCACAAATCCATGCTGACTTGGACCTATAATGTCACCTCTTTCCAAATGCGCTGCTATGACATCCTTAATAATTGATTCCATCAATTTCCTCACTACTGATGTTAGACTGACCGGTTGATAATTCCCTGTTTTCTCTCTCCCTCCTTTTTTAAAAAGTGGGGTTACATTGGCTACCCTCCACTCCATAGGAACTGATCCAGTGTCTATGGAATGTTGGAAAATGACTGTCAATGCATCTGCTATTTCCAAGGCCACCTCCTTAAGTACTCTGGGATGCAGACCATCAGGCCCTGGGGATTTATTGGCCTTCAATCCCATCAGTTTCCAAACACAATTCACCGACTAATAAGGATTTCCCTCAGTTTCTCCTTCTTACTAGACCCTCTGACGCCTTTTATATCCGGAAGGTTGTTTGTGTCCTCCTTAATGAATACCGAACCAAAGTACTTGTTCAATTGGTCTGCCATTTCTTTGTTCCCCATTATGACTTCTCCTGATTCTGACTGTAGGGGACCTACGTTTGTCTTTACTAACCTCTTTACATATCTATAGAAGCTTTTGCAGTCCATTTTAATGTTCCCTGCAAGCTTCCTCTCGTACTCTATTTTTCCTGCCCTAATCAAACCCTTTGTCCTCTTCTGCTGAGTTCTAAATTTCTCCCAGTCCCCGGGTTCACTGCTATTTCTGGCCAACTTCTACTTCTATGTCACTTCCTTGGCTTTAATACTATCCCTGATTTCCCTTGATAGCCATGGTTGAGCCACCTTCCCTTTTTTATTTTTACGCCAGACAGGGATGTACATTTGTTGTAGTTCATCCACGCGGTTTCTAAATGTCTGTCATTGCCCATCCACTGTCAACCCCTTAAGTATCATTCGCCAATCTATCCTAGCCAATTCACGCCTCACACCTTCAAAGTTACCCTCCTTTAAGTTCTGGACCATGGTCTCTGAATTAACTGTTTCATTCTCCATCCTAATGTAGAATTCCACCATATTATGGTCACTCTTCCCCAAGGGGCCTCGCACAACGAGATTGCTAATTAATCCTCTCTCATTACACAACACCCAGTCTAAGATGGCCTCCCCCCTAGTTGGTTCCTCGACATATTGGTCTAGAAAACCATCCCTTATGCACTCCAGGAAATCCACCTCCACCGTATTGTTTCCAGTTTGGTTAGCCCAATCTATATGCATATTAAAGTCACCCATGATAACTGCTGCACCTTTATTGCATGCACCCCTAATTTCCTGTTTGATGCCCTCCCTAACATCACTACTACTGTTTGGAGGTCGGTACACAACTCCCACTAGTGTTTTCTGCCCTTTGATAATCCGTAGCTCCACCCATACCGATTCCACATCATCCAAGCTAATGTCTTTTCTTACAATTGCATTAATTTCCTCTTTAACCAGCAACACCACCCCGCCTCCTTTTCCTTTCTGTCTAACCTTCCTAAATGTTGAATACCCTTGGATGTTGAGTTCCCAGCCTTGGTCACCCTGGAGCCATGTCTCCGTGATGCCAACCACATCGTATCCGTTAACTGTTATCTGCACAGTTAATTTGTCCACCTTATTCCAAATACTCCTTGCATTGAGGCACAGAGCCTCCAGGCTTGCTTTTTTTAACCCACTTAGACCCTTTAGAATCTTGCTGGAAAGTGGCCCTTTTTGTTTTTTGCCTTGGGTTTCTCTGCCCTCCACTTTTACTCCTTTCTGTCTTTTGCTTCTGTCTCCATTTTGTTTCCCTTTGTCTCCCTGCATTGGTTCCCATCCCCCTGCCATATTAGTTTAAGTCCTCCCCAACAGAACTAGCAAACACTCCTCCTAGGACATTGGTTCCAGTCCTGCCTCGGTGCAGATCGTCCGGTTTGTACTGGTCCCACCTCCCCCAGAACCGATTCCAATGCCTCAGGAATTTGAATCCCTACCTGCTGCACCACTGCGCAAGCCACGTATTCATCTGAGCTATCCTGCGATTCCTACTCTGACTAGCACGTGGCACTGGTAGCAATCCCGAGATTACTACTTTTGAGGTCCTACTTTTTAATTTAGCTCCTAGCCCCTTAAATTCGTCTCGTAGGACCTCATCTCTTGGTATCCCTGGTTCAATGATGGAACTCGCTGGAATGCTCGTAGACTGATCCCAACTCAGAGGCCAACAGACCAGCAGGATGGAACAGAGGCATCGTTCTGTTTCCCAACCAAAACCTCGATCAAATACCGCAAGCTCCACACTGGTCTCAGCGTATCAGAACACGGCCTAGCTATCTCAAGGAGTTTGTTTTTTCATAGACTGTGTTTTCAGAAGGGGGGAAATATGTTGTGTTCATACTCTATTTGTTTGTTATAGGACACTAGTCACGAATTAGGACCCTGCGCATGCTAATCAGACACTGCTATAAACATGCTGGTTCATGTTGGTTTTGGGACACCATTTTGGGAGTTGCTTTAAAGGTCACAGTTAGTCACATTACTCCTGTTTCAGTTAGTCTGTTTATTTTCCAACACAACAAGTCCATGATCAGATCAGCCATGATCTTATTAAGTGGCGGAGCAGGCTCAACGGGCCAAATGGCCCACTCCTGCTCCTTTTTCTACCAGTTTTACTGTAAAGCACTTCAGTTTTAAACAAACTCTAAGCTGTTTAAACTGCAGAGTAAGCTTAAGCAAGATAAATACCCATATAATCATTTTTAGATATCACGTCTTGGACTGTATTAGCCTTTTTGTATCAATGCCATAAAGAATCTTTCCTTCCTTTGTCGAACATCAAATTAAAAATTTTTTTAAATTACAGAAGTACAGATACACACATGATTGGTGCAAATAGACTAAAGTAATGGGTTATTTTGGTACAACATTTTGGTTATTTCCCAACTGATATCTGTGTGACTGGCAATTCTCTATATAAATGTTTTCTGAAAATACAGATTTACCAAGCAGCAAGTTCCTTATTTTATATACAGGTTGAACCTCCTTTATCCGGCACCCTCGGGACCTGGCTTGTGCCGAATAAGGGATTTTGCCGGATAAAGGGAGGTCGTGCTGGGGGCGTGGGGGTGGGGGGGGGCACGATGGGAGGTGGGGGGGGCGAGGTGGCCCGAGGTTGGGGAGGGGCAGGGGGAGGAGGGCCCCAGTGGGCTGAGTGTCGGCGGGCCCCAAAATCGGGGTGGAGGTCGGCCACGTTCTGCGCACGCGCCCCCGGCCATCAGAATCATGCCGGACGAGGGGTAGTGCCGGACGAGGGGTAGTGCCGGACGAGGGGTAGTGCCGGATAAGGGAGTCCCGGCTAAAGAACGTCCAACCTGTATTGGGTTTCTGAGTTTGTTTTTGGTCTGGACATTAAAAATTTAACATTGGAAATGATTACTTTGCCCCAAATGCGTGTTGTACCACATATAGCATGGGACAAAGTGATGCTTTTCTGAACTGATTAAATAGTTTGTTATTATAAACAGAAGATACACAACTTGTACCTATATAGTGCCTTTTTAATAGTGAAATGTCCCAAAGCACTTCACAGGAATATTATGAGATTTAAACAATTGATACTGAGCCACATAGGGCAGGGACCATAAGCTTGGTCAAAGAGGTAGGTTTTAAGGAGCGTCTTGAAGGAGGAAAGCAAGGTAGAGAGGTGGAGCGGTTTAGGCAGGGAATTCCAGAGATTGGGGTCGAGGCAACAGAAGGCACGGCCACCAATGGTTGAGTGATTATAATCAGGAATGCCCAAGAGGGAAGAATTAGAGGAGTGCAGACATCTCGGGAGGTTGTGGGGCTGGAGGAGATTACAGAGATAGGGAGGGGCGAGGGCCATGGAGAGGTTTGCAAACAAGGATGAGAATTTTGAAATTGAGGCGTTGCTTAGCCGGGAGTCAATGTAGATCAGAGAACACAGGGGTGATGGGTGAGCAGGACTTGGTGCGAGTTAGGACATGGGCAGCCGAGTTTTGGATCACCTCTAGTTTACGTAGTGTAGAATGTGGGAGGCCAGCCAGGAGAGCATTGGAGTAGTCAAATATAGAGGTAACAAAGGCATGGATGAGGGTTTCCACAGTGGCTGAGCTGAGGCAAGGACAGAGACAGGCGATGTTATGGAGGTGATCAGGTTATGATAATGCCACTAAACGTGTTAGATGATTGATGGCATAATTTTATTCCACTACGCTGTTCTAATCTGACAAGAACAACCAATTTAAAACTTTTTGCATAGTTTTTAAAGGCTGTGCCACTAGAGGGCATATACAGCTCTTACTGTCCTGTAGAAACCACTCATCAACCAATTTAGCAAATCCCTGTGGTTCTGCAGCTTGGAACAGAAATAAACTAACACTGGTGGTAACTGAACCAACGCTTTCTACTTTAAATTTTAACCAAATCAAAAATCTGTACCATTTATTAGTTCTGTATTTTATATTTTAAAATATACCAGTTAAAAGCCAGTCTTTAAAAAAATTTTTTGAGACTAGAGGGAATCAAAAGTGAAAATACCCAATTTAAAACATTTTACTGTTACCAGGTGGACAATTTTTGTCAAAGTAGGATAAAAATATAAACTAGTGAAAATATTGTCTGCATGAAATTGAATATGGCAAGTAAATTTATTACATTTAAAATGTACATTTACATTTGAACATCATTCAATCTTGAGATGGAATTCAATGTTATGGTAAAAGTATTACTTTCTACTGCTTTTTATTTTTTAATTTGCTCTCAGGAAATGGGCAACCTAGGTAAGGCTATATTTTTTGCCCATTTCTAGTTGCCTTTAGAAGTTGATGGTTAGCCTTCTCCTTGAACTGAAGTCCTTGTGCTGATAGTGCTCTCACAATTGTGTCAGGTAGGGAATTTCAGAATTTTGATGCCGCGACAATGAAGGAACAGTGATATATGTCGAGTCAGTATAATTTATGACATGGAGGAGAGCTAGAATGTGATCTTACTGCTCTTAGTCATAGTGGTTGTGAGGCTGGGAGGTCTGCAGAAGTAAGCTCTTTATTTTGAGGCATGAATATATTTCATATCAAGAGAACTTGTAAACAAATACATGGGGCTAGACTTTTGGCAAATCATCGCCCATTTAGCATTCATATAAGTGCTGAAATTCAGGCTATCACCCATATTTGATGAAGAAAGGAAACAAGCACCCAATTATCGCCCATTTATCGCCGGCGCAACTTTCGGCATACAGGAATGAGCTGCATTGCCCAGCCTATTTAAAATATATATATGTATGACATCATCCTTGTGCAAGGCCAAGAATACTGATTATAATGGAAACTCGCGCCTGATTATTGCCCAGGTTATTGCTGAGCGCTACTTTCGACATTTCGCCCAAAATTCACTCAAATGATCGTTCGCCCAAAAAGACGCTCAAGAAAAGCTGCACTCACCTGACCTTAACGCGGCACTATGGATGCCATTTTGTAACTCGGAGGATCTTTAATAAAAGGCTGATTAAAGTGGTTGGGAGGAGAAGTCATTTGCGAGTGATTTTAAGGGCGTTTTTGAATCTTGCCAATCATCTAATCACATTGTGGTTAATTTCCAGTTTATATTGTATTTGTTGAGGATGATTTAAGAAGACAGATTAGGATATTTATAGTGATGGGGCCTCTAATTTCTCAACGAGTATTGATGACTACTCACATGCTGCAGAATAGAGATGGGAGAAAGTTTATTGAAGAGTCTTATGTGCCCAATCAAAGAGGTGGCAGACTGCTGAGGAGGAGACGTTATACCCAACGCATTTACAGGGATAAGCGATCATACCTGGACTTGTCCGATAACACGTGCGTTAGAAGGTTGCGATTCCGAAAGGAGGTCATCAGTGAGATATGCTAGCTAATTAATGGAGATCTGCAGCCTACCAGCACCATCAGGACCGCACTGCCCGTTGAGGTTAAGGTTACTGCGGCACTTTCCTTCTCCGCATCGGGCTCCTTTCAGGCTGACAACATTTGTGGTATCTTTCAGCATGCCACATCTTGCTCCATTCGACAGGTGACTGAAGTCCTTTACGCACGCAGGATGGATTTTATAAACTTCCCGATGACCAGGGAGGTACAGAGTGAGAGGACTTTGGGGTTCTCCAGAATAGCAAACTTCCCCAAGGTGCGATAGCGATCCTAGTGGAAAGTCTAGCCCATAGATAACTGGGTGAGTGTGAATGAATTACAAGGCAGTAATCCAATCAAGTGGTTTACATGACATCATAAATCACAAAAATGAAGTTCACAATCTGATAGTCATTCAAGCCTCCAGACTGTAATCGCTTATATATAGACCCAGAATTTGCAATTGTAATGATGGGTAAACTGTCAGCATTCGCCGTCATTGCTGTGTAAAACTGACAGCAACTTCTGGCATCTGCAGATGTGCAGTTAAACGTGGAAATCTGAAAGTTGCTGTCAGTGATACCATGCTTCTCCACAGGGTGCGCTGCTGCAGTCTTCGCAGATGCAATCAGTGATTTGACGTGAACGTCAAGTATTTACGTGCTATTCTCGCTGTAAAAACCATTGAAAATGTTAAGCCTAGTTGAATGAGGTGTAATTGAGTTTTTAACAGTATACTAATTCATAATTACTGTTGAACAACCTCTTTATTTTGCTTTCTGCAAAATTATTAAAATGTGAATTATAACCTGTGCTTCTTACTTCCTGGTTTGCTCAGCCTGCTTGGTGACTTCACTGTTCGTGGACACTACAGATCCCTTATGGATGGCATCAGATTGAAAGTCATGTTGGAATAGAGGAAATCTAGAGGCTACTAAATTTTTGTGTGTGGCTTTCCTCGAGTTCAGCGGTGAGCGCTGTCCCTTCGCCGCTAACTGCAAAATCTAAGCCATTATATAAACATAAATGTAGACATGTTTAATAAAAACATCTTTTCAAAAATTACAGCTTTTCTGCTGATCTTTTGAGTGAATCAAAATGGAGTAGCACCTCACAGAATGGCAGGTTCCTGCAATGAATAGTAAAGGACGTGATTATCCTTCATATAGTATACAATTGAATCTGAAGGAAACTGGCTTTGAATTTTGGCATTGTAGCTTATCTGTAAGTAAATCTTATAGAATTCACTTAAGTTATTTTCCATATGTGAAACAATGAAAAGAAATCCCCAAATCATCTGTTTGCACTGATTGAGTTAGCTGTAAGTAATAAACATTCAAACAAAAAAAATGCAAATTTCAAAGTCCTAGTGCAAAATACAATCACAATGTAGAAATAATGTTTGCCTTAACTACAAGTGATCTAGAATTGAAAAAAATAATCACAATGAGGTTCTGTCAATGGTCCAGTTGCTAAAGGCCGTGTGTAACAGAGCCATATTGTTAAGATGGTCCCAGGGTTAATCCTCAGTCTGTGCCAAGTTAGCCAATCTCAGGTAGATTGACAGTATGGGTGTTACAACTGGGCCTCAGCACCCCTGGCTTAGGGAGGTAAAAATGAGCCAGGGTTCCCATCTATTGGAAAGTGCGAGTGTGTAGAAGTCAGAAGAGGTACTTAAGCGGGCTCAGCTGTGAGGTTTCTGTTGGTTCGAGGACCTACCAATATGCCCTGTCTAGGTTCACATATGAATAATGATCACTTGGACAAGATATTGGAGGGTGACCAATGCTGTTGTACCATATCCAAACAAGAAGTCAATAAGGAGAAACAAGGGGAGAAATGTAACACAAAACTATTTCAATGGAACAATTATCTAACCAATTATTCATATTGACTCAGAACACATTAATGGTGATTGACTTAGGAGTAAAATACTGCATCAGTGTGAAAGCTATAACACTTATGAGACCCAGTAGTCTCAAAGACCATGTATATGTGTATGTAGGTATCAGATTGTATTAGTTGGGAGCACTCTCACCTCTGAGTCAGAAGATTACGAGTTCTTGTCCCATTATGGACTACAGCATATGACGTAGGTTGATAGTTTAGTGTAGTACTGAGGAAGTTTAATGCCTGTTTGAAGCATTAAACTCAGGTCCTGTCTGCCCACTCATGTGGATGTAAAAGATGCAATGATACTCTTCAAATAAGAGCCATGGGTTCTCCTGGTGCCCCGGCCAACATTCCTCTCTCAACCAACACCATCCAAAATAGAATATCCAATCATTCATTCATTTACTGTTTAAGCAACCTTGCTGTGCTTAAATTGCCTGCCATATTTGCCTACATAACTACAGAGATTGCATTTACAAAAAAGGCGTATATAATTGGCTGTAAAGTACTTTGAGTATTTTAAAGATATGATAATTAGCTATGTAATTGCAAATCCTTCCTTTAGGCGCAAATTTCTTGCTCTGAGCACAATTAGGAACCAGTTATTCCAGAATTCCACAGGAACAATAGCCATGCAATGCTTGACGACACATCTGATCTATGGAAGGATAGACTCTATGCCTATTTTGCTTCCAGATATCAGTCAGAATAAATACTTTTTATTCCATTATTTTCCTATCACACTTTCCTCTTCCCTCACTCTAAGTTTCTTTTCCACACCTCCATGGATTTTTCAAGATTTTTATTTTTACAAATGGACAATTTGATTTTCAAGCTGCCTGCATCAGCTCCATCTGTAAATATTCTTAAAAATACATCACAACTTGTCATATATGTTGGCTATACTTAACCTACCAATTGTTCCTCTTGGATATGCGTAATTGTATATTATACAGAAAATCAATCACTACAATTAATCCTGTGAGACACAAACTAATACTGTTTTCCCCTTCTGGTAGAGCAGGCTCGAAGAATGGCTCACTCTGCTCCTAGTCCTTGTGTTCTTCTATACCATGATGCTATATAACAATTAAAGAGAAAAATGCATTTAAGAATTCTAACCAGGGCTATTCTGCACCAGAATACTTTGTGAGATGGTCATAGCAAAATTTCAAATAGACTTGTTATGAATTCTGAAATGTTACCTCAATTCAAATTTTGCATAAGACAGTGTATCGATTCCCTTTGGGAGTCAGTCTGGTAACAGACTTTTTGTGTAGATGCGGACTCCCACAAGTGGGGGAGAGAAACTCTATTTTAAATGATAAAACATGAGAATAAGGATGGCTGACAAACACCATCAACTGTAAATCTATCTTTCTCTATAGTATTTGAATTACGTGGCATTCAATTGAAAATCGTTTCCCCTTTAGCTTGTTTCCTAGCAGATAGAATGTCATCCTCATCTGCATTATCTGTAGACTTGAAAGCTGCTTTTTAAATCAATAGACATTTGTGAATAATCTTGTGAGCGCACCTATAATGTTGGAAAGTTCAAAAAGAATTATTCAAAAAAAAATGTTTCTGAGCTTAATTGAGTCAGTAATTGAGGTTTACTATAGCATCTTTGCCAAGACGACTTTTATTCGTTCACAGGCAGGTAATCTCTGTTAAAGAGAATAGTGTTAAGAAGCACTTCATGGCCCAATAGCTGAAAGCATTCTTTCCCACTATTAGGAAAAATTTTCAATGAGCAATAATTATGCCTCAGTTAAACCTACCACTGTGAGTCAATATGGAAGTTTCAATTTTTATTACAGGTTGAACCTCCCTTATCCAGAACCCTCGGGACCTGACCACCCCTTGTCCGGATTTTTCCGGACGAGGGGTGGTCACGTTAAATTGGATGATACAGATACTGAGCAAGGGGATATCGGGGCTGGCTGGCTTGGGGTTGGGAGTGCGGCAGAGAGATTATGGGGGGTAGGCGGTGGATCGCGGGGTCAGGCCAGCAATTGCGGAAGTTGGCAGGGAGGAAGGACTTCAATTTGTTCATGTCGGATTTCTGCGCATGTGCCACCCGATGGCCGGGAATGGTTCTGGACGAGGGGTGGTTCCGGATAAGGGAGTTCTGGATAAGGAAGGTTCAACCTGTATTTCCAAATATCTCTCATTAGTCTACAAATG
This sequence comes from Pristiophorus japonicus, assembly GCF_044704955.1. Taxonomy (NCBI): domain Eukaryota; kingdom Metazoa; phylum Chordata; class Chondrichthyes; family Pristiophoridae; genus Pristiophorus; species Pristiophorus japonicus. The sequence goes on from NC_091988.1 coordinate 141,159,619, forward strand.
ACTATTGGGAATATTGGCAGACGAATAATTATTGCATTTATATGACAGTTCTTTGAGCGCAAGCATTAACTCATTTATTTTAAATGAGATAAAGTTTGTGTTAAAATAGAAACAATGTCATGTAAATCTGTACGTATTCACCTGAAATCAGCAGGATGAAAATCATAGAAACATAGAAACATAGAAAATAGGTGCAGGAGTAGGCCATTCGGCCCTTCTAGCCTGCACCGCCATTCAATGAGTTCATGGCTGAACATGCAACTTCAGTACCCCATTCCTGCTTTCTCGCCATACCCCTTGATCCCCCGAGTAGTAAGGACTTCATCTAACTCCTTTTTGAATATATTTAGTGAATTGGCCTCAACAACTTTCTGTGGTAGAGAATTCCACAGGGTTACCACTCTCTGGGTGAAGAAGTTTCTCCTCATCTCGGTCCTAAATGGCTTACCCCTTATCCTTAGACTGTGACCCCTGGTTCTGGACTTCCCCAACATTGGGAACATTCTTCCTGCATCGAACCTGTCTGAACCCATCAGAATTTTAAACGTTTCTATGAGGTCCCCTCTCATTCTTCTGAACTCCAGTGAATACAAGCCCAGTTGATCCAGTCTTTCTTGATAGGTCAGTCCCGCCATCCCGGGAATCAGTCTGGTGAATCTTCGCTGCACTCCCTCAATAGCAAGAATGTCCTTCCTCAAGTTAGGAGACCAAAACTGTACACATTACTCCAAGTGTGGCCTCACCAAGGCCCTGTACAACTGTAGCAACACCTCCCTGCCCCTGTACTCAAATCCCCTCGCTATGAAGGCCAACATGCCATTTGCTTTCTTAACCGCCTGCTGTACCTGCATGCCAACCTTCAATGACTGATGTACCATAACACCCAGGTCTCGTTGCACCTCCCCTTTTCCTAATCTATCACCATTCAGATAATAGTCTGTCTCTCTGTTTTTATCACCAAAGTGGATAACCTCACATTTATCCACATTATACTTCATCTGCCATGCATTTGCCCACTCACCTAACCTATCCAAGTCACAAAATCAGGCGGGTTTTACAACGGGCAGCCAAACTGCTTCGTCACATCGGAGAAAATTACCCCCAAACGTCAAAAAAAAATTCCAAGATCATTTTGATTGCATTAAAATTATATAGAACATATTTTCATTCTAACTAGTACGCAGGCTAGAATTCTTACATCGGTATAGAAAAGCAGTCTCTGCTGGGATTTTGTGCACAGTCCTGATGAAAAACATCCACGATCTTTACTCTGCCCTTTCTACAGAATACCTGATACATTGGGCAGATGTTGTTCAATTCTGATCAAAGTCTGGCTGGTCCACCGGATATTCTATACTTGGAACAAAGGGGTCAATTCTGAGCTTGAGCGGCTTTTGGGTTGGCGGGGGACGGAGCATGTGAGGAATGCACTTGCCAGCCTAAGTTTCAGGCCAGGGGTATCTTAACTCTGAGGCCTCATTAAATGTCGCAGGTCAACTGCAGATTGGCTGGCAGCAGGGAATAACAAGGTATAACTTTTAACTCGTACTGATATTCAGAAATTAAGGCACATAAATACAAAGACCAAAGGTCTCCTGGTAGCTGTTGATTTTGCACAACTTTATGAATCAAGAAACCTAACAGTGGTAAATGATTTTGATTCAGTCATGCAATAGATGGAACCTCATTTATATGGACTTTTGGGCAATACAAAATGTGATATTGCTGAAATGGTCAGGCCAGCCTTCACTACATATCACCAAAGAAAAGTGAAGGCACAAGCAAATCCAGTCATTCAGTGAAGCAGCTGGCAAGTTAACATTGATTTTTCCGTTGTTATATAACTGCATAGTGCTGCAACTTAATTAATTAAATCATTATATGTTCAATTTTTTAAGCAAGTCAACTCTGAATAAATGCAGCTAAACAGTATTCAACATGGTTTGGCTCTGATCTTATAACAACACAATTACTGCCCCTCATTATACTGTCAAAACACACTCAAAAAAAAGTCAGCCAGAATATGCAAATATAAGTAGGCCTAAAGTCTAAAAGTACAATGAAGAGGTGTGTAAACAATACTGTTATCACCATGTACATACATATTTTATAATGCAACAATACCTAAAGTTATTTTTGAAGCCATAACCCAACTGGGAAATGAGCATTATTAAGCAGTTTCTCAGTTTATGGGACCTTATTGAAGTAATGCTGCAAAGTATAAACTCAATTAAGTAACGTGAATTTAGCACATTAATAATGCGGTGAATTTTAACTCACATCACCAATGGGAATGGGATGAGCTTGCAGTTAAATTAGGCTGGGATTACATAGCATCCTATTCCCACTCGATCTCTGCTCAGCACTGTTTTAACCATGCATTTTCTCTGAGGTGGTCCAGGCACTAGTCAGTAGCAGGGGAGCACCTCAAGAATACAGGTAAATTGGGGTTCGTTGATGTCATTAATGACCCCGATGCATTTTTAACACCAAATAGCAAAAGTCCTGCTGAGCGCCGAACCTACTGAGTAAAACCTAGTGGGATTGGGTTCAGAGAGACACAGGAGTCAGTATTTAAAGGGGCAATCGGGTGCAGATATTCAGACAATAGGGATGTGTGGTATTGTGGGTTTTTTGATTTCCAAGGGACATTTGAGCTTGGAGGTTGGTTATTTTTTTATTTTGCTTTGTCTTACTCACCCTGAATCGACAGTCACTGCTTATCATGGGTGTGATTCTTGCTTCATTGTTTTGGATGGAGGAAGAGAAGGAGGAAGAGCACCAGCAACAACAGCAGCAGCAGGCTGAACAACCAAGAGGAACAGCATAAGGACCTGTTAGATGATGGTAGCCGAGTTGGGTCTGCTCGTGGAGGGCCTTACCTAGCCTACAGCATCTATAGGCTAAGAGTGAGTTTCCTGGATATCTCTGAGGAGCAGTGCATGAGGAGGCTGCACTTTTCCAGGCTGGCTATCGCTGAGCTCTGTAGCCTTCTGCAACAAGACCTACTGCCCGCTGAACCAGGTGGCCATGCTTTGTCAGTAGCTGTGAAAGCCACAACTGCCCTCAATGTTTTTGCCTCAGGTTCCCTCCCGAATGCTTCAGGAGACATTTTCCAGTCTGCAGAGCACATGTGGGTCAAGCAGATCGCCGATGCCCTATTTGCCAGGACCAGCCAATATATCACCTTTCTCATGGACACCAACAGTCAAAACCATAGGGCTCTGGAATTTGCAACAGTGGCTGGCTCCCCCGTAACTTTCCAGGAGAAGGGAAACCAGAATTGTTGTTCTATCAACTGATCTTTGGTATCTCTGGCTTCAGTTGTTGCACTGGCCCCCCTCCTTCTGCTTCTTCCTCGCCTTTACCCATGGTATGTATTAACCCTTTGTAAACTGCATCACACCTGACCACCAGAGAGCCCACCTGTTGGAGTCCCAAGGGATCCCAGCATCCCTTGGGAGCACAGTATATAAGCAGGCCACCCACGAGGTACCTGCACTCTGGAATCGTAATAAAGGAGTTAAGGTCACACTTGCTCATTGCACACAGTACTCAGTCTCACCATTTATTATGAGCGTAACAACCCAAGTCTTCATCAGATGACAAGTAATAGACTGCAGATATGTAGCCATCAACATAGCAGAAGATCAACTAGCAGCTTTCAACAATAGGAAGTGTTTTCACTCTATTAATCTGCAGCTGGTCTGAGATCATTGCAAAAGGATCATGCAAGTCTGCACCAGTTCCACAGGCAGCTGTCATTGTGCCTTCATTCTGCAACAGTCAACCATCCCTCCATTAACTGTACTTAATGTGAGCTTCCCAGCCTGTATCATTTGCTTACATCTTCAAATTTGAAAAGGAATGTACAATACTCAAAACATGAAATATAATAAGGGTTTTTATTTGTAAAACAGTTAAGTTATGAAATATAAAACAGTAAATGAAGGCTTTTATTTGTTAAACACAGTAAAAATAAACAGATAGAGTTACAATTGGCTGGAGGTTGTGCTTGAGGTAGAGGGCTCAGCTCTGATGTCTGGGGCTGATGCTGGGCCAGCAGTAGGGTTATCAAATGTGGAAATTACTGGTGTAGCTGCACACTGCAGTTCTTGGGCCTTCTGTTGCGACATCTTTTGAAAGGTATTTAATATTGTTGTTTGTTTAAATAATTTGGGCTTTTCTTTCACTAATCTTTCCCGAATTCTGTCGACCTGCAGTATTTCTTCTTCACTTATGAAGCTTCGTTGCTCTAAGGCGTGAATTAATTCTTGCCAAAGATTGATTGCTTTGTCAATCGGCATTTTTTCAACTTGATCACAGGCATCATCATCATCCTCACTGCTTTCATCCTTTTTTTCTTGATGCAAAACATCTTGCATGATTTTCTTCATCAGTCACTGCATGCACAATGGGAGCATCGTTGTCTAGTTGATGGCCAGATGTTATGCCGAGCATTGACAAGGTGTCTGCAGTTACCAAGTTCCATGCATCCGCAGCTGCCCATATGGCGTCCTTAATAGAGAAAGCTTTTGAGAATGCTTTTATTCCCATGCCTGTGTTCACAGCATTAAGCAAACACTTCATAAACTTGTTTTTGTAGAGACACTTCATCGATCTCAAAATTCCTTGGTCCATTTGCTGTATCAGTAATGTAACATTTGGAGGTAAGTAGATTCCATGGACATTATCCTTTACCAAAAGCTCAGCATCGGGATGTGCTGAGCAATTGTCTAGCAGCAAGTATATTTTGCAGTTTTCCTCAAGGCCAGCTTCTGTGCAATGAGCATGCGCCTGAGAGACAAAATTCTTCTCAAACCAATGCACCGGCAATACTCTCAACCCTTGAAACATCTTGGACGTTGGCTTCTCCCAATGACCATAAGCTTACACTTGTGTGTCCCAGTCGCATTTGCAGCAGCAAGCACAGTCAACCTATCCTTGGCATCTTTTACACCTGCTGGCTGCGTTTCTTCTGCTACTGCTAATGTCTTTCGCGATACGTAGCGCCAAAACAGTGCTGTGTCGTCAGCATTGTATATTTCTCAGGTGAAAAGTTTTCATCAGCAATTAGTTTGATGAACTATAATTAGTTTGATGAACTCATTAATATAATTTTCAGCTGCCTCATGATGTGCTGAGGCTTTCTCTCCACATACTTTCAGTTGCCTGATTCCATGACGCTTTTAAAATTTGGCTAGCCGACCAGAAGAGTACTCGCATGGAGTTTCAATCCCCAGTTGTGCAGGAATATTTAAGCTTGTTGCACCACCATTGGGCCAGACAAAAGAACCTTTTCACTTCGCCTCTGTCGCCACCATTCCATCACTGCTCGATCCAAATCATCACATTTCGGCTTATGCATACTTTTTCTCTTACTCATTTCCTTATGAACATCACTTTCTGCATAAACTTCATGAGCTGTTCTTTCTGTTTTCTAATATTATAGATGGTAGAGAGTCCAACACCATACTCTTCACTCAATCTTCTCACTGAAGTACCTCTATCTAATCTCTGGAGTAACTCCACTTTCTTGGCAATTGAAAGTGAACTATGCTTTTTCTTTCCTTTATCCCCTTTGGGGTATCTGTTAGTCTTTTTGACATGTTTGCAATGACACAACACAAATTCACAATCTTTACCTGTGCAGATCTTTAAATTGGGAAAAACACCACAGCAATGGAGTCAGGTTAGGTGGGGTCTGATCATGGGGTGTAGGTGGGTCAGATGGGGTAGCCTTATAATGTTTATTGCCACAATTTATTTTTAAATGCTGAATTTAAAAATGCATGTATGGTACAGGTGCAGGTTGCATTTTTTATTACAGGTACATGTACAGGTGTGCAAACTTAAAATCGCAGTCTGGTCGGGTGAAGTTGGGTCAGCTCCGCTCGGAGTCATGGGGTGTGGCAATCCGATCATGCGGTTCTTGCTTTGGGGAGCTGCAGTGTGCTGTGCAGAGTATGATTGTGGCCGGGGACTTGCGCATGGGAGGGAACTTGCGCGCGGGAGCGGACTTGCGCGCAGGAGCTTGGTTGGTTCTGGCCGAAGGGACTTGTGTGCTGTGCAGAATTGCTGCAGACCCAGGAGCAGCAGTGCGGTGACTGTGAAGACCTGGCCTGGAACAGGTAGGATTGGTGTTTTTATTCTTGCAATTTTTTCACTATACAGTAGTTGGATTTCATTTTGTGACTTTTCACTAGGCCCGGCTGTCGACGATAACGGTTTGACAGGGTGTCCAGATTCCGGAACGTTTTGCAGATTCTGGACGACCCTGTCACGGATTGTCCTGGATTCTGGAACTCTGGATTTTGGATGCTGCACCTGTACTACTTACTCTAACTACTTGACCAAGGTCCTGCCACTTCCTTTTGCACTGGCAAACCTCGGGATGGTCACCATTGCACAGTAATATTCTGCAAGTTGGTTCCTGCGTTTCTTCATTTCTTTTGGTGAAATTTTTATGTGACCTCTGCTGGTGTCCGGCTCGTGCCATTGGGCCCCAATTACAGTAACCAGTCCTCGATCCTGTAGAAAATTCTTGGTCCTTGAGCCCCGTTGCATCTTGTATTGCTGCTCCGATTTTTCCAATGAGAATTAAAGTTCCCACACACAACTGGCTCTTTAAAAATTGCCGAATGCAGATCAGGAGCTGTACTGGGCATGTGCGCCCATAGTAGTCACGTCAAAAACACCTTTTAGTTTTTCGCGCATGCCTAGAAGGGGGAGCATCGTTTTTTCGGCGCAGACATTAGACTCCAGCCCCCCGAAGCTGAGGGACAGGCCTGCGTGGCACCAATTTCAAAAAATAGAACGGGGAAACTTACTAGTTATTTTTTTGGAATAGTCGGGACCAAAAGAAACGGGCGTAACTCTTGTAATACACCAAAAAACGGCATTGGGGAAAATTGAGCACTTTAGGAGGGTCTTCACTAACCCACATCGGCATCGCCAGTACCAGAAGCTGTAGGGAAGGCAAAATGACTGCCCATGACCGCCTCGACCCTCTCCTCCAAGGGTGTGAGGATTTGAAGCTGGGGTTCGCACCACTTGTCCTTCTTAGCTCCATTCTGTACTGAGCAAGTTTGGCCTGCAAAACAAAGACTGTTGGTAAGTACCACTGTGATGGTGCATCAGAAATGAGTGCACAATTGTGTGTCCTTAACATGCACCTGTAATGTGAGATGAGAGGGAGCCTCCATTGCGAAAACACACACACATATATATATATATATATTTATATATATATATATATATATATAGAGAGAGGCTTCAGTGACTGTAGAGTGAAGGTAGGAAATAAGAGAAGGATGGAGGAGAGGCTCGCAGATGGAAGGCCAGCATTTGGAGGAATAGGTATTCACTTTCATCACACAATGATATCGTTCATCCTTTTCCGACATTGGGTAGCCATCAGATCATGGATAGAGGCCCCGAGACCTCCAAAGCAATCTCTCTCCACGCATTATTAAATATTTCCCGACTGGGTCTACCTGCATTGGGGTACAAGACTCGCCTCCTTCCCTTGACAGCCTGCATTAGGGTCTCCAGCTCTGCATCGGAGAAGCGGGTTGCCCTCTTTGGTACAGCAGCACCAGCCATGGCCTTCCATCCTCAGGGCCTAGCTACAAACCCAGGCCTTTAAGAAGGCCAGGGAGCCTCTGGCTCATTAGCTGCAAGTTACCAGAAGATGAATTTCCCCATGGTAATTGCACTCTAATCTACCCATCCACACCGCTACAACATCCTGATTCCCACTGCTCATTATCATTGGCCGCCATTGTTTCCAAAAAATCGCCGAAAATCGATCCAATGTCCGCTGCAACCATAGCAGCAGTAATGGCGGCAAAAAAACGGTAAGTGCGCCAGATTTCTGGTGGGCCTGAATTTCAGCCCCAATGATGTCATCTTTGTAACCTTCATGTAACTGTAACCTTCATGTAACAACACTGCATACTGTATACACCTAAGAAATGCACACTTTGACCACAGGGGGTGAACTTGTGGGAGACAGTCCTCACCTGGTCTTCCAGGTATATAAAGGGAGGTCCCATGCAGGGTCATCACTTCCTGCTCCTGTGAATAAAGGTTAGGTCACAGAGTGACCTTGTCTGCAGAATGTGCCTCATGTGAATTTATAGTAGTGTGTAAGGACACAACAAATGCCTCAACAGCTGAAGAGAACAATGGGGAGGAGACTTGCGCTGTTGGCCAGAAATTGCAAAGGCTGTAACAATACACAGTAACCAATGTCTCACATGGCCCACGGAAATATGATCACAGCAAAATAAAGGAAGCCCGCACCCAGCACTTACCCTAACCCCCACCGCCTACTAGAACAGGGACCACGATACAATACAAGCAAACCAGGAAATTACACATATGGAGGATTTGTACCTAGTTGGTGACAAAGTTATGTTAACTTGGTTCAGTAATCTTTCCCACTCTCTGTATCCCAATTGGAGAGCACTGTTCAGATAATTGTCAAAAGAACCACGGGGGAGGTGAGAAGACAGTAAAAGGAGACACTGTGTCCAAACAGTTAGAACTAAAGACTCTAAATGACAAATGGCAAGTGGGTCCATGTGTACCAAACAAAACCTTATAAAAGAGACAATGCTAAAGTGGTAAACGACTGACCAGAAATAACATTTGGCCCATTGATAGGGGACTCTTGTCCCAGAAGTATTATGTATTATAATTCAGAATGTATAATATGTGCTACAACCATTGGTTATTGATTTACAAAAATGGGCACTGATAGTCCATACCAATTGGACTGGTCTGCCAATGTTTGATCAAAGGACAATATACTGCAGTATGACAGGAAGCACAGACTTACAGAGGTACTGTGCCAGGAGAACTGGGCAAGAGGAAGTAAGCAACAATCAATTTCAAACTTCAAGCAAGGATTCTTTGAATTCAGGATCCAAGAACAAACCTTGATCCCGGACTGGGAATTTGTCAATCTATTGAACCGATATAAAAATGTTCCCCGGACTGTAAGGAACTACAGAATGATCCAGAGGAGGAAGAGAGCGATAAGGGAAGAAAAAGGTCCTTCTGAGGCAAGTTAGCACTGGGAGGATTCGGTGTAGCAACTGGTCGGAATACCTCATCAGTTCTGGCTTTGGAAATTCCAGTAGACAAATTAAAAAATATATTCAGAAAGGCTTTCGGTCTGTCGAGAGATGGCGGATGACATCATAGGACTGACTCTGGAAAAACATCGAGACTATTATGGACTTAAAAACTCTGGCCTGAATAGAATTACATAGAATATACAGCACAGAAACAGGCCATTCGGCCCAACCAGGCCATGCCGGCTTTTATGCTCCACTCGAATCTCCTCCCATCCTTTCTCATCTCACTCTGTCGGCATAACCTTCTATTCCCTTCTCTCTCATGTGCTATCTAACTTCCACTTAAAGGCATTTATACTATTTGCCTCAACTACTCCCCATGGTAGCGAGTTCCACATTCTCACCAGTAAAGAAGTTTCTTCTGAATTCCCTATTTGATTTCTTGGTGATTACCTTATATTGGTAGCCTCTAGTTATGCTCTTCCCCACAAATGGTAACATTCCCTCTGTGTCTACTCTATCAAAACCTTTCATAATTTAAGACCTCTATTAGGTCATCCCTCAGACTTCTCATTTCAAGAGAAAAATGGCCCAGCCTGTTCACCCTTTCCTGATAGTTATAACTGCGAACCAAGTAGATGTAATCAATTGAATGTCTCTAGACATTGTACACCTACTGTATCAACAACAGATAGTGAACATATTAAGCAGATCATTATTACAAATAAAAAAGGGATGCATTCATGTAGATCTGTTAAATAATATAACCATCCAAGTCATGTATTGCTAAAGTCATAAACTGGATAGAAAGAATACAGAAGAGTCAAAAATAAAATTCCATCAGCTATCCTTTATGATTTTGGGCAAGTTGTACCGGTTATACTGGAAGACAACATAAATCATCCAAAAACTGGACAGATCCTCTCTAAAACTTGACATAAACAAGAAACTCCCGCTCTCACCCCCGAAAATGATCGTACATCTGTACATTTAGAATTGAAATGCTAGTGCTACTCACAATGTTTGATCCCAAGAGGGACGTGATTTATCACATCCACTCGATTGTGAATGTTGGATGTGTTAAGAAAAACACAAGGGAATGCACACCCAGGCTACATTGTCTCTGTTGAAGGATTGAGGGGTCTACAGTCAGGATTCCACTTCTGTTATTAATGAATATAAAACACAAAAACCTATACATATAACTAATGTTTAATGTTTAGAAGGGGCCCAGAAATTCAACAACTAACTGCCCGCTAACGCCCAGAAATACAAGTTTCATTAAAAAAAACATTTACCGCCCGGCGGTAAATTCATCAGTCATTACCGCCTGGCGGTATTCGATACTGTCCATCCATATATTACCGCCCAAATACCGCCTAAAATGAAAGTTTCATCATTAAAATTCGTTTACCACTGGACCTTAACACCATCCTGAAAAAGCAGGTCTTACTGGATCTTAAGTGGATCTTAAGTGGGCAGTATGAACACAGAGCTGACAGGTATAATTGGTTCACAGGTGTGTGGGATGTTTGATATTACACAGATCTTTATAGTTCTACACAGGTTAATGTATTTTTAAGTGGATTGGTTTTCTAGTATTTTCTAGTGTTAGCCAATAATACAGTTTGAATAGCAATATAAGCACTGAGTCTGAAAATTGTGTGTGTGTCCACTAGAGCGATCTTATTTCATAAATGGTCTAATGAAGTCTTATTTATTCCTTTATTAATGAACTATAATAAAAATGTTACTGTAATGTATGGAGAAAGAGTCAGACTGTGAGCTCAAAGTAAAGTGTGACCGTAGTCTTTTATTGCAGATCTCCAGAGAGCCTCTCCAACCTGTGAGGCCTCCTTAAATACCTGTGCTCTCAAGGGATGAGCCCTCTGGTGGCTGCACAGAGTATATACCAGTTTACATATATAACAACACTCCCCCGCCCCAAAGTCAATAGAGTAACTATTTACAATGTGAGTCGATCTGGGGCCCTTCTTGCCCTGGTTGATCGTCTCGGTTTGAAAGCTGGTATTGGTGAGTCAATTGTTGGCCCTCGCTGGGCTGCTGTGCAGCTGGCCTTGCTGAGCTGCCTGGTGTGGTGGGTCCTGCTGGGCTGCTGTGGATGATGGGTTCTGCTTCGTGGCTAACCATAGTGCCGGTTGCCACTGGTGTGTATTTTGCGGGGTCAAAGAAGGTAGGGTCCAAAGTGGGTTGCTCAGGATAGTCTGTGAATCTGAGTTTGATTTGGTCCAAGTGTTTCCGATGAATGAGTCCATTTGAAAGTTTGACCCAAAACACCCTGCAGACCCTCTTTGCCCACAACAGTGTCCGGAAGCCAATTGGGACCTTGTACATAATTCAATAAAAATACAGGATCATTGATTTCAATCTCGCGTGACATATTTGCGCTATCACGGTGTGTACTTTGTTGAAGCTGCCTGCTCTTTACCTGTTCATGTAGATCAGGGTGAACTAACGAGAGCCTTGTCTTAAGTGCTCTTTTCATGAGCAGTTCAGCAGGTGGGATCCCCATGGGCGAATGGGGTCTCATGCGATAGCTAAGCAGGACTCGGGATAGGCGAGTCTGCAGTGAGCCTTCCGTTACTCTCTTCAAGCACTGCTTGATAGTTTGCACTGCTCTCTCTGCCTGAACATTGGACGCTGGTTTAAACGGGGCAGATGTGACATGTTTGATCCTGTTGCGGGTCATGAATTCTTTGAACTTAGTGTTGTGTTCCTAACACAGATGAGACTGCACACAGGGAGGTTAAAGTAACAGTGACCTCAGTCTTTATTAAGACACTCCAGAGTAACAGGCCTTAGGGGCCGGCTTATATACAGTACTCCCAAGGGATGCTGGGATCCCTTTGGACTTCAGGGGATGCGCTCCCTGATGGCGGAGCATGGGAGTGCATGCATTACAGATACACAACATCACTCGCCCCGCAAGGTCAAAGTGAAAACTATTTACAAGGTGGACCGCCTCGGTACAAATGTCTGTTCTGGTGTGTTGGCTGTGCCCTCGTTGGGCTGGCGTGTTGTTGGCCCTGCAGAGCTGCTGGGTGAGCCTGGCCTTGCTGGGCTGTTGGGCGTGAAAGGTTCGATTTCCTGGTCCGGGGTGGTGTTGTTGATCCTTTGTGTGTGTGTTGTGCGCTCTCAAAAGGTGGTGTCTGCTATGGGTTGTTCAGGGCAGTCTGTGAACTGCAGCCTCGTTTGGTCCAGGTGGTTTCTGCAAATTTGTCCGTTGTCTAGTTTGACTACAAACACCCTACTCCCTTCTTTAGCTATCACCATGGCCGCGATCCACTTGGGACCATGTCCATAGTTTAGCACATGCACAGGGTCATTCAGATCAATTTCCCGTGACACAGTGGCGCGACCATTGTTTACATTTTGTTGCTGCCGCCTGCTCTCTACCTGATCATGCAGGTTGGGATAAACCAGCGAGAGTCTGGTTTTAAGTGTCCTTTTCATGAGTAGCTCAGCCGGGGGCACCCCTTTGAGCGAGTGGGTCTCGTGCGGTAGCTGAGCAGTACTCGGGATTGGCGGATTTGGAGTGAGCCTCCTGTGACTCGTTTGAGGCTCTGTTTGATTGTTTGTACTGCCCGCTCTGCCTACCCATTGGAGGTTGGTTTAAACGGGGCCGAGCTGACATGTTTGATCCCATTGTGGGTCATGAATTCTTTAAATTTGGCACTGGTGAAACATGGCCCGTTGTCGCTGACCAGTATGTCAGGCAGGTCGTGGGTGGCAAACATGGCCCTCAGGCTTTCAATGGTGGCGGTGGTGGTACTTCCTGACATTATTTCACATTCAATCCATTTTAAAAAAGCATCCACCACCACCAGGAACATTTTACCGAGAAACGGGCCCGCATAGTCGACATGGATCCTCAACCATGGTCTGGAGGGCCAGGACAACAAACTTAGTGGTACCTCTCTGGGCGCATTGCTCAACTGAGCACATACGCTGCATTGCCGTACGCAGGACTCTAAGTCAAAGTCGATACCGGGCCACCACATGTCGGATCTGGCTATCGCTTTCATCATTATTATACCCGGGTGTGTGCTGTGGAGATCCAAGATGAACGTCTCCCTGCCCTTTTTGGGTAGCACTACGGGGTTACCCCACAATAGGCAGTCTGGACAGCTCGTCCTTTCGCCGCTGGAACAGTTTGCATTTCAACGGGGATGCTGGCCCAGCTCCCATGCAGTACACAGTTTTTTACTAGGGACAGCAGAGGATCTTGGCTGGTCCAAGTCCTAATCTGGCGGGCCATAACAGGTGATTTATCATTTTCAAATGCTTCCATGACCATCAATAAGGCTGCGGGCTGCGCCACCATCAACAAGTTTGCAGGCTGCGCCATTTCCACCCTCGTGGTGGGCAATGGTAGCCGACTGAGAGCATCCGCACAATTCTCGGTGCCTGGCCCGAGGCGGATGGTATAGTTATACGCTGATAGAGCGAGTGCCCACCTTTGTATGCGGGCTGAGGCATTAGTATTTATCCCCTTGTTTCCAGCGAACAGGGATATGAGGGGCTTGTGATCAGTTTCCAGCTCAAATTTGATGCATTTTCTTTACCCCGAACACACATACTAATGCCTCTTTCTCAATCATGCTGTAGGCCCTTTCGGCCTTAGACAAGCTCCTGGAAGCATAGGCAACAGGTTGCAACTTCCCTGCAACGTTAGCTTGTTGTAATACACACCCGACTCCGTATGACGATGCATCACATGCTAGCACAAGTCTTTTACACGGGTTATACAATACAAGCAGCTTGTTGGAGCATAAAATGTTTCTGGCTTTCTCAAAAGCAATTACTTGTTTTTTTTCCCCATACCCAGTTCTCACCTTAACTCAATAACACATGTAGGGGCTCTAAGAGGGTGCTTAACCCCGGAAGGAAGTTACAAAAATAGTTGACGAGTCCCAGGAACGACCGCAGCTCTGTGACATTCTGTGGCCTGGGGGCATTCCTGATAGCCTCTGTCTTGGCGTCTGTGGGCCGAATGCCGTCCGCCGCGAACTTTCTCCCCAAAAACTCCATTTCTGTTGCCATGAAGACGTATTTCAATCTCTTCAGCTGCAGCCCTACACGATCCAGTTGCTGGAGGACCTCCTCCAGGTTTTGTAGGTGCTCGGCAGTGTCCCGACCCGTGACCAATATGTTGTCCTGAAAAACCACCGTGCATGGTACCGACTTGAGTAGGCTCTCCATGTTTCTCTGGAAGATCGCTGCAGCCGACTGAATTCCAAACGGGCATCTGTTGTAGATGAACAGTCCCTTGTGCGTGTTGATGCAGGTGAGGCCCTTCGAAGACTCCTCCAGCTCCTGAGTCATGTAGGCCGAAGTCAGGTCGAGCTTGGTGAACGTCTTGCCTCCTGCCAGCGTTGCAAATAGGTCGTCTGCCTTAGGTAGCGGGTATTGGTCCTGTAGCGAGAAACGATTTATAGTTACTTTTTAATCGCCGCAATTCCTGACCGTGCCTTCATTTTCGAGTACTGGAACAATCGGGCTGGCTCACTCGCTGAATTCCACTGGGGAGATGATGCCCTCGCATTGCAGCCTGTCCAGCTCGATTTCCACTCTCTCGCTCATCATGTGAGGTATCGCTCGCGCCATGTGGTGAATGGGTCATGCCTCTGGGGCCAAGTGGATCCGCACCTTCGCCCCGGAAAAGTTTCCAATGCCTGGCTCAAAAAGGGAAGGAAATTTGTTAAGAATCTGGGGTACATGAGGCCTCATCGACAAGTGATAGCGCTCGGATGTCATCCCAGTTCCAGCGGATTTTGCCCAGCCAGCTCCTTCCAACAGTGTGGGGCCATCGCCTGGGATAATCCAGAGTGGTAGTTCGTGCACCGTGCCCTCGAGGGTGACCTTGTCCATGGCGCTGCCCAGGACAGTGATAAGCTCTTTGGTGTATGTTTTCAGTTTCATGTGGATGGGGCTCAGGGCTGGTCTGAATGCCTTGTTGCACCACAGTCTCTCAAACATCTTTTTACTCATGATGGATTGGCTAGTGCCAGTGTCCAGTTCCATGGCTACGGGTAAGCCATTCAATTTTACGTTTAGCATTATAGGTGGACATTTCATTGAAAATGTATGCACCCCGTGTACTTCAGCATCTGCCTCCTCTCTCTGTGGCTCAAAATTGCTTTGATCCACCATGGACCGATCTTCCTCTGCCACGTGGTGGTTAGCAGGTTTTGCAGAGCTTGCAGCTCGTCTGCAAGCTCGTTGGAGGTGCCCCATTGTTCCACAGCTCTTGCAAACATACCCTTTGAAGCGGCATGAATAGGCTGAATGGAAGCCTCCACAACGCCAACAAGGTGTGAATTGCCTTCCATTCATCCTTTGTTGCGGACTCTGAGACATCTGGGTCACCTGAAGCCTGCTGGCAGTTGCAAACTCGTGGTTTCTGCCCTTTACATTTCTGCTCACAAACACAGTTCCAGTTAATTCATGAACATTGCTAGCACTTGTGTGCTGAGATATTTGTTTGGTGTTATCACTGGTGGACATAAACGCCTGTGCTATCGCAATGGCCTTACTGAGGGTTGGTGTCCCTACAGTCAAAAGTTTTCGTAGGATGGCCTCATGGCCAATGCCCAGTACAAAAAAGTCTCTGAGCATTTGCTCCAGGTAGCCATCAAACTCACATTGTCCTGCAAGTCGCCTTAGCTCGGCGACGTAGCTCACCACTTTCAGACCTTCAGATCGCTGGTACGTATACAACCGATACCTCGCCATCAGCACGCTCTCCCTTGGGTTAAGTTGCTCCAGAATCAGTATACACAGCTCCTCATATGACTTATCTGTGGGTTTCACCGGAGCCAGAAGATTCTTCATGAGACTGTAGGTCGGTGCCCCGCAGAACGTGAGGAGGACCACTCTCCTTTTTGCAGCGCTTCCTTCTCCGTCCAGCTCGTTGGCTACAAAGTACTGGTCTAACCGTTCAACATAGGCTTCCCAGTCCTCACCCTCCATGAACTTCTCCAGGATGCCCACAGTTTGCTGCATCTTTGCATTGGATTTGTGTCCTCGTCGCCAGTTGTTGTGATCCTAACACAGATGAGACTGCACACAGGGAGGTTAAAGTAACAGTGACCTCAGTCTTTATTAAGACACTCCAGAGTGAGTAACAGGCCTTCGGGGCTGGCTTATATACAGTGCTCCTAAGGGATGCTGGGATCCCTTGGGACTTCAGGGGATGCGCTCCCTGGTGGCGGGACATGGGAGTGCATGCTTTATCGATATACAACACTCAGCACAGGTAAAACATGGCCCGTTGTCACTCACCAGGACATCGGGTAGGCCATGTGTGGCACACATGGCCTGCAGGCTTTCGCTAGTGGCAGCGGACATGTTAGCCGACATTATATCACAATCAATCCATTTGGAGTACGCATCTACAACCACAAGGAACATTTTACCCAAGAAATGGCCTGCAGAATCAGCATGTACCTTAGACCACGGTTTTGAGGGCCAAGACCATAAACTTAGCGGCGCCTCCCTGGGTGCATTGTCTAACTGTGAGCATGTATTACATCTGTGCATGCAGGACTCTACATCCGCATCGATACCGGGCCACCACATGTGGGATCTGGCTATTGCTTTCATCATTACGATGCCTGGGTGGGTACTGTGGAGGTCACTGATGAAGGTGTCTCTGCCCTTCTTGAGGACCACTACATGATTTCCCCACAGAAGGCAGTCTGCCTGTATAGACATTTCATCTTTGCGCCGCTGGAACGGCTTTATCTCTTCCTGCATTTCCACTGGGACACTGGACCAGTTCCCGTAAAGCACACAGTTTTTGACTAGGGACAATAAGGAGTCCTGACACGTCCAGGTTTTGATCTGCCGGGCAGTGATCGGTGATTGCTCACTCTCAAATGCTTCCATAACCATGGATAAATCTACGGGCAAATGCCATTTCTACTCCCGTGGTGGGCAATGGCAGCCTACTGAGAGCATCGGCGCAGTTTTCTGTGCCTAGCCTGTGGCGGATGTCGTAGTTGTATGCGGACAATGTGAGTGCCCATCTCTGGATGAGGACCAGTGCATTAGTATTTATCCCTTTACTCTCGGAAAATAGGGATATAAGTGGCTTATGATCAGTTTCCAATTCGAATTTTAGCTCAAACAGATATTGATGCATTTTCTTTACCCCAAAGACACACGCTAATGCTTCTTTCTCAATCATGCTTTAGGCTCTCTCAGCCTTAGACAGACTCCTGGATGCATAAGCAACCGGTTGCAATTTCCCAAAATCATTAGCTTGTTGAAATACACACCCGACGCCGTATGACGACGCATCACATGCTAGTACCAAACGCTTACATGGACCATACAACACAAGCAATTTGTTTGAGCAGAACAATTTTCTAGCTTTTACAAAAGCATTTTCTTGGCTTTTGCCCCATGCCCATTCGTCCCTTTTATGCAGTAAGACGTGCAGTGGTTCTAACAGTGTGCTGAGTCCCGGTAAGAAGTTACCAAAGTAATCCAGGAGTCCTAGAAATGACCACAGCTCCGTCATATTCTGTGGCCTCGGTGCATTCTCGATTGCCTCCATCTTCGAATCGGTGGGTCTAATGCTATCCGCCGCGATCCTCCTCCCCAAGAACTCCACTTCAGGCACCAGGAAAACGCAATTCAAGGGTTTTAACCTGAGCCCCACGCAGTTGAGTCGACTAAGGATCTCCTCCAGGTTTTGCAGATGCTCGACTGTGTCCCGACCTGTGACCAAGATTTCGTCGTGGAAGACCACGGGTGCACGGGACTGACTTCAGTAAACTTTCCATGTTTCTCTGGAATATCGCCGCCGCTGATCGAATTCCAAACAGGCACCTGTTATAAATGAAAAGACCCCTGTATGTGTTGATGCAGGTGAGGCCCTTCGAAGATTCCTCCAGTCCCTGCTTCATGTAGGCTGAAGTCAAGTCCAGCTTCGTGAACGTCTTTGCTCCCGCCGGGGTTGCAAAGAGGTCGTCGGCCATTGGTAATGGTATTGGTCCTGCAGAGAGAAACGATTGATAGTTACTTTGTAATCACCACAGATTCTGATGGTGCCGTCTTCCTTGAAGACTGGAACAACTGGACTGGCCCACTCGTTGAATTCGATCGGTAACATGATGCCCTCTTGTTGCAGCCGATCCAGCTCGATCTCCACCCTCTCTCTCATCATGTACGGTACCGCTCTCGCATTGTGATGGATGGGTGGCGCCCCGGAATCAAGTAGATCTGCACTTTTGCTCCTTAGAACTTCCTGATGCCCGGTTCGTACAGCGAGGGGAACTTGTTTTGGACCTGGGCATATGAAGTGTCGTCGACGGACAAGAGGTCTCGGACGTCGTCCCAGTTCCAGCGTATCTTTCCCAGCCAGCTCCTGCCGAACAGCGTGGGGCCATCACCCGGCATCACCCAGAGTGGTAAATTGTGCACCGCTCCACCATAGGAGATCTTTACGGTGGCACTGCCGATTACGGGAATCAGTTTCTTTTAGTACGAATGGGAGTCAGGACTGGCCTTGAGGCCTTGCTGCACCACAATTTATCGAAAGTCTTTTTGCTCATTATAGATTGGCTCATGCCCGTGTCCAGCTCCATTGACACCGGGAGTCCATTTAATTCAACCTTCAGCATTATCGGGGGACACTTTGTGGTAAACGTGTGCACCCCATATACCTCTGCCTCCTCACTCTGAGGCTCTGGTTCGTTGTGCTCCACCGTGGATCTGTCCTCCTCTGCAACATGGTGGTTTGCAGGATTAGCAGGATTTGCAGCTCGCCTGCACATACGTTGGAGGTGTCCCATTGTTCCACTGCCCTTACAAACATACCCTTTGAAGCAGCATGAATGGAAACGATGATCACCTCCACAGTGCCAACAAGGTGTTAATGGCCTTGCATTCACCACCCTTGATGATGGACTCTGAGACATCTGCAGACGTGCAGCTGCAGGCATGTGAGTCCTGCCCTGTACATTATGATTCAAAGACAACATTACTTTGTTCACAGTACTTGCAGCAGCACTCGTGTTCTGAGAGATTTGTTTGGTATTGTCACTGGTGGTGATGAACGGCTGGGCTATCGCTATGGTTGAGGTCTCTACAGTCAAAAGTTTGCGAAGTATTACTTCATGGCCGATGCCAAGTTCAAAGAAATCTCTGAGCATGTGCTCCAAGTGACCTTCAAATTCGCAATGTCCTGCAAGGCGCCTTAGCTCAGCGACGTAGTTCGTCACTTTCTGGCCTTCAGACCTCTTGTACGTGTAGAACCGGTACCTCGCCATCAGAACGCTTCCCTTCAGGTTTAGATGCTCCCAGACCAGTGTGCACAAATCATCGTACGACTTCTCTGTGGGTTTCGCTGGAGCGAGCAGATATTTCATGAGGCCATACATTCGTGCCCCGCAAACGGTGAGGAGGATTGCCCTTCATTTGGCAGCGTTTGCTTCTCCTTCCAGCTCGTTGGCCACCAAGTATTGGTCGAGTCGCTCCACGAAGTTTCCCAATCATCTCCCTCTGAAAATTTCTCCAGGATGCCCACGGTTCTCTGCATTGTTGTGTTGGGGTTCAACATCTGTATCTCGTCGCCAGTTGTTAAGTATTGAATAAAGAATCTGACCAGATACTGTAAGCTCAAAGTGATGTGTGACCTTTGTCTTTTATTACAGGTCTCCAGAGTGCCTCTCCAGACTGTGAGGCCTCCTTATGTACAGGTGCTCCCAAGGGATTCTGGGATCCCTTGGGGCTCCAGGTGATGAGCTCTCTGGTGGTTAATCAAGGTATTTACAAGTTTACATATATAACAGATAGATCAAAAGAGATTTAAAAATTCTCACAAAAACTACGTTAGGTAGTCAGCTATTCAGGGTATTCAAACACAGATAAATCTAGTAGGCCTGGCCTGGCCTGAATCTCCTGTGGGTCAGTAGGTTCAAATTGAATAGCTTGACCACATTCATATATTCAAGCCACTTGGCCTAATAGGAGCAACTATAGTTTTTTTTTGTATTTGTTCAGGGATGTGGGCGTCGCTGGCAAGACATAGAAACATAGAAACATAGAAAATAGGTGCAGGAGCAGGCCATTCAGCCCTTCTAGCCTGCACCGCCATTCAATGAGTTCATGGCTGAACATGAAACTTCAGTACCCCCTTCCTGCTTTCTCGCCATAACCCTTGATCCCCCGAGTAGTAAGGACTTCATCTAACTCCCTTTTGAATATATTTAGTGAATTGGCCTCAACTACTTTCTGTGGTAGAGAATTCCACAGGTTCACCACTCTCTGGGTGAAGAAGTTTCTCCTCATCTCGGTCCTAAATGGCTTACCCCTTATCCTCAGACTGTGACCCCTGGTTCTGGACTTCCCCAACATTGGGAACATTCTTTCTGCATCTAACCTGTCTAAACCCGTCAGAATTTTAAACGTTTCTATGAGGTCCCCTCTCATTCTTCTGAACTCCAGTGAATACAATCCCAATTGATCCAATCTTTCTTGATAGGTCAGTCCCGCCATCCCGGGAATCAGTCTGGTGAACCTTCGCTGCACTCCCTCAATAGCAAGAATGTCCTTCCTCAAGTTAGGAGACCAAAACTGTACACAATACTCCAGGTGTGGCCTCACCAAGGCCCTGTACAACTGTAGCAACACCTCCCTGCCCCTGTATTCAAATCCCCTCGCTATGAAGGCCAACATGCCATTTGCTTTCTTAACCGCCTGCTGTACCTGCATGCCAACCTTCAATGACTGATGTACCATGACACCCAGGTCTCGTTGCACCTTCCCTTTTCCTAATCTGTCACCATTCAGATAATAGTCTGTCTCTCTGTTTTTACCACCAAAGTGGATAACCTCACATTTATCCACATTATACTTCATCTGCCATGCATTTGCCCACTCACCTAACCTATCCAAGTCACTCTGCAGCCTAATAGCATCCTCCTCGCAGCTCACACTGCCACCCAACTTAGTATCATCCGCAAATTTGGAGATACTGCATTTAATCCCCTCGTCTAAATCATTAATGTACAATGTAAACAGCTGGGGCCCCAGCACAGAACCTTGCGGCACTCCACTAGTCACTGCCTGCCATTCTGAAAAGTACCCGTTTACTCCTACTCTTTGCTTCCTGTCTGACAACCAGTTCTCAATCCACGTCAGCACACTACCCCCAATCCCATGTGCTTTAACTTTGCACATTAATCTCTTGTGTGGGACCTTGTCGAAAGCCTTCTGAAAGTCCAAATATACCACATCAACTGGTTCTCCCTTGTCCACTTTACTGGAAACATCCTCAAAAAATTCCAGAAGATTTGTCAAGCATGATTTCCCTTTCACAAATCCATGCTGACTTGGACCTATCATGTCACCATTTTCCAGATGCACTGCTATGACATCCTTAATAATTGATTCCATCACTTTACCCACTACTGAGGTCAGGCTGACCGGTCTATAATTCCCTGTTTTCTCTCTCCCTCCTTTTTTAAAAAGTGGGGTTACATTGGCTACCCTCCACTCCATAGGAACTGATCCAGAGTCAATGGAATGTTGGAAAATAACTGTCAATGCATCCGCTATTTCCAAGGCCACCTCCTTAAGTACTCTAGGATGCAGTCCATCAGGCCCTGGGGATTTATCGGCCTTCAATCCCATCAATTTCCCCAACACAATTTCCCGACTAATAAAGATTTCCCTCAGTTCCTCTTCCTTACTAGACCCTCTGACCCCTTTTATATCCGGAAGGTTGTTTGTATCCTCCTTAGTGAATACCGAACCAAAGTACTTGTTCAATTGATCCGCCATTTCTTTGCTCCCCGTTATGACTTCCCCTGATTCTGACTGCAGGGGACCTACGTTTGTCTTCACCAACCTTTTTCTCTTTACATACCTATAGAAACTTTTGCAATCCGCCTTAATGTTCCCTGCAAGCTTCTTCTCGTACTCCATTTTCCCTGTCCTAATCAAACCCTTTGTCCTCCTCTGCTGAGTTCTAAATTTCTCCCAGTCCCCAGGTTCGCTGCTATTTCTGGCCAATTTGTATGCCACTTCCTTGGCTTTAATACTATCCCTGATTTCCCTAGATAGCCACGGTTGAGCCACCTTCCCCTTTTTATTTTTACGCCAGACAGGAATGTACAATTGTTGTACTTCATCCATGCGGTCTCTAAATGTCTGCCATTGCCCATCCACAGTCAACCCCCTAAGTATCATTCGCCAATCTATCCTAGCCAATTCACGCCTCATACCTTCAAAGTTACCCTTCTTTAAGTTCTGGACCATGGTCTCTGAAATTACTGTTTCATTCTCCATCCTAATGCAGAATTCCACCATATTATGGTCACTCTTCCCCAAGGGGCCTCGCACAATGAGATTGCTAATTAATCCTCTCTCATTACACAACACCCAGTCTAAGATGGCCTCCCCCCTAGTTGGTTCCTCAACATATTGGTCTAGAAAACCATCCCTTATGCACTCCAGGAAATCCTCCTCCACCGTATTGCTTCCAGTTTGGCTAGCCCAATCTATGTGCATATTAAAGTCACCCATTATAACTGCTGCACCTTTATTGCATGCACCCCTAATTTCCTGTTTGATGCCCTCCCCAACATCCCTATTACTGTTTGGAGGTCTGTACACAACTCCTACTAACGTTTTTTGCCCTTTGGTGTTCTGCAGCTCTACCCATATAGATTCCACATCATCCAAGCTAATGTCTTTCCTAACTATTGCATTAATCTCCTCTTTAACCAGCAATGCTACCCCACCTCCTTTTCCTTTTATTCTATCCTTCCTGAATGTTGAATACCCCTGAATGTTGAGTTCCCAGCCCTGATCATCCTGGAGCCACGTCTCCGTAATCCCAATCACATCATATTTGTTAACATCTATTTGCACAATTAATTCATCCACCTTATTGCGGATACTCCTTGCATTAAGACACAAAGCCTTCAGGCTTGTTTTATTAACACCCTTTGTCCTTTTAGAATTTTGCTGTACAGTGGCCCTTTTTGTTCTTTGCCTTGGGTTTCTCTGCCCTCCACTTTTCCTCATCTCCTTTCTGTCTTTTGCTTTTGGCTCCTTTTTGTTTCCCTCTGTCTCCCTGCATTGGTTCCCATCCCCCTGCCATATTAGTTTAAATCCTCCCCAACAGCACTAGCAAACACTCCCCCTAGGACATTGGTTCCAGTCCTGCCCAGGTGCAGACCGTCCGGTTTGTACTGGTCCCACCTCCCCAGAACCGGTCCCAATGCCCCAGGAATTTGAATCCCTCCCTGCTGCACCACTGCTCAAGCCACGTATTCATCTGCGCTATCCTGCGATTCCTACTCTGACTATCACGTGGCACTGGTAGCAATCCCGAGATTACTACTTTTGAGGTCCTACTTTTTAATTTAGCTCCTAGCTCCTTAAATTCGTTTCGTAGGACCTCATCCCTTTTTTTGCCTATGTCGTTGGTACCAATGTGCACCACGACAACTGGCTGTTCTCCCTCCCATTTCAGAATGTCCTGCACCCGCTCCGAGACATCCTTGACCCTTGCACCAGGGAGGCAACATACCATCCTGGAGTCTCGGTTGCGGCCGCAGAAACGCCTATCTATTCCCCTCACAATTGAATCCCCTATCACTATCGCTCTCCCACTCTTTTTCTTGCCCTCCTGTGCAGCAGAGCCAGCCACGGTGCCATGAACTTGGCTGCTGCTGCCCTCCCCTGATGAGTCATTCCCCTCAACAGTACCCAAAGCGGTGTATCTGTTTTGCAGGGGGATGACCGCAGGGGACCCCTGCACTACCTTCCTTGTACTACTCTTCCTGCTGGTCTTCCATTCCCTATCTGGCTGTGGACCCTTTCCCTGCGGTAAGACCAACTCACTACACGTGATACTCACGTCATTCTCAGCATCGTGGATGCTCCAGAGTAAATCCACCCTCAGCTCCAATTCCGTAACGCGGACCGTCAGGAGCTGGAGGCGGATACACTTCCCGCACACGTAGTCGTCAAGGACACCGGAAGTGTCCCTGAGTTCCCACATGGTACAGGAGGAGCATAACACCCGACCGAGCTCTCCTGCCATGTCTTAACCCTTAGATACACTTAAACTGGTAATAACAATGTTAAAAGTTACTGACCAATATAAGAAGAAAAAAGAAAAACTACTCACCAATCACCAGCCAATCACTTACCCCCTAGGCTGTGACGTCACCTTTGTTTCTTTCTTTGCCTTCTCCCTGTAGCTGCACCGGTACGCCTCTCGCCGACCCCGGACTGACGCTGCTCCGAGCTCCCGCCTCCTCGACTGACTGCTCGAACTGCCCGACTCCCGCTGGCCTTTATAGGCCTCTCGCCGACCCCGGACTCGCGCTGCTCCGAGCTCCCGCCTCCTCGACTGACTGCTCGAACTGCCCGACTCCCGCTGGCCTTTATAGGCCTCTCGCCGACCCCGGACTCGCGCTGCTCCGAGCTCCCGCCTCCTCGACTGACTGCTCGAACTGCTCGACTCCCGCTGGCCTTTATAGGCCTCTCGCCGACCCCGGACTCACGCTGCTCCGAGCTCCCGCCTCCTCGACTGACTGCTCGAACTGCCCGACTCCCGCTGGCCTTTATAGGCCTCTCGCCGACCCCGGACTCGCGCTGCTCCGAGCTCCCGCCTCCTCGACTGACTGCTCGAACTGCTCGACTCCCGCTGGCCTTTATAGGCCTCTCGCCGACCCCGGACTCGCGCTGCTCCGAGCTCCCGCCTCCTCGACTGACTGCTCGAACTGCCCGACTCCCGCTGGCCTTTATAGGCCTCTCGCCGACCCCGGACTCGCGCTGCTCCGAGCTCCCGCCTCCTCGACTGACTGCTCGAACTGCCCGACTCCCGCATTTATTGCTGATCCCTAATTGCCCTTGAGGAGGTGGTGGTGAGCCATCTTCTTAAACTGCTGCAGTCCTTGAGGTGAAGGTACTCTCACAGTGCTTTTAGGGAGAGAGTTCCAGGACTTTTACCCAGCGACGATGAAGGAACGGCGATAGATTTCCAAGCCAGGATGGTGTGTTACTTGAAGGGGAATTTGCAGGTGATGGTGCTTCCTTGCGCCTGCTGCCATTGTTCTTCTAGGTGGGAGAGGTCGCGGGTTTGGGAGGTGCTGTTGAAGAAGCCTTGGTGAGTTGCTGCAGTGCATTTTCTAGATGGTACAAATTGCAGCATGGTGTGACGGTGGTGGAGGCAGTGAATGTTTAAGGTGATGGATAGGGTGCCAATCAAGCAGGCTGCTTTGTCCTGGATGGTGTCGAGCTTCTGTAGTGTCATTGGAGCTGCACTCATCCAGGCAAGTGGAGAGTATTCCATTACACTCCTGACTTGTGCCTTGTAGATGGTGGAAAGGCTTTGGGGAACCTCTGAACTGCACTTGTAGCCATAGTATCCAGAGTAGCCATAGTGATTATGTGGCTAAGTTTCTGGTCAATGGTGACGCCCCCGCAGATCTTTCAGGAATTGTCACAAAAAATGACCTTAATAAGATATGAGGAAGGGAAGAAAAATATACCTTCTAAATAGTCACACATCTAATCTGCTTAATACTTAAAAAAGCACAAATGTTCCCATAGATTTGGCAGTCAGTTATCTGTCTGACAACTTACTTAAAGAATGGTGAATAGCTGGACATATATAATTTTAAGAGGAGAAAAAATTTTTCCCCTCCTTAAATAACTACATAGTTAACATAAAGATGTAAAATATAGTGCAATACCACACACACATTTCTGATTTGTAAAATCAAGGTTTGTTCACACCACCTTTACTTAAAAACATAAGAACATAAGAAATAGGATCAGGAGTAGGCCATATGGCCCCTCAAGCCTGCTCCGCCATTCAATAAGATTATGGCCGATCTGATCATGGACTCAGCTCCACTTCCCTGCTCGCTCCCCATAATCCTTTATCCCCTTATTGTTTAAGAAACTGTCTATTTCTGTCTTAAATTTATTCAATGTCCCAGCTTCCACACCTCTCTGAGGCAGCGAATTCCACAGATTTGCAACCCTCTGAGAAAATAAATTTCTCCTCATCTAGTTTTAAATGGGTGGCCCCTTATTCTAAGATTATGCCCCCTAGTTCTAGTCTCCCCCATCAGTGGAAACATCCTCTCTGCATCCACCTTGTCAAGCCCCCTCATAATCTTATACGTTTCGATAAGATGATCTCTCATTCTTCTGAATTCCAATGAGTAGAGGACCAACTACTCAACCTTTCCTCATAAGTTAACCCCCTCATCGTTGGAATCAACTCAGTGAACCTTCTTTGAACTGCCTCCAAAGCAAGTATATCCTTTCGTAAATATGGAAACCAAAACTGCACGCAGTATTCCAGGTGTAGCCTCACCAATACCTTATATAGCTGTAGCAAGACTTTCCTGCTTTGATACTCCATCCTGTCATGTATGTACATGCTGATGGTGCCATTGCTGGAGGCTGCTGAGCAGCACGCGCATGGTGCTGCTCTGGTATAAAAGGCCAGCCATTTTGTGAGTCAGACACTTTGGGCCAAAATAAAGCAGAAGCAAGGCTGTACCTTGTTTAGTTAAACAGTACTTAGTTTGAACCTTTATTGTATACATAACATTTGGCGACGAGAATACAAGAACCTTTATTTGCAAAATGAGCACGATTTTTAGAGCGATTCGTGGAGGGAGAAGATTGGGCAGACTTTGTGAGCCATTTGAACCAGTATTTTGCGGCCAACAAAATGAAGGGGGTCGACGACACAGATCGTCGCCGGGCCCTGTTCGTCACTGTTTGCGGTTCAAAGATCTACGGTCTGATAAAGAATCTACTCATGCCTAGTGATCCAACAGAGAAAACGTATGAGGAATTGTGTACATTGGTACGGGGGCACCTTAAGCCAGACGACGGCATCATCATCTCGAGATACAGGTTTTATACACAAGTTTGATCGGAGGGCCAGAGCGCAGCAGAGGAATTTGTTGCCGACCTGAGACGTCTAGCGGGACCGTGCAAGTTCGGGACAGTGTTGGCAGACAGGCTGCGGGACTTCTTTGTTATCGGTATCAACCACGAGGTGATCCTGCGCAAATTTCTGGCGGTGGAGGAGTTGGATTTAAAAAGGGCCATGCAGATCGCTCAATCACGTATGACGATGGACAGGAGGCTAAAGCAAATAGTGGTGAAGAACCGACTCTCGGCAAATACTGTAAATGCGATCGATTCGGTGTTCGGCAGAGCGGCACATGGCAAGGCCTATCTGGCTGCGTTCGCGAAACCTGTGGCTGCCTAAAATCCGCCAGCGGGAATGTATCGGACTTCTCCGTGTTGGCGTTGTGGGGGAAATCATCGGAACCAGCAGTGCCGATTTAAGCAATATAGTTGCAAAGGCTGTCTGAGAGTGGGGCATCTCCAGCACAAGTTTCCGCAGATGAGCAAGCGAGCTGCGACACACCACGTGGAGGATGAGAGCCAGACTAGCGTGGAATCTGGATACGCAATCCGAGATGTCAGAGGAGGAAATGTTCGGACTGTACTCTTTCATAACCCAAGAGTAAACCAATTTTGATTAATGTGAAGTTTAATGGGATACCGGTATTGACAAAACTGGACACGGGCAAGACAATCGATCATGAACGAGAGGACATTTAAAAAGCTGTGGGATACTAAGACTGTAAGGCCCAGGCTGAGCCCTGTTAACGCCAAGCTGCGCAAGTACACTAAAGAACTGATAAAGGTGATTGGCAGTGCACAAATTAATATGTCATCCATCGGTGCGGTTCACGAGTTACTGTTATGGATTGTTCCAGGCAATGGCTCAGTGCTGCTCGGCGGGAGCTTGGAGAAAATCAGATGCGACTGGAACGACATAAAGGCGTTGTCGTTGGAGGAAGATACATGTGCCCAAGTATTGAGCAAGTTTCTCTCGCTGTTCGAACGGGGTATCGGCAACTTCACAGGAGCCAAAGTGCAGATCCATGTGGATTCAGATGCAAGACCAGTCCATCATAAAGCTTGGGTAGTGCCGTATATGATGAGGGAGAAGGTTGAAATTGAACTGGACAGACTCCAGCGTGAAGGGATCATATCACCGGTCAAATTTAATGAATGGGCCAGCCCCATTGTTCCTGTGCTGAAAAGTGATGGTACAGTCAGAATCTGTGGAGACTACAAGGCTACGATCAAAAGGGTTTCAAAACAAGATCAGTACCCGTTACCGAAGGCTGATGACTTGTTTGCAACGCTAGCCGGAGAGAAGTCATTCAAAAAAACTGGACTTGACGTCAGCCTATATGATGCAGCAGTTGGTTAAGACGTCGAAGAGACTTACGTGCATTAACATGCACAAAGGACTGTTTATTTACCACAGGTACGCGTTTGGAATTTGCTCAGCTGTAGCAATATTCCAGAGGAATATAGAAAGTCTACTGAAGTCTGTTCCCAGAACTGTTGTGTTCCAAGATGACATCCTGATCACCGGTCGTGACTCCAAGGAACATCTGAACAACCTGGAAGAGGTTCTACTGCGTTTGGACAGAGTGCGACTCAGACTTAAACGCCCGAAGTGTACCTTCATCAGGAGGAAAATCGCTGCTGATGGCATCAGACATACTGACGTGGAAACCAAAGCCATCAAGAATGCACCCAAGCCGCAGAACGTGATGGTGCTGCGTTCGTTCCTGGGTCTACTCAACTACTTTGGTAACTTCCTTCCTAAATTGAACACCTTACTTGAACCACTGCACATGCTATTGAGAAAAGGCAACAACTGGGTGTGGAGCGGATTGCAAGACAAAGCCTTCGAGAAAGCCACCAATCTGCTTTGCTCGAACAAGCTGCTGGTACATTATGACCCATGTAAATGTTTAGTTTTGGACTGTGACGCATCGTCATATAGAATTGGTTGCGTGTTACAACAAGCTAATGAGTCAGGGAAACTTCAACTTGTCGCGTATGCATCCAAAAGTTTGTCTAAAGCAGAACGAGCCTACAGTATGGTAGAAAAAGAAGCTTTAGCATGTGTATCGGGTATTAAAAAGATGCATCTATACTTGTTCGGTCTGAGGTTCGAATTAAAGACCCCATTTTGTTGTTTACCGAGAGCAAAGGTATCAATACCAATGCTTCATCTCGCATCCAAAGGTGGGCGCTGACATTATCTGCCTATGATTATGCCATTCGCCACAGACCTGGCACAGAGAATTATGCCGATGCTTTGAGCCGGTTGCCGTTGCCCACACCAGAGGTGGAAACGCCACAACCGCCAGATTTAATGTTAATCATGGATGCTTTTGAGAATGAAGGTACCCCTGTCATGGCTCAACATTTAAGAACTGGACCAGCCAGGACCTGATATTATCGGTGTTAAAGGATTGCATCCTCAAAGGGGAATGGTCTGCCATGCATAAACAAATGTGTGACGAGGCCAAACCGTACATTCGTTGCAAGGACGAACTGTCTATTCAAGCAGATTGCATATTGTGGGGTAATCGAGTTGTAATGCCGAAGAAAGGGAGAGAGAAGTTTGTGCGTGAGTTACACAGCACACATCCTGGTATAGTGATGATGAAGGTCATGGCCAAGTCCCACGTATGGTGGCCAGGAATTGATTTTGAGTTAGAAGCATGTATGCATCAGTGCAACACATGCATGCAGCTCAGCAAAGCACCAGCGGAATCGCCGCTGAGTCTGTGATCATGGCCATCCAAACCTTGGTCCAGGATCCATGTAGATTTTGCAGGGCAAGATGTTTTTAGTGGCGGTGGATGCTTATTCCAAGTGAATAGAATGCATAATCGTGTCATCCAGTACGTCCACGGCAACCATAGAAAATCGCAATGTCATGTTCGTGACACATGGTCTGCCTGACATAGTGTTGAGCGACAATGGGTCGTGCTTCACCAGTCAGGAGTTTCAGGAGTTTGTAAAACTTAACAGGATAAAACATGTAAGGTCAGCACCATTCAAGCCTGCGTCCAACGGGCAAGCAGAATGTGCAGTACAAATTATCAAGCAAAGCACGAGGAAAGTAACCCAAGGGCCACTGCAGACCTGCTTGACTTGCATACTGCTGAGTTACAAGACCCTACACATTCACAGGGGTCGCGCCTGCTGAACTCATGATGAGAAGAGGTCTTAAGACCAAGTTATCTCTTGTACACCCAGATTGAAGTAATCAAGTTGAATACAAAAGAAAGAGTTAACAAGGGTACCACGATCGCGCAACTGTTTCATGCGAGATTTCTGTTTATGATCCTGTATATGTGTTGAATTATGGCCAGGATCCCAAATGGATCACTGGTATGGTCATGGCCAAGGAAGACAACAGAGTATTTGTTATTAATCTCAAGAATGGGCAAACTTGCAGGAAACACATGGATCAAACAAAACTGAGGCACACAGATGAGCTAGGAAAGTCGAACGAAGAAACCATCGACGACCAATCAACCTACTAGCAGCCTACAGTGGACTCAAATGTCAACAGTGAACCCGGAATTTCCATCATGGACTTGTTCAATAAAAATGGACTTACAATTCCTGATATGGCCACCCCCAACAAGTCAGCCATCCAGTCACCTGCCACAACAGACTCCCCACATTCACCCAAGGCCGGAATCGAACTGAAACGGTCAACCCGGGAGCGTAAGGCACCGGATCATTTCAACCTGTGAAAGACTGTGATAAGATTTCAGAGGAGAGTATTGTCATGTATGTGCATGCTGTTTGTAGCCACCAGATGGTGCCATTGCTGGAGACCACTGAGCATCACGCACATTGTGCTGCTCTGGTATAAAAGGCCAGCCATTTTGTGAGTCAGACACTTTGGACCAAAATAAAGCAGAAGCAAGGTTGTACCTTGCTTAGTTAAACAGTACTCAGTTTGAAACTTTATTGCATACATAAAACATCCCCTTTGCAATAATTCTAGCATGTAATTTTCAATGCAGAATGATGACATTTCAAATCTTGAACCCATGGTTGGAATTAACCTTTGTGACACACAACATTCCGATCTGGTGATTGGGTCTCTAAGCAGGTTGTGCAGAAACAAAGCAATCCTGTTTACTGCATCATTGCACACAAGAGTACAATAGAACAAGAGATAGCTAATAACTGTCTCGCGACTGGTTCCACTTTACGCAAACTTGTTGAAATAAAATCCAATTAAATCTTGTATCACCTTGAAATGTAAACTCTCTGGTATTTTATACATATAAACAGCATCTCAAGTGTAAGATTATAAATATGCTGATTGGGAGAACCCCAGAAAAATTCCCAGCATTCGATTGTTCCCTTGTTCAGTGAACTGGGGAACATTTGAATTGAAAGGAAGAGATGTTCAAGTCACTCCAGCACATAATTAACAAGCAAAGGCTAATGTTAATATTTCAATTCATATCCCATTAAGTTCACATTGAACTTGTTTCCAGTGAAGGGACTTAAATAAGGACACATATGCCATGTTCTGGTTCAGCATTGATCTCAATGTACAATATTGAAATATTGATCCATAAACAGCCATTTTATTGACTACAGTGAGCGACACAATAATATCATCCGTCACTGTTATTAAGATCTGCTGATTCATTTAGGTGTCAACCCACTGTGGGCCAAGATCTGAAGAACCCCATTAGACAGAGTTTGTACTTTCAATGCATAACAGCAACTACCTGCGTGCTTGGTCTTTCTAATGCAAAACAAAAATTAAAAATCAAACTAAATTAGGAGATACTCTTTAAACGTACATACTGATATAGTCTAGGCATATTCTTACATATTGTATAAGAGCCACTAGTAAACTAATGTGCAAAATATTTAAGACATTTCTTGTCAGAATATTAGCATGGATTTATGAAGGTGAAGCCATGTTTGACAAATTTGCTGGAATTCTTTGAGGATGTGACGAACAGGATGGATAAAGGGGAACCAGTGGATGTGGTGTATTTGGCATTTGACAAGGTGCCACACAAAAGGTAACTGCACAAGATAAAAGTTCACGGGGTTGGGAGTAATATATTAGAATTGGCTAACAAACAGAAAACAGAGAATCGGGATAGAAACATAGAAACATAGAAAATAGTTGCAGGAGTAGGCCATTTGGCCCTTCGAGCCTGCACCACCATTCAATAAGATCATGGCTGATCATTCCCTCAGTACCCCTTTCCTGCTTTCTCTCCATACCCCTTGATCTCTTTAGCCATAAGGGCCATATCTAACTCCCTTTTGAATATATCCAATGAACTGGCATCAACAACTCTCTGCGGCAGGGAATTTCACAGGTTAACAACTCTCTGAGTGAAGAAGTTTCTCCTCATCTCAATCCTAAATGGCCTACCCCTTATCCTAAGACTATGTCCCCTGGTTCTGGACTTCCCCAACATCGGTAACATTCTTCCTGCTTCTAACCTGTCCAGTCCCGTCAGAATCTTATATGTTTCTATGAGATCCCCTCTCATCCTTCTAAACTCCAGTGTATAAAGGTCCAGTTGATCCAGTCTCTCCTCATATGTCAGTCCAGCCATCCCTGGAATCAGTCTGGTGAACCTTTGCTGCACTCCCTCAATAGCAAGAACATCCTTCCTCAGATTAGGAGACCAAAATTGAACACAATATTCCAGATGAGGCCTCACCAAGGCCTTGTACAACTGCAGTTAGACCTCCCCGCTCCTATACTCAAATCCCCTAGCTATGAAGGCAAACATACCATTTGCCTTCTTCACTGTCTGCTGTACCTGCATGCCAACTTTCAATGACTGATGTACCATGACATCCAGGTCTCGTTGCACTTCCCCTTTTCCTAATCTGCCGCCATTCAGATAATATTCTGCTTCATGTTTTTGCCCCCAAAATGGATAACCTCACATTTATCCACATTATACTGCATCTACCATGCATTTGCCCACTCACCTAACCTGTCCAATCACCCTGCAGCCTCTTAGCGTCCTCCTCACAGCTCACACCACCACCCAGTTTAGTGTCATCTGCAAACTTGGAGATATTACACTCAATTCCTTCATCTAAATCGTTAATGTATATTGTAAAGAGCTGGGGTCCCAGCACTGAGCCCTGCGACACTCCACTAGTCATTGCCTGGCATTCTGAAAAGGACCCGTTTATCCCGACTCTCTGCTTCCTGTCTGCCAACCAGTTCTCTATCCACATCAGTACATTACCCCCAATACCATGCGCTTTGATTTTGCACACCAATCTCTTGTGCGGGACCTTGTCAAAAGCCTTTTGAAAGTCCAAATACACCACATCCACTGGTTCTCCCGTGTCCACTCTGCGAGTTACATCCTCAAAAAATTCCAGAAGATTCATCAAGCATGATTTCCCTTTCACAAATCCATGCTGACTTGGACCGATCCTGTCACTGCTTTCCAAATGCACTGCTATTTCATCCTTAATGATTGATTCCAACATTTTCCCCACTACTGATATCAGGCTAACCAGTCTATAATTACTTGTTTTCTGTCTCCCTCCTTTTTTAAAAAGTGGTGTTACATTAGCTACCCTCCAGTCCATAGGAACTGATCCAGAGTAAATCGACTGTTGGAAAATGATCATCAATGCATCCACTATTTCTAGGGCCACTTCTTTAAGTACTCTGGGATGTAGACTATCAGGCCCCGGGGATTTATCGGCCTTCAATCCCATCAATTTCCCCAACACAATTTCACACCTAATAAGGATATCCTTCAGTTCCTCCTTCTCACTAGACCCACTGTCCCCTAGTACATTCGGAAGGTTATTTGTGTCTTCCTTCTTGAAGACAGAACTGAAGTATTTGTTCAATTGGTCTGCCATTTATTTGTTCCCCATTATGAATTCACCTGAATCCGACTGCAAGGGACCTACGTTTGTCTTCACTAATCTTTTTCTCTTCACATATTTATAAAAGCTTTTGCAGTCAGTTTTTATGTTCCCTGCAGGCTTCCTCTCGTACTCTATTTTCCCCCTCTTAATTAAACCCTTAGTCCTCCTTTGTTGAATTCTAAATTTCTCCCAGTCCTCAGGTTTGTTGCATTTTCTAGCCAATTTATATGCCTCTTCCTTGGTTTTAACACTATCCTTAATTTCCCTTGTTAGCCACGGTTGAGCCACCTTCCCCATTTTATTTTTTACTCCAGACAGGGATATACAATTGCTGAAGTTCATCCATGTAATCTTTAAATGTTTGCTATTGCTTATCCTCCGTCAACCTTTAAGTATCCTTTGCCAGTCTATTCTAGCCAATTCATGCCTCATACCATCGAAATTACCTTTCCTTAAGTTCAGGACCCTAGTTTCCGAATTAACTGTGTCACTCTCCACCTTAATAAAGAATTCTACCATATTATGGTCACTCTTCCCCAAGGGGCCTCGTCCAACAAGATTGCTAATTAGTCCCTTCTCATTACACATCACCCAATCTAGGATGGCCAGCTCTCTAGTTTGTTCCTCGACATATTGGTCTAGAAAACCATCCCTAATACACTCCAGGAAATCCTCCTCCACCGCATTACTACCAGTTTGGTTAGTCCAATCAATATGTAGATTAAAGTCGCCCATGATAACTGCTGTACCTTTATTGCTCACATCCCTTGTTTCTTGTTTGATGCTGTCCCCAACCTCAGTACTATTGTTTGGTGGTCTGTACACAACTCCCACGAGTGTTTTCTGCCCTTTGGTATTCCGCAGCTCCACCCATACCGATTCCACATCATCCAGGCTAATGTCCCTCCTTACTGTTGCATTAATTTCCTCTTTAACCAGCAGCACCACGCCGCCTCCTTTTCCTCTCTGTCTATCCTTCCTAAATGTTGAATACCCCTGGATGTTGAGTTCCCAGCCTTGGTCCCCCTGGAGCCATGTCTACATGATGCCAATTACATCATATCTGTTAACTGCTATCTGCGCAGTTAATTCGTCCACCTTATTCCGAATACTCCTTGCATTGAGACACAGAGCCTTCAGGCTTGTCTTTTTAACACACTTTGCCCCTTTAACATTTTGCTGTAATGTGGCCCTTTTTGTTTATTGCCTTGGGTTTCTCTGCCCTCCACTTTTACTATTCTCCTTTCTATCTTTTGCTTCCGCCTCCATTTTATTTCCCTCTGTCTCCCTGCATAGGTTCCCATCCCCCTGCCATATTATTTGAACTCCTCCCCAACAGCACTAGCAAATACTCCCCCTAGGACATTGGTTCCGGTCCTGTCCAGGTGCAGACCGTCTGGTTTGTACTGGTCCCACCTCCCCCAATGTCCCAGGAATTTGAATTCCTCCCTCTTGCACGTATTCATCTGAGCTATCCTGCGATTCCTATTCTGACTAGCATTGGCACTAGTAGCTATCCTGAGATTACTACTTTTGAGGTCCTACTTTATAATTTATCTCCGAGCTCCCTAAATTCGTCTCATAGGAACTCATCCCGTTTTTTACTATATTGTTGGTACCTCTATGCACTATGACAACTGGCTGGTCATTCTCCCTTTTCAGAATGTCCTGCACCCGCTCCGAGACATCCTTGACCCTTGCACGAGGGAGGTAACATTCCATCCTGGAATCTTGGTTGCGGCCACAGAAACGCCTATCTATTCCCCTTACAATCGAATCCCTTATCACTATCACTCTCCCACTCTGTTTCCTGCCCTCCTGTGCAGCAGAGCCACCCATTGTGCCATGAACTTGGCTGCTGCTGCCCTCCCCTGATGAGTCATCCTCCTCAACAGCACCCAAAGCGATGTATCTGTTTTGCAGGGGGATGACCGCAGGGGATCCCTGCACTATCTTCCTTCCACTGCTCTTTCTGTTGGTCACCCATTCCCTATCTGGCTGTGTACCCTTTACCTGCGGTAAGACCAACTGGCTAAACATGCTATTCACGTCATTCTCAGCATCGTGGATGCTCCAGAGTGAATCCACCCGCAGTTACAGTGCCGCAACACGGTCAGTCAGGAGCTGGAGGCAGATACACTTCCCGCACACGTCGTCATCCCACATAGTTTAGGAGGAGCATAACACGTGTCCGAGCTGTCCTGCCGTGACTTAACCCTTAGATTAACTTAATTTGGCAACAACACTGCTAAATGTTACTTACTGATGAAGAAAAAGAAAAAGAAAAACTACTTACCAATCACCAGCCAATCACTTACCCCCTTAACTGTGATGTCACCTTTTGATTTCTTTCTACTTTTTTGCCTTCTCTCCCTGCTGCAGCTGCACCGGCTGGCCTCTCCAACAAACCTCGAACTCCGCGAACTGCTGGGCCTTTTGAAGGCCGCCTCGATCTTCCCGCTCCGCCTCTCGCCGACTCACGAATGGGATAAGTGGTTCATTCTCTGGTTGGCAATCAGTAACGAGTGGGTTGCCGCAGGGATCAGTGCTGGGATCCCAATTATTTACAATCTATATTAACGACTTGCAAGAGGAGACTGAGTGTAACGTAGCCAAGTTTGCTGATGATTCAAAGATGGGAGGAAGGGTAACGTGTGAGGAGGACATAAAGAGGCTGCAGGAGGACATAGATAGGCTAAGTGAGTGGGCAAGAATTTGGCAGATGGAGTATAATGTTGAAAAATGTGAGATCATGCACTTTGGCAGAAAAAAATCAAAGAGGAAGTTATTATTTAAATGGAGAAAGATTGCAAAGTGCCGCAGTACAATGGGACCTGGGGGTACTTGTGCATGAAACATAAAAGGATAGTCTGCAGATACAGCAAGTGATCAGGAAGGCCAATGGAATCTTGGCCTTTATTGCAAAGGGGATGGAGTATAAAAGCAGGGAAGTCTTGCTACAGCTATACAGGGTATTGGTGAGGCCATACCTGGAATACTACGTGCAGTTTTGGTTTCCATAATTAAGAAAGGATATCATTGCTGTGGAGGCAGTTCAGAGAAGGTTCACTAGTTTGATCGCGGGGATGAGTGGGTTGACTTATGAGGAAAGGTTGAGTCGGTTGGACCTCAACTCATTGGAATTCAGAAGAATGAGAGATGATCTTATAGAAACGTATAAGATTATGAGAAGGCTGAACAAGGTGGGTGCAGATAGGATATTTCCACTGGTTGGTGAGACTAGAACTAGAGGGCATGATCTTAGGATAAGGGGCCGCCCTTTTAGAACTGAGAACATTGGTACCAACGACATAGGTAAAAAAAGGGATGAGGTCCTACGAAACGAATTTAAGGAGCTAGGAGCTAAATTAAAAAGTAGGACCTCAAAAGTAGTAATCTCGGGATTGCTACCAGTGCCACATGCTAGTCAGAGTAGGAATCGCAGGATAGCGCAGATGAATACTTGGCTTGAGCAGTGGTACAGCAGGGAGGGATTCAAATTCCTGGGGCATTGGAACCGGTTCTGGGGGAGGTGAGTCCAGTACAAATCGGATGGTCTGCACCTGGGCAGGACCGGAACCAATGTCCTAGGGGGAGTGTTTGCTAGTGCTGTTGGGGAGGAGTTAAACTAATATGGCAGGGGGATGGGAGCCAATGCAGGGAGACAGAGGGAGACAAAAAGGAGGCAAAAGCAAAAGACAGAAAGGAGATGAGGCAAAGTGGAGGGCAGAGAAACCCAAGGCAAAGAACAAAAAGGGCCACTGTACAGCAAAATTCTAAAAGGACAAAGGATGTTAAAAAAAACAAGCTTGAAGGCTTTGTGTCTTAATGCAAGGAGTATCCGCAATAAGGTGGATGAATTAACTGTGCAAATAGATGTTAACAAATATGATGTGATTGGGATTACGGAGACGTGGCTCCAGGATGATCAGGGCTGGGAACTCAACACCCAGGGGTATTCAACTTTCAGGAAGGATAGAATAAAAGGAAAAGGAGGTGGGGTAGCATTGCTGGTTAAAGAGGAGATTAATGCAATAGTTAGGAAAGACATTAGCTTGGATGATGTGGAATCTATATGGGTAGAGCTGCAGAACACCAAAGGGCAAAAAACGTTAGTGGGAGTTGTGTACAGACATCCAAACAGTAGTAGTGATGTTGGGGAGGGCATCAAACAGGAAATTAGGGGTGCATGCAATAAAGGTGCAGCAGTTATAATGGATGACTTTAATATGCACATAGATTGGGCTAGCCAAACTGGAAGCAATACGGTGGAGGAGGATTTCCTGGAGTGCATAAGGGATGGTTTTCTAGACCAATATGTCGAGGAACCAACTAGGGGGGAGGCCATCTTAGACTGGGTGTTGTGTAATGAGAGAGGATTAATTAGCAATCTCGTGCGAGGCCCCTTGGGGAAGAGTGACCATAATATGGTGGAATTCTGCATTAGGATGGAGAATGAAACAGTTAATTCAGAGACCATGGTTCCAGAACTTAACTTTGAAGGTATGAGGCGTGAATTGGCTAGGATAGATTGGCGAATGATACTTAAGGGGTTGACTGTGGATGGGCAATGGCAGACATTTAGAGACCGCATGGATGAACTACAACAATTGTACATTCTTGTCTGGCGTAAAAATAAAAAAGGGAAGGTGGGTCAACCGTGGCTATCTAGGGAAATCAGGGATAGTATTAAAGCCAAGGAAATGGCATACAAATTGGCCAGAAATAGCAGCGAACCCGGGGACTGGGAGAAATTTAGAACTCAGCAGAGGAGGACAAAAGGTTTGATTAGGGCAGGGAAAATTGAGTACGAGAAGAAGCTTGCAGGGAACATTAAGGCGGATTGCAAAAGTTTCTATAGGTATGTAAAGAGAAAAAGGTTAGTAAAGACAAACGTAGGTCCCCTGCAGTCAGAATCAGGGGAAGTCATAACGGGGAACAAAGAAATGGCAGACCAATTGAACAAGTACTTTGGTTCGGTATTCACTAAGGAGGACACAAACAACCTTCCGGATATAAAAGGGGTCAGAGGGTCTAGTAAGGAGGAGGAACTGAGGTAAATCTTTATTAGTCGGGAAATTGTGTTGGGGAAATTGATGGGATTGAAGGCCGATAAATCCCCAGGGCCTGATGGACTGCATCCCAGAGTACTTAAGGAGGTGGCCTTGGAAATAGCGGATGCATTGACAGTCATTTTCCAACATTCCATTGACTCTGGATCAGTTCCTATCGAGTGGAGGGAGAGAGAAAACAGGGAATTATAGACCGGTCAGCCTGACCTCAGTAGTGGGTAAAATGATGGAATCAATTATTAAGGATGTCATAGCAGCGCATTTGGAAAATGGTGACATGATAGGTCCAAGTCAGCATGGATTTGTGAAAGGGAAATCATGCTTGACAAATCTTCTGGAATTTTTTGAGGATGTTTCCAGTAAAGTGGACAAAGGAGAACCAGTTGATGTGGTATATTTGGACTTTCAGAAGCCTTTCGACAAGGTCCCACACAAGAGATTAATGTGCAAAGTTAAAGCACATGGGATTGGGGGTAGTGTGCTGACGTGGATTGAGAACTGGTTGTCAGACAGGAAGCAAAGAGTATGAATAAATGGGTACTTTTCAGAATGGCAGGCAGTGACTAGTGGGGTACCGCAAGATTCTGTGCTGGGGCCCCAGCTGTTTACATTGTACATTAATGATTTAGACGAGGGGATTAAATGTAGTATCTCCAAATTTGCGGATGACACTAAGTTGGGTGGCAGTGTGAGCTGCGAAGAGGATGCTATGAGGCTGCAGAGTGACTTGGATAGGTTAGGTGAGTGGGCAAATGCATGGCAGATGAAGTATAATGTGGATAAATGTGAGGTTATCCACTTTGGTGGTAAAAACAGAGAGACAGACTATTATCTGAATGGTGACAGATTAGGAAAAGGGGAGGTTCAACGAGACCTGGGTGTCATGGTACATCAGTCATTGAAGGTTGGCATGCAGGTACAGCAGGCGGTTAAGAAAGAAAATGGCATGTTGGCCTTCATAGCGAGAGGATTTGAGTACAGGGGCAGGGAGGTGTTGCTACAGTTGTACAGGGCCTTGGTGAGGCCACACCTGGAGTATTGTGTACAGTTTTGGTCTCCTAACTTAGGGAAGGACATTCTTGCTATTGAGGGAGTGCAGCGACGATTCACCAGACTGATTCCCGGGATGGTGGGACTGACCTATCAAGAAAGACTGGATCAACTGGGCTTGTATTCACTGGAGTTCAGAAGAATGAGAGGGGACCTCATAGAAACGTTTAAAATTCTGACAGGTTTAGACAGGTTAGATGCAGGAAGAATGTTCCCAATGTTGGGGAAGTCCAGAACCAGGGGTCACAGTCTAAGGATAAGGGGTAAGCCATTTAGGACCGAGATGAGGAGAAACTTCTTCACCCAGAGAATGGTGAACCTGTGGAATTCTCTACCACAGAAAGTAGTTGAGGCCAATTCACTAAATATATTCAAAAGGGAGTTAGATGAAGTCCTTACTACTCGGGGGATCAAGGGGTATGGCGAGAAAGCAGGAAGGGGGTACTGAAGTTGCATGTTCAGCCATGAACTCATTGAATGGCGGTGCAGGCTAGAAGGGCTGAATGGCCTACTCCTGCACCTATTTTCTATGTTTCAATGAAAAGAGGAGAAATTTCTTCTCTCAGAAGGTTGTGAATTTGTGGAATTCGTTGCCTCAGAGAGCTGTGGAAGCTGGGACATTGAATAAATTTAAGACAGAAATCGATAGTTTATAAAATGATAAGGGGATAAGAGGTTATGGGGAGCGGGTAGGGAAGTGGAGCTGAGTCCATGATCAGATCAGCCATGATGTTATTGAATGGCGGAGCAGGTTCGAAGAGTCTTATGGCCTACTCCTGCTCCTACTTGTTCTTATGTTATTATGTTCTTATGTTATTATGTCATTTTTAACAACCCATTGATGGCTATAGCTGTGCAATAAAATCTAATTTAATAGGGTGGAATTATTTTAGTTTAATTTTTTAAAGAGTATTGTGTGACTAAGTATGCTTTAATAACATTGGTATGAGTGTTTTTCTTGCATAATCCACAGAATAAGCTAAATTTTCTGCCATTGACTATGAATGGGTAGGAAATCAGACTATCCCAAGCCATCAAAAGCCATCAATGCTCATTGCAAGAAATGCCATCACTTTTCAGCTAGACTATGTGGGATGCCCTTGGTTATTGCAGTATTCTATCCATT
Source organism: Pristiophorus japonicus (assembly GCF_044704955.1). NCBI lineage: Eukaryota > Metazoa > Chordata > Chondrichthyes > Pristiophoridae > Pristiophorus > Pristiophorus japonicus. The sequence goes on from NC_091988.1 coordinate 141,200,769, forward strand.
TGGATACAGAAACAAAGAATAGAGAAACAATTATATGAATCCTTTCTGTATTTTGACAATTGTTGCAAGAAATCCATTTGTTTCAACATATCTGTCTAACAGAAGAAACATGTCATGGGGGAGGTAGGAGATAGAAAGACAAGCATTTCATTCTTTTTGGTTTACAAGAAATCTCAATGAACATCTCATAGGATAATACTTCAAAAAGTAATTTTCTTTTCATTTGTGAATTAATTAAAAATCTACAAGACATCATTATTGGGGGGAGCAGAGGGAAAATGATACCACCTGGACACATTTCTCTTGTTTGGAGGGAGAAATATTCCACAAAGATTTCTGCAACTCAGAAGTATAAAATACTAATGTAAACAAGCCTATAGCCTCATTGCAATATTATCCTCAGCATATGAGCAGCAGCAGAAGGCAACATATTGGTGGACTGCTGTTGTTAGGACTCAGAGCATTGAAAGAACTATAATTAGGATTTTGACAGATATTCCTACTTAAATAGAGATAGTACAATATAGACAAACATATATGGCATTTTGGACATTCATAGGTCAGTGTTTTCCAACAAGTGGCTAATTAGGAATCCTGATATGGCTAAATGCATTTTTGATTAGTAGATAAAAAATGAGTAATAGATACTAACATTAGTCATGTGATATTAGTACTCAGATTTGCACGTAGTATACATGTGTATTTTAATTTGTTCGTGCGTTTGTTGGTAAAATGGTAAGACAAAACACGAGTGTGCAATTGATTTTTGATCATTGTGTGTGCTTTACATTCTTGGTTATGGCTTAACAATTATCTGATAAAACAGTATGTAACATGGGGGAAAACACACCATGGAAATACCAACAACATTGTCTGAAAAGGGTCAGAGTGGTCAGCTCAACCAATCGGATAGCTGCTCTAGGACAGCAGAAGAAAGAAGCCCAAACAATAACTAGCAGCTCCAACAGGGCATGTCATGGCAAAGGTCAAGTAGCATAGAATCATTTGGGTCCAGATTTCCCCAGGAGTTGCTCTGTTTGTTTTGGAGCAACTTGATTTTTCTGATGTATCTTTTTAGTTGCAATTCTGGCCATTTAATATGCGCCAGTGTAAGTGAGTTAGTTCGGATTTTTTTAGTTTTTTTTTTAAAAGGGGGCGTTACCAGCCACTTAGGCCTGTTTTGGCCATTTAAGCAAGTTTAGCCAGTGAAAATTTACTCCAAACTAACTTAAGCCAGTGTAAGTGGGCACTCTTGTACATTCAGAAAAACCTTGTGGTGACTTAAGAAATCAGCGCAGGCAGCCAGAGTTGGGGGGGAAGGGGACCTTGCAAAGCACAAACACCCTCACAACAACGTTAAAGAATTATAAATACAGTTAAAGCACCAAGCACTAAACAAAGCAGTACATTTGCAGCAAACACAAAAAGTAATAAGAAATTAATTAACAAATAAAAAATAGAAGGAACCCTGCACTTAAAGCACCAAGACCAAAGTAATAAGAAATCAATCAATCAATAAATAACAAATAAAAAAATAGAAGGAACCCTGCACCTAAAGTGCCAAGACCAAAGTAATAAGCAATCAATCAATCAGTAAATAACAAATAAAAAATAGAAGTCCTACCTTAGGGAGCGCAGCGGGCCACCAATGAGAGAGCCCATTCGGCCAGGGCTAGGGACGGCGTGCTTCGGGCCCCTCCCACACAGCCTGCAGCGCTTACTCACAGATTCGGCCTGCCAGGAGTACTGCACATGCACGCAGACTCTAGCGCGCATGTGCAAAGGTCCCGGCACTGTTTTCAGTGCCAGGACCTGGCTCCGCCCCCAATCCACTGGGCCATGCTACGCCACCACCGAGGAGAGGTTGGGGAGTGGCCAGAATCGGGGCGAAGATTTTTGGCGAGCTTGGACGTGGACAAAAGTAGCGCACCTCTGGTGAGGGCGTCAGAAAAAGGGGTTGTGGAAATTTGAGCCCACTGAATGGTTACAGCACAGAAGGAGGCCATTCAGCCCATCGAGTCCATGCCAGCTCTCTGCAAGAGCACTTCAGCGAGTCCCATCCCTCGCCCTTTCCCTGTAGCCCTGCAAATTTTGTTCCTTCAGGTATTTATCCAATTCCCTTTTGAAAGCCATGATTGAATCTGCCTCCACCACCCTTTCAGGCAGTGCATACCAGATCCTAACAACTCACTGCGTAAAAAAGTTTTTCCTCATGTCGCCTTTGGTTCTACTGCCAATCACCTTAAATCTGTATCCTTTGGTTCTCAACCCTTCTGCCAATGGAAACATTTTCTCTCTATCTACTTTGTCTAGACCCATCATGATTTTGAACACCTCTATCAAATCTCCTCTCTGCTCTAAGGAGAATAACTCCAGCTTCTCCAATCTATCCATGTAATTGAAGTCCCTCATCCCTGGAACTATTCTTGTAAATCTTTTCGGCACCCTTCCTAAAGCCTTCACATCCTTCATAAAGTGTGGTGCCCAGAATTGGACACAATACTCTGATTGAGGTCAAACTAGTGTTTTATAAAGGTTCATCATAACTTCCTTGCTTTTGTACTCTGTGCTTCTATTTATAAAGCACAGGATCCTGTATACTTTTTTTCAACCTGCCCTGCCACCTTCAACAATTTTTGCACAGATACCCCCACATCCAACCGTGTTCTGGATGGAGAGCAGGGGCAAATCTCATTCAGTGAGTTAACATTCTCAGCAATCACTGTCCCACTCACAACTGCTAAAAACTGTACTAAGGTGTACAGTGGCTGATAAGTTCATGCCAGAATTCCAAACTTTGGTGAAAGATAAAGGACCAGAAATTGGTGAACTTACCGCCCATTGCCGCCGACATTCCTCTGCAACATCCGCCCAGTGGCACTTTTGACACTTTCGAGCGGGTGGGAGGGGAGAGCCGCCGGGAAGTGCCCGCCGACGGCCAAGTAGCTTAAGTGGACTCCCACCCACCGAGATGCGATATTGATGTCGGCGGGAGTCGGCGGCAGAATGGGGATGGACCACTGGCTGGATGCTGGTCTGTCCCCGACGGTAATTAGGAACATCGTGGAAAAAAGGTTAGTGAACATTTTTTTTTTCCACAGCGACTTACCTCAATGGTGTCCCCTCCCTGAAGGTCTTCCGATAGTTTTTTAATATTTTGCTAATGATTTTTATTTTTAAATCTTCGACCCTCCGTGGGCCCAACTCCATCCTATGCGGCACTTGGACGGCAAGCGCCTCTGCCGCCGAGAATGAGAGCTCCTGTCTGCTGCTGCCCAGATTGGTGGTGGAAGTCCCTCATTTGCCACCCGCCGACCTTCGAGGGACCTTGGTTATGAAAATCCCGCCCAAAGAACCGTCAGGTACCTCGGTGGCCATTGGCGGTCCTTTGGGCGGCACGCAGGTGGAGGCCTTCATCAATTTAGGGCCCAAAGATTGTAAAGTTTTGCACTAAATGATGGTAAATGTTTGTTAAATAAATATACACATGAAGTACATTTACCTGTATTGTTTGTAAGGTGTTTTCTACTAAAATTAGTGCATGTGGCTAAAACGGCGTCACAGTAGTTACACCTATGGTTTGTCAATGATTTTCTTTGTGATTTATAGTCTTTGACAGGGTTGTGCAAAGTCAAAATGTTGTGGCCAGTTTTATATGTGGGTTATAAATCAAATCCCACAGGCCTTCAAAACATTTGCGGAGAAATAGTGGAGAACCAAGGGTCTAGCGAGGATGAGGAACTGAAAGAAATTAGTATTAGTAAAAAAAATGGTTCTGGAGAAAATAATAGGATTGAAAGCCAATAAATTGCCTGGACCTGATAGGCTACTTCCTAGGGTTTTGAAAGCGGTGGCTATAGAAATAGCGGGGCCAGGTTTCGGCCTGAGTTGCTCCTGATTTTTTGGAGCAACTGGTTTAGAATGGAGTATCTTAGAAATTTGAATTCTCGGCATTTAGTTTGCTCCAGTTCTAGTCAGTTAGAACAGTTTCACTTTGGAACAGAATTTTTTTTTCAAAAGAGGGCGTGTCCGGCCACTTACGCCTGTTTTCAAAGTTTAGGCAGTGAAAACTTACTCCAAACTAACTTAGAATGGAGTAAGTGAAGATTTTTGTACATTCAAAAAAACCTTGTCTACCCTTTAGAAAATCAGGCGTAGGTTACAAATCAGGCGTAGGGAATTGGGGGGGGGGGGGGGGCTAGGGTTTAAAGGGAAGTTTACAAACATTAAACACTTCAGTTTTACAAATAAAGAGCCATCATCAATAATAAATGATAAATACATCAATAAATCGACCAATAAATCAATCAAAAAAAATTAATAAAAAATAAATTTTAAAAAATCAACAAATAACATATTTTCTACTTACCGACTGCAGCACCGGGAGTCCTCCAACAGCGTGCTAGGACGTCCCTCCCAGTGTGTCTCTGTCAGTGTCTCTATCTCTCTGTCTGCCTGTGTGTGTGTCTCTCACTCTCTTTCGGTCAGTGTTTGTGTTTCTGACAGCGAGGGGAGGGGGAGAAGGGGAGGGGGTGAAGGGGGGTGGGAGGGGGGGGAGGAGGAAGGAGGGTGGGGGGGGAGGTGGAGGGGGAGTGGGGGAGGAGGAGAGGTGTGGAGGGGGGTGTGGGAGGGAGGTGGAGGGGGAGGAGGAGGGGGGGAGGAGGAGGGGAGTTGGAGAGGAGAGGAGGAGGGGGTGGAGGGGGGTGGGGGGAGAGGTGGGGGGAGAAGGGTGTGGGGAGGAGGTGGAGTGAGGTGGGGGGGAGGAGGAGGAGGAGGAGGGTGTGGGGGATGAGGAGGATGGGGGGGAGGAGGAGGATGGGGAGGGATGGGGGGAGAGGGGGAGGGGGAGAGGAGGAGAAGGGGGGAGAGGAGGAGAAGGGGGGGAGAGGAGGAGAAGGGGGAGAGAGGGGGAGAAGGGAGAGAGGATGGAGGGAGGGAGGGATGGAGGGGGGGAGAAGGGAGAGAGGAGGGAGGGGAGGGAGGGAAGGAAGGGAGAGAAGGAGGCTGAACGACCGGGCCCAAGACTTCGGGCTGGATTTACTGGTAGGTAGCGTCGGGTCTCGGGAGGGTGGGGGGGGTCACGGAGGTCCGGGGGGTGGGGGGTGGGGGTGAGTCGCAGAGGTCCGGGGGTTGTGGGGGGGGAGAGTCGTGGAGGTTCGGGGGGGTGGGGGAAGAGTCGCGGAGGTCCGGGGGGGGGGGAGTCGCGGAGGTCGGGGGGGGGGGGGAGAATCGCGGGGGGGGGGAGAAGAGAGAGAGTCGCGGGGGGGGGGGGAAGCGGTGGTCGGGTCGGGTCGGGGGAGGGGGAAGCGGAGGTCAGGTCGCCGGGGGGCGGGCAGAAGCAGAGGTCGAGTCGGATCCGGTCAGGTTGGAGGAGCCTTATTCACGTAGCCCCAGTGAGGCCATTCGGCCAGGGCTAGGGGCTGCGTGCTTCAGGCCCCTCCCACAGTTTTGGGCGCCTGGAGCTACTGCACATGTGCGCCCACTGTAGCGCACATGTGCAGAGGTCCCAGCACTGTTTTCATCGCAGGGACCTGGCTCCGCCCCCTACAGCTCGTGCTGTGCCGCGCCCAGCTCCAGAGGACCTGCAGGGAGCCAGAGAATAGGTAAGTTTTTTTAAGGCGCACTTTGTGGCGTGAAAAATGGGCGTCCAGGTCCGGGCTGCACCGTTTTAGGCGCGGCCCGAAACTTGGGCCCAGTGAATGCATTGGTTGTCATCTTCCAAAATTCCACAGATTCTCGAAGGTAGCAAATGTAACTCCACTATTTAAGAGAGGAGGGAGCGAGAACATATGGAATTACAGACCAGTTAAGCCTGACATCAGTCGTAGGGAAAATGCTAGAATCTATTATTCAGGACGTGGTAACAGGGCACTTAGAAATAATAAGATTGGGCAGAGTCAACACGGATTTATGAAAGGGAAATCATGTTTGACAAATCTGTTAAAGTCTTTTAAGGTTGTAACTAGCAGAATAGATAAGGGAGAATCAGTGAATGTGATATATTTGGATTTTCATAAGAAATTCAATAAGGTGCCACACAAGAGATTATTGAACAAAATTAGGGCTCATGGGATTGGGGGTAATATGCATGGATTGAGGATTAGTTAACAGACAGAAAACAGAGAGTAGGATTAAACGGGTCATTTTCGGGTTTGGCAAGCTGTAACTGGTGGGGTACCCCAAGGATTGATGCTTGGGCCTCAACTATTCACAATATATATCAATGATTTGGCTGAGGGGACCAAATGTAAAATATCCAAGTTTGCTGATGATACGAAGCTAGGTGGGAATGTAAGTTGTGAGGAGGATGCAAATAAGCTTCAAGGAGATATAGACAGACTAAGTGAGAGGGCAAGAACATGGCAAATGGAATATAATTTGGAGAAATGTGAAATTATCCTCTTGGTAGGAAAAAGAGTATTTTTTAAAATGGTAAGAGATTGGGAAATGTTGGTGTTCAGAGGGACCTGGGTGTTCTTGTATACGAATCACTGAAAGTTAATATGCAGGTATAGCAAGCAATTAAACAAGCAAATGGTATGTTGGCTTTTATTACAAGAGAATTTGTGTGTCAGAGTAAAGATCTCTTCCTGCAATTATATAGAGCCCTGGTGAGACCACACCTGGAGTATTGTGTACAGTTTTGCTCTCCTCATCTAAGGAAGGATATACTTGCCATAAAGAGAGTGCAATGAAGGTTCACCAGTCTGATTCCTGGCTTGGCAGGATTGTCCTGCAAGGAGAGAGTGAGACGACTAGGCCTATATTCTCTAGCGTTTAGAAGAATGAGAGGTGATTTCATTGAAACATGCAAAATTCTTACAGGGCTTGACAGGGTAGATGCAGGGAGGATGTTTCCCCTGGCTGGGGAGTCTAGAACCAGGGGTCACAGTCTCAGAATAAGAGTGTGGCCATTTAGGACTGAGATGAGGAGAAATTTCTTCACTCAGAGGGTTGTGAATCTTTGGAATTCTCTACCCCAGAGGGCTATTGAAGCTCAGTCGTTGAATATCTTCAAGACAGAGATCAATAGATTTTTGGATATTAAGAAAATCAGTGCAGGTAAGTGGAGTAGAGATTGAAGATCAGCCATGATCTCATTGAATGGCGGAGCAGGCTTGAGGGGCCAAATGGCCTACTCCAGCTCCTATTTCTTATGTTCTATGTTCAAATACATTCTATTTGTACCATTTGTTCAATTCTACAATTTATTTTACTGAATGTAATGGAGTGTTGGCTCCAGTGTAGTTGGAGGCAGCATATGTGCTAGACAGACTCCTGTGGGTGTGAAAACTTGAATTTCAAATGCATTTCCAAAAGAGAACAATTCTAACATATTGCCAAGCAAATATCAAGTGTTTCAATAGATCTTTTTGCTGCTAGTGGGGAGTGGAAGGATCAAAACCTGTTGTGTTAGAAATCAAAGGTTCAAAATGTATAACAATGACATGAAGAAGTATTTAAATAGTTATTTAGAACTGGAGAAATGTCTCCTCAGACTAGTATTAGATACATAGAAATGTTAATGTTTAGGTACCCTGCTGAGATGTTATAGCACTCTGCTGTTTGTTTTCAAGTTAAGACTTCAACATTGTTTATGGAGCTTTAAGATAATTTGCTATAGAAAGACTAAGAATGGATGGCAGTTGTGAGATTTAACATAAACATTTGCTAAGTCATAAAGGAGTTAACACTCTGACGTGAGCACTTTTCTGGTTTGGCCTCATGGGATCAAAGGCAGGATCGGGATGGAAAAGCTAAGACATGAATTTCAAAGGAAGAACCCCTGGGAACGAACAAGACATATGGCTAAAATCTTTAGGGAGGGTTCTTGATTGAGAATCAAAACAAAAAATTTGATACAGCATTGGATAGCAAGCTTTTAGGGAAACCTTTATAGGTCAACAGATCTTGTCAATATTGCATGTAAGGCCCACCCCTACAAAGAGAATAAATGTAGCCTCCTCAAGGTTGGCCACACAAACAGTATGAGGAGAGCGCGAAACAGAAGTTGGGCTGGTCGAATGCTCTTTCAGCGATCCCATGCTTTACCAAAGGAAGCTCTAGACAAAGAGAAAGAGGCTGCAAGCCAGAGAACTGCTCACGTGCCCCAGCCATTTGTCCGATCGGATCGGTATCAACCACTTATCACGGCCATATGTTTTTGCTGTATAACTAATATATTATATGCCATCTTAAACTCTGATTAAACACCCATCAGATTGGTTTACAGTAGATCTTGATTATTAAAGTGACCAGAGATAACCTTAACTTGACTATTTCTAACAGTGTTGATGCAGTAAATGTTGTGCCGCATGATGCCATCCAACAGAGATTACAACCATCTGAAGTTAAGACCTAAGGCTGAAATTTATGGTGTGATAGCAGGCAAGATTGTTGGTGGGTCAGGAACCCGTTCTCATCTCACTCGCAGGCACATCTGTTATCGTGGAGCTATCCTGACCTGCAGCAGTGGAGGACCCAATTGAAATCATTATAAGATAGTTTACAGACACTTCAGAGCATTTCTACCTCTGCTTTTTAAATCTCCCTGCATGGCCACGGGATTCAAGCAACCCAGGAATCACATCTGTCAACCTGAGGCGTGTGTTCCGTGGCCATTGCTCCAGCTGATTACTTGACGGCATGGAAAACAAACCAAAATAATAACATTTTGATTACATCAGCTAAGAGATTGATGGAGATTCTGTCATACTTAAAAAGCTACTGGTAAACGTTAATTCAGAAATTCCTGAAGGGATGGGTAAGTGCGACCCTGGATGGTGAGGGAAATACATTTTTCACTGGCCATTCTCGCCTGTTGCCCTCCAACTCAATCGTAATTGCAGTGAATTGATCTGCACTATAAAAATGACATATACCATTTAAATACATTTTTGTGTTGTTTCTGGTCAGGTTTTTCTCAGTTACATGATTGTCCAGTTACACATTAAATCAAGTTATCAACCATAACAATTTCATTCTCATCACTCATTCCACTGGTTCAATTTGCTTTCAGTCCCTGAATATGACTAATTTAATTTTTCAGTCTGAGACTTTAGGGTGAATTTCTGCGGAGGTTCTCTCACTTGTCCATTGTTAACTTCAATGGATGAGCTGCAGAAATCCTAGAAACACATTGTAAGCACCACTTACACTGTTTGTCAGGGATTCCGCAGCTCTTCCACTGAAATTGCATCAGCTTGTAAATCCACTGCTTTACAATTACATTTCAAATCTGTGTAATTTTATATATTACCTCTGTAGAGACATCTTTTATTTGTACCAGCTACTGATACAAAAGTCTGTGGTTTGTGACTAAAGCACCAATAAATTCCCAATTAATGTACTTTTTAAATTATGTTCTTGATCGTATTTGTAGGTGGCATCATATTACTTAATAATATTATTTAAATATTTCTTTGTCACTCATATATAACTTTTATTTAAATTGGGCCAGGTAACACACAGGATGGGTGCAATAGGCCCCATTAAGGTAAGTCCATTTTCTATAGCGGGATGGAGCCAGCAGCGGGGTCGCAACCCGCCATGGTCACCAACAGCACCGGACCCGCTCAGGTGGAGAAAATTCCGGCCCTAGGGTTTCCCACCCTTTCTTCACTGATTATTGGGTGGCACTTGGATGGGCAGGGCCAGGAAATTAGTTTATGTCCATTTTTATACTCCCTTAAAACTATACCACACAACCCTATACCACGGCAGGCCTCTGAGGCAGCCGTAGCTATTCTGCATTTCCATTCCAGGCAGATTCCTCAGTGGAACTGCTCCATGCTCTGCTCCTTGTTTTAACTTCTCTGGACCCTCACTCTACTTGTACTTATCCATTTCCTCCGCATCCTCCATCTTTAAAAGAGCTAGTAGAACCGTTAATAGAATGCCCGTGCTGCCTAAACAGTAAGATGGCTGGATGTTTGGGGTGAAGAAGACAAGTTCCCAAACATATGCAAATGCATGCGCCACTCCAGATTAAACAGAACTATACAGGTATTTCAACGGCCTCTCACGTCAGAAAAAATATAAATTAGTACAACAAAAAAGAAATCACAAGCTCAGCAAACTCAGGGACAAAGGCCAAGTTGGCTATGTCTTTAAAAGGCTTCGGTGCTGCTGTGTCGGGGGATCTTCTCCTTTTTCACTCAAGCAAGGAACCAGTCCAATGTAAGGGAGTGTGGGGTGTGCTTGGGGCCTACCCAACTGGCTATCCCCTCCTCTGTGTTTTTTTAATTCATTCATGAGATGTGGGCATCGCTGACAAGGCCAGCATTTATTGCCCATCCCTACTTGCTCTTGATAAGGTGGTAGTGAGCCACCTTCCTGAAGTCTGTGTGGCGAAGGTACTAACACAGTGCTGTTAAGTAGGGAGTTCCAGGATTTTGACCCAGTGGAATGAAGCAGTGTCGATATATGTCCAAGTCAGGATGGCGTGTGACTTGGAGGGGAGCTTGGAGATGGTAGTGTTCCCATATGCCTGCTGTCCTTGTCCTTCTAGGTGGTAGGCATCGTGGGTTTGAGCGGTGCATTTTATAGATGATACACATTGCAGCCATGGTGCACCACTGGTGGAGGGAGTGAATGTTTAAAGTGGTGGACGGGGTGCCGATCAAGCAGACTGCTTTGTCCTGGTTGGTGTCAAGCTTCTTGAGTACTGTTGGAGCTGCACTCATTAATGCAAGTGGAGAGTATTCCGTCACATTCCTGACTTGTGCCTTGTAGGTGGTGGAAAGGCTTTGGGGAGTCAGGAGGTGAGTCAATCTCTGCAGATTACCCAGCCTCTGATCTGCTCTTGTAGCCATAATATTTATGTGACTGGTCCAGTTAAGTTTCTGGTAAATCTGACCCCCCCCACCCCCCGCCCCCTCCAGAATGTTGATGGTGGGAATTCGATGATGATAATGCCATTGAATGTCAAGGAGTGGTGGTTAGATTCTCTCTTGTTGGACATGGTCATTGCCTGACACCTGTGCACTGCGAATGTTATTTGCCATTTATCAGCCCAAGCCTGAATGTTGGCGAAGTCTTGTTGCATGCAGGGATGGACTGCTCCATTATCTGAGGAATTGCAAATGGAACTGAACACTGTGCAATCATCAATGGCCATCCCCACTTCTGTCCTTATGTTGGAGGGAAGGTCATTGATGAAGCAGCTGAAGATAGTTGAGCCTTGGACACTGCCTTGAGGAACTCCTGCAGCATATGACCTGGGGCTGAGATGATTGACCTCCAACAACCACAACCATCTTCCTTTGTGCCTCCAGCCACTGGAGAGTCTGTCCCTGATTCCCATCGACTTCAATTTTACTAGGGGCTCCTTGATGTCACACTGGGTCAAAGACTGCCTTGATATCACTCTCACCTCACCTCTTGAATCCAGCTCCTTTGTCTATATTTGGACCAAGGTAATGAGATCTGGAGCCAAGAGGTCCTGGCAGAACCCAAACTAAGCTTTGGTAAGCAGGTTATTGGTGCTTAAGTGTTGCTTGATAGCACTGTCAACAACATCTTCCATTACTTTGCCGATGATTGCGAGTAGGCTGATGGGACGGTGATTGGCCAGATTGGATTTGTCCTGCTTATTGTGGACAGGACATACCTGGGCAAATTCCCACTTTGTCAGGTAGCTGCCAGTGTTGTAGCTGCACTGGAACAAGTCTTCAGAACTATAGCCGGGATGTTGTCAGGGCCCATAGACTTTGCTGTATCCAGTGCGCTCAGTCCTTTCTTAATATCACATGGAGTGAATCGAATTGGCTGAAAACTGGCATCTGTGATGGTGGGGACCTCAAGAGATGGCTTGTCCTTGCCTGCACCTCAGTGTTGTTGGATGCGAGTGTGCATTGCTTTCACTAACACCGCTACTTTCTTGGTATACCAGCCTCCACAGATATGCTATATCCCATCTAAGTTAATAAGCAGGAACTCCCAGCATAGGATATCCCCACCACTGCTTCCACATCTCCTGAGGGAAGTTGAATTATAAGGAGTGGGCAGAGGTTTCACATCTTAATCGTTGGAATCGCCCAGAAATGCCAAAGACACGGTTTTTGAAGCAAGTCGGCAAAAACTAGGCCTCTGTCATTTTCTGTGGGCTCTGTCAGTCTGCTGCCAGAGTTGCAGCAGGAGACCGACAGAACCCCTGAGGAACTTCAGCCCCGATGCATTTAAAGTACGTATTGACACACTCCAGTTTGGGCAAAATCTTAAAATAGAGGTGGTGTTGCAAGTTAAAGTTTGAAGTCACTGTGCCAGTGAGCATGCAGTTATGCCTTTTGAAAGTTTCAACAAAATCCAGTAAATATAGCTTCCATCGTGTACAGTACATAGTGAGTGAATGCTGGCATTATTACACAAATTGCATACTTCATAAAGGTCAAACGCGGCAGCCATCTGTCATTCTTATATCATTTCTACAGATGTGTTGCATTATGTAAAGAAAAACTCTGATACAAAAGTACAAGTGGGAAAATATCAGCTCACAATAAATACTGGCAAAGAAGTTCGATTGCTTTTGTCATTTCAGCATCAATCTGACAGCAGGCAGAACTTGACCTGAAACAAAAGCAGACTTGATGCTGCAGGTTTGTAAATCCTCCAACAGCTTAAAGTGGCAGCAGCTTCTTGCAGGCACAGCAGCTAAGTGATGTGTTGTGTTGTGTGTTTTCTCCGCCAGCTTTTGTCAGGATGGATCTGCGTCATGTTCTCTTGGCTCTCAGTAGAGTTGCACCACGCATTAGTGGTTTTGTGAATGAAATCTAGGTTGTGTATTTAACGTAAAACAGTCACATTTAAAATTCAAAGCTGGTACAATACGATGATTTTATTGCAGTGCATACCTTAGCACTTAGGACTCTGCACATGGTGAGTTTCACATCTCAGCTAGAAGAAGTGGAAAACATGCTTCTCTGCCACTCTTTGCTGCAGGCATTTGTAAAAACTTAGATGCAGGCCATATGGTCACCCTCATAATCTTTGTGACTAAGCAAAGGAAAAAGATATAAAATAACCTTCTCTCAAAAAATAAGATAACAGCTAGGATGACAAATAGTTTTTGGAAAAAGTAGATCATCACAGGAACAGAGAAGAAAAGTAAAATTTTGTCAAAGGGAATCTATTTTTCTTAAGGTCTCTGGAAGTCAGAATATCATCTTCTCTTTCATCTTTCCTGCAGTTCTTCAGAGTGCTATACTTGTCAAAAATCCCACACATTTGACACAAGGCTTTCAATCAAACACCATGCTAGTCCTATTTTTTCTAAAATTTCCAACCTTCCGCAGGATCTCCCCGCTTGTGTCTTGCATTCTCTTTCATCCAGGACCCTATCCAGTCCATTAACATCGCTGCAGGCATAGCCAGTGCTGTGCATCTTCATTTTTAACTGACAAGAAGCATGTTTGTTGTCAGGCAAAATGAAGGATCGTTTCCTTTCAATAGCCAAGTTTTAAAATGACAGAACTCCTTAAGCTCATGGCTCAAGGAACGTATGGAGCATCAGCTCTGGGCTTAAACTTGTGACCACATACTTATGACACAAGTGCTTTTGCTTCTGGCCTACTGTCAGCCAAAGTTTTTCAAGTCCTCATCAAATAACAATAATTCACATCCATCATTTTAACCAAGCACTGAGATCTATACCATACGCTTAAACTTTAGTAATAACAAAGAATTGCACTTTAAACGGTTAATTATGCAAGATCCTGTTCTCTGTTGTTGGGTTCTTGCCTGCAACAATCGCATACTGGAAGCTTGCGGGCAGGTTGCCAGCGATTGTCCGAGACGCACTCTGCTGGTGGCAAAGGGCTTCATAAGTTTTACCCTTAAAACTTCTCGATGTATGGTGAATTTTTCCTCTGATCACCATCTCAAGGAAAATTGTAAATATGTTTGTAAACAATGTATTTATGATTTCACTACAAATCTTGAACAGAACATGTGGGAGAAATTAGCTAACCTCTGAAAATGGGTGTGGGGATTGCAGTACGTGATTAACCCTGTGCCTATTCATTGTGTTGCAGGCACCACATTAAATTGGTGCTGCCTGCTGTATTAAATGATTGATGCACCAGCCAGCACTCCCCGTCTGTTCATTGGCTGAACGCATCAGCAGGGGAACCATTATCGCTAGTGGCACGCTATTTAATGACAGCCTGCACCTCTTAAAGGTGAGGTGCATTGTGGCTGCAAGAAGTCATGAGTGTCCAAAAAGTCAATCTGGGCTGTGATACTTTGAGCAATAGCTGAACATGCAAGAGAGCAACCATCAAGGTTTTCAACCAATGCCTTGGAGGTCTTGGTGAAAGAGGTGAAAGGTGAGACATTCTATATTCGCCAGACAGATGCTCAGGAGGCAGTGGGAACAAATAGCAGCAGAGGTCAATGCCAGAAGTGTTGCTCCAAGAACATGGATGCAGTGCAGGAAGAAGTTTAATGATCCGATACATGTTCTCAGGGTGAGTGAATTCATTTTCAAATGGCATATCCTACCAACTGCACCACTAACCTCATCCACAAGCTCAAATCTCTACAGCCCCATCATGCACCTACCAACAATCTCTAACAATCAGTGTTCAACCCAAAAATACCTATGCTTTACCTCACCCTCACACATTCAACATTATTGGAAGCTTTGCAACCACAACTCACAGCTCGCACTCACTGGCAGCTATTCAAGCATGACAGCCACATCACCCAAACATATTGCAGGACACTCATTGACACACTTCCCTCTTTCTTGCAGGATAATGAGGGGCATAACAGCAGGGAGCTGTAAAGAACTGGAGGTGGACAAGCGCGCTTGCATGTTTTAACCCCCATGGAGGAGACAGTGCTGGCCATCATGGGAAGGAGCATCACTGAGTCCATGACCACTGGTGGGGCTGGAGGGATTGATGATGAGGATATCTGCATGTCAAATCCTCCTTCTCTCATCCCACTTCTCCCTCATCCCACAATTTGTTCTGACTCTCAAACTGTAACTGGTGTAGGCACACACATCTTACTTTCTCCTCTCCCCTCAACACAACCCTACCCTTGTCCCTGTTTCCTTTCAGATACCCAAGAACCAGAGCCTTCCCAGTCAGCAGAGGAAGAAGACAATGAAGATGAAGAGAAATTGTCGCTCGATCTTACACGCGCAACCACCAGCTCAGAGACTGAAATTGCGCGTACTTTAGAGGTTAGGATAAGGAGGGATCTGCACATGGTGAGACACTGCCTACAGGTGTTCAGGAGCCAGGGCAGGGGTGAAGGGTAGCACAGACATCAGCTCGCTGGAAGGCGAGGTCGCTCATGAGCTCTGCTGCAAAGGAGTTAGATGAGTACTTTGATGGGCCAGGTTGCAGAAGAAGGCTGATGGATGCACATAGCAAAATGCTTGACACATAGGAAAGCCTGCCAAAAAGGCTGTGCTCAATGTCAAGGAGTCCTTCACTAACTTGGCACAGGGCTTTGCGCAGAGCGTGGAGGCCATCCTTTCCAATATGGAACTTATGGAACCCGCAAAGATGCAGTGCCTGAATGTCGATATCACAGCTTCCATTGCAGCAAAAACAGCTTCCATGAATGTTGCAGTGGAAGCTCAGAGTGTTGTCATCATGGCTCTGGATACCATTGTTCAAAGGGGCTTCCTAGGTGTCACAGCAGTCCATCAACTAGTCCTCCAACAGATCAGTAGGATTGCTGAGGCGCTGCCCGGGAGAGTAGCAGTGGCTCCTTGGAGCATGAACCTACTGTCCTCTCGCAGGATGACATTCCTGCTTCCACCCAGCAACTCTGCCAGTGCCCTTGCTGTTACCTGTCTGGCAGTCAGCTCAGACTGCTGCAGCCCAGGCTGGGATAGTGCTGTCTGAAGCCGGGCCTTCTTATCCCACAGCTGCTCGAGGTCGCCTTCTAAGGCCATCTGCAGTCTCCTTAATTGTGGACAATTGCACCAGCAGCCAGAAGAAACAATCCAGCAACTAACCTGTAAGTAGTTCATGAAATCTTTAAATAGCGCTGGTGGGAGGTCCGTCAATTTGTTTAATACATGTTCAGCTGTGCGAGGTTACAACAAGATGTAGGCTGGAGCATGGTGTTCAAAAATGGTCGCGCTGGCATCAAATCAGCGTTGCACACTGATTGTCGTCATACTCCAAGTTGTAAAAAGTACTTGGATGTGCACTTGAGGTGCCGTAGCCCATAGGGCTACAGGCCAAGAGCTGAAAAGTGGGATTTAGCTGGATAGCTCTTTTGGCCGGCAGAATGGGCTGAATGGTCTCCTTCAGTGCCATAAATTCTATGGGGCCAAAATTGGTGAAAGCTAAGTCCCATCCAAGTACCGGCCAAAGGAGCACTGAGATCCTGACGGTACTTTGGGCAGAAGTTTCATGAAAAAATCTGGGAAAGACCTCCCAGCAGCAAAAATGGGCCTTGCACGCCGATTCTGGGTGGCAGCGGGTGGTAGCTCCCATTCTCGGCAAAATACCGCCAAGGATTGAGTCGGGCTCAGGGAGGGGGAACTGATAAAATAAATTTTTTTTAAAACATTTAAAAAAAACACCAGAAATCCTTCAGGGGATCCCATCCACCTACATCCCTGCAAAAAAAAATAGTGGACTAACCTTTTTTTGCAGGTCTTCATACTTACCATTGAGATCAGACCTGCCGCCATGTGACGATCTTTTCCCCTGCTGCAGCGGAGGACTACCCGGACCAAACTGGCAGCTCGGCGGGCAGGCGGATTCTTCTGGTGTTGCACGTTGGCACACGCCGGCAGATGTCAGCGGAAAGTACCCAGTTGTCATCTCTCCCCGCCGGCAGGAGGACTCCACCAAACTCGCTCGGAGAGAGAGCGCCCAGAAACCAGGGAGACCGTGGCAGCGGATGGTAAGTCCACCAATTGCGGGCTCTATAATTCTACAAAAGATGGGCATGGATTTGGGAGGCCATAACACATTCAAGGACTTTGGAGAGGAAAGGGAGGTTGGAGATGGGGCGGTAGTTTGCAAGGACAGAGGGGTTAAAGGTAGGTTTTTCGAGAGGGCATATGACAGCAGGTTTGAAGGGGAGAGGGACAGCACATGAGGAGAGGCAATCTGTGAACAATATTAGTTATCATGTGGGCCAGGAAGGGAAGTTGAGTTGTCAGTAGTTTAGTGAGAATAGAGTCGAGGGAGCAGTAGGTGGGTCTCATGGACATGATGAGCTCGGGGAGGGCATGTGAAGAAATCTATCTCTAGTTTCTCTCCTACGATGCGAGTTCGGGGCTAGGGCAGGTAGAACCTTAGGGGAAGTTTGGCCGAGTGGGCTAGGGGAAGGGATAGAAGTTGCTAAGGCAGCTGGATGGAAGGTCTCAATCTTAGTGACAAAGAAGTCCACGACCTCTTCACACTTCTTGTTGGAGGTGAGGGTGGAGGAGGCAGGGAGAGGAGTTTAAGAAGACGGTTTGTAGTGGAGAAGAGAAGCCGCGATATCTTTGCATTCCAGGATGACCCTGGAATAATGTACATTTTTTGGCAGAGGAGAGAGCAGGACCCAATAGTGCTTTATGTGATCCAGCCAGACCTGATGATGAATGGCTAAACAAGTTGTACGCATAAACATTCGAGTTTGCATTCCTTGGACATAAGGGAGCAGAGAGTAGGGCCGTACTAGGGGGAGAACCAGTGTGAGAGAAAGTAGTGGTTTTTAATGAGGACTAGGGCATCAAAGGTAGAGGTAAGGGTGTGATTGAGCAGATCGGTAGCTGCAGAAACGTCGTGGTGAATGAAGGGTCAAAGGCTGCACAGTTGGGAATTTGAAAATGACACTGCAAGTGACTCAGGAAAGAGTGTATTCCAGGGGCGGATACAGATGGAAGTGGGGCTGGGAGGGGGAAGGGGTATGTGGGTGGAGAGTTATACAAGGGAGTGATCAGAGATGGCCTTGTCTGTGATTGACACGATAGGAGTAGCTAGGCCAAGTGAGATGGCAAGTTCTTGGCGGTGAGCATGAATATGGACAGGGGAGTTTATATGGAGGGAGGAATTAAGGGAGGATAACAGGGTAGTGAACTCAGAGCATGATGAACTGAGATGGCGGTTGAAATCACTGAGGATAAGATGTCGTTTGGTGCAGAGGCTGCGTGAGGAAAGTAGTGAAGATATCTCAGTGAGAAATTTGGCATGGTATTTGGGTGGATGGTAGAGAACAAGGATTTTAAATGAGAAGTGAGGGAGTTGGAACAATGTGTGATGCTCAAAGAAGGAGAAGGTGCCAGAGATGTAGTGGGACAGAACCAGGAACGATTTGTTGATCAGAGCCACAATGTCAACCCAACAGTGTAGGCAGGGCAAGTGGTGGAAGGTAAAGAAAAAAGAAAATAAAGACTTGTATTTATATAGCGCCTTTCACGACCACCGGACGTCTCAAAGTGCTTTACAGCCAATTAAGTACTTTTGGCATGTATTCACTGTTGTAATGTGGGAGACATGGCAACCATTGCACAAAGCAAACTCCCACAAACAGCAATGTTACCATGAGCAGATAATCTGATTTTGTTATGTTGATTGAGGGATAAATATTGGCTAAGACACCAGGGATAACTTCCCTGCTCTTCTTCGAAGTAGTGCCATGGGATCTTTTATGTCCACTTGAGAGAGCAGATGGGGCCTCGTTTTAATTACACATCCAAAAGGTGGCACCTCTGACAGTGCAGCACTCCCTCAGCACTGCACTGGAGTGTCAGCCTAGATTTTTATGTACTCAAGTTCCTGGAGTGGGACTTGAACCCACAACCTTCTTACTCAGAGGCGAGTGTGCTACCCACTGAGCCACAGCTGACACTCAGGTACACCCAGACAGGGAGGCTTCATTTAGGGGGAAGGTGTATCAGCCCTCAGCCAGGTTTCTGTCAAAGCCATGATGTCGATGCAATCATCCATAATAAGCTTATGGATGGCAAGGGCCTTGTTCACAAGTGAACGGACATTCAGAAGGGAGATGTGGAGAGGGCTAGTGATAGCTGATCCACTGGCAGTGTTTACAGGATCAGCATTGAGAAGGGCGAGTGGGACAGGAAGGCGGTTGTAAAGATTAGACCTCAGTGAGCCCGTTGGACGAGAAGGTCAGTGAGTAAGTAGGATGGGGCAGTTTTGTTGCTGCTCGTAAGGAGGCAGCAACAAGGGCCTCAATGAGCCTTTTGGAGGATGCCAAGAGAGGCACAGAGGAAAGTTTTAGGCTTATCTAAGAGAGTCAAGCCTGGGACAGCAGCAGGAGAGTAGTGCTGAAGGATTAGGGTAGGGATTTGTGAGGACAGAGTACCTGAGAAAGAAGAAAATATAGGAAAATCCATCTATGAGTGGAAGTTTGATGAAGTCTGATTCTAAGGATGAACCGGCTGGGTTCTTTTCTCTTCAAAAAAGGCTGAGGGATGACCTAATAGAGGTCTTTAAAATTCTGAAAGGTTTTGATAGAGTGGATACAGAGAGAATGTTTCCACATGTGGGGGATAACATAACTAGAGACCATTAATATAAGATAGTCATCAAGAAATCAAATAGGGAATTCAGAAGAAACATCTTTACCCCGAGGGTGGTGAGAATGTGGAACTTGCTGCCACAGGGAGTAGTTGAGGCAAATAGTATCGATGCATTTAAGGGAAGGCTAGATAAGGGAGAAGTGAATAGAGGGTTATGTTGATAGGGTTAGATGAGGAAAGATCACAGGAGGCTCGAGTGATTTATATATGCCCGCATGAACTGGTTGGGTTGAATGGTCTGTGTCTGTGCCGTATATCCTATATAATGTAACCCCATATTCTGGGACACCTCCAAGTCGAAAGTCAGACATGAGCCATCTCCAGCCCCAGGAATGTTGGGGCGCATAATTGTTTTTCCATTAAACGATTGGCCATCTTTTTTTGGTATAAACACTTAGTGACAATGTCCTTGATGAAGGTTTGCTATTTTACTTGTGACTACTCTTACCAAAATCAAGTATAGTGGCTGTGCATCTCAAGTAGAGCTGCATCAACTCTGAAGCAAGGACACTGGTGTAGACGTCTATACCTGATTTGCTAATATCCAGTAAACAACCACATCTTTCCACTTCTCTGATGAACTGACCTGACAAAAACATCTCAAACTAATCTATACGAGTATCATGTTGGTACAATAGACTGTGGTTCTCCCATCAACATTTTTTTTCACTGAGGTTATTGTTGTCAGCAGCAATTTAAGTGAAGACTGATACTGAAAGCTGACTGAAATTACATCACTCCCAATTGCAGTTGACTGCTGATCCCATTTTAATGCATAGTAGCTGGACATAAAATAGGCTGCGATCAAATTGTTTCAGAATCGTAATGAGCTCTTTGTTATGTGTCAAATCGTGGTTGCCATTAGGCAATCCCTGATGGTTGGTTGTCAAATTGCAATCCTTTTACACTGGGAAATGTCAAATAATGGCAGTGTATCATCTCCAAGTATAAGCAAAAGCTCCTTAGTTACATTTTTTCACAGTAGTGGTGTTAACCACAGTAAACCTAACAACTTTGATAGGTTTCTTAATCAATTTTACCATCATTCAGGTCATTCATAGTTATTGGCCAGTTTTGAGCCCATGGTGCTCCCTTGTGTTGATTATGCAGGAGAAGAGCAAGTGGAATGGCACTGTGATTTGGCCATCAATATTATGTGCATAAATTTTAAAATCCAGACAGCATCCATGTTAATTTCCTTTCTGTTTCCACCGTTCTAACTCAAGTAACGTTTGCATATGAGCTCACTTTTCATTCTATTGATAGCCTGGTGGAAGAAGATGAGGACACTGTAGAATTGGTGAGGTTGCAATCTGACTCGACTGGTGACCATATCCTGTTTGTTTGCTAAGAATATAACAGCGATAGAATCAGATGTTTGTAAGTTACTAAACGCGGTGCTTTTGTCTGTCTATAAAAGACCTGCAAAAAAAAAGACAACAGTGGGAAATAAAAAGAAAATAAACCCCATACAGCATACGCTGGTGATCTGAAAAAAAGCTCACGAAACATTCTGGAACTACACAGCAGGTCAGACTGTTCCTACAAAGAGAAAAGTCCGATTAATGCTTTGGTTAGAACATAGCGGACACGCGGGAATTCTTGTCTCACGTTTTTTCCTTCTCAGCTCCCAGACATTAGGGACATTAGCAGGAATAATAGTTTCTCCTCATTACTACAAAGCAAAATATTGCGGATGCTGGCAATCTGAAATAAAAACAGAAAATGCTGGAAATACTCAGCAGGTCAGCATCTGTGGAGAGAGAAACAGAGTTAACGTTTCAGGCCTGCTTTTACCAGCGTAAGAGTTTTAAAAAGTAGAAAAATAAAATTTTATCAATAATTTATACATTTAAAAACCAGTGAAATCAGGTAAGTTTATTTTTAGCCCCTTTAAAACACGTAAATTTATTTTTCAAAAAATATTTAATGAAATGCTATTTTCATTCATTTTAAATATGTGATGGTTTTGTTTTATCTATTTGATGTCCAGATGTATTTTGGGAGTATTCCCATTCATACGTATGGGGTTTCCGTACATACCGAATCCCCATAAGCATGAATGGGGATCCCTTTCTGTTATTTGTTTGGCCTTCATGATCTCAGGGGTGCTTGTGAACCACGTGCGCCCCTGGGATACTGGGACTCATCCCGCGAATACCCGGAGAGGCTCAGGGCCGTGAATCTCCGTACCTCCCAGACCACCGGGTAAGCAGGCATTTTATTTGCGGATCAGTGGCATTTTCTGTAGGAAGCCTCCGACCGCAAATTCAGGGCAATCATAAGGACATAAGAAATAGGAGCAGGAGTAGGCCATACGGCCCCTCGAGCCTGCTCCGCCATTCAATAAGATCATGGCTGATCTGATCATGGATTCAGCTCCACTTCCCTCCCCACTCCCCATAACCTCTTATTCCCTTATCGTTTAAGAAACTGTCTATTTCTGTTTTAAATTTATTCAATGTCCCAGCTTCCACAGCTCTCTGAGGCAGCGAATTCCACAGATTAACAACCTCAGAGAAGAAATTTCTCCTCATCTCTGTTTTAAATGGGCGGCCCCTTATTCTAACATAATGCCCTCTAGTTCTAGTCTCCCCCATTAGTGGAAACATCCTCTCTGAATCCACCTTGTCAAGCCCCCTCATAATCTTATATGTTTCGAAAAGATCACCTCTCATTCTTCTGAATTCCAATGAGTAGAGGCCCAACCTACTCAACCTTTCCTTATAAGTTGACCCCCTCATCCCTGGAATCAACCTAGTGAACCTTCTCTGATCTGCCTCCAAAGCAAATATATCCTTTCGTAAATATGGAAACCAAAACTGCACGCAGTATTCCAGGTGTAGCCTCACCAATACTGTATATAGCTGTAGCAAGATTTCCCTGCTTTTATACTCCATCCCCTTTGCAATAAAGGCCAATATATCATTAGCCTTCCTGATCACTTGCTGTACATGCATACTGCACTTTTGTGTTTCATGCACAAGTACCCCCAGGTTCCGTTGTACTGCGGCATTTTGCAATCTTTCTCTATTTAAATAATAACTTGCTCTTTGATTTTTTCTGCCAAAGTGCATAACCTCACACTTTCCAACATTATACTCATCTGCCAAATTTTTGCCCACTTACTTTGCCTGTCTATTTCCTTTTGCAGATTTTTTGTGTCCTCCTCACTCATTGCTTTTCCTTCCATCTTTGTATCGTCAGCAAACTTGGCTATGTTACACTCAGTCCCTTCTTCCAAGTCGTTTATATAAATTGTAAATAGTTGGGATCCCAGCACTGATCCCTGTGGCACCTCACTAGTTACTGGTTGCCGACCAGAGAATGAACCATTTATCTCGATTCTTGTTTTCTGTTATTTAGCCAATCCTCTATACGTGCTAATATATTACCCCCAACCCCGTGAACTTTTAGCTTTGCCGTAACCTTTTATGTGGCACCTTGTCAAATGACTTCTGGATGTCCAAATACACCACATCCACTGGTTCCCCTTTATCCACCTTGTTCGTTACATCTTCAAAGAACTCCAGCAAATTTGTCAAACATGACTTCCCCTTCATGTGACATAGTTCTCGGTATCTTTTCGTAGGGAGTCGGGAAGAGTGAGTTTGAAACAATGTTACCGCAACCCAGAAAATATCTTCCTGTTATCTGTCATATTGTTACCGTTACTTACTCAGGAATATGGAAGCTAATCCCTTCAGTCATGAATTATCTCACTGAGGGGCAGCGTGAAAATGAGGAGCAGGAGGTGACCAAGAATGGAGTTTTAGGGCATGTAGGAAGGGACTGTACAACATCAATCAATAATAATATTTAAAGAGTTAAAAACACAAAAGTTCAATTTACTTAACTTTACCTTTTGCATTATGGATTTGCCAAACAGCAGAAATATCCTTTCCATTAAAATGCTGAAATTAATTCACATTGTATAAAACAAAACTGCACTTAATTCCTTCTTTGTTCTTTATTTCAGTAAGTAGATTTTCCATGAAGGCAACAGAAATAACCCGGTGGTATATTTTCCCCGTTCACTCGTTTTATCGAAACAGTAAATACAAGTAAAAGCAGAACTCCCCATTTTAAACTAAAATCTACTTTTTTATATTCCTGGCTTTATTTAATTTCCAGTTCCTGTGGCTAACCATAACAGCAGTGTTTCATTTTCTCTAGAAAACCAAAGGTCACACAATCATCTCTTCCTCACTTGTGAAAGAAATCTTTACAGAAAAGGAACAAATTGTTCTCTGACAGAATTAAGGTCCATTTTCACAGACCAGCTTCCATGTTAAAAATAGATCCAAATCATTTAAGAAATTCGGAGAAACTAACAGATAAAAATGCTCTATTATTCTGCCTGCAAGGGAGGTGATAGGCCTCAGCACTATTCATTAGAGTAGCAAACCTCAGACCGATTACTCTGACAGAGGTTCACCAATCTGTGTGCACAATGGTTTTTTTCTTCCAATTTTCTCCCCTTTCCTGAAGGGATTGCTGAGGCAATGCCAGCCACTAGCACCTTACCCAAATAGCTACTTTTAATGTTTGAGCATGGGCAGCAAGGGCTGGCAGGCTATTCAACTGTAAGGGCTTCATATCCAAACCTGATATTGTCCTTATACAATGTTTAAACACATGGGGCCCAAAATTCACCATCCCTGAAAGAGTTTTGGCGGTCGATCGAAAAAAATCGATCGGCTGCCGTGGTCGTGAATTTTTCCCTCCCCGAGCCATATTCAGCTCGGGGAGGATTTGAGCGGTGTTCACTTCTGCCGGAAATGGCGCGGTGAAGCCGCTGTAAAGGAAGGTTTGCAACGGAGAGGGAATCAGCGCGCGGGCCGCTGAAAGGGGACTACCACAGCAAAATTCATCGCAGAAAAGGTAAGACTTTTCCCAGCAGTGCCCCCGCGAGGTTTTTGATGCATTGCTCGAACGTGACACCGCTGGGGCCCTTTGGTAGGTAAAAAGTTTTATTACTCATTCGTGTTTATATTTCATTTACCAGCATCTGCAGTATTTATCTTTTGATATAGTTTTATTAATTATTAATGTTTTTATTTCATTTTCCATGGTCCGCAGTATTTATCTTTTCATATAGTTTTATAAATTGTTTTGGCTCCATTAAACCTGCTGAGTGCTGCTCAGAGGTTTGCACATACCCCTGTACTTTGTACAACTTTCAGGTCTGACTTTTTAGTGGGCTCCCTGAGGATGGGAGGAGTGTTGGGAGGACGACACCTGGTACACCTGCTCAGAAGCAGGGCGGCACGCAGGAGAAGGCGTCACCATCAGTACCATGCAGACAGGCAGCGGGCAAGGGAGGCAGCAGCCATGGTTCATTCATTCTGCGCCAGACCAGTGCGCCCGCCATCTTCACTGGTCCGAATCAGGATTGTGGTTGGCTGCTTGGGGACAAGGGATATCCCCTGTCCACTTTGCTGCTCACTTCTCTGCAGAACCCCAGGACAGTGCCAGAGCATGCCTACAATGACACTCATTGTACCACCAGGTGCATCATCGAGCAGTACACAGGCATCCTTAAACAGAGATTCAGGTGCCTGGACCGCTCTAGTGGCACCTTGCAGTACTCTCCTCAACGGGTCTCCATAATCGTTGTGGTCTGCTGCATGCTGCACAACCTGGCAATCATGAGGGGACAGCCGCTGAAGGTCGAGCCAGCAGTATCACCTGAGGAGGAGGAGGATCAGGAAGAGAAGGAGGATCCACATCGCCCCAGAGCTAGGAGGCGTCAACCCATCGCCACCCTGGAAGGGCTGGGTGCAGACTGGCCAGCACCCTCCTGGGTGGGTGCGTCCTCACATATATGGAGGAGCCTGACACCTCCCCTGCAATCTCCCTCCATGCATTATGTACTTCCTGTCTGGCAGGACACCCCACGTCAGGAAACAGTATTCTTCTTCTGTCCTCCACACTGCCCATCAGTGTCTCCAGCTCCATATCAGTGAACTTGTTGGCTCTCCTTGCACCTCTTACACCAGCCATCCTTCCAACCTCCTTCCCCCCTCAGGGCCTGGCTGCAAACCCTGCCCTTTAGAAAGACCAGAGAGCAGCTGGCTCAATAGAAACCCTTACCTGCATGCGGAATTTCTCAGTGGCGATAACACTCAATGTAAGACAGCCACACCGCTGACAAATCCACTTTGAAAGGTTTATTAGCGCTGGAACCCATTTGTTCACTTTTGAAGCTGAATATGGGGTGGTGCAGCCACGAAAAAATGTTGGTGCTAATGGCCACAAAAATGTGGGGAGAGCACTAGCTTTCCAGCGGTATGGAATTTCAGGCCCACTCTTTACAGTAGCAGTAACTGGATACCAAACAACTGCAGGAATGTCAGGCTGATTTTTAAAAAGCTCGAGATCCTTTTCTATGTTAAGGCATTATACAACTGTAAGTTTTAGTTACTGGTGTAAAATGTGCTGAGGCAGTCTGTTACTGGAGACTTTTAGTTTAACCTTTTATCCCAAAGGCGTTGGAGGCCATTGTAGCACTCATAGTGCGGCCTCAGCTGAGATTAGAGAAATCAGCACAACTCAGAACTCAGACCTGTGACCTGCTGGTCTATATCACCTAGTGTTACGTGCTGGATTTTTGGCATCCGCGATTGTTAACGTAAGATTTTTGTGTGTACGTTTGCGCCAAAATAAA
Source organism: Pristiophorus japonicus (assembly GCF_044704955.1). NCBI lineage: Eukaryota > Metazoa > Chordata > Chondrichthyes > Pristiophoridae > Pristiophorus > Pristiophorus japonicus. The sequence goes on from NC_091988.1 coordinate 141,226,949, forward strand.
TCGTGACTTTCGCCAAAGAAATATTTGAATTTTGCACCGCCCTCTCCAAAGTTAGTCTGGGGGCAAATCTTCAAGTCTGCGCTAAAAGTTTTCTGGGCAGGCGAGAAAAGCTAAAGTTGCCAGGGCATCCAGAGACGCTGAAGCCCGCTCCCCCGAAAGGTTGGTACCCCAGCACTGCCGAAAGGGCCTCAAAGGACCTCCCACCCCCTCCCCCGGCTGGACCCGTAGCCACCACTCCCCCCTCGGCTGGATCTGCTGCAATCCCAGGCCAAAAGGACTGTCCCCACCAGTTGGATCCGTTGCAATCCTCAGCCGAATGGCCCTCCTGCTCCCGAACCTCAACTCGCAGGAGGAGAGGGACTGAGCAGGGGGCCATTCAGCCCGGGAATACAGCGGGTCCAGCTGGTGGGGAGCAGTCCTTCCGTTGCAATCCCCAGCCGTATGGCCCTCACGCTCCCGAACCACAAAACGGCGCACAATTGTGGCAAAAATAGGCTATGACGGAGTGTCTCACAGGACTTATTAAGGGCCGGATTTTCGGCTTTTGTTTTTTTTTGGCAAAAACGGTAGCGATACGTGAATACCTTTTTCGCTGCACTACCGTTTTTAGGCCAAACTTTCGGCCTTTATGTCTCGGTAAGGGAGGTGTTGCACAAGCATTCACGGCGTAAAACGCGAGTTTCGGCAACTTTAGTCCGGGGCTGGGAGCACTGCGAGAGAGGCATTGGGTGAGGATGCAGGAACAGAGAGACTTGGGGGAGCATGTACACAAATCTTTGACGGTGGGAAGGTGGCAGAATAATTTGAGGGGCTGTTAAAAAAGCATATGGAATCCTTGGCTTTATTGATAGAGGAATAGAGTACAAAAGCAGGGCCATTATGCTTAACCTTTACAAACACTGGTTAAACCCCAGCTGGAATATTATGTTCAATTCTCGGCACCACACTTTGTGAAGGATGTCAAGGCCTTAGTAACGATGCAGAAGAGATTCACCGCAATGGTACCAGGGATGAGGGACTTGTGTTATGTGGAGAGATTGGAGAAGCTGGGGTTGTTCTCCTTAGAGCAGGAAGGTTAAGAGGACATTTGATCGAGGTGTTCAAAATCATGAAAGGTTTTGATAGAGTAAATAAGGAGAAACTGTTTCACGTGGCAGAAGGATTGGTAATCATCAGAGGACACAGATTTAAGGTAATCGGCAAAAGAACCAGAGGCGATATGAAGAAATATTTCTTTACACCGCGAGTTGTAATAAATCTGAATGCACTGCCTGAAAGGTGAAAATAGATTCAATAGTAACATTCAGCAGAGAATTGGATAATACTTAAAGGGAAAACATTTACATGGCTATGAGGAAAGAGTAGGCTAGTGGGATTAATTGGATAGCTCTTGCTGGCTTGCTGGGCCGATAAACTGCATTATAAGAAAATAGCATTTATTAAATATCTCTAATAAATCTATTTAAACATAAAAACTATTACTAAAAATTAGATTGATCTAGATAAGTATCTGTGATGTCTCTCCACCATGGCATCAATTTTCATCCCCCATGCTGGATGGGAATAGGGTAGCGGTATAATCAAAATAAAAGTGCAGTGATTACCACCCCGTTCCGGCCAGCATCCAGGTCCCCCCATTTTGGTGGGGGCCTTTAAATAATTGGCTCAGGGGCCTGTAGGAAACTGGCGGGAACCTTATTGGTCCATGCAAATCAGGGTCCTATGATATCAATATGAACCCGATGCAATTTTCAAGTACCAATGGATGGACCATGTGTGCTGCACGGACTCTACCCATTAGTACTTGGTGCTGAGTGGCCTAACCAGCTATACTAAACGGGACCAATAATGGGCACTCAAGAACAGTTTAATGCTCCTCCTGACCCCTGCAAAATTATTGCCCCCCCACCTCAATGTACGACTTTCCATGGCTCTCTCCTGCAATTATTTCCCCCCTCCTCCAACTTACCTGGCCCCATTGAGCTCTACAGGAGTAGGCACAAGATTTCCAACCACATCCTACCGAGGAGTTGTTACGTTTAGAATACCTCCACAGGACTGTATACTTAAAAGCTCAACTGTGTGACCTTGGTCTCCTTATTGTAACTCCAGAGTGAGGAGGCTGCATTGTAGACTGCCTTTTATACCTGCTTGCCCAGGGTGTGCAGGTGACCCTTGGGTATTCCACAGGTGTGCCCCCTGGTGGCAAGTCTTACACATTGGTAGTGTTTACATACATAACATCATTTCCCCCCCCCCCCCCCAAAAGTCTTATGTACAAGTTATTTACAAGTTGAAGCGATCCAGGGCTCTGCGTTCCCGGGTTGATCACCTGAATTGAAGTCCTGGCATGGGTGAGTCGGTCGGATCATTGCTGCGCTGCGGTGTGGCTGGTCTGGTCGGACTGTCAGGCATGGTAGGTTCATCCTTGTGGTTGACAGCAAGGTCGATTGCTGGTTGGGTGTGTGTGGGTGGATCAATGATGGAAATGTCCTCGTCAAACTGTTCTTGGTTGTCAGGGAACCGCAGTTTGGTCTGATCCAAGAGCTTTCTGCTCGTTTGTCCATTGAAAAGTTTGACAACAAACTCTCTATTCCTCTCCATGGCTAACACAGTGCCAGCACTCATTTGGGACCATGACCATAATTAAGAACAAACACAGGGTCATTAACTTCAATGTCGCGTGATACAGCTGTGCGATCGTGGTAGATGTTATGCCAGTGACGCCGGGTTTCTACATGATCATTGAGATCCTGGTGGACTAAGGACAGCCTGGTTTTGAGTGCTCTCTTCATTAGCAATTCTGCAGGGGGAACTCCGGTAAGCAAGTGGGGTCACGTGCGATAGCTGAGCAGAATCCGAGATAGCCGGGTCTGCAGGGAACCATCTGTCACACATTTCAAGCTCTGCTTGATGGTTTGGACTGCCCGTTCCACTTGACCATTGGATGCAGGCTTAAACGGCGCAGACCTGACATGCTTGATGCCATTGCGGGTCATGAATTAATTGAATTCTGAGCTGGTGAAACATGGTCCATTGTCACTAACAAGGACGTCGGGCAAACCATGGGTGGCGAACATGGCCCAGAGGCTTTCAATGGTGGCACTGGATGTACAGGACGACATTATTGTACATTCAATCCATTTAGAGTAAGAGTCCACTGCTACTAGGAACATCTTTCCTCGAAAGGGACCAGCAAAATCTACGTGGACCCTTGACCATGGTTTGTAGGGCCATGACCACAGACTCAGTGGGGCCTCCCTTGGTGCATTGCTCAACTGTGAGCAAATGTTGCATTGGTGTACGCATGACTCCAATTCCGAGTCAAGGCCGGGCCACCAAACGTGTAACCTAGCGATAGCCTTCATCATGACAATGCCTGGGTGGGGACTGTGAAGTTCACGTATAAATGTTTCCCTGCCTTTTTTGGGCAAAATTACATGATTCCCCCATTGGAGGCAGTCGGAATGAATGAACATTTCATCCTTGCGTCGGTGGAACGGCTTAATTTCGTCTTGAATTTCTCCTGGGACTGCCGACCAGCTCCCATTGAGGACACAGCTTTTTACAAATGATAGCACCGGGTCCTGGCTAGTCCAGGTCCTGATCTGATGAGCCGCGATGGGTGACCCCTTGCTCTCAAAAGCATCCATTACAAGGAGCAAGTCTGCGGGTTGCACCATTTCCACTCCGGTGGAGCGCCATTTCTCAAGCGGCGTGTTATATAGAGCGAGTGGATAAAGCCAAAGTTATTATTCTATTCTATCCAACTCAGCAACTGAATGAAAAGCAGAAATGACTTGATTGGATCAATTCCACAATTTTTCAAATACTAGAAGATATAAAATATATATCATACTTTTTGAGCGGCCCACTGCGATATGAGTACTAAAATTACATTAATAAATAAGTTGCACAGGCCTTTTAAGATATTGAAATTACTAAAACCTTCTGCTGGAAGTTACTGTCAAAAAAATCCTCCTTTATATTAAACTCTCCATCTTCATATCTGTGGGAATAGCAACCATGGTTTATTGTCTGTGGTTTATACACATCATAATTCAATAGCTAAATGACTTCACGTCGAGCATTTGCTGTCACGAGTAACTGTCAGTCTCTAACAATGTTACTGACACTGGTGAGTAGGTTTTGGGAAAGAAGGCAACGTGAACTGGTGTGTTTACATTGCTGTGATGGGGTAACAATGGTGATAATTTTGCAAACTCAAAATTTTTGAATGTAAAACCTACAGAGGGAATAGGAAACTGGCAACTCCACCAAGTGAGACTAGGCACTTTACATTGCCGCCACTTCAGTTATCTCCCTGCACAGTGGCAGTAGACTTTCCCTGGACCCGGCCCAAGAGGGTGCAGTCACATCAGGATCTCTTTCTTTTTGTTGTTGTTGTATTCATCAACACGATTTTGAAAATTGTAGATGAGCAGAGATCTTGGTGTCCATATACACAAATCATTAAAGGTGACACGGCAAGTTGATAAGGTGGTTAAAAGGGCATATGGGTTACTTAAGTTTATAAACAGAGGAATAGAATATAACAGCAAAGAGATCATACTAGATCACTGATTAGGCTTCAGCTGGAGTATTTAAAAAAATAATTCCTGGGATGTGGGCTTTGTCCTGGATGGACTGCTTCATTTTCTGAGGAATTGTGAATGGAACTGAACATTGTGCAGTCATCAGCGAAGATCCTCACTTCTGACTTTATGATGGAGGGAAGGTCATTAATGAAGCAGCTGAAGATAGTTGGGCGTAGACCACTGCACTGAGGAACTCCTGCGATGTCCTGGGGCTGAGATTATTGACAACGACAAACATCTTCCTTTGTTCTAGATATGATTCCAGCCATTGGAGAGATTTCCCTCTGATTCCCATTGACTTCAGTTTTACTAGGGCTCCTTGATGCCACTCTCGGTCAAATGCTGCCTTGATGTCAAGGGCAGTCACTCTCACCTCACCTCTGGAATTCAGCTCTTTTGTCCATGTTTGGACCAAGGCTGTAATGAAATCTGGAGCTGAGTGGTCCGGGCAGAACCTAACCTGAGTATCGGTGAGCAGGTTATTGGTAAGTGCCGCTTGATAGCACTGTCGACGACACCTTCCATCATTTGCTGATCATTGAGAGTAGGCTGATAGAGCGGTAATTGGCCGGATTGGATTTGTCCTGCATTTTGTGAACAGGACATACGTGGGCAGTTTTCCACATTGTTGGATAGATGCCAGTGTTGTAGCAGTGCTGGAACAGCTTGGCTAGAGGCGCGACTGGTTCTGGAGCACAAGTCTTCAACACGATAGCCAGGATACTGTTGGGGCCGGGAGCCTTTGCTGTATCCAGTGCACTCAGCCGTTTCTTGATATCACGTGGAGTGAATCGAATTGGTTGAAGACTGGCTTCTGTGATGGTGGGGACCTCAGGAGGAGGCCAATATGGATCATCCAGTCAAAACTTCTGGCTGAAGATGGTTACAAATGCGTCAGCCTTGTCTTTTGCACTTGTGTGCTGGGCTCCGTCATCAGTGAGGATGGGAATATTCATGGAGCCTCCCCATCCTGTTAGTTGTTTAATTGTTCACCACCATTCACGACTGGATGTGGCAGGACTGCAGAGCTTTGATTTTATCCGTTAATTGTGGGATCACTTCGCTCTTTCTATAGCATGCTGCCTCTGCTGTTTAGCATGCATGTAATCCTGTGTTGCAGCTTCCCCAGGTTGGCACCTCATTTTTAGGTACGCCTGGTGCTGCTCCTGGCATGCTCTTCTGTACTCCTCATTGAACCAGAGTTGGTCCCTGGCTTGATGGTAATGGTAGAGTGAGGGATATGCCGGGCCACGAGGTTACAGATTTTGGTGGAGTACAATTCTGCTGCTGCTGATGGCCCACAGCACCTCATGGATGCCCAGTTTTGAGCTGCTAGATCTGGTCTGAATCTTTCTAATTTTGCATTTATTGTGGACAATTTTGTGCACCACACTTCAGGAAAGATGTAAAGGCCTTAGAATGGGTCCAGAGGAGGTTTACCAGGATGTAACCGGGAATGTGGGACTTCAGTTATGAGGAGAAGTTAGAAAAGTTAGGACTGTTCTCCTTGGAACAGGGATGGTTAAGAGGTAACCTAATAGAGGTTTTCAAGACGATGAGAGGTTTTAATGGAGTACATAGAGAAAAACTATTCCCTCTGGCGAGTGGGTCAATAACCAGAGGTCATAGATTCAAAATCATTGGCAAAAATTCTAAAGGGTAGATGAGGAGAATTTTTCTCACTCAGACTTGTCAGGATCTGGAACGTTCTACCTGAAAAGATGGTGGAAGCTGATTCCATAAATAATTTACAGAGAGAGTTGACAGGTTCTTAAAGATGAGGAACTTGCAGGGTTACGGACAAAAAGTGAGGATGTGGAACTAAGCACGACTTTTTTCTTTATTCATTTACAGGATGTAGACGTTGCTGGCAAAGCCAGCATTTATTGCCCATTCCTAATTGCTCTTAACTCAGTGGTTTGCTAGGCCATTTCAGAAGGCAGTTATGAGTCAACCACATTACTGTGGGTCTGGAGCACATATAGGCCAGACCAGGTAAGGCAGATTTCCTTCCCTGAAGGACATTAGTAAATAAGATGGGTTTTTATGACAATCCAGTAGTTATATGGATTACAGATACTAGCTTTTTATTCCAGATTTATTTGTTAACTGAATTTAAATTCTCCAGCTGCTGTGATAACTGTTAATCACTGCCAATCAGCCTCACTGGTACTGAAAGTTAGCTATTAAAAGTGTGGCATCACATTCCTTTAGGTATTCATTTTGTTGGAGATTTTGAACATTTCAAATTTCAAATATAAATGTTTTAATTTACTTAACCTTTCAGTCTGTTTTTTCCTCTCTCGTAATCCAGCCTTACTTTCCCTTTCTTTATTTCTCTTTCTGTACCAGATTTGACATTGAATTCACCCCCTCTAATTTACACTTCCTTCTCTGTCATTCTTGTGTTTATTTCTCAATCGGCAATCTGATTGGTTAAGGAGATACCCTGTTGCTTTCCCTGCTGGCTCGCTGACCTACATTGGCTTCCGGTTAAGCAACACCTCGATTTCAAAATTCTCGTCCTTATTTTCAAATCCCTCCATGGCCTCACCCCTCCCTAAGTCTGTAATCTCCTCCAGCCCCACAACAGCTCCCCCCCCACCCCCCACCCCAGATGTCTGTTCTCCTCTAATTCTGCCCTCCTGAGCATCCCTGATTGTAATCACTCAACCATTGGTGGCCGTGCCTTCTGTTGCCTCGGCCCCAAGCTCTGGAACTCCCTGACTAACCCTCACCATCTCTCTAACTCTCTTTCCTCCTTCAAGATACTCCTTAAAACCTACCTCTTTGACCAAGCTTTTGGTCACCTGCGCTAATTTCTACTTGGTGTCAAATTTTTTATCGCATAATACTCCTGTGAAGCGCCTTGGGACATTTCATTATGTTAAAGGCACTATATAAATACAAGTTTGTGTTGTTGTTGTTCACTCGGCTCCCGCATGCCTAGTTTCCTTCGCTGCACCATTATCAGCTCACACTTTCAAGAACTTGCCACACAAAAAATTGAAAAACATAAAAGTATAAGGGCAAGTCTAATTAACGGCAGATGCCATTAGATGACTGCCACAGCAAAGTCTGGGCCGTTACTTTCTATTAAAAACTACCATTGGAGTAGAGTGTATTCTGTCAAGCCATTGCTCCCATCTATTCAATATGAAAGGAAATGGTCAACGTGTTTGAGATGCAATGTACAAATTGACTTCATTCGTAGTGGAAATCCAACCCCCCGTGCCAGCACAAAGTTCAGGACAAACTGATTTAAAATATGCTATTAATATTAAGAGTTGCAAAATTTGTATTTTGAGCTACCAAATAGGGTTGGAAAAGAGCACGTGGAGCATTGGGGGCGGGAGGATGGATTTTCGACTCTGGAAAGCCTGAAGCATTTTCGGGTTTGGACCTTATTTGAATGTAGCCAGTGAGTTGCAGGAACCAAATGGGTGCTCTATTGTAGCTCGCTGGTTGTGGGAGGGCGGGAAATTATCCGCTTCACACATGCAACCGGTTGGCATGTTGGACACCGAGCATTTTTGTGGAGCCAGGGAGAGCACTTCTGTTCCTCCTGGACTCACAAAAATTTCAACCCAAAAATTTCTGGTACATTTGTGGAGCATGTTTGTATCTGAAAATTGCAAATGGGATCCTACAACCAGCATAGGATCCTGATTTATATGACAGCAGCCTCCTGCCTGAATCGGACAGGATGCTTCTTGTCCATTGAAAATTGCATCATGCGTACATTGAGCACCCATGGGATGGCCGGGGTGCCAGCTGCCAATTTATCAACCAGGAAACAGGCAGCCGTCAGTTGTAAACCTGTGTGTGCTGAAAACAGAATTCAAAGCTACCATGCAAAAGAGATATTTCTTTGTTCACCACAGAACCAGTTGAATATTTAGCTTGTTGAATTCCACATCCCACCAGCAGAGGCCACTGTTGCAATAGCGACAGGATTGGATGCAAAAAGAAAACAAATCCAACATAATCTACTAAAATATTTATGTTACAGATGTCATTATTAAACAAGAAATGATATAAAGAAAGAATTTTGATTAGCGACTTTCATTGAAATGGCAATCTGAAATGACGTTGCATACCAATTTGTGAATTGAGTGCAGCATTATGTGTCACTTGAAATTGAAGCACAAAACGTAAGCCATCAGGAATTCTTCTCTTGCAAAAGCCGCCCACGGTGTGGGAACAGGTTGTCCCAACTCGGGAGACAGAAAATTGACACAGATTGCATTGCTTCGCTGCACAAATACTTCTTGTTTCCTCAACTTGGAACAGCATTAGCATAGAAAGTTAGAAGGGGTCACAAGCTAATTACCCAGCCTTCCTGCTGAAGTCATTACCATACAGATGAAAGCTTTCAAGAGAAAAGAAAGGCTGAAGGTTCAAGAACATAAAGGATTTTGGAATAAATCACAGACATAATTTTGAAGAAAAAAAATCTATTATTGGTTAGGGTTGAGCAAATAACTATCTCTGTCACCAAAGCTGAAAGTTTTAGATTAGATTTAAACTACAACTGAGACATTATTATAATTTTAACCTAACCCACCTAGCGGAGAGTGACAGGATTGGAGCAAGTGGCCATTTTACATCCCGCCCGATTTTAAGTTCCATTACCTTTGCACTGACACTTCAGTTATACTGTAAATGCAGCCCGAGTCTCGAGTCAGAGCCTGACCTGACTCTGCAACATAGCGGAGTGAAACTCCTTGCAGGAGCTAGTCTCGCACTCCTCTACTTTTGTGGGTAATTTTAACTTATCCTATCCGAAGCCTGTCCAGCGGGAAACAGACAGGATTGGATTGGCCGCCCATCTAACTCTCTGCCCAATTTTGCTTTCCATATAAAACAGCTGTCTGACCCAATCCTGTCAGTTTTCCGTTGGGTTGGGTTAAAATTAATCCCGCCCAGAGTCAGTTCAGACCTTTACATCCAAGTAACCTACACAAGTTTAACATTGGTGCAAAGTCAAAATCACTTTGAACCAACATTTGTAGTGTAAATTACACAGACATTACAACATAGCAACTGGCCGTTCAGCCCAACCAGTCAGGTTGGTGTTTATCGTCTATACCAACAGTAGCCCTAATCCCATGTGCCCTTCCCATTCCCATATACCTTGTTCCCTTTTCTTTTAACTACCTGTCTACACTATTGTTCAATGCTTCAATCACTAACTCTGGTCATGTATTCCACTGCTTCACAATCCTCTGTGTAAAAAATGTTCTTGCTCACTGTCCTAACTGTTTTACATTTATTTCTATGTCCCCTCAATCACCAACAGTCTACTTCTATCTGTTCTGTCCCATCGTTAACAATTTTAAACAATTGTCAAAGTCGCCAAATCTTCTCTGTTCTAACAAAAACAGACCCAATTTTACAAGTTTTTTTTTTGTATTTGTATTTCCTCACACCAAGCAGAATTTGTGACTGTGCTGCACCCTCTCTATTGCCTCAACGTCCTTCCTGTAGTGTGGAGCCTAGAACCGCACACAATATTCAACTGTGGTCTTACTAAAGTTTTATCTAGATTCACCATTACATCTCAACTTTTTTTATGGCTTTATCCATTTCAGGTGTTACTTTTAATAACTTATGATCCAGACTTTAAATCCCTCTGCTCTTCCACATCACCCAGCTTTCCTCCATTATTACTTTTCAAAACTACCTCACGTTTTCTGACATTGAATTCCATTTACCACTTTTTTCTTCATTCCACCATCAATATCCCCTTGCAGCTCCCTTTGACCCTTAGATTTTTAAAATTATATCTTATAACTGCAGATTCAGACACCATTCCTTCTAGCCCTAGTGAACAGAATCAGTACCAGAACCAGAACAGGACTTGTGAGGTATCGCTATTCATCTCCAACCACTCTGAGAAACTGTTCTTAACTTCTCTCTTTCCTCCCTTCCAACTAATTTTAATCCAAGTTAACCCTTTCCCCTAAGACCATGCCTGTTAATCTTCTTCAATAGTCTTATGTGTAGATGATTGGATTCCAGTTATGAAAGCCAATCTTGAAATGGAAGTAGAGACAGTGGAAAGACATTGAAGTGTATAGATGAACAGGGAGACCTAGGGGTTCACATACATAATTCCTGGCAAGTGTGAGTGCAGGTAGATAAAGCCATAAACAGTCCAATAGATTCTTGGGTTTTATAAATAGGGGGCTATAGTATAAGAGTAATGTTGAATTTATACAATATATTGGTTAGGCCACAGTTAGAGTGCTGTGTCAGTTTTGGGTAAGGAACCATGGAGTGTGAACAGGGGTACTAATGGAATTTAAACCAGATAAAGTTATACCGCTTCACAGAACAGAGTGCAAAACACAAGTTCCCCAACTGTTTGTCCAATTAGAACTGATTTATGCTTGCCTGGAACAGAGTCCCATCAATGAGCCAGGCAGGTTGACATTTATCAGCAATGAAATGGAATACTGCAGACCTGCTGGGCTGAGAAAGTAGAATCAAGTCTGCCACAGGCTTGATTCCAATTTCTGCTTGTCAAGTGTGTCATAGTGGAAGCAACTGAGCCTCAAACTTCCTGCCTCCTCTTAAAAGACAGTCATTAGTTGCTTATTAGACAACTGACAGGCAATGGGTTTGAGCCCTTGTTAGGAAGACAGTAAGTACCAGGACCTCCCCCAAGCACCACAACTCAAACAGAAATCTGTGAGTGTATTCGAACCATCCTTATGGCATGATCACATACCTTAGGCCATTAAATGCTGCGACGACCAATTGGAGGAGGTAAGCTTCAATTGCAACTTAATACCTCTCTGCAACTCTATCTTGGTAGCCTAGCCACTAAATCATGGGTGTATGAGATAATGTTCTCACATTGTGCCTACAGTTAATGCTCTACAGTCTCAGAGTTTTCTCATCAGGTACAGGACAGACAACGATAATGAACGGATCTACACAGCATAACTTGCAAATTACCAGCCACCTTGATGTTTTAAACATTTAAGTCAAATCTTACGTTTGTTAGGCTTACTCCTCGACAACTACTTAAATCCATATCGGAATATGAAAATAAGGGAAGAAAGAGAAAACCCAAAAGTCAGGGATCTTATAGCTTCCCTTTTCCCCTCACTTTATATTTTAGGGTCAGGAACTACAAAACATTTTATGGCCCAAAGAGCCATCATACTCTAATTAGATGATGCATGAGAATATCCTTGTCACCATTGGTTGCTTGGTCCTGATACAATGGAGTATTTTGATTTTATTTTGGGCCCCCTCTCAGAAAAGGTTCAATATTCAAATCTATATTGTGTAAGCTTCATAAGAAACTTTTTGGCTAAGGTTTTCAAGAAATGGAGTGAGGCACTTTTCCATATGGATTATTCTCTAGTTTATTTGATAGCTATTTACAATCTGCCAGGCGGGAGAGAGGGATCAGTCTTTAATTACTAAATATGCATTCCACTAAAAAGTGGAGTCTATACCAAAGAGGATTACAGGGAAACATATTAGAGGGTTTGTTTCATAAAATGTGCTGCACAGCCCAGTTCTATTTTCTAGCAGGATTGGAGGAAAATTACTACCTGGTGAGTACTATTCAAATGCAGTCCAGGCTTTTCTCTTGCATTAAGTTTAATAACTTTTCAAATATCCAACAGTAGAGAAACCTGGATCTACCAAACAATGAAAAGGAAAATTTGGAAATTGGAAATAAAATGCTGGAAATACACAGCAAGTCAGTTATTTTCAATTACAGTAGTATCTGCACAGAGTAAAGACAGGTTATGATTTATTGGATGTGCATCCTTTATCAGAGCACAGAATAAACAGGTTGTGCACATCTGGCTGAAACAATGCTGAAGACATTATTATCTGCTGTTATTCACACACCAAAATAATAATTACTTTAACAAAGAAAGGAGTCAGTCTTGTCATGAAAGATCTGATGGACCAACCAACTGATGCCAATTAAACAGTTTACTGTTAGAACAACCAAAGTTAGATCAGTTTTACTATGCATAAATATATATTAAAGTGTATTAAAATGTAATTGTAAAAATTACACATGTATACCACAGCAATATATCACGAGGTTGGATTTCTTGATTTGAAATATTATATAAAAAATTAATACAGCAATCCAATATATTCTCCAAAGCATTAAAATTGCATTGGCTTGACTTGGTTTATTCTAACCACTTGAGCTGATCAGCCATGTAGGAAGTGTTGCTACTGTTGTACAACATGTCCATAGAATATTAAACTCTTGTGTTTCCTTTTACAAGAAGGAAGTTTGAAATCCAACAGATTGATTATACTGAAAATGACTCCTTCATTCATACATTCTTTGAACACAATGGAATTTCTGTTGAAACTATTGCTTTCTCTTACTTTCAATTACGGTGCATTTTATTTTAGTAAATTAATTTTGGACTTATCATTGAAGGGAAAACAAATAATGGAATCCAGAGCTGGGAACAGGCTTATCTGCAGCAAGCACAAGCCCCAAGAAAAGCTACCTGCACAAGAGATACTAGGTCAAGACTATAGGTTTCGCTAAATACTAATTTATGTGCCATGGTTCATAGGATTTACAATGTCAATATATAGCTGAGCACATTGGGTGAGACTAGACATGCAATTTACCCAAGCAAGTTCCAGTGCATGATGCTCAGAAGAGATGCTGTATGTAGAAAAGGAGATGGGAGAATTTAATCTCGAGTTTGCTGGCAAGTTACACAGACAGGTATTCAAATCAATGTTGCTGTAAAACCTACTCTAATTCCAATATTTCAGTTTTAATGAAGAGTTTCCATCTGAAATCTTAATCTTATCTACTTTCCGATGCTTACGAATCTGCTGTGTGCTCCCAGCATTTTCAGATTTTATTCCTGAGTCAGAATGCATTCATCAACTTAAAATATTCTGATTGCCATATGGTTATGGTATTATATCCCATTTATAGATCAGAAATTTCAGAATAGAAGGGTGCCATTCGACCATGCAAGTGCTAGCTCCACATCAGAGTTTCTACTCTAATCCCATTTCCCTGTTTCTTCCCCATATCCTCGAATATTGTTGCTCTTCATGCATTTATCTAATTCCCCCTGAAATGCTGTGATAACTTTGCTTCAACAGCCATTTCAGTAATGCGTTCTGTATTTAATAATTCCTTGCATGAAAATAATTCTTCGAACTCTCCCTGACAATGAGCCCAAATTTGGCCAGTACAGATTTCTGTCGCACTCACCAGAGGTGCGCCGCTTTTGTAGAACTCCAAGGACGCCAAAAATCTTCAGGCCGAGTTTTGCCACTCCCCAGCCTCTCCTCCATGGTGGCATAGCGTGGCAACCGGATTCGGGGGCGGAGCAAGGTCCCAGCACTGAAAACAGTGCCGGTACCTCTGCACATGCGTGCTAGAGTGTGCGCGCATGCGCAGTAGCTCCTAGCCCCCAGAATCTGAGAGTGTGTGATTTAGGCTGTGTGGGAGGGGTCGACGCTCATCGCCTTTATCCTGGGCCAAGTGGCCTGCCGCACAGGCCGGCCGCTGCCTTTCCGCGCTGAGGGCTACAAGAGACAGGTTGGTGGGGGGGGGAGGAAAGAGTTTTGATCGGGGAGAAGGGGGGAAGGGGAAGAGTTTTGATGCGGCTTGGGGGGTGGGGAGGGAGGGGAAGAGTTTTGATTGGTGGGGGAGGGGGGAAGGGGAAGAGTTTTGATCCGGCTTGAGGGGGGGGTGCGGTGGGGGGAAGAAAAGAATCTTCAAAGATTTTCCAGTACTTTAATATCTATCTATCTTTGCTAAAAATATACTTAGTTTAATCACTTACACCCTGTCCAGTCTCGCTGCTTGGGATTTAAAAAGAAACTAGCATTCCTATCATAACACTGTCATTTGGAGGCTAACTGCGCTCATCTCTTAATTCACCGCAGGGTTTTTCAGAACGTACAAAAGTGGCTACTTATTCTGGCCTAACTTAGTTTGGAGTAGGTTTTAGCTGGTTAAACTTGCTTAAATGGCCAAAACAGGGTATGTGGCTGGTAACGCCCCCTTTTGAAAAAAAAACACTGAACTAAAAAAAAAACTAACTAACACACTTACATTGGAGTAATTTAAATGGGGAGAATTGTGATTTTTAAGTTACTCCAAAAAAATCTAATTGCTCCAAAAAAAACAGAGCAACTTCTGGGGAAACTTGGGCCCTTTAAATTTAGTACTAATCCCCTGATTTTAGTACTAATCCTGAATTTATGCCTCTTGTTACTGCTTGACTGACCAGTGGAAATAACCTTCCACTATTTACCCTCTTAAACCCTTACAAAACTTTGGCCCAGAACTTGCTGGGAAAATAACAGTGAGCTTCATCCGTATAAATAACCCAGCAGTTTGGAGTGGGGAAGAGATATGCCTTGAATTGCGAATCGCCACAAATTGCTGGACGGCTTGCACCGCTCCGCTGTTAGCCTTGCGAAAACCGGTGCTCACCGACAACCTCGCCATGAGTTTCAAGAAATTACGCCATTTGGCCCCTCGAGCCTGCTCCACCATTCAATAAGATCATGGCTGATCTGATCATGGACTCAGCTCCACTTCCCTGCCCGTTCTCCATAATCCTTTACTCCCTTATCGCTCAAAAATCTGTCTATCTCCGCCTTAAATGTATCCAATGACCCGGCCTCCACAGCTCTCTGGGGCAGACAATTCCACAGATTTACAACCCTCTGAGAAGAAATTTCTCCTCATCTCAGTTTTAAATGGGCGCCCCTTATTCTGAGACTATGTCCCCTAGTTTTAGTTTCCCCTATGAGTGGAAATATCCTCTCTGCATCCACCTTGTCGAGGCCCCTCATTATCTTATATGTTTCAATAAGATCACCTCTCATTCTTGTGAACTCCAATGAGTAGAGGCCCAACCTACTCAACCTATCATACTTAAAACGAATTAAGCTCAGCATAGAAAGTTCGGGCTGGTACTTAACCATGTAAGGACCCTTTTAATGACAAGATTTATGTTCCTGCACTGCCACTCAAACTTTTCAGCCCAGAAAGGGAACAGTTAAAACTTTGGAGTCTCATTCATGCACGTAATAATTTTTTTAAATTTCAAATTTAATTTAAAAGAAAAAATTCTTATGTTTTCTTTCTGTCTCTTTTTTGATCCTCTTTAATCTATTCTTTCTTTACCTCTCTTTATTTCTCTTGCTGTATCTGATTTGACTCCAATTCGCATTATTTCCCTCGTCGTCGTTCCTCTGTTTCTTTCTCTATCCTTAAATCTCAATGGTTAAGGAGGTCCCAGATGCCCCGCTGACCCCGCCGCTCTGTTATCAGCTCGCAATTTGCAAAGCTGAAGGGGAGGAAAACAAATCCAACAAATGGGGCACGCCACAAGGTGCCATGCTCCGGCAGATTCTGGGCCTTTAACTTTCTTTCTCTGCTCTGGTGAATACAATCTGCGTTTTTCAATTCACCCCTCTTAATTATATCCACTCATCCTTGGTATTTATTTTGCCAAGTTTGTGTTGGAATGAAACTGGTACTTATATTGCCAGAGCACTAAAGTTGGCAACATAGACTGTGCCAGGATGTACACTCGTATCTCATTCTGCAGGTGAGTATCTTCCTTTCGGGATTCCTTTCATGGCTGCATGAATTGAGATGTGCTGTACTTTAAGCCTGAAGCAGGATAAAGTAATTGGCTTCTTTCCCACCATTCCCAGCTTGAGATATTTCCAAAACTTGAGGGTAAACTTCACAAACTTTCCATCACGCGGATATGTAACGACATAGGCTAAACCAATTAGATGTGACCTTTCGGACTGTATCTACATTAGCACTCCAACTAGCAATGAGTTCATGGTAAAATTCCACACAAATCTGAAGCAGCATATAAAAAATGTCTCCAGGAATCGTACAATAAGCTTCTCTTATACCTGCCTTCTTGCTAAGGCTTAGGAATAAGACACCTTGGCCTAGAAATTCGACTCGGGTGGTGACACTAAATGGCTGATATCGGTTCGGCCGCCCATTATTTGCAGTGTTTGATAAATAAAGATCAGGTGCTGTGTATAAATGGCATCCGATCCAATACTGCCTGTTCTGCACCACTGCCCAAGACATATTTCTCAGCCCAGGTGTTATATAGAGGAAAAGTTGCAGCAGATGCTTGCTAAGGAAAATGGTGATAAATAATTGAGTGGCTCCAGGCTACCTGTGCACATATGATTATCTCAGAGCTCAAAATTAAGAAATAAGTAAGTGATTAGAATTCTAACAATGTAACTTCATTGTAAGTAGTTATTTGAAGTACAATCTTAATAAACAGCAAAAAGGTTTATAGTCCTCTATGCATCCTTTATTTAAATTTCTATTGAATACTTGGATGATAGTGTTTAAAACTAATAATACAAGTTCAAACTTCATTATAATTCTCATTATGGTAGCTACTAACATAGGAGTTAACACACTTTAGGTTACTGTGGACAACTCCTCATAACATGGTTACATACATGCAATTTAAAGACCACGGGAGCTTTGCTTTCTACCCAAAATGGGCACAAAGCTGGCGCTGGTTCTGGGAGAGCCGTTGTGGCTCACCGGTTTTGGGAGAGTGGGAACTCGATCAGCTTGCATACCGAGCTGACCAATGATGTTGGGCAAGGTGAGGAGGGACAATTTCAGGAAGGTTCAAGCTCAAGCGGTCAGCAGTCCGCTGTATTTTTGTGGAACCAGCAGCGGTTAACACCGGGGCCAGTGAGTCTGGGGAAATCACTGGGGCCAGAACTTCTTTTGTGTGAACTGCAAAACAGTTTTATTATGTTGTAGTGGATAATATCACCTTTTCACTTCATAGAAGTCATTTCATTTGCTTGGAGCGATTAAGATGGGTAATTGGAAGCCACTTATTTCTTAATTCATTGCTATTGGAGAGTGGATGATTTTCTTTAAAGTTGCATGTGGGAAATTTGCATTATTGATGGGCAATTCTGAGGTACTCAGCTGTGTTCAGTATCTTATTAGTTGTGCTTAGTCAGGGATGATCAAATCAGCCATAGTTCTATTTTTAAAATGCAACCCTTGTATTGGCAGGATTGAGGAAGTTCCAAACTGCAGAGATCTATCAAGTCCTCCCTTACAGGGAAACGTCATAAATCAAAGCAAAATTGGGATGGGCTAATTCTCACATTTCTATTCTATTAATTGCATTTAATACTGCTTTCCTATGTGCAATATTCTTTAGGATGCAGAACAAGGATGTTCTTTACAGGGGTGAAATTATTTTAAGTGGGCTAACGCCTCTGTTAAGAAAGACAAAGGGCACATTTTAACTTAACCCACCTGGTGGCAAATTGACTTCAATGGCAAGTAAAAATCGAGTAGGGTGCAAAACTGACATCCAAGCCAATTCTGTCAGTTTTCTGCCGAGCGGATTAGGTTAAAATTACCTCCCCACCCCCCCCCCCTGAGAATTTCATCTATATATATTAAGTGCTCAGGATGATAACATGAGTTACAAGGATTGCTTCTCATTCAAGACCAGTTCAAGAATCAGAACCTACTTGTTTTACATTCCAAGCATTCAAGCTTATCTTTTACTTTGTGGCAGTAAATTAATATTTTCTTATATCATATACCAATAGAATATTGGTAACTTTAATGATTACAAATTCCAATTATAATATTAAAACCCATGAAGATTAGGCTAGCAGAATAGATTGGTTATTCATTGTTGGTTTTAACAAAAAATCTGGACGGACAAGTGAAAGAAAAAAAAGCCTGCAAATACAGGAATGGAAAAGGCACTTATTATGTCCCGAGGGGCCGAAATTGGTCGCCCGCCCATTTCTCAGCGGTATGCCGGTGGTATGTCCTTACATACCGCCCGGTACCGCTGGGGCGGAGGGCTGGCAACATTGGTCTGGGCGTTGCGTCAGCAGTGTACGACGGACGGTCTGCTCTGACGGTGCAGGGTGGGTTGTCTGGGACTCGGGAGTTTTTGGGTTCGAGTTCTGCGCACGCGCGCTCTTCCATCGACTTCCAACCACCCCCCCCCCCCCCACCACCGAGAAGAGCTGTTCCGACGTCAGCAGTCTCTGGCCTCTGATTGCAGGTAGGTGTCTCCAGGTACGTTTAGATTTTTAATTGTTTTATGCAGTATTTTTGATTTATTTATAATACTTATAATGTTATGTGTTTATTTATTTATTTTCTTTTGCATTTTTTGGGGGGAGCGCGGACGGTATAGATCTCTGGGGGGGGTATTGGATCTCTGGGGGGGGAGGACTAGATCTCGGGTGGTGGGATTAAATCTCTCTGGAGGAGAACAAATCTTTCTGGAGGGAACAGATCTTTCTGGAAGGAACAGATCTTTCTGGGGGAAACAGATCTCTCTGGTGGGGGTCAGATCTCTCTGGGGGGGTCAGATCTCTATGGAGGGGAATAGATCTCTCTGGGGGTGGGAATATATCTCTCGGGGGGGGGGTGGACTAGTTCTCTGGGGGTCAGGATTAAATCTCTGGGCGATAGATCTTGGGAAGTTTGGGGGGAGGGGGGAGGGGAGGATTAGATTGCTAGTGGGGGGAGGGGAGCGAACTAGGTTGCGGAGGTGGGGGAGAAAAATATATCGCTGGGGGGAGGAATAGAGCGCTGGGAGGGGCGGGGAAGAACATTATAGTTTACATGCTGTCGACATATCATTGGCATAAAACCACCTTTTTTCAGACGGTCTGCAGCTCCGGTGGTATGTCGGCAGTATGCTGCCAATGTCGGACTTTTGGACGGTCTGTAGGGTGCTCTGTGTGGGCAGACGGTGTACATACCGCCCGGCGGTATATTGCTGATGAATTTCCTGCCGCGCTGTAAGTTGATATTTTTTGATCAATTTCTCGATTTTGGGCGGTATATCAACGGTCCGCGGGCGTATGTCCACCAATTTCGGGCCCTTATTCCTAGTTGCTTCATTCTGTTCCTTGAAGTGCTTCAGGCAATCACAGATTGGTTGGCTATTGTCTTCAAAAAGATAAATTGCTCCAAGCAACCAATCCTCCCTGCAGAGACGTCATGAAGCAATTGATAAGCTACTTTCTTTTTTCTTGATCTGACGACTGGTATCATTGAAATACTTCCTGCCATTTTTTCCCCTTTTTGACCTGAGAGCTCTCCTTGATGTTACTTGGAATCTCCTCTAGGCCATCTTCATTCCTGTGGGTGACGGGCTGTTTCTTTAACTAACATTCTATGTTTCAGGGTTTCAATGGTCCTTGAAACAGTCTATGTGACGTCTGACAGCCTCGGTACATCTCCTTTACATCGGTACATCGTCTTTTCTGTTGTAGCATTTTTCAGTTTTCTACAATCAGTTATTTCCTATTTATGTAAAGAGTTTACCTGATTTGAGAAAAATACAACAAAACGTTTTTCATGCTGAAATCAAAAATAGCAGTTTTACACCAAGGTGTAAATACAGCAGGAAATACATTCTCAACATCAAAAAGATTGGTGCTGGAAACACACTTTTTATAGAAACATCATTTAATTACAGGATTTTTCCTTGACATGACAGACCTGTTGTAACTCATGTGCACTTTGTTGTAAATTCCTGTTCATATGCTTACTAGGAGTATAGACTTAAAGCTACAATCCCCTCCTCTTTAATATTTGTTGTGTAATACGAGTCACAAAATGGTACAGTATCTTAAAATTCCAACTTGAAGCAGCTCAGTTTAAAGCTAGAAACAAGTTCAGTTTTTCGGTCCATAAACCAAGATACCGCGGGGCCGAAATTCAGCCTCCTGAAAATGCCTCTTACCGCTGGAAAGCAGCGGCCACACAGCGGAGTCGAATGGCTGCCCATTTGGAGTTAATGGCCGCTGCTCGCGAAATTCTCCTTAGTGCTTTTTCCGGCGGTCCACACTCCCGCCCCTTCCTGCGTACATCATCAAATCCCGAACCGCTGATCTCCCGCACCTCAATCTAAATTCAGGAGAAAAAAATCGTCGGTGCACTGTGATCGCTGTGCGCGCGACATGGCTGTGTGGCAGCCATTCAAGGAGAGGGCGCACTGCCGCGGCTGCTATTTTATATTTTTGTTGGCCAACTGCCAGGTTGGCCCGACAATTACACCCCCGAGTTCAGCCCGGCCGCCAACAGGCAGCCTGGCACCCCCTCTTGGGTGCCAGGCCACTGGCCCGGCTGAAACCCTCCCTGGGTGGCCCAGTGGACCGAACTGAAATAATCGCAGAGCTCGCAGCGGCGCTCCCCTTTAAGTGAAGAGGAGAGATGTGGTGACGCACACGCATCATGATGTCATCAGCCCCACCTCCACTTCTATCCCTCTAGTGTGCTCACCACCGCACTACCGCCCCCATTATGACCGACTTCCGGCCTGCTCGAAAAAAAATGACAAAGAGCTGAATTTCGCACAAGAGGCCACCCTCATCCAACGCGGTGGAGCAAACACATCAAAAGCGGTAGGTGTGACCCATTATGGGCAAACCTGAATTTCTACCCCAGCCAATCTATTTATGTTGGCTTTGTGAGATTGACTACCAATTAGAAATTGCAAGATGCTGTGATGACATAATCATAACTCCAGGCCCCAAATACCTCACTGTAACAGTCTAAACAAATTGTGCTTATCTTACCTTGCTTGCACTGAAATTAGAATTCACAGAGTGGATCCATACTGTGATCTCATAAACTGCTCACATTCATGATTGAAGAGGACCATGTCCATGCAAGGGAGAAAGGGGACAGAAAAGAGAAAAAAATGACAAGCATAAAGAATACTTATATTTACCCTTTTATTTATTTTCAAGATGAATATAAATACCTTGAAAATATTTTCCATCAAACAGGACGCACAAAATAATTTCTCAACATACCTTTTAGGCAACTACTTTCATTCTTTTTACGTGATTTTCTGGACTAATAGAATTTGTAATGAATTGTTGAAGACATACAATACATTGCCAGGTAATGTTGGTTTTTCCTCATGCATTGTGAACATGTTCTTTATTGCTACAAATGCAGCTATTGGCTCAAAATTCTGGTTCAGTCAGTTTCCTATTAAACTTCACTCAGGCAAGATAGAAGTCTGTACGAGAGTCCCGAATCAGATCAACAAAGAACTCTCCCAAGAATCTTGGGTCTATTCGGGGCTATTATCAGGGTTGATATAAGATCTGTATGTGAAAAATTCATGTAAGTCCATGACCAGAACTTCACCTGAGTCAGCTTTATGGGTGTGATATTGGCTGTTTTCAACACAACACTGATAAGTTTTTGCAGGGAGTAAAGTTTTTGCAGAGAAGTTAAATTTTGTCATGTATGTAGACCATGTACTAACTGTATAGTCACATAAGGTGTGCCACCAGAGGGCATTGCAGTGGGAAACCTGAGGGTCATCTGCATAGGTGTGCAGGGCCCAGTATAAAAGGCTGCCCATCATGCTTGTGCCTCACTCTGGAATTACAATAAATGGCACTAAGGTCACAACAGCTCAAGTACAATATTAGACCTCGTGGAGTAATTTATAAGAATATTAAAGACATAACAAATTTAGTGCCAAATAAATCCGAGACAGCAGCAATAACAAACCTAACAGTGAACACAGAAAGAAGGAAAGTCACATTTTATCTTGCAGGTAAAGTTATTCTGCAAGGTTGCTAAAGGCCGTTTTTAAGGTTTAATTTTAAAATGGTAGATAAAACAAAATGACTTCATCTTCTGGGACCTTGCAATCACTAAGAAGGTGGTACTCAATAAGATAATGGGACTAAAGGCGGATAAATCCCCTGGACCTGATGGCTTGCATCCTAGGGTCATGGGAGGGGTGGCGGCGGGGAAGGTTGTGGTTTACTGGAATCCCCTGGATTCTGGGGAGGACCCAGTGAATTGGGGAACTCCAAATGTAACGACCCTGTTTAAAAGGGGAGGCGGACAAAGGGCAGGAATCTATGGACCAGTTAGCCTGGCATCTGTGGTTGGGAGAATGTTGGAGTCCATTACTGAAGAGGGAGTGGCGGGACATTTGGAAAAGCATGGCTCAGTCAGGCAGAGTCAGCATGGATTTATGAAGGGGAAGTCATGTTTGACAAATTTGGTGGCATTCTTTGAGGATGTAACGAACAGGGTGGATAAAGGGGAACCAGTGGATGTGGTGTATTTGGACTTCCAGAAGGCATTTGACAAGGTGCCACATAAAAGGTTGCTGTGCCGGATGAAAGTTCACGGGGTTGGGGGTAATATATTGACATCGATGCAGGATTGGCTGGCTGGCAGAGAGCGGAGAGTTGGGATAAATGGTTCATTCTCGGGTTGGCAATCAGTAACTAGTGGGGTGCAGCAGGGATCAGTGCTGGGACCCCAACTATTTACAATCTATATTAACAATTTGGAAGAAAGAACCGAGTGTAACGTAGCCAAGTTTGCTGACGATACAAAGATGAGAGGAAAAGCAATGTGTGAGGAGGGCTGGCTGGGTGGGAAGAAATTTGGTGGATGGATATAATGTTGGAAAGTGTGAGGTCAGGCACTTTGGCAGAAAAAAATCAAAGAGCAAGTTGTTATTTAAATGGAGAAAAATTGCGGAATGCTGCAGTGCAGCTGGACCTGCGGGTACTTGTACATGAGACGCAAAGGGTTAGTGTGCATGTACATCAAGTGATCAGAGAGGTCGATGGAATCTTGGCCTTTATTGCAAAGGGGATGGAGTATAAAAGCAGGGAAGTCTTGCTACAGTTATGCAGGGTATTAGTGAGGCCACACCTGGAATACTGCGTGCAGTTTTGGTTTCCATATTTGCGAAGGGATGTACTTGCTTTGGAGACAGTTCGGAGAGGGTTCACTGGGTTAATTCCAGAGATGAGGGGGTTGACATGAGGAAAGGTTGAGGGGATTGGGCCTCTACTCATTGCAGTTCAGAGGAATGAGAGGGGATCTTATCGAGGCATATGGGATTATAGCGGGGCTTTGACAAGGCGGATGCAGAGAGGATGTTTCCACTAGTGGGGAGACTGAACTAAGGAGCATAATCTTAGAGTGGGGGCCGCCCATTTGGGACTGGGAAGAGGAAGAATTTTTTCTCTCGGAGTGTTGTGGATCTGTGGAATTTGCTGCCTCAGAGAGCTGTGGAGGCCGGGACGTTGAGTAAATTTGAGACAGAGATAGACAGTTTCTTAACCGATAAGGGATTAAGGGGTTGTGGGGAGAGGATCTGAGTCCATGGTCGGATCAACCATGATCATATTAAAAGGCGGAGCAGGCTCGAGAGGCCATATGGCCTACTCCTGCTCCTATTTCTTATGTTCTTATGTGTCGTTATGTTCCTTTCTAAACCTATGGGTAATTTTTTGGGAGGGAGGGAATTCGGTCTTTTTTATATCCTAATATCAGAATGTGTACTAGAATGAAGACTAATTTTCATCTCTTAATATTTTAATTGCAAAGATCATTAACCGCCTGTTTGCCCCATGTAATCTATTTCCTTGTGTCATCTGCCTTTGATAACTGTCTTTGGTACACTGCCCCTCAATAATGCCATCAATTTTCATCAAAGGAATTTACCTATACTCAAACATTTCTCTTAAAAATAGTGAAAATCTTAAAGCATAATGTGGAACTTTGAAACACGACTGCTTAATAGTGTCTGTTTCAGTAGTACCATCGTTCTATACATTGAGCATGAAAGCTAAACTTTACCTCAAGAAAATTGGCAAGTACCAGGGATTCATGGAATAGTATCATTAATAACAGAAGACTGCAAAACATGAATAAAAGATGTGCCAGCTCCTCCAATCCACCCAAACCACACACAACCGAAAACGCATGCAGCACAGCTACACAGTAACACTGTTTATATAGCCTGAACTCCCAACTATGCATCATATAAAATAAAAGATGGCTGAGACTTTATTACAGGATAGAATGTAATCTCAGGGTTTAGGTCAAATTAACCAACTGCTCAAGCTTTACTCACATGCTGTGTGACATCATATGAACCCTGTAATTGTGTTGTAGCACTTGCAGCCTTGTAACATGTTATTAGGTAACTGCTCGCCTACCAAAGCTGTCCGTCCGGCTAATCCCAATTATGCTATTGTGAGGCACAAGCAGTATCACCGAGGCAAAGCCTTGCACCAAAATCATGCATGTGATTAAAAACAAGCTGCATGTGTCACACGGCTACAGGGAATGCCTAGGAGGCATTGATATGTTCTTCTTTCCTCTCCCCTGTCTTTCTATTCTCACAGCCCACCAGCCTCTGGCAATTGCAAGAATGTTTTCTTGCAGTTTATGGATTGGGGGTTATCCCAGTAGTATTGAAAGCGTTCAATGGGCTTGATTTTCGGCTTTTTGCAATTTCGCTTGTTTCCGGGTGCAAATCGCGACGTGACCAAAAATTTAGCACCGGGTTAAAGTTAGCGCCATAGCATGCAACTTTCGCCAAATGAAAGTTCACGAGGAGCTAACTCCGGCATTGTACCAAACAATTTGTGCACTGGAGCCGAAACATCCAGCGCTAAAAAATGGCCGTTCTGCGCATGCGCAATTTTTCCCCCCCCTCCTCGCTTCTGGTCTGCTGTTCGATCGCAAATGCAAATGCAGGGCCCGGCGCGCGCATGCGCAGTACACCCGAGGCTGAATCATACATTTTAAAATTCGATTTTGATCATGGAGGAGGAGGATTGTAGACATCGTGCCAGGCGATTTAGCCAAGAGATTAATGAAGCTCTCGTGGGGGCTGTGGAGAGAAGATGATAGGAATTATATCAGAGTGGTGGATCTAGACCCCTGCCAGCCATTTTTTATCAAATATGGAGGGAATTCGCTGAGGAGGTCTCTGCCTCAGACACAGTGGCCAGGAGTGGGAAGCAGTGCTGAAAAAAATTCAATGATCTTTGTCGGGTCGTTAGAGTGAGTACAATTTTTATTGATGCACTCCTTCATTACTTCAATTATAAATCTGACATGCTATTTGTTCTCATGCTTTCAGTGTCTGTGTCTGTTCTCATGCTGTTGGTGCCTCTCAGCACTCTGGGTTGCCTCCTAAAATGCATGACACATAAGTAGGCTTAGTTTAGTAGCCTATTTGCCATGAATGATCTTTACACATTATTAAGATTGTTTTCTGAGATCTCAGAAGATGTTTCCACACTTCAATGTCCTCCTGATGAATCACATGCAACTTCCAAGGCCATTAAACAGAGGACTGTATTACATTCAGACATTTTGGTACAAGTGCTTTGGTGGCTATCTGTGTGCGCCACAAGAGCAGATGGACCCTCTGGTAACCATTCCCATTTTCATCGTTGCAGGCAAAGACGTCCCATAACTGCTGTAAACAAGTGTGGACAGGCGTCGGTCCGCCTCAGACCCTGCCACTCACCGACCTTGAGGAGCAGGCCTCATTGGCGTCACAGGTCAGGCAACTGCCACTGGGGACGCTGACCCCTGCACACTCCCTGGGCTGGGTTGGGGCAATGTCATGCAGTGTCTCTGGACTAGATATAATGGAGTAGCGGCGGTCTTTCAAATCAGCCTGTGCTATGTGACCTTCCTCATGTCACCCTGCCCCCTCCCCTAATCACTCGTCTGTTGCTTTCTACTTCCAGATGACCAGCCACAGCCGCAGCATCCCTCAAATCAACCCTCCATGTCAGGCCATCATGTGGAAGAGGAAGAGGAAGAGGACAAGTTCAGAGATCAGCCAACTCCCGGGCAGATGCAATCTACCCCTCTTTTACCACCGAGTAGCACCTCGTCTGAGGACGATGATGTCATGTTCTCAGGATTTAAGTCCTCCGAGGCTCCTGAGCCCAGTGGCGTGCAGCAACGCAGTGCTGGGGTTGAATCCCATAGATCATCTCTCAGGAGGGTGAGCCGGCAAAGTCGGTCTGCTGACAGACAGGCAGACATAGAACTGGACATGGTGGGAATGTCCAGGAAGAGTATCCACCTCACCCGTCAGCTCCTTGATGTCCTGGGTAGGAGTCCCGCAACCATCGACAATCTCCCTGCGACCATTACGGAGGTAGGGTCGCAGATTGTCAGGGCGAGCCACGAAACCTGTGAGGCCATCAGTGCCCACACGAGGCTGGTGGCCTCCAGCAGTGACAGTGGAGTTCCGGAGAATGTGGCGTGAAGCCTTGCCAAATATGGCACATCACAGGTACAAACTCGGCTTCAGCTTGGGCAGGTGATGCTGTAAGGGTTACAATGCCATCCATAAACCCTCCCGACATACTCTCTGCGTTCCCCAATGGCACACCCAGACTCACACCACATATGACTGTCGATGCCTAATATGCCCTTATTATACAGTATAAATGCACACGAGGTCCATACTAGAGAGAAGATCACTCTGTGACCAGTAACTTTTATTCCAGCACTGAAGTGGAGAAGATGGGTGGAGCTTCCCCTTTTAGACCTGAAAATCCAGGTTAGGAGTGTCTCCCACAAGTTCACCACCTAGTGGTCAGTGTTCTCACGGTGTACAACTTAGGTCAGTTTATACATGGATTACAATGACGTAGAATACATGACATCACCTCCCCCCCAAAGTCTTATTGGGATCACAGGTTGAGTCTCTCTGGTGGTTTACGCTCCCTTGTAGAGCGCCTGAGTTGGGGCTCCGGTTGTTGGGCGCTGGCCTGAGTGTCTGCTGTTTGCGGTGCCTCAGACCTGTCCGGACTGCTCACAGTGACTGGGCTCTCCTCCACTTAGTTTTAGTGTTCGGTCACCTGTGGTGGAGTAAACTCTACATCATGTTCTTCCTCTGCTTCTTCTATGGGGTTGCTGAACCTCCTTTTCGTTTGATCCACGTGTTTGCAGCAGATTTGTCCATTGGTAAATTTATCTACCAAAATCCTATTACCCTCTTTGGCAATCACAGTGCATGCGGGCCATTTGGGCCCTGCAGCATAGTTGAGGACAAAGAGAGAGTCCTTGACATCAATACATCGCGCCCTCGCATTCCCGTCATGGTAGTCACAATGGTACCGGCGCCTGCTCTCAACAATTTCTTTCATGGTGGGGTGTATAAGGGATAACCTGGTTTTGAGTGTCCTTTTCATTAGCAGCTCTGCGGGTGGAACCCCTGTGAGCGAGTGTGGTTGGGATCTATTGGCCAACAGGTGGCATGATAAGCGGCTTTGTAGGGAACCCCCTTGGATTCTGAGATTCCCCTGTTTGATTATCTGCACTGCTCATTCCGCCTGGCCGTTTGAGGCCGGCTTGAACGGTGCCGTTCTGACATGGTTGATACCATTTCCTGCCATAAAGTCCTGGAATTCGTTGCTTGTAAAGCACGGGCCATTGTCGCTGACCAAGACATCTGGTAGACCATGGGCGGTGAACATTGCCCGTAGACTTTCTACCGTGGCAGAGGATGTGCTTGAATTGAGAATGTCACACTCAATCCATTTGGAGTAGGCGTCTACTACAACCAAAAACATTTTTCCCATGAAAGGACCTGCGTAGTCCACATGGATGCGTGACCATGGCTTGGCAGGCCAGGACCAGGGACTAAAGGGGGCTTCCCTGGGCGCATTGCCCAACTGGGCACACGTGTTGCACCTGCGAACACAAAGTTCCAGGTCTGCATCTATCCCTGGCCACCAAACGTGCGACCTGGCAATTGCCTTCATCATGACAATGCCTGGGTGCTCATTGTGGAGTTCTCGGATGAACACCTCTCTGCCCATCTGGGGCATGACTACTCAGTTTCCCCATAGTAGGCAATCGGCCTGAATCGAGAGTTCATCCTTGCGCCTGTGAAATAGTTTAAAATACTCAGGGCATGCCCCGTACGAGGCTGCCCAGTCCCCATTCAGGACACATTTCTTGACTAAAGACAGTAGCGGGTCACTATTTGTCCAGAATTTGATCTGACGGGCTGTCACGGGTGAATCTTCGCTTTCAAAAGCTTCAACAGCCATGACCATCTCAGCAGATGCTCGGTTGCCCCCTCGGTGTTGGCTAATGGGAGCCTGTTGAGTGCATCGGCGCAGTTTTCAGTGCCTGGTCTGTGCCGAATTGTATAGTCATAGGTGAGTGCCCACATCTGTATGCGGGCCGACGCATTTGCATTTATGGCCTTGTTGTCGGCCAAAAGGGACGTTAGGGGTTTGTGATCCTGCCAAACAGATACTGGTGCATTTTTTTTACTGCATATACACATGCAAGCGCTTCCTTTTCTACCATCCCGTAGTCCCTTTCTGCCTGGGACAGACTTCTGGAGGCATAAGTTACCGGCTGTAACTGACCCTTGGCATTAACATGCTGCAACACACACCCGACCCCATAGGATGATGCATCGCATGTTAAAACAAGTTTCTTACATGGGTCATATAGCTTTAACAGATTGTTGGAGCATAATAAATTGCGTGCTCTGTCAAAAGCCTTTTCCTGGCTGTCACCCCAGACCCATTCGCGACCTTTGCGTAGGAGAACGTATTGCGGTTCTAACAGCGTGCTCAATTTGGGAAGAAAGTTACCAAAATAGTTCAGGATCCGCAGGAACGAACGCAGCTCCATCGTGTTACGGGGTCTGGGTGTCCTCTGGATCGCTTCCGTTTTGGACGCAGTAGGTCTGATCCCGTCTGCTGCTACCCTCATCCCCAGGAATTCTACCTTTGGAGCTAGGAAGATGCACTTCGCCTTTTTCAGTCGCAGACCTACCCGGTCCAGTCTGCGTAGCACCTCCTCCAGGTTGTGGAGGTGTTCTTCAGTATCGCAACCCGTGATGAGAATGTCGTCTTGAAAAACCACCATCCTTCGAATCGACTTGAGGAGACTTTCCATGTTTCTTTGAAAGATCGCGGCGGCTGAGCGAATCCTGAACGGACATCTGTTGTACTCAAATAATCCTTTGTGTGTCGTGATGGTGGTCAGCTTCTTCGACTCACTCGCCAGCTCCTGGGTCATGTAAGCTGAAGTCAGGTCCAATTTTGAAAAAGTTTGCCACCGGATAGCGTCGCTCTCGGTAGCGGGTACTGGTCTTGGAGTGACACCCGATTGATGGTGGCCTTGTAATCACCACATATCCTGACCGACCCATCCGCCTTGAGCACCGGCACGATTGGGCTCGCCTAGTCACTGAATTCGACTGGCGAGAGATGATGCCTTCCCTCAGCAGGCGGTCCAATTCGCCTTCTACCTTTTCCCGCATCACATACAGCACCGCTCTGGCCTTGTGGTGTTCTGGCCTGGTGTCCGGGTTTATGTGAATCACTACCTTGGTCCCCATGAAAGTGCCAATGCCGGGTTGAAATAGTGAGTCAAATTTGTCCAGGACCTGTGAGCATGATATTTGCTCCACAGAAGAAATTGCATTGACATCGCCCCATTTCCAGTTCATGGCAACAAGCCAACTCCTCTCCAGTAGTGCGGGATCGTCCCCCGGGACAATCCAGAATGGCAACCTGTTCTCCGAATCTTTGTGGGTCACGACTACCATGGCGCTGCCTAGCACCGGAATGATCTCCTTTGTATATGTCCGTAACTGTGCGTCAATCGGCAATAATTTTGGCCTCCTGGCCTTGGACGCCCAAAACTTGTCGAACTGTTTGATACTCATCAGGGACTGGCTGTCCCCTGTGTCTAGCTCCATTGATACTGGAATGCCATTGAGGAGCACTTTCATCATTATCGGTGGCGTCCTGATGTATGAACTGTATATGTGCTCCACATGAACTTGCTGAACTTCAGCTTCCAGCGATTTCCCCCAGTGTCCATTTGGCCTCGTAGGGCTTACATTGGGCCCTTCCTCCTCGTACATCAACCTTGCTGTAGGCTTCCTGCACATATGCGCCAAGTGACCACTGACGTTGCAATTTCTGCAGGTATATTGCTGATACCTGCAAGCTCTGGCTGTGTGTTTGCCTCCACACCTCCAACATGAGCCGTTGTTGGAAACAAAAGGTCCATTACCAGTCGATCGTCTCTGACTGTCTCTGTAACTGTCCTTAAACGCACCATTGACAGGTGTTGATGGCCTCATTACTGGCCACATTGTTCCTTGCAATGGCATGAATCGCCGTTCAGCTAGCCATGGTCTCTGTTGATTTCCCCCTTTGGGTTCGACTACATGCTCGGGTATGTCCGATTGCCCCGTCTGCCTGGAGAACTGTGTGCCGCGTTAACAATGTTGACTCCCTGTCCATTTGCTGCATTTAAACCAAGATTTTTGTCAAACATCATTCTGGTCTCTTCCTCCCCTGAGATAAATGTCTGGGCCATCAAAGCTGCCATTTCCAGGGTAAAGTCTTTGGTCTTAATCAGTTTCCTGAAAACCCCAGCTTGCCCGATGCCCTCAATAAAAAATTCTCGCAGCATCTCTGCTCTGAATGCATCTGGGAACTTACATAGGCTCGCCAGTCGCCGGAGGTCTGCCACGAAGTCTGGAACACTTTGCCCTTCTCGCCGCCGGTGCGTGTAAAACCGGTGTCTCACCATATGCATGCTGCTCGCCGGTTTAAAGTGTTCTCTGATCAACTTACTGAGCTCTTCAAAAGTCTTGTCCGCCGGCTTCTCTGGCGCTAGAAGGTCCTTCATCAGGAAGTACATCCTGGATCCACAAAGCGTCAGGAGATGAGCACTGCATTTGTCGGCCGAATCCTGTCCCAGCCATTCCTTCGTGATGAAACAATAAAATCATCCCAATCATCACCAACACAGTACCTCTCACCTGTGCTGCTCGTGGCCATGCTCGCGTGGTTTAAATCACAGTTTCTCATCGCCAATAATATGTCCTTACTATACAGTACAAATGCACATGAGGTCCATACTAGAGAGGAGGTCATTTTGTGACCAGTAACCTTTATTCCAGCACTGAAGTGGAGAAGATGGGTGGAGCTTCCCCTTTTATACCTGAAAGTCCAGGTTAGGAGTGTCTCCCACAAGTTCACCACCTAGTGGTCAGTGTTCTCACGGTGTACAACTTAGGTCAGTTTTTACATGGATTACAAGTAGAATACATGACAATGCCAATGAAGAGGCTCGCCAGTCAGAAGCCAGGTCTTCCATGCCACGAGCTGGTCCAGTGCGCCCCAGACAGTGTCTCCAATGTCTCTGCCCCCAATACAGCAGCGCGCTGGCAACTTTGCTGCAAGCCAACTTGGTGCCATTTTGAGTAGGAGCAGCAGGCGAGGGAGGGGGATAAGGGTAAGGGGGGGGGCGGCGGTGGGGGAAGAGCTGATGGTAAAGGATAGTGGGGTAGGAGTTGCTGCATTATGTTCTGCATTCTGTTGTTTATAATGTTGTTGTTGTTGTTGAATAATCACACTGCTGGAGGCAGATAAGTTGTTATTTTATTAAAGTTTCAAAGTTTCAAAATTATGTTAAGTTATAAAAGTTTACACTGTATCATAAATTATTTTATTCACCTTAACCATTCCTGTGTAGTGTCTCAGTTACAGAATAAGAGGGGGAGTAGTCAACATGGTGGGATAGAGTGGCCAAGCAACGCTCAAACCTGCCGTTCACTCTTCAAGCAAAGCATTCAATAATGAGCTGCTGACATAAGGCTTTTGCAGCGGTGAAAGTTCCACGATGCCTCCCCTGTGGTTGTTGTGGGGGTGGTGGTGGCATGGGTTCCTCGTCTTCCTCCTCTTCCTGCCCCCGCCACTCTCTCCTGAGGTGGTCCTGCAATCCCCATCGGCAAATTCTGTCCCCGCATGATGGTTAAGTTGTGTAGCATGCAGCACACCACAATGAGCTCAGAGACATGCTGAGGGGAGTATTGCAGGCAGCCTCCAGAGTGGTCCAGGCATCGGAAGCGCTGCTTGAGCACTCCAATTGTCTGTTTGAAGATGTTGCGTGTGGCTGCATGGCTATCAATATTGTGATGTTCGGCTTCTGCCTGAGGGTTCCGGAGGGGGGGTCATGAGCCAGGTGGTGAGTTGGGAACCTTTGTCCCCGATCAGCCAGCTCTGGCCTTGTGGTTGATGCTGAAATATGCGTAAGACAGTGCTCTCACGCAAGATGAAAGCATCATGGATGCTCCCTGGATATTGGGCATTGACTGCCATGATGTGCTGAGTATCGTTGCCGACGATCAGTACATCCATGGCGCAGAATCCCTTTCAGTTTCAGTAAACCTCTGGATTGAGTAAAGGTGCATGCAGGGTGCTGTGCGTACAGTCAATGGCACTCTGAACCTTGGGGAAGCCAGCAAATCATCCAAAACCTATAGCCCTCTCATTTTGGGTCTCCCTGGTCATCGGGAAGTTTATGAAGTCCATCCTGTATGCGTACAGTGCATTAGTCACCTGGTGAATGCAGCAATGTGTAGCATGCTGCGAGATACAGCATATCTCCCCCGCTGATGCCTGGAAGGAGCTGGAGACATAGAAGGCAAATGCCACAGTCACCTTCACCTCGACGGGCAGTGCCGCTGGTAGGCTGTAGGTCCACCTGTATGAGCTGGCATATCTCTGTCAGCACTTCTTTTCGGAAGCACAGCCTTCTAACGCACTGTGCCTCAGAGAGCTGCAGGTATGAGCGATGTTCCTTGTAAAGTCGTTGGGGACAAGGCCTCCTCCCCGTATGTCTGTGGCCTCTTCAATTACGTTGAAAATGATCATCAATAAGCCTTCTTCCAGCTCGATGCCATATAAATATAGCAGCCAGGATTAATGGCTGACACAGATGGCCCCCATCTTTTAAAATGTCCTTTAAAACAAACTATAAACTCACAAACTTCACAATCAAAAATGTACAGTAACGCAGTGTTCTTCTCCCAATGATTTTAAACACTCAGAGCTGTGACTTTCACCTCCGTTTCCAAGATGGTGCCTATTATGTTCAGAATAACTCTACAAGGAGGATGCTATGAGGCTACAGAGTGACTTGGATAGGTTAGGTGAGTGGGCAAATGCGTGGCAGATGAAGTATAATGTGGATAAATGTGAGGTTATCCACTTTGGTGGTAAAAACAGAGAGACAGACTATTATCTGAATGGTGACAGATTAGGAAAAGGGAAGGTGCAACGAGACCTGGGTGTCATGGTACATCAGTCATTGAAGGTTGGCATGCAGGTACAGCAGGCAGTTAAGAAAGCAAATGGCATGTTGGCCTTCATAGCGAGGGGATTTGAGTACAGGGGCAGGGAGGTGTTGCTACAGTTGTACAGGGCCTTGGTGAGGCCACACCTGGAGTATTGTGTACAGTTTTGGTCTCCTAACTTGAGGAAGGATGTTCTTGCTATTGAGGGAGTGCAGCGAAGATT